>NC_133460.1:22008959-22680209 GCF_048565385.1 Saimiri boliviensis
AGCCGAGGCTGGGAAACGTGAACTTGCCAGAGGCAGCTGTGCCCACTGTCCATGCTGTCGCCTGCAGTGTCTTCTCTCCCTGCAGGGTGGTGGTTGGAGCCCCCCACAAGGTGACGGCTGCCAATCAAACAGGCGGCCTGTACCAGTGCAGCTACGGCAGCGGCGCCTGTCAGCCCATCCGCCTGCAGAGTGAGTCACCGGCCACCCGGGACCCAGGGCCAGGTGTCCAGGCTCCCCTGGTCCGGGGCCCCGTGCTCGTCGGAGTTTCACTTCCAGCTTCTGCTGTGTCTGAGACCCTCACCCTCAGCCCCGCTTCCTAGCCCCCCAAGGCCTCCCCGCCCATTGCACCCCTGCAGCTCTGTCAAGACCCGACAGCCCCCTTCACTGTCGGACCTCCTTGTCTCCCAGGTGGAGGTGACCCCTGCCCAGCTCTTCCACAGCCTTCTCTGTCCCCCTGAAGGTGACCATGCACATATCTGCCCCCGCAGTCCCCGCAGAGGCGGTGAACATGTCCCTGGGTCTGTCCCTGGCGGCTACCACCAGCCCCTCCCAGCTGCTGGTGAGTGGCCCTGGGTCACAGGAGACGTCTGCGGGAAGGAGGGGGGACCCGGGACCTCAGGGGTTGGGGGTCTCGTGTAGGGTGGAGGTGCCGGAATGTGAGGGTGCAGGGGCAGCCCCCCAGCAGCCCGCTGTGTCCCCAGGCCTGCGGCCCCACTGTGCACCACGCATGTGGGAGGAACATGTACCTGACTGGACTCTGCTTCCTCCTGGCCCCTGCCCTGCTCACCCAGAGGCTCCCGGCGTTCATGCAGGGTGAGTGTCGGGGCCACCAGAGGGCTTTGAGGAGCTCACGCGCATCCAACTAGGGGTGCAGTGGGCCAGAGACACTCTTGCCAGAGTAGATCAGAAAGAGGGGCTCTGGGAAAACTTACCACATGGTGCAGTGGTTCCCAACGCCGCTGCCCACACACCCTGCCCGTCGCCCGCACACCTCGTGACCTTTCGTGTGATCTTAACCTCTCCAAGCCTCAGCTTCTTCATCTGTTGGATGGGGAGAATAACACACCCGGCACTGAAGTAACACAAGATGATTCATGGTCAGGGGTTCACACAGAAGCTGGTACCAGGTGACAGCCCCATGAAGGCCCACTGCTGTCATTTTTAGAGAAGGGGACCTATTTTCATCCAGTGGGTCTGGGATATGACCAATTGGTTTGTGCAGCAGGAAAGGTCGGTGAAAGTACAGTGTGAGCAGCGTGTGTGGATGTGTCTGCGTGTGTACATTGTGTATGCACACAGGTGTACACGTGTGCATGTATGTGCACGTGTGTGTGTGTGTACACATATGTGTGCATGTGTGTGCACATGCAGGTTGAGGCACAGGGCCTGGCTTCCCTGGTGTTGATGGGGAAGAAAAATAAGGAAGCGGAACAGTGGGCTTTTCAGATTTTGCGGGCTGAGGCCTCCCCTGGTTTCACATTTGCTCTCAAGCCCTTGGTGAGACTGACGTCTGGCTGCAAATAGGGTGCACCTTCCAGCACCTCTGTGGGTCCAGACTCCATCCACAGGGACCTGGCACCCATCAGAATGCCCAAGATGCCTGTCTCTCTAGTGGAGGCCTCCAAGGCAGAGCGGACACTGAGAGGTCGCATGAAAGGGGGGTCTCCTCTCCAGGTGCTGGAAGAAGCTCCTCTTCCCAGGGCAGATGCTGCTTTCATGCAGGAGGGAGTGGGGGCCTGTATTTAAGTTGGGAACAGAACAGGCCCACTGTGTAGCTGCTCCTGGGTGATTAATTTAAAATATTAACAATCAAGGCAGGGGGGTTGTTTGAGGCCTGGAGTTTGAGACCAGCCTGGGCAATAGAGTGAGACCTCATCTCTACAAAAGTAAAAATAAAAAATAGCTGGATATGGTGTTACATACCTGTAGTCCCAACTACTCGGGAGGCTGAGGCAGGATAATTGCTTGAGCCCAGGAGTTGGAGGCTGTAGTGAGCTATGATTGCACCACTGCACTCCAGCCTGGGTGACACAGCGAGACTCCACCTAAAAAAAAAAAAAAAAAATCAACAAAACTACACTTTGGGAGGCCGAGGTGGGTGGATCACAAGGTCAGGAGTTCAGGATCAGCCTGACCAACATGGTGAAACACCGTCTCTACAAAAATTAGCCAGGTGTGTTGGTGTGCACCTGTAATCCTAGCTATTCAGGAGGCTGAGGCAGGAGAATCTCTTGAACCCAGGAGGTGAAGGTTTTGGTGGGCTGAGATCATGCCACTGCACTCCAGCCTGGGCAACAGAGCAAGACTCCATCTCAAAAAAAAATAAATAAATAAAAAACATAAAACAAAACAAAAAAACAAACTACCATTCAGCATTGAGCAGTGAGGACAAACACTGGCCAGGGGGGCTGGGGTCAGGTTGTGTCATTGCTGGGTCCAGGCAGGGCACAGATATCCAGGATGGAGGGGGAAGCCCTCACTTCCTGCCATCTGAATTGGAAAAATCCTTTTTTTTTTTAAAGATACAGAGTCTTACTCTGTCACCCAGGCTAGAGTGTAGTGGTACAATCACAGCTCACTGCAGCTTCTGACTCCTGGGCTCAAGTGATCCTCCCTGCTTAGCCTCCAGAGTAACTGGGACCACAGCCACCATGCCCACACCCAGCTGATTTTAACAATTTTTAGTAGACATCAGGTCTCACTATGTTGTCTAGGCTGATCTTGAAATCCTGGGCTCAAGCAGTCCTCCTGCCTAGGCCTCCCAAAGTGCTTGGATTACAGGTGTGAGCCACTGTGCCCAGTCTGACCTTTACTTTCTTATCCACCGGGCTGGCTTCGCAGGAGTGAGCAGCTTCAACACAGACTCTTTATGCAACTGTGAGATAATGAAGGGGCTTGTCCCAGGCAGCGGGGTAGGGAAGCCCTATCCCCTATGAGGAGAGGACCCAGGGTGTGGAGCCTGACTTCCATCGCCAGACTAGGGGCTTAGGGGAGGAAGGGTGTTGGGAGAGTCAGCTCTTGTGGCCAGGAGGCCACAGTCCTGGGCTCTGGGAGTGTCCCTTGGAGGACCCGTGCGGCCTCCTTCCCCAGAGTGCCCGAGACAGGAGCAGGACATTGTGTTCCTGATTGATGGCTCGGGCAGCATCTCAGACAACAACTTTGCCACGATGAAGAGCTTCGTGAGAGCTGTGATGAGCCACTTCCAGAGACCCAGCACCCAGGTGTGCCTTCGGAGGAGGGAGGCTGCTGGGGGTGGGGGCTTGGACCCTGGTGAAATGGTCTCAGTCCCGGCCCTGTGTGCTTCTCCCAGTTTTCCCTGGTGCAGTTCTCCAGCGAATTCCGAACACACTTCACTTTCAAGGAATTCAGGGACAGCTCAAACCCCCTCAGCCTGTTGGCTTCTGTTAAGCAGCTGAGAGGGTACACACACACGGCCACCGCCATCCAAAAAGTTGTGTGAGTCCTGACTTCTCCCGGACACAGTCCCAAAGCATCCAGGTCTTCCCTTGGGCCTCATCTGTCTCCGCAAGAAGGGGACAGGCAGGGATCGAAATCCAGCCCGTGATACCCTTGCCGAGGTGGGACCTCTGGGTGGGACTGGAGCCTCCCAAAGGAAGGGGCACCCTCTCATTTTCACAAGGGCACCAGTGGCTAGCGTGGTTTTGTTCACAGGCCTCTAAGACCTCTTCTTTCCTGATAGGAGGGAATTGTTCCTTGCCTCGAATGGGGCCCGCAGGGATGCCACCAAGATCCTCATTGTCATTACTGATGGGAAGAAAGAAGGAGACCGGCTGGATTATGATGATGTCATCCCCATGGCGGACAAAGCAGGCATCATCCGCTATGCAATTGGGGTAGGGCATGGCGACGCCTTCCCCCTCCTCCCTCAGCTTCCTCTCAGGGCAGCTTCCTTTGCTTTTGTCTTTGAGACAGCGTCTTGCTCTGTCTCCCAGGCTGGGGCGCAGGAGTTCGAGGCTGCAGTGAGCTAGGATTGCACCACTGCACCCCAGCCTCTCCAGTAGCTGGATCCACAGGTGTGTGCCACCATGCCTGGAGATTTTTATTTTATTTTTCATTTTTTTCTTTTTTCATAAGCCTACAGCACCCGGTATTCCCAGGTGGTCTCCCATCCAAGTACTAACCAGGTCTGACCCTGCTTAGCTTCCAAGATCAGACACGATCGGGCATGTTCAGGGTGGTAGGGACACATATTTCTTTTTCTCTTCTTTTTTTTTTTTTTTTTTTTTTTGGTAGAGATAGGTCTTGCTATGTTGCTCGGGCTGGTCTCTAATTCCTGGCCTCAAGCAATTCTACCACCTTGGCCTCCCAAAACACAGGGATTACAAGCGTCAACAACATCTCTTTCAAGGGGAGAAACAGCAGCTCTGTCGGCTCTTACTGCCTTCAGGATGAAAGCTGTGGCCCAGCCTGGGGACCGTGGTCCGTTCTCCTAAACTCCCTGATGCCGTCGGGGGCTTGTGCTTCTCGGGTTTCTGATGCCTGCGGTCCGGCCGACCCTGCAGGGTTACTGGAAGATGCTGCACCCGGTGCACATAGGCACATTCCATTCATTATTTTTACTGAGTTCATCTTTTCTGGAGACAGGTTGGATCAGCTTTTCAATACAGAAACTCCTGGAAAGAATTAAATGACATTGCATCGAAGCCCTCCCAGGAACACATATTTAAAGTGGAGGACTTTGATGCTCTGAAAGATATTCAGAACCAACTGAAGGAGAAGATCTTTGCCATTGAGGGTGAGTCTGAAAGGGAGCTCTTCGCTTGGGAAATCCTCAGCTGTAATGCCTTTCCTTTTGGCACCCGAGGCTCCATGGAACCCGAAGACAGCAGCCTGGTTCTCCCGCCCTCCCGGGGCCCCGATGTCCGTCAGCTTGTCCCCATTCACATCCCCCAGCACTGTCAGAGCCGCCCCAAAGTGGCCCAAGGAGTGGCCCTGCTCCCCGCAGAGAATGATTTCATACCATCACCTGCTCCACTGCAGTGCCAGGAGACCCTTCCGTCCACACCAGGCCCCTTCCCTTCCAGGTCCCTCCAGCCACTCACCCTCCTGGGCAAGGGGCACACAGGCACTTGGTCCCCTCAGGTCTGCTTGTAGTAATAGGGTCCCCAATGAGGACCTGGTCAGTGCTGCGATCGCTGTCCATGTCCATGGAGCAGAGGGGGTCCCTGAAGTCAGAGCCGATCTGGAGGACAGAGCCTGGTCCCTGTCACAGGCACCAGCCCTTCCTGTGGCCTCCAGTCTTAGCTTCTCCTAAAGCTGAAGTGTTCTTCTTGGACCTGGCAAAGCCCGCCTCCCTCCCTGGCACTCAAGTGTCACGCCTTTCCCTAGGTACTGAGACGACAAGCAGCAGCTCCTTCGAATTGGAGATGGCGCAGGAAGGCTTCAGTGCTGTGTTCACGCCTGTGAGTGGGGCCCCTTAGGCTGATGATGTGTGGTGAGAGGAGTGGGGGAGCACGGAAGGCCAGGGTGGGTGGCAGGTGGGTGAGAGGCACCGGCGCAGGCCTATCTCCGGGACACGCTGTCTTCCTGCTCTGGCCTCTGCTCAGCCCCGGAATCTTTTCCTCTCAGGATGGCCCCGTCCTGGGGGCTGTGGGGAGCTTCAGCTGGTCTGGAGGTGCCTTCCTGTACCCCCCAAATGTGAACCCCACCTTCATCAACATGTCTCAGGAGAATGTGGACATGAGGGATTCTTACCTGGGTGAGAAATGGCCAGGGGCTGGGGACAGGTGGGAGATGCGCTGCCCAGGGTGGGGTCCAGGGTTCTGGGAGGGGGATGGGGGCTGTGCTGCCCAGGGTGGGGTCCAGGGTTCTGGGGAGGAGGGGTGAGGGCTGCGTTGCCCAGGGTGGTGATCCAGGGTTCTGGGGAGGGGGGATGAGGGCCTTTGTGCTGAGGCCTGGACCTCTCAGGTTACTCCACCCAGCTGGCCCTGTGGAAGGGGGTACAGAACCTGGTCCTGGGGGCCCCCCGTTACCAGCACACCGGGAAGGCTGTCATCTTCACCCAGGTGTCCAGGCAATGGAGGATGAAGGCTGAAGTCACGGGGACCCAGGTTGGGCCTGGTGGGAGCCAGGGGCGAAGATGAGGGTGTGAGCGGTGACCTGGGCAGAGAAGAGGAGGGAGGGGCTTTGGGGGCCTTTGGGGAGGTCCTGGTACCTGGGGAGAGGCGGGACCTGGCCCTCAGGGCTGCCTCTGGCAGGGCAGGCAGCTCGACCCAGCCTCTGTCTTCCAGGTCGGCTCCTACTTTGGGGCCTCCCTCTGCTCCGTGGACATGGACAGCGATGGCAGCACCGACCTGATCCTCATCGGGGCCCCCCATTACTACGAGCAGGCCCGAGGGGGCCAGGTGTCCGTGTGCCCCTTGCCCAGGGGGGTGAGTGGCCTATAGGACCTGGGCTGGGTGGGGTCTGGTGTGGGTGGAGTCGCCTGGGTTGGGCCTGACACTGCCTGTGTTCTGCAGTGGAGCAAGTGGTGGTGTAATGCGGTTCTCCGAGGGGAGCAGGGCCACCCCTGGGGCCGCTTTGGGGCAGCTCTGACAGTGCTGGGGGACGTGAGTGGGGACAAGCTGACGGATGTGGCCATCGGGGCCCCAGGAGAGGAGGAAGACCGGGGTGCTGTCTACCTGTTTCACGGAGACTCGGGACCCAGCATCAGCACCTCCTACAGTCAGGTGAGGCTGGATGCGTTTCTGTCACTACAGCAGCCTCCTCCTCACCTCTCCTCATCTGTCATACTGGAAAACTGTCCCTTTTTATCGCTTCCTACCTCCCTTGCCCAGCTCTGAGCACCCTATAGTTGCAAGCAAACCGTGTGATGTGGGGACTGGGAGCGGGGAGCAGGGGTGTGCTGCTCTGTCCACAGACGTGACGTCTGAGTGGGTTCCGCTCCCAGCCTATCCGTCCCCCACCACTTTCTTTTTTTTTTTGAGATGGAGCCTTGCTATGTCACCCAGGCTGGAGTGCAGTGGCACGGTCTTGACTCACTGCAACATTTGCCTCTGGTTTCAAGTGATTCTCTTGCCTCAGCCTCCCCAGTAGCTGGGATTACAGGTATATGCCACCACTTCTGGTTAATTTTTCTAATTTTTAGTAGAGACAGGGTTTCACTGTGTTGGCCAGGCTGGCCTTATACTGGTGACCTCAGGTGATCTTCCTGTCTTGGCCTCCCAAAGTCTTAGGATTGTAGGTATGAGCCACTGTGCCCAGCCCCCGGCCAGTTTTACAAGCTACACAGGCCAGGCACAGAAAACTCATTTTACATATAGAATCTGGGGCACGGGGAAGACAAGGGCATTGGTTCAGAGTGGGTCTGAGATGGCGAGGGGTGCTCTGGCCTTCTAACCTCTAACCCAGCAAGCAGTCTCGGGGCTCCCTGCTGCTAACCACTTAGATCTAGTCATCTCAGCCTGCGCTTTCACTCACCCCCTGCCTCCCTGGATGCTACATGATTTTATTCCTTTCTGCCATTGAGGTCCCCCCAAATGCTCATTCTTGCAGCCCTCCACCCGAGGGAGCAGGGTTCCCTGAGAACAAAGGGCTACTTTTATTGGCAAAAGTCAAGAAAACCCTGTTAAAAAATAGGCAAAGGGGCAGCTCAAGGTGGCTCACATCTGTGATTCCAACACTTTGGGAGGCCCAGGCAGGAGGATCGCTTGAGGCCAGAAGTTTGAGACCAGCCTGGACCACATAGGGAGACCACATCTCTGTAAAAATATTTTAAAAATTAGCCGGGCATCATGGTGCCGTAGTAACTGTAGTCCCAATTACTTGGAGGCTGAGGTGGGAGGATCGCCTGAGCCAAGGAGGTTGAGACTGCAGGTTGTATCACTTCACTTCTGCCCAGGTGACACAGCACAACCCTGTATCACCAAAAAAAAGAAGGGCAAACGATTTGGATAGGGATAGAGATTTCTCCAAAGAAGAGGTACCAAGGGCCAGTGAGTGAATACAATGATTCTCTATGTCATCAGTCGTCAGCAAATAAAAGCTATAATGAGATGCCACTTCTCACCTAGAAACAAAGGCGGATAGTGACTGGTGTGGTGAGGATGTGGAGAACTGGGCATCTTGCTGCACTGCTGGGGATGGTGTAAATCCACTCAGCGGCTTTGGAAACCAGTGTGGCAGGTCCTCAAAACGTTCAACACAGGCCAGGCCTGATGGCTCACGCCTGTAATCCCAGCACTTTGGGAGGCCAAGGTGGATGGATCACTTGAGTTCAGGAGTTTGAGACCAGCCTGGCCAACACGGTGAAACCTATCTCTGCTAAAAATACAAAAGAAAAAAAAATTAGCCAGGTGTGGTGGCGGGTGCCTGTAATCCCAGCTACTTGGGAGGCTGAGGCAGGAGAATCGCTTGAACCCAGGAGGCAGAGGTTGCAGTGAGCTGAGATCGTGCCACTGCACTCCAGCCTGGGTGACAGAGTGAGACTTCATCAAAAAAAAAAAAAAAAAAAAAAAAAAAAAAGGTTAAACATAGAGTTGCCGTGTGATCTGGCAATTCCACCTGGAAAATATGCTAAGTGAGAGAAGCCAGACACAGAAGGCCACATGTATTCAGGCCAAGGGGCCAGAACAGGCAAATCTGTAGAGACAGAAAGTAGATGAGCAGTTGCATAGGGATGGGTGTGGGAGGCAGCCAGGGGCATGAGGGTGACTGCTAATGGGTGTGGAGTCCCTTTTTGAGGTAGTGGAAATGCTCTAAAATTGATTTTAGTAGTGGTTTCACAACTCTCCAAACATACCAGAAACCACTAAAGTCATTTAAAGGGGTGACTTGTGCACAATGTGGTCCATAGCTCAAAAAAGTCATTACCAAACAGAAAAAAGTGCTCAGGAAGGTCCCTGCAGTTCCGTCACACACCAGCTGTGTGGTCTCAGTCAGGTAACTCACCCTCTCTGTGCTCAGTTTTCTCATTGGTAAAACGGTGGTAACAATAGAACCAACCTCACTGAGCTGCTGCTGTGAGGATTACGAGTTAGTATGTGTGAAGTACTTATCACAGTGCCTGGCACACAATAGGCATCAGGTTGTTATAATCCATTACAACTATCATTAAGATAGTTTAACAACTGGCCAGACGTGGTGGCTCCCGCCTGTAATCCCGGCACTTTGGGAGGCGAAGGCAGGTGGATCACTTGAGGTCAGGAGTTCAAGACCTGCCTGGCCAACATGGTGAAACCCCATCTCTACCAAAAATACAAAGATTAGCTGGGCGTGGTGGCACATGCCTCTAATTCCAGCTACTCAAGAAGCTGAGGCAAGAAAATCGCTTGAACTCAGGAGGGAAAGTTGCAGTGGGCTGAGATTGCACCACTGCACTCCAGCCTGGGTGACAGAGTGAGACTCCATCTCAAAACAAAGAAATGAAAACCACGTCGTCTAACAATGGAAGGGGAATCTAACGAAGAGGGCGAAAAACTGTTGAGAATAACAAGGGCTCATGTGTTGTCATGAAACTGCAGTCTGTACCGATTTGTTTGACTTTCCTTTGCTGTGGTGGCTTTGAGGTATATTTGTGTAGACCCTCGGTTACAAATATTGCTTGGTTACACCCACAGGCCTGGTTCTAAGAGGCGGCCTTTCTGGATTCACTGCCCCACCATGATTTTTTCCTTCTTTCCACTCCATCCCACAACCCATCACACGCAGGTATACCTTGTTTTCTTCGCTTTGCAGACACTGCGTGTTTTACACGTGAAGGTGTTTGGTGACCCTGCACGGATCAATTCGATTGGTGCCGTTTATCGAACCGCACGCACTCGCTTTGTGTCTGTGTGTCACGCTTGGTGATTCTCACGGCGTTTCAGGCTTTTTTTGTAATTATCACGTCTGTGGTGGTGATCTGTGATCAGTGATCTTTAATGTTACGATTGTTTTGAGGCACCATGAAGCTCATCCATATACGAAAGGCAAACTTCATAAATGTGTGTGTTCTGACTGCTCCACCACTGATAGTTCCCCGGGCTCTTTCTCCCTCTCCTCTGGCCTCCCTATTCCTTGAGATGCCGCAATATTGAAATTAAGCCAAATAATAACTCTACAATGATCTTTAAGTGAAAGGAAGAGTCACATGTCTCTCACTATTTATTTATTGATTGAGGCAGGGTCTCACTCTGTCACTCAGGCTGGAGTGCACTGATGTGATCTCAGCTCACTGCAATGTTCCCCTCTAGGACTCAAGTGATTCTCCCACATCAGCCTCCTGAGTAGTTGGGTTTACAGGTGCATGCTACCATGCCTGACTAATTTTTGTATTTTTTAATAGAGACAAGGTTTTGCCATGTTGGCCAGGCTGGTCTTGAACTCCTGACCGCAAGTGATATGCTGGCCTCGACCTCCCAACAGACTGGGAATACCAACATGAGCCACCACCACTTTGAATCAAAAGCTAGAAATGATTAAGCCTGGTGAAGAAGCTGTGTCAAAAGCCCAGACGGGCTAAAGGCTAGGCCTTTTGCACTAAACAGTTAGCCAAACTGTGAATGCAAAGAAAAAGTTATTGAAGGAAATTAAGAGTGCTACTCCAGTGAACATATGAATAATAAGTGAGACAGCCTCATTGCTATTATGAAGGCAGCTTGAGTGATCTGGATAGGCCAAAGCAGCCATAACATTCCCCTCAGCCAAAGCCTAATCCAGAGCAAGGCACAAATGGTCGTCAGTTCTAAGAAGGCTGAGAGGTGAGGAAGTTGCAGAAGCGAAGTCTGAAGTCAGTGGAGGTTGGTTCATGAGGTTGAAGGAAAGAAGCTGTCTCCAAAACATAAAAGCACAAGGGGAAGCAGCAAGGGCTGATGGAGAAGCCGCAGCAAGTTCTCCAGAAAATCTCTGATGAAGGTGGCTACACGTGACAACAGGCTTTCAATGTAGATGAAACGGGCTTTGATGGAAGAAGATGCCGTCTAGAACGTTCATGGCAGAGCAGTCAGTGCTTGGCTTCAACGCTTCAAAGCACAGGCTGACCCTCCTGTTAGAGGCTAATGCAGCTGGTAGGACTTCAAGTTGTAGTCATTGCTCATTTACCGTTCTGAAAATCCCAGGACCCTGAAGAATGATACTAAATCTACCCTTCCTGTGCTCTAGAAATGGAACAAAGCTGGAGTGACGGCACGTCTGTCTGCAGCATTGTCGATTGAGTGTTTTAAGCCCACCCTGGAGACCTGCTGCTCAGAAAAATAGATTTCTTTCCAAAGTTTGCTGCTCAGTGACAATGCACCTGGTCGCCCAAGAGCTCTGATGGAGAAGTTCAAGGAGATCCGTGTTGTTTTCATGCCTGCAAACACATGTCCATTCTGCAGTCCACGGACCAAGGAGTAAATTCGACTTCCAAGTCTTATTATTTCAGAAATACATTTCATAACACTATAGCTGCCATAGGTAGTGATTCTTCCGATGGATCTGGGCAAAGTCAATTGAAAACCTTCTGCAAAAAATTCATCATTTTAAATGCCATTAAGAACATTCATTATTCATGAGAGGGGGCCAAAATATCAACATTAACAAGAGTTTGAGAGAAGCCGATTCCAGTTCTCATGGATGACTTTGAGTGGTTTAAGACTTCAGGGGGAGGAAGTGACTATGGATGTGGTGGAAATAGAAAGAGAACCAGAATTAGAAGTGGAGCCTGAATTGCTGCAATCTCATGATGAAACTTGCACAGATACAAGAAGCAAGATAAGGACTTGCTTCTTACGGATGAGCAAAGAAAGTGTTTTTTTTTTTTTTTTTCCTTTAGAGAGAATTTAGTCCTGGTGAAGATGCTATGAACATTACTGAAATGACAATACACAAGATTAAGAATATTACATAAACGGGCTGGGCGCAGTGGCTCACGCCTGTAATCCCCACACTTTGGGAGGCTGAGGCAGGCAGATCACCTGAGGTCAGGAGATTGAGACCAGCCTGGCCAACATGGTGAAACCCTGTCTCTACTAATAATACAAAAATATTAGCTGGGCATGGTGGCGCACACCTGTAATCACAGCTACTCAGGAGGCTGAAGTACAAGGATCACTTGAACCCGGGAAGTGAAGGTTGCAGTGAGCCAAGATCACACCTCTGCACTCCAGCCTGGGTGACAGTAAAATTGTGTCTCAAAAAAAAAAAAAAAAAGAATATTACATAAATGTAATTGATAAAGCAGCACAGAGTTTGAGAGGATTGACTCCAACTTTCAAAGAAACTCTATGGTGGACAAAAGGTTATCAGTCAGCATCGCATGCTCCAGAGAGAAATTTCATGAAAGCAAGAGTCCCTCCATACAGGAAATTTCCTTGCTGTCTTATTTTAAGAAATGGCCACAGCCATCCCAACCTCCCGCAGTTGCCGCTGTGATCAGTCAACCATGTCACCATCAGGCAAGACTCTCCACCAGCAAAAAGATTTCACCTTGCTAAAGGCTCAAATGATTGTTAGTGTTTTTAACCAATTTTTTTAATTTTTATTTTTGAACTTTTATGTTAGATTTAGAGGGGGTACACCGAGCTTTTCTGGACTCCCTCCGTGATTGGTCAATTTCTTTTTAAATTTTATTATTATTATTATTCTTTTTCCTTTTCCTTTTCTTTTTCTTTTTTAGAGACAGGGTGGTATTGTGTTGCTCCGGCTGGAGTGCAGTGGCATAAGCATAGCTGACTGTAGCCCCAAACTCCTGGGCTCAAGAGATCCTCCTGCCAAAGCCTCCTGAGTAGCTGGGACCATAGGCACAAGCCAGTGTTCCTGGCCCATTATTATTACTTGCTTTTTGAGACAGAGTCTTGCTCTGTCACCCAGGCTGGAGTGCAGTGGTGCAATCTTGGCTCACTGCAACCTCCACCTCCTGGGTTCAAGCGATTCTCCTGCCTCAGCCTCCTGAATAGCTTGGATTGCAGGTGTGTGCCAACATGCAATCCAGCTAATGCCCAGCTAATTTTTATATTTTTAGTAGAGACAGGGTTTGACCATGTTGGCCAGGCTGGTCTGGAACTCCTGACCTCAGATGATCCATCCTCCTCGGCCTCCTAAAGTGCTGGGATTACAGGCGTGGCCATCACGCCTGGCCCATTATTATTGCTTTTAATGTCTGCTAGCTTCAGGATTGCACAGATATTTAAAGGGCGCATTCTTTCAGGCACTGGGCATAACAGGAGCACTGGGAATGAAGGTGATACATTCCACAGGCGAGGCAGTGCCCAAGAGGGTGGAATCTGGGTGTGGCTGGGACCATTCCCCCAGCATCCTAGCTTTTTCTTGTCCTTTGAAGAGACAGAGTGACAGCAAGAAACAAAAAGGAGACTTGGGCCTGGGGTTGGAGGGTCTGGTGTTAGGTCTGGAGTCAGCCTCTTAAAGGCTCTGTGGGTTGGCCCTGTCCCCACCTTTTCCCGCATCTGTGCAATGAGGGAGGTGAGGCTGGACGAGCGCCTTAACACTCCTTGCGATATGTTACGGACTGCTGGCCCTGCTCCGGGTGCTGTTCTAAGAACCATAGGAATTCCTCTCCTGTGCACAGCTAAACTCTGAGCTCATAGTATCTTTATATGGAAGATGAGGAAACCGAGGCACAGAAAGATTGAGTCCTTGCCCCCCGCCTTGTGGCTCAGAGGCGGAGGAGTCAGAATCAGAACTAGAGACTGGTTGAATGAATGACACTCGGGACACCCTTCCAATCTCCACTCCTACATCTCTTTCTTAGCAACCATCTCCCCACCCCTATCTCCTCTTTTCAGGCTCTTCCTGGTAACATCTGTTCGCAGCTCACCCCTTCTGTCCTTCGCCCACGGCCCTACCTCCATATTCCCCTTGTTACTTACGTCCAAGTGCTTCCCCAGCCTTCCAGCCTGATTCACCCTTTTCTCTTCTGGCCAGCGGATCACGGGCTCCCAGCTGTCCCCCAGGCTGCGGTATTTCGGGCAGGCGCTGAGCGGGGGTCAGGACCTCACCCAGGATGGACTGGTGGACCTGGCGGTGGGGGCCCGGGGCCAGGTGCTCCTGCTCAGGTGAGAGCAGCCTTCCTTGGACACCCCCCGGGTGGTCCTAGGTCCAGACTGGGGCGCCCACCCCTCATCCCACCCCATGTTGTGCTCTCGGCTCCCAGCCGAGGGGCTGTCCTCAGGTAGGTGCTCTGTCCGCAGGACCAGACCTGTGCTCTGGGTGAGGGCAAGCATGCAGTTCATGCCTGCCGAGATCCCCCGGTCTGCGTTTGAGTGTCGGGAGCAGGAGGTCTCTGACCAGCCCCTGGGACAGGCCAGCATCTGCCTTTACATTGACAACATTTCCAGGAACCTGCTCGGGAGCCGTGAGTCCTCTCCCTCCAACCCAGGACGCCCCGACCTCTGGAGTCCCCCCAGCCCTGGACGCCTGTCTCCCATCCTGCACGTTGTCCACCCCAGGGGTTTTTGTCTCTCTCAACGCTCTCCCTGCGACCACCTACAGGTGACCTCCAAAGCTCTGTGACCTTGGACCTGGCCCTCGACCCTGGCCGCCTGAGTCCCCGTGCTACCTTCCAAGAAACAAAGAGCCGGAGTCTGAGCCGAGTCCAAGTCCTTGGGCTGAAGACACACTGTGAAAAATTCGATCTGCTGCTCCCGGTGCGACTGGGCACAGGCGTGGGTGGCGGCCGCACTGGGGCTGGCAGAGGGCAGGGCAGGAGAGAACAGGCTGCCTTCCAGCCTCCCTGTGGCTCAGCCCAGCACGTTAGCCAGCGAGCGAGCCAACGAGTGATGAGATCGGCTGCAGCGGCCAGGGGCCACACGGTTGGATTTCAGGAAAGAGAGTTGGGCAGCCTGAGAGCTAGGTCTGGGGCTTCCGGCTGGGTTTTTTTTTCAGGCATTCACTGGACACGCATTTATCAAGTTGCTCCTCAAAGACAGGCCGTGCCTGAGGGTCAGGGGCAGAGCAGTGGCCAAAACAGTCATTGCTGATCGGGAGGTCTGTGGGGAGGAGAAAAAAACAAAGACAAGCCAGGCAAGAGAACTGAGAGGGCATCGGGGGGCCTCCTGGAGGTGGTGACGCTGAGCAGGCCCTGAAGGAAGGGGAAGCCACGTGGGAGCTGAAAAAGAACTGTGGGTGGAGCGGGGGTGCACAGCTCTGCGCAGTGTTCCCTTTACCCTCCTCCCTCCCATGCCCATCCCCCAGGCCTGCGTGGAGGACTCTGTGACTCCCATCACCTTGCGTCTGAACTTCACGCTGGTGGGCGAGCCCCTCCCTTACTTCCGAAACCTGCAGCCTATGCTGGCCGCCGATGCTCAGAGATACTTCACAGCCTCCGTGAGTCCTGGCGCTGGGGTATCCCAAAGAGGGCACACAGTGTGGGGCCCGGGTCTCAGAGAAAACCCTCCATTGCCTTCCCATGCAGCTCCCCTTTGAGAAGAACTGTGGAGCCGACCATATCTGCCAGGACGATCTTGGCATCTCCTTCAGCTTCCCAGGGTGAGTGCCCCCCCCCCACCCTGCCCTTAGATCTGCCCTGGCACCCCAGCCTCCTTTCTGGAACCTGGGACTCCTGTCCCTGGCTCTCCCTAACATTGTCTCATCCTATACTCAAAACCCAGGTGTCCCGGCTAGGCACGGTGGCTCACGCCTGTAATCCCAGAACTTTGGGAGGCTGAGGCGGGAGGATCTTTTGAGGCCAGGAGTTAGGGATCAGCCTGGGCGACAAAGTGAGATCCCATTTCTACAAAAACAAAACAACAACAAAAAAGTCAGCTGAGTGTGGTGGAGCATGCCTATAGTCCCAGCTGCTTTGGGGGTTTCAGCTTGAGGATTGCTTGAGCTCTGGAGTTGGAGGCTGCCGTGAGCCACGATCACACGACTGCACTCCAGCCTGGGTGACAGAGCAAGACTCTATCTTTAAAAAAAAAAAAAAAAAAAAAGAAGAAGAAGAAGAACCCAGGTGTCCTGTCCCCTGTCTATCTCCCACATCCCCACCCACCCCATTTTATTCCCAGCTTATTTCTAGCCTCAGTCACACAATCATCTTCTCCTTCCCCTCTCCTGATGCCCAGCTTGAAGACCCTGCTGGTGGGGAGTAACCTGGAGCTAAACACAGAAGTGATGGTGTGGAACGACGGGGAAGACTCCTACGGAACCGCCATCACCTTCTCCCACCCGGCAGGACTGTCCTACCGCCACGTGGCAGAGGGCCAGGTGCTCGCTCTGGGGAAGGAGGAGGCGGCTGGGCTGGGTGTCGGCGTAGATTCCTGTGCGGTTCAGGAGGGGGCTTGGAGGTGGTTGCGCCATCTGGAGCTTGCCTCCGCTCTTGTGGCGTGCAACTTCGGTCATTGCAGTTTGAGGACACTAACAGGAATGATTTCCTGAGAGGCTACGAAAGCGGAGACAGAGGGAATCCTGCCCGAATTTCTTTCTACTCCGTATCATGTCAATATTCCTCTTTTAAAGGAAAACATATCTCATCCTTCAACTACTTACAAATGCCATTCTGTAGAAGCAAGCATATGAATTTATTCGTCATTCTGCATGAAGACGTGGCAACCTTTTTCTACAGAGGGCTAGATAGTAAATATTTTGTCTTTGTGGGCCACGTGGTCTGTGTCACAGCTGCTAACCTCTGGTGTTGTGGAGTGAAAGCGGCGATTGACATGAATGAGATTATGAATGAATATACCTGAGATGCAGTACAACTTTATGTATAAGTATAGATAGTGGCTGTCGTTTGCCAATCCCTGTGCTAGAATATAGAACCAGGACCACGGGGAGTCAAAGAGAACCAGACTTTTTATACAAAAATGTTATTATGGCCAGGTGCAGTGGCTGACGTCTGTAACCCAGGACTTTGGAAGGCAAGGCAGGCGGATCACCTGAGATCAGGAGTTTGAGACCAGCCTGGCCAACATGGCAAAACCCCATCTCTACTAAAGATACAAAAATTAGCTGGTGTGGTGGTGCGCGCCTGTCATCCCAGCTACTTGGGTAGCTGAGGTGGGACAGTCGCTTGAACCCAAGAGGCGGAGGTTGCAGTAAGCCAAGATTGTGCCACTGCACTCCAGCCTGGTGACAGAGCAAGACTCTGTCTCAAAAAAAAAAAAAGTTATTATGAAAAATTTAAAACATTTACAACAAACCTCCCCCAAACTTATCACCCAGATTCAACAGTTAGCAACATTTTGCCACATTTGTTTCAGTTTTTCCCCTTTGCTAACATTTTATTTATTTATTTATTTATTTATTTTTGAGACGGGGTCTCGCCTCTGTCACATATGCTGGAGTGCAGTGGCACAATCATGGCTCACTGCAGCCTCGACCTCCTGGGCTCAAGCAATCCTCCCATCTCAGCCTCTTGAGTAGCTAGAACTATAGGCACAAACTACCACACCTGGCTTTTTTTTTTTTTTTTTTTTTTTTGAGACAGAGTTGCCCAAGTTGGAGTGCAATGGCACAATCTCAGCTCACCACAACCTCTGCCTCCTGGGTTCAAGTGATTCTCCTGCCTCAGTCTCCTGAGTAGCTGGTATTATAGGCATGCGCCACCATGCCTGGCTAATTTTTGTGTTATTAGTAGAGACAGGGTTTCTCCATGTTGGTCAGGGTGGTCTCGAACTCCTGACCTCAGGTGATCCATCTGCCTCAGCCTCCCAAAGTGCCGGGATTACAGGCATGAGCCACCATGCCCAGCTGGCTAATCTTTTTGTAGAGTGGGGGTCTTACTGTGCTGCCCAAGTTGGTCTCTAATTCCTGGGTTCAAGCAATCCTCCCTTCTCAGCCTCCCAAGGTATTGAAGTTACAGACATGAGCCACTGTGCCAGACCTGCTGAATTATTTTAAAACTAATCTCAGACATGGGGGTCATTGTACTCCTCCTTACTCACTCTGCTATGACTTGAATGCATCGACAAAAGTTCACATGTTGAACACTTAATTCCCAATGCAACAGTGTTGAAAGATGGGCCTTTGAGGGGTGATTAGGTTATGAGGGCAAAGCCGTCATGAATGGATGAATACTATTATTTCGAGAGTAGATTCGTTATGTCAGGAGTGGGGTGGTTTTTTGTTTTGTTTTGTTTTGGTTTGGTTTTGTTTCTTGAGACAAGGTCTTGCTCTGTTACCCAGGCTGGAGTGCAGTGGTATGATCTTGGCTCACTGCAGTCTCTGCCTCCCAGGTTCAAGTAATTCTTGTGTCTCAGCCTCCAAGTAGCTGGGATTATAGGCACCCACCACCACATCAAGCTAAGTTTTGTATTTTTAGTAGAGACAGGGTTTTACCATGTTGGTCAAGCGAGTCTTGAACTCCTGACCTCAAGTGATCCACTCCCCTCAGCCTCCCAAAGTGCTGAGATTATAGGTGTAAGCCACTGTGCCCGGCCCAGGAGTGGGTTCCTAGTTAAAGGATAAGTTTGGTTCCCTTTCCCTCTCACTCTCACATGTGCTCTCTTGCCCTTCTGCCTTCTGCTGTTAGATGACATAGGACAAAGGCCCTCACCAGATACTGGTGCCATGCTCTTGGACTTCCCGGTTCCCAGAAACATGAAGCTTCTATTGATAAATTACTTGGTTTGTGGTAATATGTTATAGCAGCAGGGAACAGACAAAGACACACTCCATAGTTCTAAACAATGAGGACATCTTATATGACCTCAACACCATTATCACACCCAATGTAATAAGTGATTCCTTGGTATTAAGATAATAGTAAAAATTCTGTAATTGCCTCAAAAATATCTTTTTACCTCTGGTCTCTTTGAACCCAAATTCAAGCTAAGTCCACACATAATGTTTGGTTGTTAATCTGCTCTGTTTCTCTTAGTCTTGTATTCCCGACAGAGGCACATTTTGATTAATGTATCAAAGAACACACCAGGAAAGGCCATCTCTGCATGTGAGGGGTGATCACTGTCATTGAAAGTGACCCTAGACCTATCAACCAAATGTAATGTGTTGAATATTGATTTTAATACATGAGCCGTAAAATACCATTTTTGGAGACAATCTAAGAAAATAGAACATGACTGGTACATTGGTATATTAAGGAGTAATTGTTAATTTTGTTGGCTGTGATTTGTTGAGTCTTCTGGTTACATTTAAAATAACCTTATCTGTTGGTGGTATACACTGAAGTATTTCTAGATGAAACAATATTGTTGGAAACAGATACTCAGTGCCACAAAGAAAAATCAGCACTGAGACAAATTATCTTTCAGCAACGCAATTTTTACTTCTTGGACTGCAGGAAGGGTACTCTCGCTAGCCCTCTTGCTGCCGGAGTACAATGAACGAAGGAAAAGCAGATATATTTATCCCTTACACATTTGGGGTCGTTCTTACTGCTGTGTCTGATCTCCGTTGGCTGGAGGCAGACCTTACAATTTAAACTAAAACCCAATTGGCTAACAACTTAAAACTTTTTAAAACAGGTAATGGGCATAGGCTGCCAGCTGGGACATGCCTGTGAGCACATCCAGCACAGATATCTTTTGAAAGTACAAGGATATAGAATGTATTACGCTCCTGTAAGCATGGTGTGTCTTAACAGCTACATAGGATAAGGGCTTAACAAAGTGTCATTAGCAAATGCATTCTTTAACAAGAAAGAAAGCTTTAAAGAGGAACTTTTCTACTTCCCACAAATATGATGTTTGGGACATGCTTTAAAGTATTCGGAAAGAGAACAGAGTAGAAACAAGAGTAGAAAAACATTGGTTACTTAAAATGAGTGATGGATATATGGGGTTGATTTTCTAGTCTCTCTACTTTTGGATGTGTTTCAAAATTTCCATAATAAGAGGCCTTTAAAATAACAATAAAAAGGTGAACATTTTCATAAATTTGAGATTTCTACTTTGGAAGAAAGTTTGACCAGATAGCCATGGGGGAGCTTTTAAAAACATAACCTTGGCTGGGTGTGATGGCTTACACTTGTTATCCTAGTGTTTGGGGGGGCCCAAGATGGGAGGATGCTTGAGGCCAGGAGTTCAAGACCAGCCTGGGCAACATAGTGAGATCCCATCTCAAAAAAAAATTTTTTTTAATTAGCCAGGCGTGGTGGAGTGTGCCTATAGTCCCAGCTACTCGGGAGGCTGAGGTGAGGGGACAGCTTGAGCCCAGGAGTTTGAGGCTGCAGTGAGCTGCGACTGCATCACTGCTCTTTATCCTGGGTGACAGAGTGAGACCTGGTCTCAAAAACAAACAAAAACATAACCTTAAGGTGGGCTCCAGGAAGCTTCATCACTACTTTACGGATTGTCTTTGGAATACTGTTATAGTAAGTTTGATGCAAAAGTAATTGTGGTTTTTGCCATTGCTTTCAATTTCAACTAATACACCTCTGCTTTTTCTTGTGCCTAGAAACAGGGACAGCTGCGCTCCCTGCGCCTGACATGTGACAGCGCCCCAGCTGGGAGCCAGGGCACCTGGAGCACCAGCTGCAGAATCAACCACCTCATCTTCCGTGAGGGCACCCAGGTCAGCCTGGCTTCTGTTCCCTTGCCACCCCCCTCCCCGCCCTGTCTTTACTGCTCTGTGACCTCCTCAGTGCCTTTCCTCAGATCACCTTCTTGGCTACCTTTGACATCTCACCCAAGGCTGTCCTGGGAGACCGGCTGCTTCTGGTAGCCAATGTGAGCAGGTGAGCCGGGCCAGGCCGGGGCAGTGCCCCTCACCTCCAGCCCCACTCCACATCCTCCTCCTCTGGGGCCTTTGGTAACCAGGTCTCTCCTCTTTCTCCAGCGAGAACAACACCCCCAGGACCAGCAAGACCACCTTCCAGCTGGAGCTCCCTGTGAAGTACACCGTCTACACCGTGGCCAGCAGGTCAGCAGGCGCCCCGCCGCAGGCAAAGGGCTTCTTCTGTCTCACCCTGATGGGGATAGACCTTGTCCCCTGCAGCAACTGAACATCTGAGATGTGTTAGGTTTTGGGTGTTAGATAATATTGCCAGCAGCACTTACCAGTCAACATGTTTGTTTGGTCTGTTTGTTTCCTTTTATCCTTGATAAAAATTACCCAGGCACGGTGGCATGTGCGTGTAGTCCCAGCTACTTGGGAGGCTGAGGCAGGAGGATCGCTTGAGCCTGGGAAGTTGAGGATACGGTGAGCTGTGATTGGACCACCGCATTCCAACCTGGGCAACAGAGCAAGATCTTACCTCAAAAAGAAAGAAAAAAAAAAATTGACCCTAGAGTGATGCTTCTTCAAATGTGTTCTACGAACCGCTGGTGGTCAGTGCTCTTCTAAGCGGTAGGCTTCAGCGAAAAAGAGCAAGAAACCCACAGATCTCAAACATTTGAAACTGGCGATTTGCACGGAAATAGTGTTGCATCCTTAATAATTGTGTGGCACGTGGACTCCAGGGATGACAATGGGCCCTTGCCTAAATTCAGGCAACAAGTTGTTGTTTTCTATTTTATTTTATTATTATGATTTTTTGAGGCAGAGTCTCGCTCTGTTGCCCAGGCTGGAGTGCAGTGGTGTAACCTCGCACTTGTAACTTAGCTCACTGCAACCTCCGCTTCCCAGGTTCAAGGTCAAGCGATTCTCTTCCCTCAGCCTCCGGAGTAGCTGGGATTACAGGCACACACCATCACGGCCAGCTAATTTTTGTATTTTTAGTAGAGACAGGGTTTTACTGTCTTTTTGGCAGGCTAGTCTCCAACTCCTGACCTCAGGTGATCCACCCATCTTGGCCTCCCAGAGTTCTGGGATTACAGGTGTGAGCCACCACACCCGGGCTACTTTTTAAATTTTTATTTCAACTTTGATGTTAGATCGGGGGGGTACCTGTACAGATTTGTTACATGGGAATATTGCATCATGCTGACGTTTTGGCTATGAATCCCACCGCCCTGGTAGTGAACACAGGACCCGATAGGCAGTTTCTTAACCCACATCCTCCCTGCATGCTCCAGTGTCCACAGCGCCTGTTCTTCCCACCTTTGTGTCCGTGTGTGCCCAGTGCTTAGCTCCCCCGTGTAAGTGAAAACATGGGGCATTTTGTTTTCTCTTCCTACCCTAATTTTCTTAGGATTATGGACTCCAGCTCCATCCCTGTTGCTGCAAAGGACATGATTTCATTCTTTTTGTGGCTACATAGTATTCCGTGGTGTATATGAACCATGTATATGTACATTTTCCTTATCTAGTGTTCTACCGGTGGGCATCTAGGTTGATTCCATGTCCTTGCTATTGCGAGTAGCACAGCTATGAACGTATGAGTGCATGTCTCTTTTTGGTAGAAGGATTTATTTGTTTTTGGGAAAGAGAGGGATATATCTAGTAATGAGATTGCTCGGTCAAATGGTAGCTCGGTGTTTAAGTTTGTTGAGAAATGTCCAAACTACTTTCCACAGTAGCTCAACTAATTTACTTCCTCACCAGCAGTGTAGAAGGGTTCCTTTTTCTCGGCAGCCTCACCAGCATCTGTTGTTTTGACATTTTAATAATATTCACTCTGACTGGTGTGAGATGGTTTCCCATTGCGGTTTTGATTTGCATTTCTCTGATGGTTAGTGATGCTGAGCATTTTTTCCATACTTTTTTGGGGGCCATTTGTATAATGTTCTTTTTATTTTACCTTTTGGTTAATGTTTTATTACTGAAACACCATATATGTATTCTTTTGAGAAGTATCTGCTAGTGTCCTTTGCCCATGTTTGTTTGTTTATTTATTTATTTATTTTTGAGACAGAATCTCCCTCTGTTGCCCAGGCTGGAGTGCAGTGGCATGATCTTGGCTCACTGCAGCTTCCACCTCCCAGGTTCAAGTTCAAGTGATTCTCCTGCCTCAGCCTCTGGAGTAGCTGGGATTACAGGCACGCGCTACCACACCCAGCTAATTTTTGTATTTTTAGTGGAGACAGGGTTTCATGTTGGCCAGGCTGATTTCGAACCCCTGACCACAAGTGATCCATCCACCTTGGCCTCCCAAAGTGCTAGGATTATGGGTGTGAGCTACCATGCCCAGCCGTCAACAAATGTCTATTGTGGGCTAATTATGATAATAATAATATTGTTATATCCCAGTTTCGATAGAGGTTAAAAGCCTTTCTCAAAAGCACCAACATTCTCTTGGCTTCCCCAGGAGATATGAGACATGTCTCTACCTTTGATATTCTTCTAAGCCTCAGTGGGGAGCAAACTTATCCTGGTTCAAGCCCGAATCCCATCTAGGGCCATGTGGTTCTGTACTGCAGGGGTGCAGGGGATGTGGGTTTCTGAGATAGGGCTAGGGCCCCTTGGAAGGAGAGGAGTCAATTAAACACGGACGGGTCCACAGCATCGAGGGTCCGTTGGCATCTGAACAGGACATTTCTTCTTGTCCTGGGAAAACACTTGTACCCTGCAGAGCTTTTAGAAGGCCCTCCTCCTCTTCCCAGTACCCTAGGGGAAGGATAGGGACAGATGACCTACCTGCCACGGAGGCTGTATGTCAGGGAGAAGCTGGGTAAAAAGACAGGGCCGGCCGGGCACAGTGGCTCACACCTATAATCCCACCACTTTGGGAGGCTGAGGCAGGCAGATCACCTGAGGTCAGGAGTTCAAGACCAGCCTGGCCAACATGATGAAACCCCATCCCTACTAAAAATACAAAAATTAGCTGGGTGTAGTGGCAGGCGCTTGTAATCCCAGCTTCCTAGGTAGCTGAGGCAGGAGAATCACTTGAACTCGGGAGGCAGAGGTTGCAGTGAGCTGAGATTGCGCCATTGCACTCCAGCCTGGGGGACAAGAGCAAAACGCTGTCTCAAAAAACAAAACAAAACAAAACAACAACAACAACAACAAAAACACAGGGCCTTGAACTGCTGCCAGGGAGGGTGAGATAAGGTGCTTGAAACTAAAAGGTCAGGTTTCAGCAGACACCTCCCTTCAGCCCATGCCTTCCTCAAAGTTGCTGTGTGGCAGGCACGGCACTGTGGTTATTTTCCATACGTTCATTAGACATTCAACGAACATTTGCTGAGCCGCTGTTATGTGTGATCAAAATCAGACTGACCCCCGACCTTGTGGGGTGTGCATTGCTGGATGTTCTCCTCTGCCTGTTTTCCACCCTCACCTGCACCTGCACGTGTCGGGGCTCCCAGCCAGGCGCACGCTCTGAGCTTGTGTGCTGGGCTGTGCCCAGGCTCTCGCACCTGCTGGCAGGGGCCCCACTGGCAGAGCTCACCTCCTCTAGGCATGTGTGGCCCACAGCTCAGTCACACACGGCAGATGTGACCCTGTGGGTTGAGGTGCAGGGAGTGCCAGGTTGGGGCACTTTCCGGGGAGGCTAAGGTGAGAGGATCACTTGAGGCCAGGAGTTCGAGATCAGCCTGGGCAACATAGTGAGACCCCATCTCTACAAAAAATTGGCAGAGAAGGAATGAGGCTCCAAAGTAGGTGTGGTGGGCTGGCATTTGGACTATGCCAGCTAGAGGACAGGTGCCAGAAGAGTGAAGCAGTGAGGCGGAAGTGAGACCGGCCACCGGTGTGACGGACACAGCTGGCCACTAGGTCTCCAGGCTTGTGCCCAAGAAGGGTTCAGGACCTTAAACTGAGACCCTGTGAAGAGGCTGCTGTGGGCCCTCCCTCACCTCCAAGCCCCAGGCCCGGAAAAGCCAAGAAAATGGGAGAAAAGGGCCCCAGGGGAGGCCTGAGGGGGACCGAGGAGGGGCAATGCTCAGTAGCATTTGGTCACATTGGTACAGCCCTGTGCCGTGTCCCACTGGCCCCTGGCATCCTATGTCTCCACGAAGGGCTGGAAGGAAAGCTGTGGCGGGGAATGGGGGGCAGGCTCTGGCCCCTGCTCTCCGACAGGTCAGTGGCAGAGCTCTCTTCTCCATTCACTGCACCCACTGCCCAGACCCACTGCAGGCAGCTACTAGCTCTTTGCACCCATTTTTTTTTTTTTTTAATAAGAGCCCACGTCTTGCTCTGTTGCCCAGGCTGGAGTGCAGTGGCGTGATCACAGCTCATAGCAGCCTTGAACTCCTCTTGGAATCAAGTGATCCTCCCACATCAGCCTCCCAAGGAGTTGAGATTCCAGATATGTGCCACCCTGCCTGGCTAATTAACAAATTATGTTGTAGAGATGGAGTCTTGCTATGTTGCCCAGGCTGATCTTGAACCCTGGACTCAAGTGATCCTCCTACGTCGATCTCCCAAAGTGCTAGGATTATAGGTGTGAGCCACTGCACTCAGCCACTTAGCCCTTGTTTAGAAGCCCAGCCCTGCTTTTCTAAACTCTCTCTCTTTTTTTTGAGACCAAGTCTCACTGTGTTGCCCAGGCTGGAGTGCAGTGGGGCAATCTCGGCTCACTGCAACCTCTGCCTCCTGGCTCCAAGCAATTCTCGTGCCTCAGCCTCCTGAGTAGCTGGGATTACAGGTGCCCACCACCACGCCTGGCTAATTTTTTTTATTTTTAGTAGAGACGGGGTTTCTTCATGTTGACCAGGCTGGTCTTGAACTCCTGACCTCAGGTGATCTGCCCATCTCAGCCTCCAAAGTGTGGGGATTACAGGCGTGAGCCACTGTGCCTGGCCTCTAAACTCTCTTTTAACCTAACTCAGCCACAGCCCCCATTCTAGGACATGCCAAGGCCCCACCTGTCCCCTCATGCTGCAGCCAATGCGTCCTGCAGAGGCCCCGTGGTAGTTCACACCCACCAATGCCTCTCCTCTCTCCAGCCATGAACAATCCACCAAGTACTTCAACTTCTCAGCCTCCGAGGAGAAGGAAAGCCGTGTGGCCACACACAGATTCCAGGCAGGTGGTGGAGACACAGGAGCCTGGGCTGGGGCGGGAGGCTGGGGAGGGCTGTGGGCTTTGGCAGGGGCTCTGCCCTCACTGTCCTCTGCGCAGGTCAACAACCTCGGACAGAGGGACCTGCCTGTCAGCATCAGCTTCTGGGTGCCTGTGGAGCTGAACCAGGAGGCTGTGTGGACGGAGGTGGAGGTCTCCCATCCCCAGGTACCCGAGGACTGTGTGTGGCTCTGTGAATGCACTTTTTACCTGGATTCGCTGTGCCCCTCATGAGTCCCTGAGGTCCCAGCGGAGACGCCTGTTCTCTGCGTTTCCCCCCAGGACCCATCTCTTCGGTGCTCCTCGGAGAAAACTGCACCCCCAGTGTCTGACTTCCTGGCGTACATTCAGAAGAATCCTGTGCTGGTGAGGAGGGTTCTGGGCCAGCTCTCACTGCAGGCAGCACATCAGAGAAATTTCACCCAGGAGTTCATGTTCCATATCCATCCTGCTGAGCTAGCCTTTTGCATGCAGATTCGGCCGCTGCCCTCGAATCACACTGAGTAATGCCGCCTCCGACCTTCATACTCATCTTTCTTAGCCTGATGTGATTTTTCTGCCCCCAGGACTGCTCCATTGCTGGCTGCCTGCGGTTCCGCTGTGACGTTCCCTCCTTCAGCGTCCAGGAGGAGCTGGACTTCACCCTGAAGGGCAACCTCAGCTTTGGCTGGGTCCGCCAGGTGCGTGGGTGCAATGGCAGAGCCCCTGCCCCGGACTCAGGCGGGACCTGGCATGTCTGTGCCCATCTGCAAGCCAGGCTGTCCCCGGAGCTCTGAGCCTCCCCAGAGCCAGTTCCATAGGTTTCCCCAACCCCTTTGCAGACGTCGCAGAAGAAGGTATCCGTCGTGAGTGTGGCTGAAATGACATTCGACACATCCGTGTACTCCCAGCTTCCGGGACAGGAGGCATTTATGAGGGCTCAGGTAGAGACTGTGTCGGGGCAGTGGCCAGGCTGGAAAGAGGGCCCCTGGGGCTCCATCAGCTGTGCTGGGTGGGGGTTTGTAAGCCTGGGAGAGGAGGGTGAAGGTCTCTGGGCAGGACAGCTGTCCCTAAGGGCATGGGTGCTGCTGCATCTCGCCCTTTGGAGCAGGGCCAAGGAGCAGGGGAGGGAGTTAAAGGTTGGGGAACCCATGGGGAGTCTGGGATGGCAGGAGGACAGGCGCTTTCTGACGGGGTCACCTCCACTTCAGACTATGACGGTGCTGGAGATGTACGAGATCCACAACCCCACCCCACTCATCGTGGGCAGCTCCGTGGGGGGTCTGCTGCTGCTGGCGCTCATCACAGCCGCACTGTACAAAGTGAGTGTTTTCCTCATGTTCTCACTCATAGGCGGGAGTGAACAATAACACATGGACACAGGGAGGGGAGCACTACACACTGGGGTCTGCTGGGGGGAAATAGGGGAGGGACAGTGGGGGTTGGGGAATTGGGGAGAGAGAGCATGGGGAGAAATGCCAGATACAGGTGAAGGGGAGGAAGGCAGCGAATCACACTGCCACGTGTGGACCTATGCAGCTATCTTGCATGTTCTTCACATGTACCCCAAAACCTAAAATGCAATAAAACAAACAAACAAACAAAAAACAAAGTGAGTGTTTTCTGCCACGCTGGACCCCACCAGCATCTGGTCCCAGTCTTTTTGCAGAGTGAGAAGGAGCTCACTTTGAAGCAGAGGCACGTACTTGCAGGGTTGCTTCATATGAGAAACTGCCTCCCACCTGCGAGATCACCCGCCCCCAGCGGCCCCCTCCTTAGTGATTCTCCATCCTCCTCTAAACATTCTGCCTCTCCGTCCCACTCTTCTCCAGCTTCTCTCGACAGCAGATTATCATATAAAAGCACAGACCCAGTTTGAATGCTGACGTCACCACAGATTCTTTTCGTCTTTGACTGCAGGCCAGTGTCTGCTCCATTCTGGGCCTTGATTTCTCAAAGTGAAGGTGACTCTACCCAGATCATGGACTTTTGGCTAAATCTAGGCCAGGCATGGTGGCTCACGCCTGTAATCCCAGCACTTTGGCCGAGGCAGGTGGATCACTTGAAGTCAGGAGTTCAAGACTAGCCTGGCCAACATGGTGAAACCCCGTCTCTACTAAAAATACAAAAATTAGCTGGGCGTGGTGGCGCGTGCCTGTAATCCCAGCTACTCGGGAGGCTGAGGCAGGAGAATCGCTTGAACCTGGGAGGCGGAGGTTGCAGTGAGCCGAGATCGCGCCATTGCACTCCAGCCTGGGTGACAGAGTGAGACTCTTGTTTCAAAAAAAAAAAAAAAAAAAAATATATATATATATATATATATATATATATATATATATATATATTTGGCTAAATCTAGATGACACATGCATGTGAAGTTCCTAGAGCAGTGCTTGGAACCTAGCAGGGATTCCAGCACATAGTGATCCCTCAGTCTCCCTCAGTCCTGTCTTCTCTTCCGCTGAATGGACTTCCTGAGTTTCTTCTCCGTCCTCTCCCACAGGTTGGCTTTTTCAAGCGTCAGTACAAGGAAATGATGGAGAAGGCAAATGGACAAATTGCCCCAGAAAACAGGACATCAGACCCCCAGCCTGCCCAGTGAGAGATGATCCCCTCCTGGCCTTGGACTTCCTCTCCCCTTTGAGGCTTCCACATTGACTTCCCCTTCCCCGTCAGGCCTGAGGGGCAGGAACCACTGCACCAGGAGCGGCTGGGATCAGCCTGCTTCCTGTCTTCGGGAGGAGCATCTTGCTGGGGAAGGGGCCTGTGTCTTGTCAAGGTTCCAACTGGAAACCCTTAGGAGAGGGTCGCTGCCATGTTCCCCAAAGGGTTTGACTCGCAATTTCCACCTAGAAATACATGGACAATACCCCCAGGCTTCCGTCTCCCTTCCCCCATGAGGCATGGCATCTTTCTTTCTTTTTTGGAGTTGGATTCTTGCTCTGTCACCCACGCTGGAGTGCAGCAGTGTGATCTTGGCTCCTGCAACCTCTGCCTCCTGGGTTCAAGTGATTCTCCTGTCTCTGCCTCCTGAGTAGCTGGAATTACAGGCACTCACCACCATGCCGGGCTAACTTTTGTATTTTTAGTAGAGATGGGGTTTCACCATATTGGTCAGGCTGGTCTTGAACGCCTGATCTCAGGTGATCCACCTGCCTTGATATCCCAAAATGCTGAGATTACAGGCTTGAGCCACCTCGCCCGGCCGGATCTTTCTAAAATACAGTTCTGAACATGCTGCTCATCCCTACCCATCTTCAGCGGCTCCCCATTACCCTCAGGACAATGTCTGAACTCTTCAGCGGCCCATGAGAAGTCCCCTTCCATCCCAGAGTGGGGGCTTCAGGGCACACGGTGTGAGAAGCTCTGCGGCCCCTATCACCATTGTTTTCAGTGAGTTCGTGTCATGACAGCATCAGCTCATGGCTTCATCGCGGGGCTCTCACGATTTCCCAGGCTGAATTGGGAGTGAGACGCCTGTGTGCTGGGTTCTGCAGAGATGGCCTCCAGCGTTGGGCAGCATTGCTGGCTGGAAGGGAGGAGCGCCCCCTAGGGAGGGACATGGCCGGGGTGTGGCTGCAGTTTACCCAGCCCCAGGGACAAAAGAGACCCAACCACTTCTATTTTTTGAGGCTACAAATATAGTAAATGAAGAAATGCCAGGATATGATCATTTTTAAGGAGCGTACTTTAAATGTTAGTGTCAATAAATTAAAACATGTACAAGAAGATGCATCTACTGCTCTTGGGAAATATGTCAGAGGTCTAAAAAAAAAGGCCTTTTGTGGATGTGGGTCCCTTTACCACGGTGGGCCCTGATTAGCCCTGAGGCCTGGGACCAGGACAGGAAATTAACCAGAGTAGGGTTGTGAATATCCCTTTCTTGGGAGTAACCTGACCCCTTAATCGGCTCACTCCATTCTCAGGGCTGGTGCCGATGGGAAGCTGGTGGAGCTGTGAGGTGGAGGGGGCAAAGGATAGAGAAGGGACAACCCCAGTGGTTACTCCTCCCACTGGAAAGGTTGCTGGAGTGATCAGTACTCACAAGTGTTTCCTGCAAGTCCTAGGATGTGCTGAAGGGCACTCTGTCTGCATATAGTGAGTGATTGAAGGGGGCTTTGGGGTGCCACATTGAGAGCTGCTGCCCGCAATAAAGTCATTCTTGTTATTATGCCGCCATCCTAACATAAAGTTCACCATGGTGCCTGGCACTGAGCTGGGGCCACACAAGGCAAGCCATTTCCGACCTCGAGTGATACCACTGCAACTGTCACCAGCGAGGGGACTCACACCGTGTGGATGTTTCAATCCAGGAAAACAGAAGGGAGGCAGCTGAGTGATTTGAAGGGAAGATGGGAAGAGGCCCTTACCTCCAGCCAAAAATACCTCTCCCATACATCAGCAGAGGGTCCCAAATCCCTGTGGATCGTGAAGCTTTTGAGTCCCCAGGATGACTACTTATTACGTAGTTTCCCCAAGTACGGAGGCAGATGATGAGACTTTGTAAGAATTCAGCCTTTGTGGCTGGGCACAGTGGCTCACGCCTGTAATCCCAGTACTTTGGGAGGCTGAGGCAGGAGGAATGCTTGTGCTTAGGAATTTGAGACCAGCCTGGGCAACATATTGAAATCTCGCCTCTACAAAAAATTTTAAAATTACCTAGGCATGGTGGCATGTGCCTGTAGTTCCAGCTACTTGGGAGGCTGAAGTGGGAGGATCACTTGAGACTGGGTGGTTGAGGACATGGTGAGCTGTGATTGGACCACCGCATTGCAGCCTGGGCAACAGAGCAACAGAGCACGATCTTATCTCAAAAAAAAAAAAAAAAAAAAAAAAAAAAAAAAAAAAATTGACCGTAGAGTGATGTTTCTTAAAATATGTTCTATGAACTGCTGGTGGTCAATGGTTTTCTAAGTGGTAGGCTTTAGAGAAAAAGAGCAAGAAACCCATATATCTCAAACATTTGAAACTGATTTGCACAGAAACAGTGTTGCATCCTTGATAATTGTGTGGCACATGGACTCCAGGGATGGCAATGAACTCTTGTCTAAATTCGGGCAACAAGTTGTTATTTTCTATTTTATTTTATTATTATTTTCTGAGGCAGTCTCATTCTGTCGCCTGGGCTGGAGTGCAGTGGTATGATCTTGGCTCACTGCAATCTCCACCTCCTGGGTTCAACTTATCCTGCTGCTTCATCCTCTTAAGTAGCTGGGACTACAGGTGTGTGCCACCATGCCCATTTTCATTATTATTATTTTTGAGATGGTATCTCAGTCTGTCGCCCAGGCCAGAGTGCAGTGGCATGATCTTGGCTCACTGCAACCTCTGCCTCCTAGGTTCAAGTTCAAGCGATTCTCCTGCCTCTGCCTCTGGAGTAGCTGGGATTATAGGCACGCACCAACATGGCCAGCTAATTTTTGTATTTTTAGTACAGACGTGGTTTCACCATGTTGGTCAGGCTGGTCTCGAACTCCTGACCTCGTGATCCACCCGCCTTAGCCTCCCAAAGTGCTAGGATTACAGGTGTGAGCCACTGTGCCCGGCTGACAAGGTGTTATTTTTCTGATATTCTTCCTTTGTGCGTTACTGTGTATGTTCATTGCATTTGCAATTTCAGGTTTGGCTATTGTGTTGTGTTAGATCCCTGAATCACAAAACGGATCAATGGCTCAAACACATGGAAGTTGTGATTAAAAAATGATATCATTGCTACAATTTAGAATAATGCCATCAAAGTCAATACTGACTTTTAAACATTGAGCCCAGTGCACATATAGTATAGACATTCATGCTGGGATAAATGATTGTGAGTTAAAACCTGAAAATATCTAGAAGGTATTATACGCCCTGTCAGGTGGATTGTATTGGTTCTGACATGCATTTGTTCCTAGTGTGCTGCCCATTCTGAAACTTTATGAAACAGTCGCATGAACCTTTCAGAGCTCTTGTGTCATTTTCAAAGCACAATGACTTCTTGGGTAAAGCAATAGGGATTTCTCAGAACAACTGCCACATGTAGCTTTCCTATTCAAAATTGATTAATATTGTCACCGAATACAGAGGAGACAGCAAAACTACACTGCCATAAATCAAGGTGCTTTTTATAGCAAAAGGAGGTACAAGTCACATAATTTCCAGGAAGCTTGTAAACACAGCAGTAGAGTTTGTACCTGTATTGAAAAGTTGCTTTTGGCTGCAAATGATAGAAAAAAACAAAAGCATGTAAGAGCAGATAGAAGACCTTTCCACTGCAAGAGGCTCAGTGGCAGTTTAGTGTTTAATTCGGAGTCTCGGCACTGACAGATTCTTTCTGACCTTCCAATCAGACATAAATCAGACGTTCTTGGTGGGCTTAGTTCTTACCCATTGACCAGGATTGAGTCAAATTCTATCCTCCTGGTTGCGTGAAGTGCTGAGAAGATGAGCAGGTGCTTTTCACAAGCTTAATAAAAAGAGGTAGCTCCAGGCAGGCGCAGTGGCTCACGTCTATAATCTCAGCACTTTGGGAGGCTGAGGTGGGCAGATCACTGAGGTCAAGAGTTAAAGACCAGCCTGGCCGACATGACAAAACCCCGTCTCTACTAAAAATACAAAAATTAGGCAGGCATGGTGGCACATGCCTGTAATCCCAGCTACTCGGTAGGCTGGGGCAGGAGAATCACTTGAACCTGGGAGATGGAGGTTGCAGTGAACTGAGGTCATGCCACTGCACTCTAGCCTGGGTGACAGAGTGAAACTCTGTCTCAAAAAAAAAAAAAAAAAAAAATTAAAAAGTGGGTGTGGGGGGTAGCTCCACCAGCAAGGAAGGTGGCAGCCTGGTGGCTGCTGAATGGGCTACCTACAGTGTCTGGCAAATATTATGCTTGAAGACTATGCTGAGAGAAAGATTCTTTTGTGTAATGTCAGAGGTAAACAGCGGAATAGCAGTGACTAACGCTTGCGTGGGAGAGTAAGCATGTCATCTCGTACTTGGAATAAGTCACTGCCATGCCAAGTCTGAATCAGCTTTAGTCTTTGTGCAATGCAGGTACGTGGGAGCTTTTCAGCTGCGGAAACCTCTAGCAACAGAAAAGGAGTTTTTGTTGTTCGTTTGTAATCAACGTTCATCCTGTGAGTGGTGGGAGAGAGAGTGAGGTAGACCAGGGAGACTTGCTTTCTAGTCACAACCTAGCTAATCAGAACAGGATCTGGTCAAGATGGGACCGCACTTTAAAAACAGCCCGAACCAGCAGATAGCCGGGAGAGCAAACTCTATTACCCTCACCGCTTATTAGCATAAAGACCTCCCCACCGGTGCCATGATGTCATAGCAATGGTCAGCAAGTTACCTCCTATGGTTCCGGAAACTCCCCACTCCTTTTTCATAAAGTTCTGGGTAACCCGCCCCTTAATTTGCATGTAATTAAAAGTCAGTATAAGTGCAGTTAGTCAGCGGCCCGCTGGCTGCTACTCTGGGCTCACTGCCTATGGGTCACTCTGCTCTGCAGGAAACAGCCACTCTGCTGCTGTGGCCACTTCAATAAACCTGCTTTTTTCCACACAGGCTCACGCTTCAGTTCTTTCCTGATCAAACCTAAGAATCCTCCCTGGCTAAGCCCCAATTTTGGAGCTTGCCTAGCCTTGCATCCATAGCTTGGGCTAACTATTTATGGTGCACTCAGCCTAAAGAGGCTGATGCTTGCAGGGTTGTATTCACAGAGCACAGGGCAGCTCGAGGAGGCCACTCACCCTTGACTCATTCTGTCACCCAGGCTGGAGTGCAGTGGTGTGATCTTCGCTCGTACCACTGGCTAATTTTTAAAAAATTGCTGGGCACAGTGGCTCACACCTGTAATACTAGCACTTTGGGAGGTCGAGTCAGGCGGATCACCTGAGGTCAGGAGTTTGAGACCAGCCTGGCCAACATGGTGAAACCCCGTCTGTACTAAAAATACAAAATTAGCTGGGCATGGTAGTACTTGCCTGTATGTAGTTCCAGCTACTCAGGAGGCTGATGCAGGAGAATCGCTGGAACCCAGGAGGCAGAGGCTGCAGTGAGCTGAGATTGCACCACTGCCTCCAGCCTGGGCAACAGAGCAGGACTCTGTCTCAAAAAAAATTTTTTGTTGTTGTTGTGATGGTGTCTCACTGTGTTGCCCAGGCTGGTCTTGCACTCCTGCCCTAAAGTGATCCTCCTGCTTCTGCCTCCCATAGTGCTGGGATTACAGGCAAGAGCCACCATGCCCAGCCTGGCTAAGTTGTCTTTAATGTTGCATGTCTGCGAACAAATACATCTATAGAGCCAGAAAAGTTGAGCATCCAACTTTTTATGACTTAATTCTCATGATCTGGCAATTTTTGCAGCAAGGAGCCTGGGCCGGTGGTTTTAGGAGAACTGAGTGAACAAAAGAAATACATTAACCAGGTTGGAAGAGAGGTGCCGGTCATGGGTGTTTTCTGCTGGCCCCTGTTCACGTGTGCCTGTTAGCCCACCCGTGGGTAAGTGGGGCAAAGTGGCCGAACTGATTCTCAAGACAGGCATAAATTCCTCAGAATCTAAGTTAGTAAAGATTTCTATTCTAGCCTGAATGAATGTGTCTCAGGAACATGTTATAAACTTTATCAGCTCAGAGGGAAAAAGCTGTGTCCACACTATGTGGTTTATACTGTACAACCTGTCAGGAATTCAGCATGATGAAGAAATGCACAAAACAAGTGTGAACAGAGACATAAAAGGTGATCTTGGCTCACCGCAACTTCTGCCTCCTGGGTTCAGGCAATTCTCCTGCCTCAGCCTCCTCAGTAGCAGGGATTACAGGCACCCACCATCACACCTAGCTAATTTTTGTATTTTTAGTAGAGACGGGGTTTCATCATATTGGCCATGCTGGTCTCTAACTCCTGACCTCATGAGCTGCCCATCTCAGCTTTCCAAAGTGCTGGGATTATAGGCATGAGCCACTGTGCCTGGTCTATTCCTAGGCTTTTATATAGAGAACATTTTTTTCACATTTTAAAGGAACATTTATGTTTAATTGTAGAATATTTCAAATACATGGAAAATTACAGAAAATAAATAACAACCACTCATTTATCTTCTCCCCAACCCCATGTAACAAATTTTAGAATATTGTGTTAAATGCTAAATTTAACACGTTAAAGATTCCTGGCTGGATGTGGTGGCTTACAGCTGTAATCCCAGCACTTTGGGAGGAGGAGGTGGGAGGATTGCTTGAGTCCAGGAATTCAAGACCAGCCTGGGCAACATCGTGAGATCTCATCTCTACAAAAAACAAAAAAATTAACTGGGCATGGTGGTGTGCACCTGTATTCCCAGTGACCAGGAGGCTGACGTGGGAGGATTGCTTGAGCCTGGGAATTTGAGGCTGCAGTGAGCTCTGATCCTGCCACTGCGTTCCAGCCTGGGTGACATAGCAAAACCTGTCAAAAAAAAAAAAAAAAGTTTCCTTCTCTGCCTCATAATAGGCAATCACTCTTCTAATTTCTATTTTCAAAGATGGATTTTGCCTGTTCTTTAACTTCTATGTGAAAGGAACCAGACATTAGGCATTCTGGTGTCTGGCTTCTTTTTCACTTAAGCTAAAATTGCGTTAACCTGTGGTGTTGTACAGAAGTGTAGTTTGTTCTTTGCTATTTATTTATTTATTGTAAAGACAGGCCCTGGCTATGTTGCCCAGGCTGGTCTTGAACTCCTGGCCTGAAGCAATTCACCCACCTTGGTCTCACCAAAACTCTGGGACCACAGACATGAGCCGTGGCATCCTGTCCATAGTTTGATCTCATGTCTCGCTGAGTGGTAGCACATTGCACGACTTTGTTACTTTCGGTGTCCGTTCTCATCTGGAGGGGCTCTGCTTTTTGAAACCACACCCTGGCCTAGCTCTCCAGGCCTCTCTCCAGGCTCACATCCACGTGCCGGGACCTCTGCAGCCGTTCTGCTTTCTGCTCTTCCACTCCTGTGGGACCCCGGAGAGCTACGGGGCTCCCTGGGTACCAACTGGTTCCCAAGGCTGGGGGAGGGTGGTCTTCTGGGAGAAGGAAGCCAGGTCTCTGCAGGTGGTGGAGGGGGCGTGGATGAGGGTTTTTCCCCAGGGTGTCATTGGCCTCTGCCCCCTCTTCTGTTCTCTGATTAACCAGAGCCTTCTTACCCACTGTGCCCCTCCTCCTGCCGTGTGGAGCCCTGAGTCATTATTTTAACTACCCCCTGGAGAGTGAGCACCGTCTGTGCTCTGTCCCCAGCGCTCCACTTCCCGTCGACACGCTGCTCAGGGATGACCTTCGGCGTCCTGCTCCTTCTGGGTGGTAAGTGGGGCCAGGAGGTTGGAGAGAAGCTTCGAGGGGTTCTGAGGGGTCTCCATCTGGGAGGGCAGGCTGGGGGCTGGTGGTCGGCTCTCACGACTCTCGTGAAGAGCTGAGACAGGGAGCCACCTCGTATGTGAGTGGCCTGGAGTCGGGAGAGTATGACCTACCTGAACAAAGAGGGGCTCAGGGTCTGTGCTCAGGTGGCGACTCAGCTGCCTCTCCAGCTGGCCATGTTGTCCCAGGCTTCCCTGCTCCTGTTCATGGGGTCCCTGATGTGGGTGAGAGAGGTCTCCCCAGCTTCCCCCTGGGAGTGGAAAGCCACAGAAGCCACCACGGAGGGGGAAAGGTTAGACATCACCTCTGTGGGCCTGCTTTTCTCCAAGTCCTGACTGCACATGGGGACGAGTCCCCCTGGTGAAAACTGCTTCACAGCCACATTCACGTGCCATCAAAACTCAGGCCTGGCCGGGCACAGTGGCTCATGCTTGTCATTCCAGCACTTTGGGAGGCTGAGATGGGCAGCTCACCTGAGGTCAGGAGTTCGAGACCAGCCTGGCCGACATGGTGAAACCCCATCTCTACTAAAAATACAAAAAAGAGCTGGGCGTGGTGGTGTGCACTGGTAACACCAGCTACTTGGGAGGCTGAGGCAGGAGAATCACTTGAACACAGGAGATGGAGATTTCAGGGAGCCGAGACTGCACCATTCCACTTCAGCTTGGGCAACAGAGTGAGACTCCATCTCAGAAAAAAAAAAAAAAAAGAAGAGGCTGAGAGGCCTGAGGGGTTGGGGCTTCCTTAACTCCCAACCCCATCCCACCCCGCCCCCATCAAATATTCCTCAGTCCTGGCTTCTTATCATGGATTCAACCTGGATGTGGAGGAGCCCACGATCTTCCAGGAGGACGCAGCCGGCTTTGGACAGAGCGTGGTGCAGTTTGGTGGATCTCGGTAGGCACCACTAACTGCCCCCACCCCCGCCACACACACGGAACCTCCACCGCATGGTGCGCTGGGGGTGGGTACACACAGGCTACCCCAGGGAGGTGTCCTGGAGGAAGGGCAGCAGGGGTGAGAAGTCTTTCCCTGGCTCCTTGGAGGCCCTGAATCACATATTATTGATCTCTAAAAATGAGTGGAAAGCAACACATTTTGCTGAGACGAGCGATAATACGAGTTAGGGGAAGTTAGAGAATTTTTCAGTTGCTGAAATCAGCAAATCGTGAGTTTCAAGCACTGCTTATGGAAGGAAGTCCAAAATTAAAGGTGATGTAAGAAATATGTAAAAGATGAGGTGCGGGGAAGTTGGAGGAAGTGAAGAGATCTTTCAATTTTTGAATTATGAAGAATCATCAATCCCAAGAAGGGCCACAAAACTCTAGGCGAGACCCCACCTCACCTCGGGAAGGAGGCCTTGAACCTGCCTGCTAGGGGGCCAGTGCAGTCACACGGGACCCACACTCACTACGTTTGGAGTTTAATATTCTGCCCTTGACCTCTTGAAATTCCTGATGATTTTTATTTTTAGTTTTACTCCAGCTCTGTTGCCCGGGCTGGAGTGCAGTGGTGCAATCATAGCTCACTGCAGCCTCAACCCAGACTCAAGTGATCCTCTCACCTCAGCCTCCTGAGCAGCTGGGACCACAGGTGCATGCCATCATGCCTGTTTTATTGTTGCTTTATTTTGTTTTACTCTTTATAGAGACGGGGTCTTGCTATGTTGTCTAGACTGGCTGAACTCCTGGGCTCATGCCATCCTCCTGCCTTGGCCTCCCAAAGTGCTGGGATCACAGGTGTGAGCCACTCTGCCTTGCCAATTCTTAATGATTTTACCTGTGCATTTGTGTTTCGTAAGTGAAGAATGATGGCAGGGCTGGGCACCATGGCTCATGCCTGGAAGTTCCTTGGGAGGCCGAGGCAGGCAGATCACCCGAGGCCAGGAGTGTGGCCAACACCATGAAACCCCATCTCTACTAAAAATACAGAACAAATTAGAAAGGTGTAGTGGCGGGCACCTGTAACCCCAGGTACTTGGGAGGCTGAGGCAGAAAAATTGCTTGAACCTGGGAGGTGGAGGTTGCAGTGAGCCGAGATTGCGCCACTGCACTCCAGCTTGGGTGAGAGTGAGACTCTGTCAAAAACAAACAAACAAACAAACAAAAAGAAAGAAAGATGCACTGAGGGTTTGGAGCCTCAGCTCAGCAGCAGCCCCACCTCCCACTGTCTCTTAGGAAAGGGTCTCAGCTGCTGGCTCTGCCACCCACGTGGGTGCAGTGACCGCTGCCACCTTCCACCCCTGGCATGATCTGGGTAAAGTCAGGGTTAGTTGTACTTACCCTGTGAGTACCCTGAGGGAGTGGGGACACTACACAGCAAACAAAAAAAAAAAACCAGGACAGGTTGAGGGAGAGAGCAGAAGAAAGGAAAGAGCCCCCCAACCCCAAGAGACCCCACATTTTTATTTTGAATCGGGACCCACAAATTATGAACCTGCCCCCGCTTCCAGGAGCTCACTGGGACATTCTCCTGTCCCAGAGAGCTCAAGTCACAATGTGACACAGGTGTCACCAAGGTCTAGGGGCACAGGCAGGGAGTGAGCAGACCCAGGAGCGCTCCATGGAGGAGGTAGTGTTGGCAGTGAGCCCCAGAGAACAGGAAGGCTTAGTTGGTCACAAGGAGGTACAAGAGATCACCGACCTCCAACCATACATCCCTCCCCCTTCCTCACATGGCCGGCAGTCTGGGGGCATGGAAGCAAGTGCCAGGCACCAGGCTTTTTTCTTTATTTGGAAATGTGGTCAACTGAAGAGCACAGATCTGAAAGACCCAACTTAATGAAAAATTACACCTGTGTGTGCCTGGGTGAGTACCACCTAGGTCAGCTGCTCCTATGTAAAATCCCACAGGCACAGGGCTGCCATGGGCTTCTTCTCATTACCTGGCAAACCCAGAGATCCCCTGGTCTGACTTCCATCACCATCAGCTTTTCAGGCTCCATTAAAAAACAGAATATATTGGCTGAGAGCTGTGGTTCATATCTACAAACCCAGCACTTTGGGAAGCCAAGACAGGAGGATTGCTTGAGGCCAAAAATTTAAGACCAGGCTGGCCAACATAGCAAGATCCTGTTTCTATAAAAACAAAAAAACAGCTGGGTGAGGTGGCGTGCATCTGTAGCCCCAGGTACTCAGGAGGCTGAGGCAGGAGGATTACTTGAGCCCAGGAGGTTGAGGTTGCCATGATCGTGCCACTGCATTCCAGCCTGGGTGACAAAGTGAGACCCTGGCTCTAATCGGACAGAAAAAGAGAATATAAAACTATTTATTGCTCACCATTCCCCAGTATTCAAATTACAGTAAACTAATATATCATTGGTAATGCTCTGGCCTGGTCTGGGGGGCCAGAGTCACCAAGGTCTGGGGGGCAAAGGCAGGGAGTGAGCAGACTCAGGAGGGTTCCATGGAAGAGGTGGTGCTGGAGTGAGTCCTAGAGGATAGGAAGGCTCAGTTGGTCACAGGGAGGGCTCCATGGAGGAGGTGATTACAAGGAGGAGATTACTATAAAGTCACTGTTTTTTCTGGCTTCTGTTCATTCATAACCCAATACTGAAAAGATGGAGCCAGCCTGTCAGTAATGGTGTGGGTAAATAAAAGCATGAGGTTGATAGCTTACACTAAGGGTTTGCTTGTCATTCATATCAGAGGGTCCCAAACTGCTGCCTCTCTAGCCAACGCTCAGGGTTTCATCACAAAGTCTTAGGCGTCCCCTGAACCACGGCACACAGACTATAGCTTTCTGTAAAGGAAGGGTCCTGTCGAAGGAGCCCCCGTAGGCCCATTTGTCAAAGCCTTGCTTGGCACATTAAAATACACCAGTATTTGTCTGTTTTTCTCACCTTGTTGGGGAGATTGTGGGTAGTGATAAACATTTCCAAAATTAAAAAATTTTTCCCACTCAGGCAGTTTTGCAAATAAACCATTGACTCTACCTAACTATAGATACAGCTATGAATCCTAGTGCACTACTTTAAATTGGTCAATTGAAATTGCTCATATAATATTTACATTGATCCAGTGAATCGACTATTTATTTTGAAGGCTCCTGTCTTCAGGAAATTGTTCCAATTAACTTGAGATGATCTATTTCTTGGGTAGCTCAAAGTAATGGCAACTCAGAAATGCAATGTACTTACCCATGATGGGGAAATGCCATTTTGGTCTTTAAATAGTTTTCTTTTTAAAGAAAAAAAAATTTTTCTAAACATAGATACACACACACACACACACAAAATTTTCTAAACATAAATACACACATACGTACGTATGCATGCTCAAAACCAAATAAACAAAACCCCAGCAGGGTCCCTGGGCATTTGTGGGTTACACCCGGGCCCTGATTTCTGAACATTCTGCCAAGCGGCCAGGAACTAGCCTCACAAAGTCTCACTTCCCCATGGAGGGGCACTTCCTTGCCCCCAAGTGCCCGCGGCTCCCACGCCTCCTGCAGCTGCAGTGACATGGCCGCGGTTGTGTCTCCAGACTCGTGGTGGGAGCCCCCCTGGAGGTGGTGGCGGCCAACCAGACGGGACGTCTGTATGACTGCGTGGCTGCCACCCGCATCTGCCAGCCCATCCAGCTGCCCAGTGAGTGACCAACCTGAGAACTGGGGCCCTCAACCCTCCTGAACCCAACTGTGCCCCCCCTTAGCTTCCAGGCTAGACCCTCCCCGCAAATGAGTGGGTGTGTGAGTGAGGTCCCGCGTGTCTGCTCTCGCAGTCTGTCCCATGGCCGTGAACATGTCCCTGGGTCTGACCCTGGCAGCCTCCACTGACCTCTCCTGGCTTCTGGTGAGTGAGTGCCTCCAGCCAGGGGAGGGTTGCGGGGGAGGAGGTCGGGGTTGGGGGTGAGGAGGAGTGGGTGCTGGGGGCTCCTGGCTCACAGGCTTCTGCTCCAGGCCTGTGGCCCGACCCTGCACAGAGCCTGTGAGGAGAACTTGTACTCAAAGGGTTCCTGCCTCCTGCTGGGCTCGCATTGGGAGATCATCCGGACAGTCCCCAGTGCCCTGCCAGGTAGGTCCCCGGCAGGCCGTGGTTCCTGCTGGAGCACGTGCTGGCACTGAGGGTGGGCAGGTGTGAGGCCTTTGTCTGGGCCCCTGTACCCTCCCTTGAGGGCTGAGTGTGGCTTGGAGAGAAGCTGGGAGGGAAGGGCCTCTCAGGCAGAAACCCTGCTGCTCCAGGTTAGAAGTTCTTCGTAGGGTTTTTTCTTTTCTTCTTTTTTTTTTTCCTTTTTATTTATTTATTTGTTTATTTATTTATTTTTTTGAGACGGAGTTTCGCTCTTGTGACCCAGGCTGGAGTGCAATGGCGCGATCTCGGCTCACCGCAACCTCCGCCTCCTGGGTTCAGGCAATTCTCCTGCCTCAGCCTCCTGAGTAGCTGGGATTACAGGCACGCGCCACCACGCCCAGCTAGTTTTCTGTATTTTTAGTAGAGACGGGGTTTCACCATGTTGACCAGGATGGTCTCGATCTCTCGACCTCGTGATCCACCCGCCTCGGCCTCCCAAAGTGCTGGGATTACAGGCTTGAGCCACCGCGCCCGGCTTTTTTTTCCTTTTTAAGACAGGGTCTCTGCTGGGTGTGGTGGCTCATGCCTGTAATCCCAGCACTTTAGAAGGCTGAGACGGGCAGATCACCTGATGTCAGGAGTTCAAAACCGGCCTGGCCAATGTGGTGAAACCCCTCTACTAAAAATACCAAAAAATTGAGCTGGATGTGGTGGCTTGCATCTGTAATCTCAGCCACTCGGAAGGCTGAGACAGGAGAATTGCTTGAACCTGGGAGGCGGAGGTTGCAGGGAGCCAAGATTGCAACGCTGCACTCCAGCCTGGGTGACAAGAGCAAAACTCCATCTCAAAAAAACCAAAAACCAAAAACCAAAAAACAGGGTGTCTGCCAGGCTGCTTGCACACCCTGATAATTTTTTTGAGACAGATTCTTGCTCTATCGCCCAGACTGGAGTGCAGTGGTGCAATCATAGCTCACTGCAGTTTCAAACTCCTGGGCTCAAGTGATGCTCCTCCCTCGGCCTCCTGAGTAGTTGGGACTATGGGTACATGCACCACACCTGGCTAATTTTTCTTTCTTTTTTTGTAGAGATGGGGGTCTTGCTATGTTGCCCAGGCTGGTCTTGAACTCCTGGGCTCAGTGGATCCTCTACCACAGCCTCTCAAAGTGTTGGGGATTACAGACATGAGTCCTTGTGCCTGGCCTGAGGGGTGGAAGTTCTGATGGAGGCAGAGAGGAGCCCCAGTGTGCAGGTTGTGGAGGGCACCAGTATCTTCCAGTTACCAACAGGTGCACGGCCGCTTCTTGAGTTTCAGAGGAAGGACCTTAGGGTAGTGAAGATGTGGTGAGGATAAATCCACGAGGGAGGTGTTTCTTCCGGATGGTTCACTGCTGAACTTCAAGGATTTATCAGACTAACTTTTATCTTTAAGGGGAGCCAACCGGGCTCCGGAAAAAGTGATTTGCAATGTTGTCAGTGCTCACGTCTTCCACAGAGAATGGGGCCTGAGGACATCACCGTGGCATCTCTCTGAGGGTCGGTCTGCCTCATGGTGGTGCCCAGGTTCATTTTCCACGGGTGCCAGGCTTCATTCCCTTAAAGCTTCATTTCCTCAAAGGCATTCAGTTTCCTCATTGGCAAAATGGAGCTCAATAATCAAGGGGTTATGAAGACGGAAGGGATTGAGGTGTATAAAGCACTTGGAACCCTGCCTGGCACATAGTATGCGCTAGCCCCTCTGACCCGTCTTCCAGCTGGGGACTGCGTGCTGGGACTGGGGGGAAGATACAGGCAAACTGCCTCATCTGCGGTGCTGGTGGGAATGCCAGGGGCTGCTCAGGGTGCTAACCGAGGGTACGGCTTGAGCTGGAGAGGCCATGATGCCAGGCATGCTGGGCCTTTAGACAAAGGTGGAGCAGCAGCAGAAACATCCCCAGAGCAAATGGTGAAGGTGGAGTCTATGGAGGGGTCTGAGGGAAGGGGGAGAGGGCATCCAGGGGTCCTGGGGGGACCACACCCAGCCTGAGATTTCTGTGAAGCCAGGTTAGGGAGGTGGCACTTAAAAACAAGGGGTAAATGTCTTCTCAGAGCCATCTCTGAAACTCATGAGGTGGGATGTCTGATGCAAATGGGACTGGAGCATAATCGTGGTGCAGGCAAGGTGGGTGTGGGTCCAAGTGGAAGGGACCAGGTCCACTGAGCATCACCTGTGTGCCAGGCAGTGCTGAGTGCCTGGTAGGCATCACCTTACTGCATCCTCACAACATCCTGGGTGGTGGGCAGGCCCATTTCCATTTTACAGAGGAGAAAACCAAGGTTCAGAGAGATGAGTTCCCATTGATAGCAAGAGGCAGAGCCCAGAGCTTGAGCCATCCTTGCCTGATTGGCAGAGTCATTTTTCAAAAGGACATGTCTAGGCTCCTGCTAGTGCAAGCCCAGGGGATACAATAAAAAGACCAAGAAACAGAAGAGACATTGTGAGAGGACTGCCACAGACCTGGCTTGAGAGAGGATGAGAGGGTGGTTTTTGGATGCAGCTGAAAAAATGGGCATCACTGCAAGACGTTGGCTGCCCAGACATGGGCAAAAAAGGGGAGCTCCTAGGGGATCTGCAGCCTGCTCTGTGGGTGATGAGATTTGCTGGTGGTTGAAGAAGCAGGAAGGGAAATGACCTTCTGTTTCTCCCCAGCACCCTAGAAGCACCAGGTGGTTGAACAGCTGGGGTCAGAGAGAGGAAAGAGGGAAGGCATTTTTTTTTCACAGTGGTGGGCAGCCCTGCGGTGTGGGCCTCACATCTTAATGCTCTGGTGGCCTGATCTCCCACCGCCCTGGGGGTAGCACAGGATGTGGCTGCTAGTGGAACCACCAAATGGGCCCTGAACATGGTCACATCCCCCACATGAGCCTGGGGACAGCATGAAGTGTCTTGCTTATTGATGTGCATATGGTATGTCCTCATGACTTCGGAGTGAGCTCCACGAGGGAAGGGGTGGCATCTCTTTTGAAGCCATGGTCTTAGGTGTGGTTTCCCCCAGACAGACTCTGAGGTCACTTGGGAATGTTCTTTTTTTTTTTTTTTTTTTTTTTTTGAGATGGAGTCTCACTCTGTGGCCCAGGCTGGAGTGCAGTGACATGATCCCAGCTCACTGCAACCTCCACCTCCTGAGTTCAAGTGATTCTCCTGACTCAGCCTCCTGAGTAGCTGGGATTATAGGCACGCACCACCATGCCCAGCTGCTTTTTTTGTATTTTTAGTAGAGATGGGGTTTCACCATGTTGGCCAGGCTGGTTTTGAACTCCTGACCGCAAATGATCTACCCTCCTCAGCCTCCCACAGTGCTAGGAATACAGATGTGAGCCACTGCGACTGGCTTGGAATGTTCCTGGGTGCCGCATCTGTGGCAGTGTGAAGGGTGGACGCAATACAATCATAATAGAAGCCCAAGGCCGATGCGGGGGCACTCACTTGCCATCCCAGCCCTTTGGGAAGCCACGGTAGGTAGATCATTAAAGCCCAGGAGTTTGAGACCAGCCTGGGCAACATGGCAAAACTCCATCTCTACAAAAAGACACAAAAATTAGCCAGGCAAGGCAGTGCATGCCTGTAGTCCCAGCTACACAGGAGGCTGAGGTGGGAGAACTGCCTGACCCTGGGGAGGTCGAGGCTGCACTGACCTGTGATCACACCAATACACTCCAGCCTGGGCGACAGTCAGAATCTGCCTCAAAAAAACAAGAAATGAAAAAACCAGAGGCTTCAGCCAATGCCTGGGGGGCTCAGCGTGCAGCTGGCCCTTCAGCCCAAACCAGTCATCAGAGAAAGGCTGCCTTCAGGTGCAGAAGGTGTGGCGTGGGCGACAGTTCCCCTCTGCCTAGTGCAATTCCTGGTAAGGGACTCAGCTGAGAGCCAACTCCACAGAGCTGGAAATGAGGGCCTCTGTCCTGAGGGGGGTTGGGGCGGAGTCTAAGGTGGATCCCTGGCCCTCTTCCCCCTCCCCTCAAGCCCGCCACCCTGCATCATCCCTACAGGCATATCCTACAGGCCTCCAAGGTACCTGGCACATGGTGAGGATGGTGCCAGCGGCTGACCCTGTCGGAGGGCCAGGCCTTGCCCCCAGCATCTATGTGCATATTGCTTTATCCTTGCAGTAATCCCACGTGGTAGCTACAGCTATTACCTTCATTTTACACACGGGGACCCTGAAATTTCACAGAAGTTAAGTAATGTGCCTGAATTTACCAGTCAGCACGTGGCTGAGCTGCGGTTTAGTGCAGGCGCACTGGCTCCAGAACACACACCCTGAACCACTTTGCTTGACATTCTCCCACAAAGCTTGTAGCACTCCTAACCGTGTTTCATGAATTATTTATTGATGAATGAGGAGCCCACCGGGGCCCTGCGTTCTCCTCCTGCTCTTTCCAGGCTATGTGAGAGGAAGGGAGCAGGGGGCTGGTGCGGCTGATCAGGGCCTCCTCCAAGGAGGGGTCGGAAACCAGGTTGGGACGCCAAGAACAGCCCCTGGGCTCTGTTGAGCAGGAGCTCCGGGAAGGGGCTGGACCCCTGCAGTGCGTCTCTGATTCCTCCTCATTCCCCTACAGACTGTCCACATCAAGAGATGGACATCGTCTTCCTGATTGACGGCTCTGGGAGCATTGATGAAAACGACTTTAACCAGATGAAGGGCTTTGTCCAAGCTGTAATGGACCAGTTTGAGGACACTGATACCCTGGTGAAGACGGGGCACTTGGGGCTGGGGGCTGAGGGGTGGGGGAGGCTGGCCTGAGGGAGGCATCCCAGGTAGGGGTGGAGGCAGGTCAGTGCAGCCACTTGGGATGCGGCTGGGCTGGAGGATGAAGCTGTGGTCCCAGCGCAGGTCTGACTTGAGCCCTGACCTAGGAGGCCCCCCATGGCATTTAATAGGTATCCAGAAACTACAGGAAATACAATGTTTCTGCCATTTAAAAACATTGAAAGGGTTTAAAAAATAATTTTGCTATGAAATTTGACTGACTGTAACTCAGCCAATTGATTGATGGTTTATTTTATTTTCCATGTAACTAATGATTTTTTATTATTTCCCAGTAACTAGCACCTATGTATATGCAAAAAAAACCCACCTTTTTTTTTTTTTTAAACAGGGTCTTGCTCTGTCATCCAGGCTGCAGTGCAGTGGTGCAATCATAGCTCGCCGCAGCCTAGACCTCCTCTGGCCTCAGCCTTCTGAGTAATGGAGACTACAGGTGCACGCCACCATGCCTGGTTAATTTTCAAATTTTTGTTTGTAGAGATGGAGTCTTGCTGTTGACCAACATGGTCTCCAACTCTTAGCCTCAAACAACCCTCCCACCTTGGCCTCCCAAAGTGCTGGGATAACAGGCATGAGCCACCATGCCTAGCCACAAATTCTAGGGAAGTGAAGAAATACATAAATCGATTTAAGGCATGATAAAAATTTTTAAAAGCTAAGGGTAGCAAATATTGTGGGGGGCAAAGTGATTCTTTGTAAACTGTGAAGGAAACATCATTTGGTTTCGATTTTCCAGTTTACATTTTGTATTTTTGGGCCAGTGAATTTTTTTTTTTTTTGAGATGGAGTTTTGCTCTTGTTACCCAGGCTGGAGTGCAATGGCGCGATCTCGGCTCCACCACCTGGGTTCAGGCAATTCTCCTGTCTCAGCCTCCTGAGTAGCTGGGATTACAGGCATGTGCCACCATGCCCAGCTAATTTTTTGTATTTTTTAGTAGAGACAGGGTTTCACCATGTTGACCAGGATGGTCTAGATCTCTTTTTTTTTTTTTTTTTTTTTGAGACGGAGTTTCGCTCTTGTTACCCAGGCTGGAGTGCAATGGCGCGATCTCGGCTCACTGCAACCTCCGCCTCCTGGGTTCAGGCAATTCTCCTGCCTCAGCCTCCTGAGTAGCTGGGATTATAGGCACGCGCCACCATGCCCAGCTGATTTTTTGTATTTTTAGTAGAGACGGGGTTTCACCATGTTGACCAGGTTGGTCTCGATCTCTCGACCTCGTGATCCACCCACCTCGGCCTCCCAAAGTTCTGGGATTACAGGCTTGAGCCACCGCGCCCGGCCAAAGGTTTTGTTTTGTTTTGTTTTGTTTTTTTGAGACAGAGTTTCGCTCTTGTTGCCCAGGCTGGGGTGCAATGGCGCGATCTCGGCTCACCGCAACCTCCGCCTCCTGGGTTCAGGCAATTCTCCTGCCTCGGCCTCCTGAGTAGCTGGGATTACAGGCATGCGCCATCATGCCCAGCTAATTTTTTGTATTTTTAGTAGAGACGGGGTTTCACCATGTTGACCAGGATGGTCTCGATCTCTTGACCTCGTGATCCACCCGCCTCGGCCTCCCAAAGTGCTGGGATTACAAGCTTGAGCCACAGCGCCTGGCCGTGAATTTTTTCTCTGGGTTTCAGTATATTATTTACAGGGCCTCAAAACACATGGGAAATGGTTTGTAAATCCAAAATAATTCCAAATAAAAAGTTTACTAACAATAAAACCAGTATGACTGGGCGTGGTGGCTAGCACATGTAATCCCAGCACTGCGTGAGGCTGAGGTGGAAAGATTGATTAAGGCCAGGAGTTCGAGACCATCCTGGGCAACACAGACCTTGTCTCCACTGAAAAAAAAAAAAAAAAAAAAAAAAAGCCAGGCATGGTGGCATGTGCCTCTAGTTCCAGCTACTTGGGAGGCTGAGGCAAGAGGATCACTTGAGGCCAGGAGTTTGAGACCAGCCTGGACAACGTAATAAGACCCTGTCTGCACAAAAAAAATAAAATAAAATAAAATAAAAGCTGGGCGCAGTGTCTCACACCTGTAATCCCAGCACTTTTGAAGGCTGAGGTAGGCAGATTACGAGGTCAAGCGTTCAAGACCAGCCTGACCAACATGGAGAAACCCCGTCTGTACTAAAAATACAAAATTAGCCGGGCGTGGCAGTGCACACCTGTAATCCCAGCTACTCGGGATGCTGAGGCAGGAGAATTGCTTGAACCCAGGAGATGGAGGTTGCAGTGAGCCAAGATCATGCCATTGCACTCCAGCCTGGGTGACAAGAGCGAAACTCTGTCTCAAAACAAAAAAATTAAAAATTAAAATTAAACCAATAGTAACAGCCACTGAGTCCTGGGCCCTCCCCTCTGGCCTTTGCAGTTCTCACTGATGCAGTACTCAAACCTCCTGAAGATCCACTTCACCTTCACGCAATTCCGGACCAGCCCGAGCCCGCAGAGCCTGGTAGATCCCATCGTCCAACTGAAAGGCCTGACATTCACGGCCACGGGCATCCTGAAAGTGGTGTAAGCACCCCCAACCCTGGCCTGCTGATGTGGCTGCCACCCCTGCTTCCTAACCATGGGTCAGCACAGCTCTTCTCAGAGGTTGAGGGAGGCTGGGGAAAGGGGCTAGCAAACATGTCGGGGCTGTAGGGAGAATCTCCCCGTCGGGTGCTCCTGGCTGCTCACTGCCGGTCTCCCTGATATAAGACTAGGCTTTTCTGCGTTATGCCTCTGCTTTGCTGGTTCTGTGGAGGCTGGACCCCAGGACCCCCCCTTCCTGCTCCCCCACCCCCTACAGGAGCCAGAGGCCCAGGCTTTGTCTCAGATACAGCAGGCTTCCATGCTGGCTCCCTGAGAGCTACTCTGGGTGTAACTCTGGGGGTTACACCCTGGTCAACATGGTGAAACCCCTGGGAGCGACAGGCTCTAAGTCTCAGGGACTCTCAGATGAGGATACGCTTACAGTTTAGGATTGAGACCATGTGTGTAGGGTACTCACCTCAGCAGGAAGTGTCAGATAAATGCCTGAGATTTTATCAGAGAATGGAGCAGTCAGGGACTCAGGAATTGTCGCCCAGGGTCTTCCTGGTGCCTTTCTCCCCACTCAGTTCCTGCCCTGCTTCCCTCACCCCTGCGCTGCCAGGTGCTCACCCACGCCTGTCCTGCCTCTACGCCTAAAACAATGTAGGAGGTGGGGTTCCCGAGAAGGGCATGTGGTTCTGTGGGAAGCTGCTGGGCTGAAGGTCTGGATCCTTGGCTTCCTGCACACACCCCTGGGAGCGTGCTAGGATTCGGCTTAAGCATTAGATGGTCCTGCCAAACTCACCCTGTTTATTTCCGGGAGGCTCTTCTGCCTTGAATGATGGCCCCTTGTAACTCAGCAAGGAGGAAGGCCTCTGTCTGTCCTGTAAGTTTAAAGTCACACAGGAGTGTCCCCTTCTGGAGTCTCCACCTCACCCCTCACAGTTCTTCCGGTGTTGGGGCCTGGAGAAAAAAATGAATGAGGCAGGGGTGACCGAGTGGATCTCACCAACTCCAGTCCTGCGCCCAAGCCCGGAGTACAGGGAATTTCCCAGCAGCCTCCGCTCCCCAGAGCCACGCCCATCTCAGGGCTGGACCCCGCCAAGGATCAGACCTCCCTGACCTTCATCTGTCCTTCCTCCCTTCCTCCCTTTGCCCCTCTGCTTCCTCCCTTCTTTCCTTCCTCCCTCCCTCCCTCCCTTCCTTCTTTCCTTCCTTCCTTCCTCTTAGCCAAGGATTGGACCTTCCTAACCCTGGTCCTTCCCTCCCTCCCTTCCTTCACCCCTCTCCTTCCTTCCTTTCTTCCTTCCTTTCTTCCTTCCCTCCCTCCTTCCTTCTTTCTTTCTTTCTTTCCCCACTTTTCTCCCTTCCTTCTTTCTCTTTTTTTTTTTTTTTTGAGATGGAATCTCACTCTGTCACCGAGAGTGGAGTGCAATGGCGCAATCTCGGCTCACCGCAACCTCTGCCAATCAGTTCAAGCAATTCTTCTGCCTCAGCCTCCCGATTATGTGAAACTACAGTCCTACACCACCGCACCTGGCTAATTTTTGTATTTTTAGTAGAGACAGGGTTTTACCGTGTTAGCCAGGTTGGTCTCGAACTCCTGACCTCAGGTAATCTGTTTGCCTCAGCCTCCCAAATACTGGGATTACAAGCATGAGTCACTGTACCCGGCCTCTTTCTTCTCTTTCTTTCTTTCTTTCTTTTTTTTTTTTTTAAATAAGTTTGATTACAAAAAAGCAAAAACAAAGCAAAACCCAAATGGCAATAGCAGTAAGAAAACTTTAAAAAATATATTATATTACCCTCAGTCCCTCTAGTCAACCACCCTACAGTATTTTAGCAACATCAAGGGATACCTACAAGTGAATCGATCAGTAAATCTCAGTGGCATAGTACAGTGCTACTGCCATCCTCATCTTTATTCCGGCTTCTTTTGTATGGTCACATTCGGGGCAGAAACTATTTTCACCTTGTTTGGGGTTTTTTCCCCTCATCTACGTCCACAATTGTTTGTTTGTTTGTTTGTTTGAGACGGGTCTCACTCTGTCACCCAGGCTGGAGGGCAGCAGCACGATCATGGCTCACTGTAGCCTCCCACTCTGGGGCTCAACAATCCTCCCACCTCGGGACCATGGGTGCATGCCACCACATCTGGCTAATTTTTCAAAACAGTTTTTGTAGAGATGGGGTCTTGCTTTGTTGCCCAGGCTGGTCTTCAACTTCAAGCCTCAAAAGATCCTCCTGCCTCGGCCTCCCATACTGCTTGAAACAGCTGTGTGTTTTTCTGCTAATAGGCTAGGTCATGACTGGCTAGACCCTTCCCCGGTGTCAGGTATTTGGGTTGTTTCCATTTGGAACCTGTGTGTATTTGCTCTGAGTTTATAGAGTTACATGAGCAGATATTTATTTATTTATTTACTTTTGAGATGGAGTCTCGCTCTGTCGCCCAGGCTGGAGTGCAGTGGCACGATCTCGGCTCACTGCAACCTCTGCCTGCTGGGTTCAAGCGATTCTCCTGCCTCAGCCTCCTGAGGAGCTGGGATTACAGGGGCACGCCACCCTGCCTGGCTAATTTTTGTTCTTTTAGTAGAGACGGGGTTTCATCATGTTGGTCAGGCTGGTCTCGAACTCCTGAGCTCAGGATCCATCCGCTTCGGCCTCTCAAAGTGCTCAGATTACAGGCGTGAGCCACTGCCCCCGGCTGATAGTTACATTTTTAATTGTTTGTTGCAGCTGCCATCTAATTAGTGTAAAAGCTTGGCTGTGTTTAAGCCTGGGGATAACCGACACTACTGGTTTCAGTTATCTACTGTTGCCTAACACACCATCCCCAAGTCAAGTGGATTAAGCAGCAATGCTTCATAATTTTTCTTGGTCCTGGGGCTCAGCTGGGCGGATCTCCTGCTGTTCTTGCAGAGCGTCCCTCATGTGACTGTGGTCCGGTGTTGAGCCGGCACATGGAGAGCTTCATTCCTGTGTCTGGTGCCTGGGCAGGATGGGCTGGAAGGCAGGCTCGGTGGGGACGGCTGGGCCTTTTACACCAGGTGACCTTCCTCCATGCAGCCACTCCATGGGTGCCTCCAACAGGGTAGCCGGACTCTTCTCATTGTGGCTCAGGGCCCCCAAAAGTGCAAAAGCAAAAGAAACCAAGGCTTCTGAGACCTGTAACTGGCATGATGCCACTTCCACTGCATGCTACTGATGAGGGTGGGACTCAGCCAGGCCAGGTCCAGTGTCGGGGGGAACCAGGTGTGATCCACTGGGGTCCGTCTTTAGAGACAGCTGCAGCGCCATTATTATCCTCATCGTCCACGGAGAGAGGCAGAGGCCGGGAGAGGTTAAGTCCCATACCCCAAGTGTGTCTGACTCCAAAGCCCCTGCTCTGAATCACACTGACTCCGGAGAAGAGAGTTCAGCTGTGGATAGAATTTTAGAAACAAAGAATGTGACTTCCTTCATTATTGATCTGACTAATTACGGTTTGCGTGGTTTTCAAAAACCCGGGCACAGTGGCTCACACCTGTAATCCCAGCACTTTGGAGGCTGAGGCGGGTGGATCACTTGAGGTCAGGAGTTTGAGACCAGCTTGGCCAACATGGTAAAACCCCATCTCTACACTAAAAATACAAAAATTAGTCAGTGTGAGGGCAGGTGCCTGTAACCGCATCTACTCAGGAAGCTGAGGCCAGAGAATGCCTTGAACCCAGGAGGCGGACAGTGAGCTGAGATCACACCACTGCGCTCCAAAGCCTGGGCAACAGAGTGAGACTCCATCTCAAAAAAACCCCCAAATGACCAAAATCGATTCCTTAACATGCCTGATAGAGTATGAGGGCATCAGGACACCCCAGCCTTTCAGATGAGAGCGCAGCAAGTGATGTCTTCCAGAATCAATCACATCTCAGTAGAATCATCTCCCTCTCTTCCCCGACAGGACACAGCTATTTCATCATGAGAACGGGGCCCGCAAAAGTGCCAAGAAGATCCTCATTGTCATCACAGATGGGCAGAAGTACAAAGATCCCCTGGAATACAGTGACGTCATCCCCCAGGCGGAGGAAGCTGGCATCATCCGCTACGCCATCGGGGTGCGCCTCCTCCTCACCCTGGCCCCAGGCTCAGCCTGCACCTCCAGCAGGCACAGCGCTGCTGGGCTCCCCCTCCTCAGCTGCCTCTCTGCTGCAGGTGGGAAATGCCTTCCAGAAACCCACCGCCAGGGAGGAGCTGAACACCATCGGCTCAGCCCCTCCGCAGGACCATGTGTTCAAGGTAGACAACTTCGCAGCCCTTGGAAGCATCCAGAAGCAGCTGCAGGAGAAGATCTTTGCAGTCGAGGGTAAATGGGAGCAAGGGTGCGCCTGGGAGCCAAGGGGTCCCCACCCAATTGTTCCGAGTCTTTTTTATTTTTTGATGGAGTCTCACTCTGTCCCCAGGCTGGAGGGCAATGGTGTGATCACGTCTCACGGCAACCTCTGCCTCCTCTGTTCAAGTAATTTTCCTGCTTCAGCCTCCCAAGTAGCTGGGATTACAGGCATGTGCCACCATGGCTGGCTAATTTTTGTATTTTTTAGTAGGGGCAGGGGTTTGCCCTGTTGGCCAGGCTGGTATCGAACTCCTGATCTCAGGTGATCCAGCGCCCTCGGCCAAAGTGCTGGGATTACAAGCGTGAGCCATCACTCCCTGCCTGTCCCTCGCAGTCTTGATGGGCCATTCCTGTTCACAGCTCACTCAAATTTGCTCTCCGGAACCCAAGCTCCAGATCATGTTCTCCTCCCTGTGTTCTGAGTCCTCATGGTCTCATGGCTTCTGGGAACCTCGCTGAACTGTTTTCCCACAGGAACCCAGTCCAGGGCAAGCAGCTCCTTCCAACACGAGATGTCCCAAGAAGGCTTCAGTGCAGCCCTCACAATGGTGGGTAGAGCCTGCCCTCAATCCACAGCTCTTGGACACTGACTCTGCTCCCGCCCTCGGCTGGGGACTGGGAGCCAGATATAAATAAGAGCAGACCCTGTCCTCAAGTTCACCCCCTTGCCAAGGAGAGGCCCCCACACTGTGTGTTAGGGGCCAGAAGCACAGCAGGGAGGAGGGTGCCTGGGGTGCTCTCAGGGATCACGTATTCTAGTGGAGGAGACAGTAAGCATGAGCCCCTCAGATGGTGCTAGGCATGGGGGTAGAGAGATGGCCAGAGGAGGCTCAGAGATGGAAAAGGCCGCCTCTAGAGGAATCAGGGGAGACTGCTCTGGGCACCGGACAAAGCAATTGCCAGGGTCCTCAGTGTGAGAGAGCCAGGGCAGCCTGGAAGGAGAGGGCTGGAGGCTGAGAAGGACCAGGTGAAATTAAAGACGTGGTTTGGAAGTGTGAGTGTGTTCAGAGGATCCAGATGGGGCCCGGCGCTGTGGCTCATGCCTGTAATCCCAGCAATTTGGGAAGCTGAGAAGGGTGGATCACTTGAGGTCAGGAGTTCAAGACTAGCCTGGCCAACATGGCGAAATCCCATCTCTACTAAAAAAAAACCAACCAAACAAACAAAAAACAACAACAACCAAAAAAACATAGTCAGGTCTGGTGGCGTGTGTCTGAAATCCCAGCTACTTGGCAGGCCCAGGTGGGAGAACCGCTTGAACCTGGAAGGCAGAGGTTGCAGTGAGCCGAGATCATGCCACTGCGCTCCAGCCTAGGTGACAAAACAAGACTGTCTCAGGATCCAGATGGGTTTGCTTCAGAGGAATTTGAAGGTGTCTAAGGAGTGGTGAAATGAAACAAGATTGGTCAAGAAGAATTGATACTGAAGATAGGTCACACGTACTTGGGGGTTCATTATACATTTATTTCTATTTCTGTATGTGTTCTAAATTATCCATATCAAAAGTTCAAAAAAGCAATAAACAAAGTACACCCAGGAGGAAATGCCTGTGGACCCCTGAAGGAGCTGAGGAAGCCCTCACAGAGGAGGCGACATCGAGGTTGACTTCCCGCCAGGCATAGTGACTCACACCTGTAATACCAGCACTGTGGGAGGCTGACGTGGGAGGGTCACTTGAGGCCAGGAGTCTGAGACCAGCCTGGGAAACATAGTGAGACTCTCTCTCTACAAAAAATTTTTAAAAATTTGCCAGGTGGCTGGGCGCGGTGGCTCACGCCTGTAATCCTAGCACTTTGGGAGGCCGAGGTGGGTGGATCACCCAAGGTCAGGGGTTCAAGACCAGCCTGGCCATCATGGTGAAACCCCATCTTAAAAAAAAAAAAAAATTAGCCAGGTGTGGTGGCATGTGCCTATGGTCTCACCTACTCAGAAGGCTGAGATGGGGGGATTACATGAGTCTAGGAGTTCAAGACTGCAGTGAACTACGATCATGCCACTGCACCACAGACCTGCGTGACAGAGCAACAGCCTGTCTTAAAAAAAAAAATGAAGTTGACTCTTCCAGAGAGGGAAGATGAGTAGAGTCCCAGAGGAGGAGAAGGGAAGGGAGGTGTCCAGGCCAAAGGCTTGATGTGCTTTGGAACAGAGCGAGGCTCCATGGGTTTGACAGGGAAGGGTCCTAGATGCCACCATAAGGCCTTGGTGATGGTTTTCCAGAGGGGGTGGCTGCATATTTGAGTTTGAGGAAGCCTAGGACTGGGGACAGGAGACAGGGGAAGTGGTGAGCACAGCGAGGGGCAGACAGGGCAGTGAGTGAGGGGGACCGGGCTGGTGGAGCAGTGGCCGTGGGGACAGGCAGAGGCCCAGAGGCTGCTGGTGAGGGCTGGGAAGATGAAGGAAAACCGGGATGGTGAGAGGCACCGGCGCAGGCCTATCTCCGGGACACGCTGTCTTCCTGCTCTGGCCTCTGCTCAGCCCCGGAATCTTTTCCTCTCAGGATGGCCCCGTCCTGGGGGCTGTGGGGAGCTTCAGCTGGTCTGGAGGTGCCTTCCTGTACCCCCCAAATGTGAACCCCACCTTCATCAACATGTCTCAGGAGAATGTGGACATGAGGGATTCTTACCTGGGTGAGAAATGGCCAGGGGCTGGGGACAGGTGGGAGATGCGCTGCCCAGGGTGGGGTCCAGGGTTCTGGGAGGGGGATGGGGGCTGTGCTGCCCGGGGTGGGGTCCAGGGTTCTGGGGAGGAGGGGTGAGGGCTGCGTTGCCCAGGGTGGTGATCCAGGGTTCTGGGGAGGGGGGATGAGGGCCTTTGTGCTGAGGCCTGGACCTCTCAGGTTACTCCACCCAGCTGGCCCTGTGGAAGGGGGTACAGAGCCTGGTCCTGGGGGCCCCCCGTTACCAGCACACCGGGAAGGCTGTCATCTTCACCCAGGTGTCCAGGCAATGGAGGATGAAGGCTGAAGTCACGGGGACCCAGGTTGGGCGTGGTGGGAGCCAGGGGCGAAGATGAGGGTGTGAGCGGTGACCTGGGCAGAGGAGAGGAGGGAGGGGCTTTGGGGGCCTTTGGGGAGGTCCTGGTACCTGGGGAGAGGCGGGACCTGGCCCTCAGGGCTGCCTCTGGCAGGGCAGGCAGCTCGACCCAGCCTCTGTCTTCCAGGTCGGCTCCTACTTTGGGGCCTCCCTCTGCTCCGTGGACATGGACAGCGATGGCAGCACCGATCTGATCCTCATCGGGGCCCCCCATTACTACGAGCAGACCCGAGGGGGCCAGGTGTCTGTGTGCCCCTTGCCCAGGGGGGTGAGTGGCCTATGGGACCTGGGCTGGGTGGGGTCTGGTGTGGGTGAAGGGGTCGCCTGGGTTGGGCCTGACACTGCTTGTGTTCAGCAGAGCATGTGGTGGCAGTGTGATGCTGTTCTCCGAGGGGAGCAGGGCCACCCCTGGGGCCGCTTTGGGGCAGCCCTGACAGTGCTGGGGGACGTGAATGGGGACAAGCTGACAGATGTGGCCATCGGGGCCCCGGGAGAGCAGGAGAACCTGGGTGCTGTCTACCTGTTTTCCGGAGCCTCGGGATCCAGCATCAGCCCCTCTCACAGCCAGGTGAGGCCCCCCATCCCCTCCCCACGTCTTCAGCCACTTCTAGTCCCAGCTCCTTCCCGTGTCATGAGTTCACTGAAGGCAGCCTCCTGTGTCTGTCACCATTCCCTTCCTTGTTTTAGTGATTCATCAGCTAATCACAAATCATCTCTTTTCTCTCCTTTGTTCAAGAAAGCCTTCCATCTGTGTGGGCAGTTTAATGGTTAGGAGAACAGGTTTTGAGGTCAGAGGCCAGTTCAAATCCCTGGCCTGGCCAGCCATCCTGAGCTGTGTGACCTACCACAGGTGACTGACAGTCTCTGTCAGCCTTAGTTTCTTTCTGTAAAACCCAGAAATGATAAAACCAACTCCTTAGGCTTCTTGTAGAAATAACAGTGAGAGTGCTAAGGCACCCAGCCCCGCCCTCACTGAATAGTCACGAGTGATCTAACCAGTGCCAAATGCATGAATCTGTTACACGCCTACTGTTACGCTCTTATTTCATCACCAACCTGCACCCTCATGACGGGCTGGACCCAAAGAACTCCCTTCTCTGTTTAGGGGTCCCGAGGTCCTTACCCCATTTGCTTTCTCTCTCTCTCTTTTTTTTTTTTTTTTTTTTTGAGACAGAGTCTCACTCTGTTGGCCAGGCTGGAGTGCAGTGGTGAAATCTTGGCTCATTGCAACCTCTGCCTCCTGGGTTCAAGCAATTCTCCTGCCTCAGTCTCCCAAGTAGCTGGGATTACAGGCACCTGCCACCATGCCTGACTAATTTGTATATTTTTAGGAGAGAAGGGGTTTCACCATATTGGCCAGGCTGGTCTCGAACTCCTTACCTCAGGTAATCTGCCCGCCTCGGCCTCCCAAAGCGCTGGGATTACAGGTGTGAGCCACCCCACCTGGCCGTATTTGCTTTCAATTTCTACCCCCTTATCTCTCCTTCCCAAGTTCTATCTTCAGATCCTCTTTCACCACAATCTCTTTTCCAAATCTCTCTTCTCAAACCTTTCCCATCGCCTCCCTTTGACTTCCGCCTCTCTTCTCTCTCTCTGGCCAGCAGATCGCTGGAAAGATGAGGAAACAGAGGCACAGAAAGATTGAGTCCTTGTCCCCGGCCTCGTAGCTCGTAGATGGAGGAGTCAGAATTGGAACTAGAGACTGACTGAATGACACTCGGGTCACCACAGTACCCTTCCAATCTCCACTCCGACATCTCTTTCTTAGCAACCATCTCCCCACCCCTATCTCCTTTTTTCAGGCTCTTCTTGGTGACATCTGTTCACAGCTCACCCCTTCTGTCCTTCGCCCACGGCCCTACCTCCATATTCCCCTTACTTACGTCCAAGTGCTTCCCCAGCCTTCCAGCCTGATTCACCCTTTTCTCTTCTGGCCAGCGGATCACGGGCTCCCAGCTGTCCCCCAGGCTGCGGTATTTCGGGCAGGCGCTGAGCGGGGGTCAGGACCTCACCCAGGATGGACTGGTGGACCTGGCGGTGGGGGCCCGGGGCCAGGTGCTCCTGCTCAGGTAGTAACTCCCCAACTTCCTGCCCTTGCCCACTGTGTCCGATTTACTGGTGCTGCCCACCCCCCCCGCAGCCTCGTTCTCCTCCCAGAAGCCAGTGTCCTGTCCTCCCCGCTGCCCTTGCCTGCCCCTCAGGAGTCTGCCGGTGCTAAAAGTAGGGGTGGCCATGAGATTCAGCCCCGTGGAGGTGGCCAAGGCTGTGTACCGGTGCTGGGAAGAGAGGCCCAGCACGCTGGAAGCTGGGGACGCCAACGTCTGTCTCACCATCCACAAAAGCACATTCGACCAGCTAGGTGTGTTTCCCTAGCCTATCGCCCAGTCTGTCACCCTAGGCTATCCCAACAGTCTATCACCTATTTATTATCTATCATTTATCTGTCTGCCCCTCATTCTGCTGGAGCCCCAATGCCATCCTGAGACGGGATGGGCCCAGAAATCCAATCTCACCTCCACATCCACTCACCGCCTGTGCCAGAAACCTGGCTCATTCTCTTCCCTCCTCCTCACACCCGGGCCTGTGGGTCCATCTCCAGGACTGACCTAAAGTCCAACCAGTTCTCTCCTGGGCCCCAGCCACTGCCTCCCCCCGGCCCCCAATTCTCTCCCACCAACACCAGAGTCATGACACGAAGCAGTTCCCACAGCTACTCTTGCACCCTCCCACCCACTTTCCACAGAGGAACTAGAGTCGGCTGGTCCTAAAATGCAAATCTGGGCTCCTCACTCCCCTGCGTAACTCCCCCTTGCATTTACAAAGACCCCAGTCCTTCCCTCTGATCCCCTCTGACTTGGCCTGCTGTCCTCTCTGGCCTCATGGCATGCCACTCCCCTCACTAGGCGCGCTTTTCATAAATGTGCCAGCCCTGCTCTCCTTTCTGGTCTTAGGCCCTGTTCTCATGCTCCCGGAGGGTCTCCCCGCTCCTCACCTGGCTCCTGTTCATCCTCCGGATGGCTGCTTAGCCATGGTCCATCCAGGAGGCAGCCTGGCCAGGTCCAGCGAGTGTGCCGTCCTTAGAACCACAGGAGAGCCTCCGCTCGCACGGATCACGCTGTGACATCACTGCCCATGTGCTTGGCTTCTTTCTTAGATTGTGAGGTTCATGAGAGCAGGGGCCATATCTAGCTAGCTAGGTAACCTACCATCTATCTACCAAATCTATCATATCTCTACTATCATCTATCTATCTAATCCATCGTCTATCTACCAATCTATCACCTATCATCTATCATTTATCCATCACCTATCTAATCTATCATCTACCAATCTATCACCTATTATCTGTCATCTATCTATCTAATCTATCACCCATCCAATCTATCTACCAAATCTATCATCTATCTAATCTGTCACCTATGTAACCTCTCCTCTATTTATCTATTATCCATCCATCCACCATCCATCCACCCATCCATCCATCCATCATCTATCTATCCACCTATCTTCTCCGCATGTATCCCCAGCATGTGGTACCGTTCACGGCCCGTAGAACTGTCCGGCAAAGATGTATTGCATGAACAAATAAATCAAAACAGAGCATTCTGGGTTATTCCTGCCTTTTCATTTTCCACTTCTCCTGCACTTCAGGTGACATCCAAAGCTCCATCGGGTATGAGCTGGCACTGGACCCAGGTCGTCTGACTTCTCGCGCCATTTTCAGTGAGACCAAGAACCGAACTTTGACTCGAAGAAAAACCGTGGGACTGGGGGTTCACTGTGAAACCCTGAAGCTGCTTTTGCCAGTGAGGACTTTGGGTTCTGGGAAAGGGGAGGGAGGAGGATCCCAAAGCTGGCCTGGAGCAGCCTGATTCTCCGCTGAGTGAGGTGGGAAGGTTTAGGATGGTGGGGCTGGAGAGAGGAAAGTTGCAGCAGGTGGACCTGGCTCCATGGCTTGGCTGGGCACTGTCAGGGCAGAGGGAGTGGATGCAGGGGAGGAGGCCTTGTGGTGGAGCGTGGAGACGGCAGGGGGTTCTTGAAGCCTGTTCTCCCTCAGGATTGCGTGGAGGATATAGTGAGCCCCATCATTCTGCGCCTCAACTTCTCCCTGCTGAGAGAGCCCCTCCCCTCCTCCAAGAACCTTCGCCCCGTGCTGGCCGCGGGCTCACAAGACCTCTTCACTGCTTCTGTGAGTCTTCTGATGAAGCCCCAGGATGTGCTGACCTCATTGTCTCCATGTGCTTACGAACCCGCTGTAGCTCCCAATCACCCACGAACCACATCCATCCAGAGACCTGGCTCCAGCCTCTCCCCTCCTCCTCACACCCAGGCCTGGGGGTTCTGACTCGAGGACTGGCCTGAAGTCTAGCCAGTTCTCTTCCTGGCCCCAGCTGCTGCCTTTCCTCTGTCCTCGAGTTCTCTCCCAGAGTCGTGAGATGAAGTGGTTCCCATATCTATTCTTGCACCCTCCCACCCATTTTCCACAGAGGAGCTAGAGTCAGTTGGTCTAAAATGCACATCTGCGCTCTTCACTCCCCTGCGTAACCTCCCTTGCATTTACAAAGACCTCAGTCCTTCCTTCTGATGCCCTCTCTGACTTGGCCTCCTGGCCTCTCTGGCTTCATGGAATCCCACCCCCCATCACTAGACACACTTTCATAAATGCACCAGCCTCGGTCTCCCTTCTGGTCTTAGGACCTGTTCCCACCTCCACCCACGTCCCCAGGCCCTGCACACATCCCAGGCGGTTCCCACTTTTCCCCAGCACAGACTCGTTCATTCCCAGATCCCTCCCAAGTTTTCTCATTCCCACCTCTGTGCCTTTGTCCCTGTTTCGCTTCTCATTTGGAAAACACTGCCTTCTGCCTTCCCTGCCCCTCTGTCCTCTGAAGCTCCAGCCTCACCTCCCTCTTTTCTGAAGACCACACTCAGCAGCTGCCGCCCCTTCCCTGGTCCCTGTTAAACCAAGGTGGTGCCACAGCAGATGCCACACGGCTGTTATCATGACCATCTGCATCTACTTTTGAGGCTGTCTTGGAACTGCAGTTTCCTTGAGCACAGGAACCATGGGGAATTCCTGTCATTTCCACCTTCCCCCAGCCCCCACCCAACCCAGCACCTGCCCAGTTATTGGCACTTAAGAATGTTGGTGGAATAATTGTTCCAGGATGACCTGGAAGTGACTCAACTGAACTTTACATCCCTTAATGCCAAAGATCTTGTTTTATCTTTCTCATATGCCAACCTCCAAACCGCACTTCCGCCCTCACTGGTGTCCAGTGAAGTCCTGGGGGCAGCGGCTTAGTGATGCTCAATGTGGGTGGGCACCTCTAACGAAGGGCTTGGAGAAAGACTAAGACGTAAGATGGAAACAGAATATACTGTTTTGCTGCAGCTCCCCTTTGAGAAGAACTGTGGGCAAGATGACCTCTGTGAAGGGGACCTGGGTATCACCCTCAGCTTCTCAGGGTGAGCTGTAAACTCCTTTCATATCCAGACCCTCGAGCTTCCAAGTCCCCAGCCCTCCTGGAATGAGAAGTGCTTGTGCTGCTCTCTGGCTGTCTTTCTAACAATCGTGTTGCCTGGGATGTTATCAGCCCAGAGCCCTGGAGTTCCCAGGGTCCTGCCCTGCCCTTCCCAGTTCCCGCCAATTTCCAGTGGAGTCCCACTCCCAGCCTCATCCTTCCCCCTTAGCCTGAAAACTCTGACCGTGGGGCAGTCCCTGGAGCTCAACGTGATTGTGACTGTGTGGAATGCGGGCGAGGATTCCTATGGGACTGTCGTCAGCCTCTACTACCCAGCTGGGCTGTCCCACCGACGTGTGTACGGAGCCCAGGTAACAATTGCTGCAGGCTCTAGTGGGAGGGAGCCTGTCTCCTGCCCCGGAGACCTGGGAGTTATAGAATGTTCTTTAAAATTCTTCTGTGGCCGGGCACGGTGGCTCAAGTCTGTAATCCCAGCACTTTGGGAGGCCGAGGTGGGTGGATCATGAGGTCAAGAGATCGAGACCATCCTGGTCAACATGGTGAAACCCCGTCTCTACTAAAAATACAAAACACTAGCTGGGCATGGTGGCGCGTGCCTGTGATCCCAGCTACTCAGGAGGCTGAGGCAGGAGAATTGCCTGAACCCAGGAGGCGGAGGTTGCGGTGAGCCGAGATCGTGCCATTGCACTCCAGCCTGGGTAACAAGAGCGAAACTCCGTCTCAAAAAAAAAAAAAAAAAAAATTCTTTGATATGCTTTCTCTTTCTCTCTCTTTCTCTGTCTCTCTCTCTGTCTCTGTCTCTCTCTCTCTCTCTCTCTCTCTCACACACACACACACACACACAGAGACAGACAGAGAGAAAGTGCATAAAGCATATGTACAGTTTAATGAATAATATTAAACAAACCATAGAGTTAACATCCAGGTCAAGAAATAAATCACTGCTGGCATCCCCAGTACCTTCTCCCCGTGTGCCTTTCCCCATCACAGATCCACTCTCTCGCCAAAGGTCATGATTATTCTGACTTTGTGGTCATCATTTCCTTGTATTTCCCTCTCCTTCTCTCGATCCCTCCCCTCCTCCCTTGCTTCCTTCCCTCCCTCCCTCTCTCTTTTTTTTTGAGACAGAGTCTCACTCTGTCATCCAGGCTGGAGTGCAGTGGCACAATGACCATTCACTGCAGCCCAGACCTCCTGGGCTCAAGCAACCCTCCCACCTCAGCCTCCTGAGTAGCTGGGACTACAGGTGCATGCCACCACCACCAGCTAATTTTTTATTTTTTATTTTACTTACTTATTTTTTAGAGACAGGGTTTCACCATGCTTCCCAGGCTGGTCTCAAACTCCTGGCTCAAGTAATCCTCCTACCTCAGCCTCCCAAAGTGCTGAGATTACAGGCGTGAGCCACTGTGCCTGACCATATTGTTTCTGTGTGTGCGTCTTGTTTAAAAAACACTTCCAGGTTATAAAAATAGCTCCCTATATTATTTTCCAAATGCTTCATCATTTTGCTTTTTCACATTTAAGTCTTTAATCCATTTGGAATTTATTTTAATTTATGGAGTGAGGTAGGGATCCAATTTCTTTTTCTTCTTTCTTCATTCTCCTCCTCCTCTTCCTCTCGTTCTTTATTTTTCTTCTTCTTCTTCTTTTTTTTTTCTTTGTATGAGTCCATTTTCCTTGCATTGATGGAAATTGATTGAAAAGTCTGTCATTGGCCAGGCGTGGTGGCTAACAACTGTAATCCTAGCATTTTGGGAGGCCAAGGTGGGCGGATCATCTGAGGTTAGGGGTTTGAGACCAGCCTGTCCAACATGGTGAAACCTCATTTCTACTAAAAATACAAAAGTATTAGCTGGGTATGGTGGCAGGCACCTGTAATCCCAGCTACTCGAGAGATTGAGGCAGGAGAATTGCTTGAACCTGGGAGGTGGAGGTTGCAGTGAACCAAGATCATGCCATTGCACTCCAGCCTGGGTGACAAGAGATTCCATCTCAAAAAAAAAAAAAAAAAAAAAAAAAAAAGTAAAGAAAAAGAAAAAGTCTGTCCTTTTCCCTGCTGCTCTGCAGCGCCACCACTACTGCGTATCAAGCCCACACATGCACGTGGGTAACTTTTTAAAATTCATTCAACTCCTCTAGAAGCAGCCCCATCAATGCGCCCTGCGCCTGGCATGTGAGGCAGTGCCCACTGAGAACGAGGGCCTGAGGAGCAGCCGCTGCAGCGTCAACCACCCCATCTTTCACGAGGGCTGTAACGTCAGTGCCTCCCCTAAAGTCCCCATCACTGCCCTCCTCCCTTGTCCCGATCTGTCCCTCACTCCCCCATGGCCTTCTTTTTGTCTCCATTCCTTCCTCCTTCTTCCCTCAGGGCACCTTCATAGTCACATTTGATGTCTCCTACAAGGCCACCCTAGGAGACAGGATGCTGATGAAGGCCAGTGCAAGCAGGTGGGTCCAGGCCAGGGGTCCCCTACCCTCCATCTCATGTCCCGGCTAGACATCCCTCTCCTGGATTCCTTCCTGTTGGTCCCCTCTCTCTCCAGTGAGAACAATAAGGCTTCAAGCAGCAAGGCCACCTTCCAGCTGGAGCTCCCAGTGAAGTATGCGGTCTACACCGTGATCAGCAGGTGCCCAGTCCCTGGCCCTCCCCTTGGCCCTGTGGCCTTCCTCTACGTCTGGTACCTCCCTCTGAGTCCCAGGCTGTTCTTCCAATGATGTACATCTAAGCTCTGCTGTCTCGGGACAGCTTTGTGGGTGAAAAACCATATATAATGATGTTTATGCCGCATAAAGATGTTTCTGGGTCGGGCGCTGTGGCTCACACCTGTAATCACAGCACTTTGGGAGGCTGAGGCAGGTGGATAACCTGAGGTCAGGAATTCCAGACCAGCCTGGCCAACATGGTGAAGCCCCATCTCTACTAAAAATACAAAATTAATTAGCTGGGTGTGGTGGCACATGCCTGCAATCCCAGCTACTTGGGAGGCTGAGGGAGGAGAATCACTTGAATCCGCGAGGCGGAGGTTGCAGTGAGCCAAGATTACACCACTGCACTCTAGCCTGTGTGACAGAGCAAGACTGTCTAAAATAAATAAATAAATAGCTGGGCGTGGTGGCACGTGCCTGTAATCCCAGCTACTCGGGAGGCTGAGGCAGGAGAATCTCTTGAACCAGGAGGTGGAGGTGCAGTGAGCTGAGATTGTGCTACTGCACCCCAGCCTGGGCAACAGAGCGAGATTCTGTCTCAAAAAAAAAAAAAGTTTCTGTCAACAATGGACCCCCATTTATGACAACGGTTTCCTAAAATTGTAATGGAGCTGAAAAATTCCTATCACCTGGTAATGTCAGCAGTTGTAACGTTATAGTGCAAATCATTGCCTTTTAAAAATGTCTAGACACACAATTACTTTCCATTGTGTTACAATTGCCTACAGTATCCAGTAGAGTAATATGCCACACAGGTTTGTAGTACAGGAGCACTAGGCTACACCACATCACCTAGCTGTGCAGTAGGCTCTACCATCTAGGTTTGCAAACTATGAGGTTTCACAATGATGAAATTGCCTAAGGCCAGATGTGGGGCTCACACCTGTAATCCTTGCACTTTGGGAGGCCGAGGCAGGAGGATCACCTGAGGTCAGGAGTTCAAGACCAGCCTGGCCAACATGGTGAAACCCTGTCTCTACTGAAAACACAAAAATTAGCTGGGCACAGTGGCACATCCCTATAATCCCAGCTATGGGGGAGGCTGAGGCAGGAGAATTGTTTGAATTTGGGAGGCAGAGATTGTGGTGAGCCGAGATTGCGCCATTACATTCCAGCTCCGGGGTGACAGAGCAAGACTGTCAAAAAAAAAAGGAAGGAAGGAAGGGGAAAGAGAGAGAGAGAGAGAGAGAGAGAGAGAGAGAGAGAGAGAGAGAGAGAGAGAGATTCCCTAATGATGAATTTCTCGGAATGTATCCTTAGTGTATTTGTAACCTAGTAATATATACATAGCTCTTGCTGCTTCTCTCAAATTGACTTGCTGGTGGGACACACATACTTTGCCACCGCGGAGCCTTTCCCCCCTCCCTCCAAAAGGAAAGCTGTTTCTTCTTCTTTTTTTTTTTTTTTTTTTTTTTTTTAAACATGAAACAAATCTTGTCCTTTGTACCAAGTGTGAATGTGCTGAAGCAAAGCTGCTAGATGCAGATCAAGGCTTTTCTGAGCACCCTGAATTGGGGAGCTTGTGCCCAACAGGATATGGTCTGTCACCACACGGAGGAAAGGTCAGGTTTCTATAAAACTCAGAGTGGTGCAGAGGTGTGAGAAACTGTTGGGAAGGTCTCTAAGAGCCCAGCTGAGGCGGCACAGGAAGGGTGAGTGTAGGGCTGAGGGCAGGAGGGTTCTCTGCAGGGGGGTGGAGGTTCAGGGGCAGGCCAGGCTGGATGCAGAGCGAGGCATCCCACACACTGTGGCTGAAAGCCCGTAATATTGCCGTGGGACAGTTTGCTGCTTCTGCTTTTGTTTTTTTGTTTGTTTGTTTGTTTTGAGATGGAGTCTCGCTCTGTCGCCCAGGCTGGAGGGCAGTGGTGCAATCTGGGCTCACTGCAGCCTCCACCCCCCAGGTTCAAGCAATTTTCCTGCCTCAGCCTCCCGAGTTGCTGGATTACAGGCATGCACAACCACGCCTGGATAATTTTTGTAATTTTAATAGAGACGGGATTTCACCATGTTGGCCAGGCTGGTCTTGAACTCCCGACCTCAGGTGATCCACCCGTCTCAGCCTCCCAAAGTGCTGTGATTACAGGCATGAGCCACCATGCCTGGCCACTGTTGCTTCTGATGTATGAAGTTGTTAGGGGAAGGAGAGAGAGAGATCAAGGAGTATCATTCTCCTTTCAAGCCACATGTAAGTTTCCCTTTCTATCCACAGGAAAATACTTACAATAAGAGCTTACAGTTATATATACCCATGCCAGGCATCGTTTCAAGTTGCTGTTGTCTTACGGTGGTTTTCCTGCATTGTCACAATACTTTACATGTATTTACATTTATTTGATTCTCCCAATAATTAAATTGTTATCCCCATTTTCACCAACAAAGACATCAAGAACTGAAATATGTTCCTCCTGTCAATCTCCAAGTAAGCAACAGAACCAGGAATCAGACCCAGACAGTTTGGCTACAGAGTCCGTGCCCACAGCCGTACATGGCATGCCCCTCTGAAGACTGGGGGAAGCTGGGTGGTTTACTTAGATCTGAAAACAGGCTTAGGCTGCGCATGGTAGCTCATGCCTGTAATCCCAGAACTTTGGGAGGCCGAGTGCTGGGATTACAGGCATGAGTAAGACCTCATCTCTAACAAAAAATAAATAAAAAGGAAAATAAAATTAAATTTAAAAAAATGAAAAGAGGTTTAGAACTAGATTTTAAGGTGAGAAAACAGAAGCATAGAGAGAAGGGTTTGGGCTAGGGGCACAGAGCACAGCCAGCATACTTAGGGAAAAATAAACCCTAAATTTATGGAAGACTCCCTGTATGCTGGCACTGCCAAGCCCTGGTCACAACTCTACGACAGGGAGACGCTATGTTGGAATCCCTATTTTATTTTATTTTATTTTGGAATCCCTATTTTAAAGAGGGAAAAGCTACAGGCTCCAGAGACGTGAAGTGGCTTGCCTTGGTGACTAAGCTAGGAAGTGGCAGACCTGAGACGTGAACCCAAGCGGTTTGACATTGGAGCCCGTGTTCTTCATCATCAGGCTGATAGGGAGTAGAGTGCTGGCACCCAGAGTTTCCGTGCGGCTGGTCTGGCTGCTGCTTGCGAGGTGCAGGCCCCCCCTCTGCTGGTCTGCTTGCTTTTGCCTTTTTTTCGTTTTTTTGGGTTTTTTTGAGACACGGTCTCACTCTGTTGCCCAGGCTGGAAGGCAGTGGTCACAGCTCACTGCAGCCTTGACCTCCCAGGCTCACACAATCTCCTGCCTCATCCTCCTGAGCAGCTGGGACCCCAGGTGTGTACCGCCATGCGCAGCTAATTTTTATTTTTTTTTTAATTTTTTGCAGAGATGAGGTCTCTCTATGTTGTCCAGGCCAGTCTCGAACTCCTGGGCTCAAGCGATCCTAACTCTCTAAGTGTTGGGATTACAGGAGTGAGTCACCTCGCCTGGCCAGCTTGCTCATTTCTAGTAAAACTTTAGATGTTAAGTGGTGAGAGGGCAGGGCGTATGGCTTAACTTGAATCCGCAGTGCCAACGCACAGCCTGTGTTTGCTGAAGGATGGTTACATGGATAGACCCCACCCGCCGCCTGGAACACTGATGTCCCTTCCACAGGCTTGTGTGTCCTGCCTCAGGACAGATTAATCTATGTTCTTCACTCCCACCATGAAGGGGCCCTCACTCCATGTCTTCCTGAGTGACCCAGCTCTCATTCCTAGAGCCCCCTTAGGCTAGCTTGTTCTGGTGCAGTCTCTGCAAGCATTACCAGAGGCCAACCACTACGTACTGGAGAAAGCAATGCAAACACCTTTGCTCCATGTGAAAATGTTTGAACGTTAGGAGGGGTGAGGCTTAAGTTGGGCCTTTAGGTGTAGATTTCCAAAGGAAGAGAGAGTAAGAATGTTCCAGGAAGAGCTGGAGCAAAGTCACGAGGCTATGAAAGAGCCAGTGGTGTGCAGGGCAGAGGTAGAGGATCTGGGTGATTCGAGGGACTCTGGAGGGACGGGTGCTGAAGCCGAGGTGGCAGAGATTATGTGGGACCATCTTTCATTTATTTATTTTGAATAGGGACCGCGTCTATGTTGCCTTAGCTGGTCTGGAACTTCTAGGCTCAGGCGATCTTCCTGCCCTGGCCTCCTAAAGTGCTGGGATTACAGGCATGAGCCACCACCAATAGGTGGGACCATCACTATTTCCCTGAGACATCTTCGCGGCCCAACAGAGCTCTCTGCAGTAGGACAGGGTACAACTGGGGACAGTTTCAGGTCTGTTTTTCACCAACAGGTTCTCTCTCTCCAGGCAGGAAGAATCCACCAAGTACTTGAACTTTTCAACCTTCGATGAGAAGAAAATGAAAGAGATAGAGCATCGCTACCGGGTGAGAGCCTAGGGAGTATCCACGTCTGCCTTCCACAGCGTGGAGAAAGCTGGAAGTTGGTGGAGAAGATGGAGAGGCGCCTTGGAGTGGGGCCAGGAGGGAAGTGGGACGTGGGAGGCTCCAGGGACCACAGTAGCACTGTGCACTGTTTCCTGCAGGTGAAAAACCTCAGCCAGCGAGGTCTGGCCGTCAGCGTTAACTTCTGGGCTCCTGTCCTGCTGAACGGTGTGGCTGTGTGGGATGCGGTCGTGGAAGCCCCAGCCCAGGTACCCGCCCACCTCTCCTCTATCTCCAGACTGACATCCCACAGCACCGCACTCCCTCTTATCAGGGACGTGTTGCTCATTCTGTGGCTAAGTGCTTCTCTCTCTCCCCAGAGTCTGCCCTGTGTATCAGAGAGAAAACTTCCCCGGCATTCTGACTTCCTGACCCAGATTTCCAGAAGTCCCGTGCTGGTGAGAAGGGCCCTGAACCCCCATCGCAAGATCAGCCCCCACTGGGGTACCCCGGGAAATGTACTGCTATAACTGTCATCCCGGGAAATGTCCTATAACTGTTCATCTGTCCCCCACCCCAAATCTGACCATATTTTTTCCTATGGTTCCTTCCTCAGTGAAGAACCCCTCAGCTTCACCCCTCTTCTGCCCCCAGGACTGCTCCATTGCTGGCTGCCTGCGGTTCCGCTGTGACGTTCCCTCCTTCAGCGTCCAGGAGGAGCTGGACTTCACCCTGAAGGGCAACCTCAGCTTTGGCTGGGTCCGCCAGGTGCGTGGGTGCAATGGCAGAGCCCCTGCCCCGGACTCAGGCGGGACCTGGCATGTCTGTGCCCATCTGCAAGCCAGGCTGTCCCCGGAGCTCTGAGCCTCCCCAGAGCCAGTTCCATAGGTTTCCCCAACCCCTTTGCAGACGTCGCAGAAGAAGGTATCCGTCGTGAGTGTGGCTGAAATGACATTCGACACATCCGTGTACTCCCAGCTTCCGGGACAGGAGGCATTTATGAGCGCTCAGGTAGAGACTGTGTCGGGGCAGTGGCCAGGCTGGAAAGAGGGCCCCTGGGGCTCCATCAGCTGTGCTGGGTGGGGGTTTGTAAGCCTGGGAGAGGAGGGTGAAGGTCTTTGGGCAGGACAGCTGTCCCTAAAGTCTCACCCCTTGGAGCAGGGACTCGGGGAGGAAAGGAGGGAAATAACCATTGGGGAACCTGGGAGGCATCTGGGATGGCAGGAGGCCGGGTGCTCTCTGATCTCTAAATCAGATGGAGACCGTGCTAGAAGAATACAAGGACTACAATGCCACCCCCCTCATCATGGGCAGCTCTGTAGGGGGTCTGCTGCTGCTGGCGCTCATCACAGCTGCACTGTACAAGGCAAGTGTTTAATCCCACTTTTTTTTTTTTTTTTTCTTTTTTTGAGATGGAGTTTCCACTTGTTGCCCAGGCTGGAGTGCAATGTGCCATCTCAGCTCACTGCAGCCTCTGCCTCTCGGGTTCAAGCGATTCTCCTGCCTCAGCCTCCTGAGTAGCTGGGATTACAGGCGCCCTCCACCACACCCAGCTAGTTTTTTGTATTATTAGTAGCGACAGGGTTTTACTATGTTGGCCAGGCTGGTCTCGAACATCTATCCTCAGATGATCCACCTGCCTCGGCCTCCCAAAGTGCTGGGATTACAGGCGTAAGCCAACACGTCTGGGCTTATCCCACTCTTAACATCACCAGAATCCAACCCAAGCCCTCCTACAGACAGGGTGGTATAGTGAGAACTCAGGTATCTGTGGAGGCAAGCAGGCCTGGACACACATTTTGTCTCTATCATGTACTCACTGTTTAATGTTAGGGAAGTCGCACCAAATCTCTGGATTTGTTTCTCTCTCTCTCTTTTTTTTTTTTTTTTTTTTTTTTTTTGCCTCAGTCACCCAGGCTGGAGTGCAGTGGTGCAATCTTGGCTCACTGCAATCTCCACCTCCTGGATTCAAGAGATTCTCATGCCTCAGCCTCCCAAGTAGCTGGGACTACAGGCACACACCACCTCACCCGGCTAGTTTTTGCATTTTTAGTAGAGATGGGGTTTCACCATGTTGGCCAGGCTGGTCTCGAACTCCTCATCTCATGTGAACCGCCCACCTTGGCCTCCCAAAAGGCTTGGATTACAGGTGTGAGCCACTGTGTCCGGCCATTTGTCATTTTTGAAATGATAATAATGCTTATATCACAGAGTGGCTGAAGTGAGAGAGAAAGAGGCCAGGGCACGTGCACAGACCTGCCTGCATCTATGCTGTCCTGCTACGGTCATGTGCGTACCTACTGTGCTTGGGGCCAGCAGATACTTGATATATGATAACTGTTGTTCACATAAATGTTCTTGCACACAAACATATTAGCTTAGCTGTCGTCTCCTCTTCTCTCTCAGCTTCTTCTTACTCCCAGCTTTCTTCCCGGCCCTCTTCCCCAGCTCTTCTTTTTTCTTTTTCTTTCTTTTTCTTTTTTGGTATGGAGTCTTGCTGTGTCACCCAGGCTGGAGTGCAATGGCATGATCTCGGCTCACTGCAACCTCCGCCTCCTGGGTTTAAGCAATTCTGCCTCAGCCTCCTGAGTAGCTGGGATTACAGGCGCATGGCACCACACTGGGCTAATTTTTATATTTTTAGTAGAGATGGGGTTTCACCATGTTGGCCAGGCTAGTCTCGAACTCCTGACATCAGGTGATCCACCTGCCTCAGCTTCCCAAAGTGCTGGGATTATAGGTATGAGCCACCGTGCCCAGCCTTACCCAGCTTTTCTAATTTACTTCCCCTGATAGCTTGGCTTCTTCAAACGCCACTACAAGGAAATGCTGGACGACAAGCCTGAAGACACTGCCACATTCAATGAGGAGGATTTCAGCCGTGTGGCCCCAAATGTGGCTATGTCCTAATCCACTTTTCTGTTTATCTCTACCCCTGTCAGCTGGTCTTCCTTGCACCCATAAATCAACTTACATGGATACAACTTCTGCATAGATCTGCACTGGCCTGAGCAACCTACCAGGTGCTAAGCACCTTCTCAGAGAGATAGAGATTATAATATTTTTACATGTCTGTCCACCTTTTTCAGCAATGACCCACTTTTTACAGAAGCAGGCATGGTACCGACATAAAATTTCATATGTATAAGAAATGTCACATGAAATGAGGGTGTTTATAGCACACTTTCCTTGCATGGGAGAGCTCTAGCCCAAGGACCTGAGTGCCAGTCTGGGAATAACTGGAGAAACCTATTTGTGGGCAGTGAAAAAGTTCTCTCACTTTCTATGGCAACGGATGCCTGAGGTTGTCTTTTCTTTTTGTTTTTCTTTTTCTTTCTTTCTTTCTTTTTTTTTTTTTTTTTGAGACAGAGTCTTGCTCTGCCACCCAGGCTGGCGTGCAGCAGGGCAATCTTGGCTCACTGCAACCTCCGCCTCCCGAGTTCAAGCGATTCTCCTCTTCTCAGCCTCCTGAGTAGTTGGGACTATGGGCACATGCCACCACACCCGGCTAATTTTTTGTATTTTTAGTAGAAATGGGGTTTCACCATATTGGTCAGACTTGTCTTGAATTACTGACCTTGTAATCTGCCTGCCTCGGCCTCCCAAAGTGTTGGTATTACAGGTGTGAGCCACCATGTTCAGCACGGTCATCTTTTCTTAATAGGGCTGAGAGGTGTATCGGGGAGAGGGTCAGAGAGTGTGTGTGTGTGTGTGTGTGTGTGTATGCGCACACACACAGGCACGCCTTGATCATGGGTTTCTGAACACACTTCAGGTTCCTCCATAATGGCAAGACTGTCCTAGGGCAGACTCACCTAGGAGGTAAATGTGGGAAGTAGAAAAATTCCTCTTCGAAGTTTCTTTTCTTGTTAAAGAATAAATCCTTCTTGCTTGTTGTTAATAACTCTTTGTTAAGCACTATCCTGTGTAGCTGTTAGACATGCTTACAGGCACATAGTACATTCTATGTCCTTGAACTTTAACCAAAATATCTGTGCCGAACGTGCCCCCAGGCATGTCCCCACTTGCAGCCTATGCCCTTTCCTTATTTGGACTTCCTTTCTGTTCTCCATTGCTTTTACCTTTTTAGAAAAGTTTTAAGTTGTTAGCGAATCAGGTTTTAGTTTAGATTGTGAGGTCTGGCTCCAACCAATGGAGATCAGACACAGCAGTAAGGACAACCCCAAATGTGTAAGGGATAAATATGTGTGTTTTCCTTTGTTTATTGAACTCATGTGGTAAGATGGCTAGTGAGGGCATCCTTCCTGCAGGAAGTAAAAATTGCCTTGCTGAGAGATCCTTTGTCTCAGTGCGAATTTTTCTTTGCAGCACTGAGCATCTGTTTCCAACATGAAATGTCCAGAGCTCATCTGAACTCCTATCCCCCTTGAATGGGGTACCCAGAAGCCAGGAGAGCCAGGCTAGGAGCATGTGATTCCCCAAATAGAAGCCCCATTAAGAAAGGTCGTAGAGAATAACCAAAAGATTCCAAATCCAGTATTAGGTCCCCAGGCCACACACAGGACTGTGGAGCCTGTATCTGAAATCCAGATAGCTGGGATTCAGAGACACCAGTGGCTCAGGTGTCAGGCGAAAGTGGACTTCAGGATCTGCAGCCCTGGACTCCCAGGAGAACAGGCTGCCCAAACTTGGACAAGTCATTTAATCCCTGAGAATCTCCTGAGATTCCCCTCCTCTGGAGATTCCTCCTTTGAGATTCCTCTCCAGAGGTTCCCCTCCGCTGGAGAAGGGGAACCAAAATTTTACCCTGCTCTCAGAGTTACTGTGGGGATTCAGTGTATAGGGAAGCCCATTACAGCCTAGATCCCTAATTATTAATAGGTGTGTGTGAGAGAGAGGACTCATTATTACCAGGTGAGAGAGGGACCTGGGATCACCTACCTGTGCGTGGGGGAGGAACACCCCAGTATCAGCGACGTGGGAAAAACACCTGGAGCGCCCACCGAGCTGCGTGCATGCGTGGAACAGGAGCGCTTACCGCACTTGCCAGCGCTCCCCGCGGCCCCGCCCTCTCCACAGAGTCACGGACGTGAAGCTTCACACCTTTATTGCACCCGTGGGCGTCCGGGGCCTCAGGGGCTTTCGTAACCCGTGGGCAGAGGGTTGACGTGGGAATTGTGGAACAGAGTGTGGTTGCCGTCCCCCCAGGGGAAGCGCTGCAGAGAGAGCGGAAGAGGGAGCGCGCGTGAGAGCCCTAAATCGGGCTCCGGCCCCCCGCACTCTCCCCCTCCCGCGTCCCTGCGCACACATCCCGCACCAACCCCCGCCGCCGCGTCCCCAGTGCGCCCGTCCCTCGCCTCCCAACCGCTCGCCTGTCCCGCGCCCCCCGCGCGCCGGTCCCGGGTACCTTGGTACGGATGCGGAGGTGGGGGTAGGCAATGAACTCAGGGCGCGGGCGGTGACCTGAATGGAGATAGGCGTTGAGGGTGCAGAGGGCCACGCTCGGCAGCGCCAGCACGAAGGTCAGCAGGCGCCAGGTGCGACCTGCGGGCGGAGCGAAGTGAACGCGGCGGGCCTGGGGGGGCGGGCCCGGGAACAGGTGGGCAGGGTCGGGGAGTCCCGGCATCCGCCCGCTCCCCACTCACCTGCCCCTCCGTGGCCTTCTTTGGCAGCGCTGGCCAAGCCCCGGCTCAGGGGCCTCAGCGGCAAAGCCATGGCGGTGTGGGGAGCCGGGAACCAGTACTGTCCTGGCTCTCCTTCCTGGGGCCTGGGGTCTCCTCCCCTCTCTGGCCAATCACCTGTTGAGTCTGGAGTACAGGCGGCTATTTTTAGGGGTTTCTATATTTAAAATGGGGCCTGACTGGCTTGAGGGCGTCTCCAGACAGCTGTTGTCCTGTGCCTCTTATTTTGGCAAGGGGGCATTTAAAGTACAATGCCATTCTTTTTATATAGCTGCAGGGAAAATATTTTGTTCCCTATTCTATGCCTGGTGGCTGGCACATGGTTAGCCTTTAATTAATATTTGTAGAATGAATAAAATTGTCTTTTTGAGTCTCAGTTTTTTCAGCTGTAAAATGTGTAGTAATTCATACCTTAAAAGAATTTTTAAATCATAGAGACGGGGATCTCAATGTGTTGTCCAGGGTGGTCTGGAACTCTTGGGCTCACGTGATCCTCCCACCTCAGCCTCCCACAGTGCTGGGATTAAAGGCATGAGCCACCGCGCCCAGCCCTTAAATGATTTTTTTTTTGTTTGTTTTTTTGAGACGGAGTTTCGCTCTTGTTACCCAGGCTGGAGTGCAATGGCGCGATCTAGGCTCACCGCAACCTCCGCCTCCTGGGTTCAGGCAATTCTCCTGCCTCAGCCTCCTGAGTAGCTGGGATTACAGGCACATGCCACCATGCCCAGCTTATTTTTTCTATTTTTAGTAGAGACGGGGTTTCACCATGTTGACCAGGGTGGTCTCTATCTCTCGACCACGTGATCCACCCGCCTCAGCCTCCCAAAGTGCTGGGATTACAGGCGTGAGCCACCGCGCCCGGCTGTTCCTACTTAGGTTTTTTTGTTGTTTTTTTTTTGAGACGGAGTTTTGCTCTTGTTGCCCAGGCTGGAGTGCAATGGCGCGATCTCGGCTCACCGCAACCTCCGCCTCCTGGGTTCAGGCAATTCTCCTGCCTCAGCCTCCTGAGTAGCTGGGATTACAGGCACGCGCCACCATGCCCAGCTAATTTTTTTGTATTTTTAGTAGAGACGGGGTTTCACCATGTTGACCAGGATGGTCTTGATCTCTCGACCTCATGATCCACCCGCCTTGGCCTCCCAAAGTGCTGGGATTACAGGCTTGAGCCACCGCGCCCAGCCCCTTAAATGATTTTTATGAAGTTTATGTAAGGTAGGAATGTGTCAACCTGGATTTTGGCAGGTAATACTAGTTCAGTATATGTATTCGTCACAGTTCTTTGCAAAGAACAGAACTCACTCTCACTAGTTTTAAAAGATAGATAATTGAGAATCTTAGGTAGCTCACTATGTCTGGTATGGCCAGAGAGGCCTACAGTCTGCACAGTCAGAAACTAGTCATTCTGTTGGCCAGCTGCAGTGACACCCCCACAGCTCACACTGCTGGACCCTCAATGCCGAAAACTTCATTAATGCTGCCCTGGAAAGCCAGAGTCTTCCACCCTCATCCCCATGAAACCTGTATCCTGGGTCACTCTCTTCTGAGTCATATGATCGCACCCACTGGCAATCCCTAGGTGCCCAAGCTGCAGGAGGGGCTGGGAAACTGAGCTCTGGATTCTGTCTTAGGGAGGCAGGAATTGTAGGGAAAATCCCCAGGTCTAGGATGAATATTCAAGACTCTGAGCAGCCACAAGCCTGACAGGTGTCTACTCCAAAGTGCATTATTTCGATCTGAAAAATATGACTGCTTGGAGAAAGTGAGCCTAGACAGGGCCGGTATGAGCCCTCTATCAAAGCAGGCCACGAGAAAGCCACAAGACCAGGCAGGGATGACATGCGCCTGCTCTGCCCTCAGCACCCGGCATGGACCTTGGCATGAAGTAGGTTTCTAAAAATATGTATGTAATGAATGCTTGAATGTTGTTCCTTTGGTTAACTCTACAGCAATGCCTTTTCAGAATTACAATCCAATAGGAAGCTTCCAGCTTTTATCAAGGGTTGATGTATCTAATATGAACTTAATATACAAAAGAAAAATTATATAGACATATAATCTGAATATATAAAAGGAGGAAGGTACATTTTTAAGAAGGCCATATACCTGTTTCTCCTCAGTAATAAACTGAATACTAGGTTCCACCCAACTTTAAGCCGCTGCTGCTACTTTTTTAAAAAACTAACCTCCAGGCCGGGCGAGGTGGCTCATGCCTGTAATCCCAGCACTTTGGGAGGCCGAGGCGGGTGGATCACGAGGTCAAGAGATCGAGAACATCCTGGTCAACATGGTGAAACCCCGTCTCTACTAAAAATACAAAAAATTAGCTGGGCATGGTGGCACATGCCTGTGATCCCAGGTACTCAGGAGGCTGAGGCAGGAGAATTGCCTGAACCCAGGAGGCGGAGGTTGCAGTGAGCCGAGATCGCGCCATTGCACTCCAGCCTGGGTAACAAGAGCGAAAACTCTATCTCAAAAAACAAAACAAAACAAAACAAAACAACAAAAAAAACCTAACCTCCTTGAACAAATGTTATACACTGTTGCAAAATTATGCCCTCACAGCTGTTTTTCCCATTTGGACTTTGGTATTGTTGCAGAGAAGATGGGGCCCTATTCCAGTTAAACATACCTGGCATCTCCCTGCACACAGAGCCCCCTCCCTACGTATATAAGGTAATGGCTCCTGGAGAAAACAGAAATGAAGACGATACTTTCACTTGAAAAAGTTCTAGAGAGATGTGGTGGCTCACACTTGTAATCCCAGCACTTTGAGGGGCCCAGGCAGGAGGACTGCTTGAGATCAGGAGTTTGAGATCAGCCTGGGCAATGTAATGAGACACCATCTCTTTAAAAAAAAAATTAGCTGGGTGTGGTGGTGCATACCTGTAGTTCCAGCTACTTGAGAGGCTGAGGCAGGAGGACTCTTTGAGCCCAGGAGAAGGAGGCTGCAATGAGCTGTGATTGTACCACTGTACTCCAGCTTGGGTGACAGAGCAAGACTCTGTCTCCAGACAAAAAAAAAAAGAGGAAAGCATTCTATGCTTCTTTTCTTCCCTAAAAAGGTCCCTCAGAGTTTTGCTGGTTGTTGCCAAACAATTCCCTGGAAATTCCCATTCCTTTGTTCTCAGCTTGGGACCTCTCACAGAGTTTTCTTGCTGGGACATGGAAAATGGCCTGACGGCTGTTGTACACAGCAGCGGGGAACAAACTTCTCGAACACCGAACTGTGGAAAGAAGTGGCTTTTTATTTGGCCAGGAGCTGTGGGAGGTCTACAGCCTCGTTCACTGAGCTCCTCGAGCTGCAGCTTCTCACCCCTTTTATAGGCGTATGACGCTAAAGGGGAAACTGAGGCAGAACTATGTCATTGTCATTTGCTGGACGTCTGACTTTACAGTCTTTTGACTTCATTGATTTGCTAATTCAGCAACGGAGGGGGGCTTACAGAGACAAAAGCAACAAGCTGTTTGTTGGCAGAGGTGTTTCCAGGAGGGCTCCTGGTCTATGTTGTGGCAGTATGAACCAGCGCCAGGCTTCAGCTAGCAGAGATAGCATTCATTTGCAGCTCTTTTTTTTTTTTTTGAGACGGAGTTTCGCTCTTGTTACCCAGGCTGGAGTGCAATGGCGTGATCTCGGCTCACCGCAACCTCCGCCTCCTGGGTTCAGGCAATTCTCCTGCCTCAGCCTCCTGTGTAGCTGGGATTACAGGCATGCACCACCATGCCCAGCTAATTTTTTGTATTTTAGTAGAGACGGGGTTTCACCAAGTTGACCAGGATGGTCTCGATCTCTTGACCTCGTGATCCACCCGCCTCGGCCTCCCAAAGTGCTGGGATTACAGGCTTGAGCCACCGCGCCCGGCTGGTCTGTGCCTTTCTGGGCCCATCACAGTCCTACCTCTCTACTCTCTAGAGGGCATGCAGAACTGTCTCTTCCAGGCTGTGTACTCACCAGTTTCTGTAAGTTCTCACTCACACAGTTCATTAACCCGGCTGCTGCCAACGCTTTCAGTTTCTAGAGGTTTAATTTTTTTCTCTGCTTTAGGCAGAGGGAAGAACGAACTCGCCAGGAGCTAAATAAACCCCAGAGGGCAGCACCTCAGCCTATTTTCAGATGTATCTCGGCTGTTGGTGTAGGAGGTGGAGGCATGACTCAGGGTCAGTTTCTCCACATTTTCTAAAGCAAAGATGGATTACAACATGTGACCTACTAAGTATAAATGTTTATGGGGGCCCTAGGGACAACGTGTTTGAAATTGGAATTTTCCTGGGAAAAGGACTGTACAGTGTGATACAGGACATGGGTTAGCCAGAACAAACAGGTAGGAGTTGCAGCTCAGATGGCATCGGGGTGGGGCCCAGGGGCATAAACTCTAACTAGTTTGGAGCTTTCGCTCCTCTGCCCCTGGGAGGGGCCCGTGGATTGTAATAGTGGATGTCTACTGTTTTGTGTCATATGCCCATTTTTTTTTTCCTTGATATTGACATGCCCCCTACCCTCCTTTTTCTCAGTTCACAGTTCAAGGGGGTTGACTTCCTCCTCTAGCTGCAAGAAGGGCCACATGACCCAGGCCTAGCCAATCAGAGTATTCTATTCTCCAGGCTATAGTGATTTTTTTTTTTTTTTTTTTTTTTTTTTTTTTGAGACAGAGTCTCACTCTGTCCCCCAGGCTGGAGTGTAGTGGTATGATCTTGGCTCACTGCAACCTCTGCCTCAGCCTCCCGAGTAGCTGGGATTACAGGTGCACACCACCACACCTGGCTACTTTTTGTATTTTTAGTAGAGATGGGGTTTACTATGTTGGCCAGGCTGGTCTCAAACTTCTGATCTCAAGGGATCTGCCTGCCTCAGCCTCCCAAAGTGCTGGGATTACAGGCATAAGGCACTGCACCCAGCCATAGTGATTTTTTGTGTGTTTTGTTTTGAGACAGAGTCTGGCTCTGTCTCCCAGGCTGGAGTGCAGTGGTGTGTTCATAGCTCATTGCAGCCTCAACCTCCTGGGCTCAAGCAATCCTCCTATGTCAGCCTCCCATGTAGCTGGGATTATAGGCACACACCACTGTGCTCCGCTAATTTTTTGTTTTTTGTAGAGGTGGGTCTCACTGCTTTGCCCAGGCTGGAATGATTGTTGTAGGGAGAGGCACAAGTTCATGAGTCCCAATTTTCAGGCTTCTTTCTTGGACTATTAAGACACAATTGTACTTCATCTGGGCTTGGAACTGCTGGAGTCTCAGGCTGGGGCCTTCAATTGAAGCCAATATTGAAGCCATTTTCAGAGCAGACCTGAAAGATGAGAGATCTAGCCTTGTTAATATTACGTGAACCTCTGAGTCAACATATACCAGAATTGAGAAACAGCTAAACTCTAAGACTTTTCAGTTATGTGAAATAAAATCCTCTATTCGTAAAAGCCAGCTTGAAACTGGGTTTTAAGTCCTAATTTACTGTTAAACATTTTATGTGAAGCTACAGCACATCTCTAAACTTTTACCAGCACATTTCAGATTTCTATTCCGCTATACTGTGATCCATGTCATAGTGAAGTTTTGGGGCTTCTTTTGTAGAAATGATAGAAATGTCTTTGTTGTTTGTTTTTTTTTGAGACGGAGTTTCGCTCTTGTTACCCAGGCTGGAGTGCAATGGCGCAATGTTGGCTCACCGCAACCTCCGCCTCCTGGGTTCAAGCAATTCTCCTGCCTCAGCCTCCTGAGTAGCTGGGATTACAGGCACGCACCACCATGCCCAGCTAATTTTTTGTATTTTTAGTAGAGACGGGGTTTCACCATGTTGACCAGGATGGTCTCGATCTCTTGACCTTGTGATCCACCCGCCTCGGCCTCCCAAAGTGCTGGGATTACAGGCTTGAGCCACCGCGCCCGGCCTGAAATGTCTTTAATAAACATTCTGGAGTATGTATGGCTTTAATGAATTAAACCTAATGGGCACTTGATATGAAGGAATTTAATATTTGTTTAAATGAAGTGAGGCAAATAAATTACACATTGAGATACGGCCCAAGTTGCTAAACGTTTAAAGGCTGAGGCTTGTAATTTTATTTTCTTCCATTTCCTAATAGTGTGGTGTGACACATCACAATAAATCTCTACACTGTGACTTGATTTCTCCCAAATCTGTGTCTAATGCTGGGAACCTTGAGGTTCTGGCTGAACCCATGACACCAGCACACATGTGCTCAGTTTGCCTCATGACTGAGTCACTCGAGCCAAGACTGCAAACAGGACAGAGTTTGAAGCTGCTGCTCCTGTGGGAGGCCTTTATCTCATACCCTATGAGACCAGGACCACTAGGCCAGCTGGTCTATAAAGAGCCCCTAAAGTGGTAACCTATTAATCTCAAATATTTGTTTTCAGACAGAGTCTCACTGTGTTGCCCAGGCTAGAGTGCAGTGGTGTGATCTCAGCTCACTGCAGCCTCAGTAGTTGGGATTCTAGATGCCTGCCACCATGCTCAGCTAATTTCTGCATTTTTAGTAGAGATGGGGTTTCACCATGTTGGCCAGGCTGGTCTTGAACTCCTGACCTCAGGTGATCCACCTGCCTGAGCCTCCCAAGGTGTTGGGATTGCAGGTGTGAGCCACTGTGCCTAGCCATAATCTCAGATATTTTCTAAACCAGTATTTTGTCACCAGTAACTGCTGATTATTGAAAATATACTCAAAGGCCTTTCTGTCCTATGACTGATGCTGCTGAAAATTTGATGTGACCATCTTGGCAATTTGTGGTAATGTCATTTCTACAAATGTATGGCGGTGATGCACCAGACCCAAGTCAACAACATTGTTTTTAGTTGCTTTTCTCTGTTATTGCTATAGAAATAACCATGGAATCATTGAATGACAGGCACAGTAACCAGGAAGATATAGATTGGGTGGGGGTCACCTTTACAGTCCCCTTGGCTACCTTTCTATGTCCACGTTGTATCTTGGGAGGACAACAAAGATGAAAGAAATCCAAGTTTTAGCATAAAACACTTGAGAACTGGAAGTGGTTCCTTCACTTAAGTAATACTTACTGAGTGCCCACTGTAAGCCAGGCCCTGCACCAGGGTCTCTGCTCTTGTGGACCTCACAGACTGCTGGAGAGACACACAGGTTACCAGACAGACATGCCCTACGTTCTCAATGCCACTGGAGCAGTTACCACAGCAGGTGTGACATGAGAGGTGAGGCAGGCTCTCAGTGGAAGTGGGGCTCACATAAATGAGTAAGGCAAGTTTGGGAGACAGAAAAGGGGAAAGGTCATTTTGGGCAGTGGAAGGAAATAAATTATGGGCAAAGGCACAGAGGTACAGGAGGCCCTAGCCAGCAAAGGCACAGAGGTCAGGTAAAGTCCAATGGAGAAGCACTCGTGGCACGCTGAAGCATTTGAACCCTGTTTTGTAGGCCCTGCTGGGATTGGGGAGGGGGTGGGGGACTGGCAGGCAGGAGATGCTTTCAGGCAGGAGACTGACGTCAGATTTAGTGTTGGAGTCTGGAGTCTGGGGGAGGAATCTATAATAACTGGTAGGTTCTATGGATGATGAACCAGAATGCAGAGGCGGGAAGCAGGGGAGACTGGCTAGGAGTCTTCTGCAATAGTCCAGGCTCATGATGACAAGGACTTGCACCTGTGGGACAGCACAGGCAAGTGCCATCAAAAACTTTTCTGAGGTAGAACAAGTAGACGGTGGTGCCCAATATTACTTGGGTTGAGAGAAAGAGGCATCAAGGACTGGGATAACAAGCTTGGGAACCGAACCGGTAATGCTAGCACGGACTTTCATGCAGTTTAAATTCTCATAAGGTAACTTTTTTTTCTCACTCTAATAGCACATCATTAAGACAAACACTTTTAAAAACACTTCTTTAAAAAGCACAAGAGAGGCTGGGTGCAGTGGCTCATGCCTATAATCCCAGCACTTTGGGAGGCTGAGACAGGCGGATTGCTTGCGGTCAGGAGTTCAAGACCAGCCTGGCCAACATGGTCAAACCTCTTCTCTACTAATAATACAAAAATTAGCCGGGTGGGGTGGTGCACGCCTGTAATCCCAGCTACTTAGGAGGCTGAGGCAGGAGAATCGTTTGAACTTGGGAGGTGGGGGTTGCACTGAGCAGAGATCATGCCACTGCACTGCAGCCTGGGCGACAGAGCAAGACTCCGTCTCAAAAAAAAAAAAAAAAAAAAAAAAAAGAGAGAGAGAAATAATATTTATCACTAATATTAAGACAACACAATATTATCCTTGTCCACACCAGGAATATACCTTGTATATTATTATTACTTCGATAACATACCTTTGCCTACTACCTACCTAAATCTTTTCGTTAGTTTTTTTTAAGAGACAGGGTCTCACTCTGTCGCCCATGTTGGGGTGCAATGGTCTGATTATAGCTTACTGCAGCCTTGAACTCTCGGGCTCAAGCGATGCTTCCTCCTCACCCTCCTGAGTAGCTGGGACTACAGGCCAGCGCCACCACATCAGCTCGTTTTATTTTTATTTCATAGAAACGGGGTATCGCTGGCTGCCCAGGCTGGTCTCTTTGGGCTCAAGCGATCCTCCCACCTCGGTCTCCTAAAGTGCCCCCAGCCTCACCTGCCTAAATGCCTTAATGTTTAGGGGAAAGGAGCCAGAATAATTCAGGGGAAAAAAAAACAAAACAGCCCGAAGCACTTCTGAGGAAAATCTGCGGTACAGAAAAGTCGTCCTGAGCCGTCTGTGTGGAGGGGAGGGAGTGCATTTCGGACCCAGTCCCCTGGGAGCTACAACTCTCCCACCCAGTGCTGCAGCACGCTGATTCTTGGGTGTCCGGCCAGGTTGGACCTACGGCTGGAGGCCTTCCTACACGGGAGACACCGGTAGGGCTCCTCTCCAGTGTGGGCTCGAGGGCGGCAGAGGACCTTGGCGCTGTCGCCGAAGCCTGGCCCATCCTTGCTGAGCTGTGGGGCCGCTCTATGCTGCGAGGCCTCCCGGGCTGGCTCTGGGCAGCCGGAGGCCTGAACCGCCTCCCGCGAGTCGTCCCGCACTCGCACAGCTTCTGGGCCCCATCGCCTTCGCCTGCTGTGCGGCCAGCTGGGTGGCTGGCGGCACCCGGGTAACTTCCAGGCCTCCTGGAGGCACTGAGGTCTGGAAACCGCCACTCCCGGGGTGCAGGTGCCGGGCAGCCGCGGCCGCCCTCCGCAGGAGATTGGAGGGTGGAGAGCCGCAAGGGCGGCGGAGGTGCTGGCCCGACCCTTCCCTCCTGATGACACCGACGTGCGTGCTGGGTCCACCGAGCGCCCCATCAAGTCTCGCCGGGAGCGGGGTCGAGGGGCTTGGCGGAGGCGCGCGTTCAGAGGCAGAGGAGCTGGGATCCGGCTGCGGCCCTTCTCTCGTTTTTTTTTTTTTTTTTTTTTTTTTGACACGGTGTCTCGCTCTGTTGCCCAGGTTGGAGTGCAGAGCGAGATCTCGGTTCACTACGACCTCCGCCTCCCGGATTCAAGCGATTCTCCTGCCTCAGCCTCCCGAGTAGCTGGAACCACAGGCGTCGTCCACCACGCCCAGCTAATTTTTGTATTTTTAGTAGAGATGGGGTTTCGCTATGTTGGACAGGCTGGTCTCGAACTCCTGACCTCGTGATCAGCCCGCCTCGGCCTCCCAAAGTACCGGGTTTACAGGCGTGAGCCACTGCGCCCGGCCCCTTCGCTTGCTCTTACCCGGTGAGGTCCTGTGCCCTCGTGCCTCTAGCATGACACTTGGGCGTGAGGCCGAGCCGGTAGCGCCCCTGCCCAGCGAACGGCCCCGGAGAGACACCGCGGCTCAGAAAGCCGCCTGGCGCGCAGCTCCGGGAAGAGGACGCGGCGAGGGCCCGGCCGCCCAGGGGCCTGCCGGGAAACGTGGTCCCCGCAAGGGACCCTGGGAGCTGGAGGCGCCCCGGCCCGGCGTCCTGAACCCCCGACCCTGGACTAAGATGCCGGGGGTCCCGGGCGCCCTCGCTAGCTTCAGTCATGGGGCGCTCTGCATCCAGCCCGCCCAGCTTGTCTCTCGCTTCCCCCAAATACTGCTCCTACCTGTCCCCTGGCCCTCACCAAGACGAGGCGAAACGGCTCAGGCAGGGAAGACACCACAGTCGCCTAAGAACCGACTCCTCAAACAAAACAAAACAAAACAAAACAAAACCGACTCCTCCACTTCCAGAGCGGCCTGAGGGAGTCTAAGCCACGCACATGCGCACGTCCGGGGCCTAGCCGGGGAATGACGGCGCGACGGCGACCTCTAGGGGCGGGAGGAGGCGCGAGGAGCCGGGGCGGGGAAGAGCCATGGTGCAGGTTGAAGGGGGACATTGGGTCACTGCACTGGGATTAGGGTAGGGCGAATGAGCCACTGGGCCTCTAGCACGGAATTTAAGTACGCACCCCAAAATTTAGTAATCAGCATAAACAAGCTAGGTGTGGTGGCTCACGCCTGTAAGCCCAGCACTTTGGGAGGGCGAGGCTACAGATCACTTGAGGTCAGGAGTTCGAGACCAGCCTGGCCAAGATGGTAAAACCACGTCTCTGCTAAAAATACAAAACAGCCGGGCGTGGTGGTGTGTGCCTGCAGTCCCAGCTACTAAGGAGGCTGGGGGTGGAGGACTCCTTGAACCCAGGAGGCAGAGGTTGCAGTAAGCCGAGACTGCACCACTGCACTCCTGCCTGGGCAAAAGAGTGAGACCTTGTCTCAAAATAAATAAATAAATAAAATAAATAAAGATAAGGAACATTTTAATGAAATCGTTTAAAAATCAAAACGAATGGAGAAACATCCTGATGAACAATATCCACATTTTAAATAAAGACAGGTGCTACCTCTGCTTTTGTCACCCTGCCTCACTTACCTCACTCTAATCCTGGCCCTGGTTCCAATAAAACGTTATTTATAAAAGCAGGTGGCTGGCATGGGTCGTAGTTTCTGATTTTTAAACGTTGTATTCAAATGTTATTTATCTTGATTGTTGAATATTTTGATGCTCTCTGAAATTCTGCACAAGGGACTAGTGCCTCACTCATCTTACCCAGTCCTGCCTCTGCTGAATTCCCTTAGCAAAAACTACAAAAGGCAAAACAAAGAAACACATTGGCAATCACATCTCTGCTCTGGCACCAGGAAGGGGACCACAAAATGGAGAAGACCCTGATTATGGTCTGAGTTCTGCCACCAGCTGCGGAGAGACTTTGGGCTATGCACACACACCCCAGCCTCAGTTGGCCAAGGGGTGTCCTAGAATGGGGTCTGTGACTGGGTCAGGTTAAAGGAGAGTTTAGGGAGCAGGGCTGGGCTTCTAAATGGGTACTAAGTGGCTGAGTGCAGCGGCTCACACTTGTAATCCCAGAACTTTGGGAGGCCAAGGTAGGAGGACTGCTTGAAGTGAGGAGTTCGAGACCAGCTTGGTCAACATGGCAAGGCCTTGTCTCTGAAAATAATAAAGAGATGCCTGATCCTTGTGCATCCTCAGGAGGTGGCGTAACTAAGAGGCCATCAGGAGGTATTTCTGAACAAGAACAAGAGGACAGTAGAACCTAGTGGGTCCAACAGGTTCAGGCTTTCCTTGGTCTTCAACTAGTCACTCATGTCCACCAATGAATCAGCAACCCAAGAGAACTAGACAAGAAGAGTGTCTGGGAATTATGATGTAATGTGTGGACAAGGTGACAAAGGGGCTGATGGTGGAGTAAGGAATTGTCCCCAAAACCCCAGATGTTAGATCTAGATGATGTGACAGTTTCTGTAACTATGTAAAGTAGTTGGGCTTGAATTTCAGGGTCACGTGGTGGACAGAAGAGGTTCCATAATGGTCCTCTTCCCCATTTGGCAGAACCTCATCTGGACACCACTCCTCACACACCTCTCGTAAGGACTTGAGGGCACTTGTTCTTCATGCTTAGTGAAGTTTCACTATTCTGAAATTTTCAGTTTCACCAAGCTTCTGACCCAGGCCTCTGAGCAATGGTTCAGAGGAGGCTGAGGCAGGAAGATCGCCTGGGCTCAGGAGTTCCAGACCAGCCTAGGCAACATAGTGAGACCCCATCTGTACAAAAAAAAAAAAAAAAAAAAAAAAAAAAAAATTTTAATTAGTTGGGCATGGTGGTGCATGCCTGCAGTCCCAGCTACTTGGGAGGTTGAAGTGGGAGGATCACTTGAGCCCAGGAGGTGGAGGCTGCTTTGAGCCGTGGTTGTGGTACTGCACTCCAGCCTGGGTGACAGAGCATACCCTATCTCAAAACTAAACACAACAACCTAGAAAATACCTCCAATTGGTTTGAACAATAAGACAATTTGTTGGTTCACATAACTGGGAGGCAGGGTGGTTTCAGAGTTAATTAATTCGGTGGCTCCACAATGTTATCAAGACCCAGGTTTTGGTTGAGCATGGTGGCTCATGCCTGTAATCTTAGCACTTTGGGAGGCCAAGACGGGTGGATCACCTGAGGTCTGGAGTTCGAGATCGGCCTGGCCAGCATTTTGAAACCCCCGTCTCCATTAAAACTACAAAAATTAGCTGGGCATGGTGGCATGCTCCTAAAATCCCAGCTACTCAGGAGGCTGAGGCAGAATCGCTTGAACCTGAGGGGCAGAGGTTGCAGCGAACCGAGATTGCGCCACTTCTCTCCAGCCTGGGTGAAAGAGCAAAATTCGGTCTAAAAAAAAAAAAAATTATATCCATCTTTACGCTCTGCTTTCATCAGTGTATTAGAATATCTTCTGTCTTGTCCCCTTGTGGTCACAGACAGCTACAACAACTCCAATCACCACATCCTCTTAAAACAATGCCCAAGGATTGGCAGAAAGGTCTCTCCTTAGTGTCCTCTCTCAAGAACAAGGAAGACTTTCCCATAGTCTCCACTATTCCTCTCACATATCATTGGCCAGAACAGCATCACATGTTGGTCTTAAACCAATCCCTGGAAAGGGGAATGGAATTACCCTGGGTGACTTAGGTATTCACTTTGGTTACATGATTTATGTGAATATAGGCCACAAGGCTAGCCCATGGCTTCCCACTGTACATTGCTGCACCAAATCTGAACCTGTTTGCTCACTTTAGTTCCAAGAAAGCAGATCCTGTGGTGTCAACAAATTCATCAAGAAGCAACGATATTTTATCAACCAGGATTATTCTTGGAGAAGCAGATTTGTTCCATAATCATAAAACTTTTTTCATCCCAAAGTCATAAGATTTTTAGGCTGGAAGGAATCTCAGAATTCTGGGAAGTTTAAAAAATTGTTTTAAATGAGGACTCCAACCTTCCTCCAACCTTCCTGGGCTCCAAGGGTGAGTCTAAGTCAAGATTTCTATCACTAGTTCAAAGTATATTACATGCAGCCAGGTGTGGTGGCTCACACCTGTAATCCCAACTTTGGGAAGCTGAGGCAGGTGGATTGCTTGAGGTCAGGAGTTTGAAATGAATCTGGCTCACGTGGCAAAACCCCATCTCTACTAAAAATACAAAAATTAGCTGGGCATGGTGGTGCCTGTGTGTAATCCCAGCTACTGAGGCAGGAGGATCGCTTGAACCCAGAAGGTGGAGGTTGCAGTGAGCCGAGATCAGGCCACTGCACTCCAGCCTGGGTGACAGAGAGAGACCCTGTCTCAAAAACAAACAAAGACAGACCCTGTCTCAAAACAAACAAACAACAAAACAAAAACAAAAAACCCCAAAGTATATTATACTCATACTCTCTGGGTTTGATTCCTGGTTCTGCCAGTTAATAGCTGTGGGAATTTGGGCAGTCTCGTAAATCTAATCTTCATACCTCAATTATTTATCTGTAACATGGCAATAATAACAGCACCCACCTCATAAGGTTGCTGGGAAGATTCAAGGAGATAGGCCATAGCTTAGCACTATGTCTGGCACATGGTTAAGTGTTGAGTGAATGTCAGTCAGTTGGTAGCTGTGGCAGTCATCTGCTGAGATAGTTCCCAGTGATCCTACTGGTGTTCACACCCTTGTTAGTCCCATCCCACAGTGCATGAGGGTTGGTCTATGTGGCCTGTAGAATACTATAGAAGGAGTTACTTCTAATTTCTTTTTTGAGACAGAGTCTTGCTCTATCACTCAGCTCACTGCAACCTCCGCCTGCTGGGTTCAAGCGATTCTCATGCCTCAGTCTCCTGAGTAGCTGGGATTACACACATGGCCACCAAGCCTGGCTAATTTTGTACTTTTAGTAGAGATGGGGTTTCATCGTGTTAGCCAGGCTGGTCTTGAACTCCTGACCTTAGGTGATCCACCCACCTCGGCCTCCGAAAGTGCTGGGACTACAGGTGTGAGCAACCGTACCTGGCTGGAATTACTTATAATTTCTAAGATTAGGTTATAAAAGTCATGACAGTGAAAATATCCCAACTTATTCTGAGGCCAGTATTACCCTACTGTCAAAATCAGACAAAGTCATCATAAGAAAATTATATATATGTATAGTTTTCTGAATATATATATATATATACATTCAGAAATATATATAAAGGATAACCAGGTGGGATTTATCCCAGGAATGCATGATTAGTTTAACCTATGAAAATCAATTAATATACTACATCAATAAAACAAAGGGAAAACATTACATTATGATTTCAATCACTGTAAAAAAAGCATTTGACAAAATTCAGCACCCTTCATCCTAAAAATACTCAACAAACTAGGAATAGAAGGAAACTCAATTAACGTGATAAAGGGCATCTATGAAAAACTCACTGCCAACATCATACTCAATGGTGAGAGAATAAAAGCTTTTCCTCTAAGATCAGGAACAAGAAAGGAATGCCCACTTTTGCCACATCTATTCAACCTTGTACTGGACGTTCTCACCAGTTCTTGCCTGGAAGCTCTTGCCATGAGGCAAGTAAAAGAAATAAAAAGCAGAGAAATCAGAAAGGAAGAAGTAAAATATCTCCATTTACAGATGAGATGATTTTATAGAAAATCCTAAAGAATCTATGAAAAAAACCTTGTTAGAGCTAATAAATTCTGCAAAGTTGCAGCAAACAAAATTAATACATGGAAATCAGTTGTGTTTTTATACTCAATATATTCTATATTCTGGTGTAGTCTATTTTCTACTGCTATAACCATGCCACAGATTGGGTAATTTATAAAGGAAGGAGACAGAGTGAAACTCAGTCTCAAAACAAAAACAAAAACAAACAGAAAAAGAGGCGTAATTGACTCACATGACTTGGGAGGCCTCAGGAAACTTACAAATCCTGGCAGAAGGTGAAGGGGAAGCAAGGCATATCTTAACATGGTGGCAGAAGAGAAAGAGAGAGCAAAGAGGTAGAGCCACATACTTATCTAACAACCAGATCTCCTGAGAATTCTATCACGAGAATAGCAAGGGGGAAGTCCACCCCCATGACTCAGTCACTTCCCACCACGCCACTCCCCCAACATACGGGAATTACAATTTGAGACACGGTTTGGGTGTGGACACAGAGCCAAACCATATCAGGCATGCAATCATGTGAGACATGAGACTGAGGAAAAAATTGTGCTGAATTTATCCTTGTATCAAGAGCCCACCCCTGTGATAACTAACTCATTTCCATGATAATGGCATTAATCCATTCATGAGGACAGAACTTTCATGACCTAATCACCTCTTAAAGGCCTCTTCTCTTAATATTGTTACAATGGCAATTAAATTTCAACATGAGTTTCAGAGGGGACGTTCAAACTATAGCACTCTCAATAAAAACTATACAGTAGGTCAGGAGCGGTGGCTCATTCCTATAGTCCCAGCACTTTGGGAGGCCAAGGGGGGCAGTTCACTTGAGACCAAAAGTTCAAGACCAGCCTGGCCAACATGGCAAAACCCTGTCTCTATTAAAAATACAAAAATTAGCCAGGCATGGTGGCACACGCCTGTCCAGCTACTCGTGAGGCCGAGGCAGGAGAATCACTTGAACCCAAGAAGCAGAGGTTGCACTGAGCCAAGATCATGCCACTGTACACCAGTCTGGTGCCAGAGAGAGACTCCATCTCAAAAAAAAAAAAAAAGTAAACTCAAATTGGATCATAGACCTAAATGTTAGAACTCTTAGAATGTTTATAACTTTAAATTAAGCAATGCTTTCTTAGATATGACACCAAAAGCACAAACAACAACAACAAAAATACAGAAACTGAGCACTATCTAAATTAAAACCTCTTGTGCTCCATAGGACATTCTTCTTCTTCTTTTTTTTTTTTTTTTTTTTTTTTCTTTCCAAACACCAAGACTTCAAGGAGATTCGTAGGACATTATTAGAAAAGGAAACGATAATCCACAGAGCAGGTGAAAATCTTTGCTAATCGTATATCTGGTAGGGAATTTGTAACTAGAACACATAAAGAACTACTGCAACTCAATGATAAAAAATAACAATAATAATCCAATTTAAAAATGGAATAAGACTGGGTGCAGTGGCTTATGCCTGTAATTCCAGCACTTTGGGAGGCTGGGGCAGGCGAATCACCTGAGGTCAGAAGTTTGAGGCCAACATGGTGAAACACTGTCTCTACTAAAAATACAAAAATTAGCCATGTGTGGTGGCATGCACCTGTAATCCCAGCTACTCGGGAGGCTAAGACATGAGAATCACTTGAACCCAAGAGGCAGAGTTTGCAGTGAGCCAAGATCGTGCCACCGCACTCCAGCATGGGCAACGGAGCAAGACTCAGTCTCAACAAAAAAGAGAAAGAAAGAAAATAAATAAATAAATAAATAAGTTGTATTTGGTGGTATGTGCCTCTAGTCCCAGCTACTTGGAAGGCTGAGGCATGAGAGTTGCTTGAACCCAGGACACGGAGGCTGCAGTAAGCCAAGATTATACCACTGCACTTCTAGATGACAGGGGAGACTGTCTCAAGAAAAAGAAAAAAGAGAAAATGGGCAACTGACGTGAATAGACATTTCAAAGAAGTTATACAAATGGCCCATAATTACATGAAAAGATCCTCAACATCATTTGTTCCCAGAGAAACGCAAATCAAAACTACAAGATGACACATCGTACCTATTAGGAGGGTGATAATAAAAAAGGCAGGTAATTAGGTCGAGCACAGTGGCTCACCCATGTAAACCCAGCACTTGGGGAGGCCAAGGTGGATGGATCACCTGAGGTCAGGAGTTCAAGACTAGCCTGGCCAACATGGTGAAACCCAGTCTACTGAACACACAAAAAATTAGCTGGACATGGTGGCAGACACCTGTAGTCCCAGCTACTCAGGTGCTGAGGCAGGAGACTTGCTTGAACCTGGCAGGCAGAGGCTGCAGTGAGCTGAGCTCATGCCACTGCACTCCAGCCTGGGCAACAGATGGAGACTCCATCTCAAATAATAATAATAACAATCATAAAAATATTTTAAAAATAATATTTACAGGTTGTGGCTTACACCTGTAATCACAGCACTTTGGGAGGGTAAGGCTGGGTGGAATCATCTGAGGTCAGGAGTTCGAGACCAGCCTGATCAACTTGGTGAAACCCTGTCTCTACTAGAAATCCAAAAATTAGCTGGGCTTGGTGGCAGGGGCCTGTAATCCCAGCTACTCTGGAGGCTGAGGCAGGAGAATCATTTGAACCCGGGAGGTGGGGGTGGAGGTTGCAGTGAGCTGAGATGACACCACTGCACTCAACCTGAGTGACAGAGTGAGACTCCGACTCAAAAAAAAAAAAAAAAAAAAAAAAGTAAAAGCTGAAAGACAGGTAATTAACGAGTTTTTGTGAGGATGTGGAGAGATTGGAACCCTCACAACGTGGCTGGTTGGAATGTAAAATCATACATTAACTTTGGAAAATAGTCTGGCAGTTCCTCAGATGTTGAAACATAGTTATATGATCCAGCAATGTTACTTCTAGATATGCAACCAAGAGAAATAAAAGCATATTCCACAAAAAATGTATGCATGAATATTCATAGCAGTATTATTCATAGTAGCCTCTAAGTGGACACAACCCGAATGTCTATCAAACTGATGACTGAAGAAATAAAAGTGGCATATTCATGTCTTTGTTTTGTGCTGCATCATAGAATGCCTAAGTCTGGGTAATTTATACAGAATTTCTTTCTTTCAGGTCTGGGGGCTGGGAAGTCCAAGGTCAAGGGGCCTGCATCTGGTGAGAGCCTTCTTTCTGCCTCATCTCATAGCAGAAAGCAGAAGGGCAACACAGAGCAAGAGATGGGGTGGGGTGGGGGCAGAACCCATCCATTTATCAACTGTCCACTCCCTTGATAACTAACTTACTCACGCAATAATGCCATTAATCTTTCATGAGGGAAGAGCCCACATGAACTAATCATATGTGTGTGTATATATATATATGAGACTGAGTCTTGCTCTGTCACCCAGGCTGGAGTGCAGTAGCAGGATCTCGGCTCACTGCAACCTCTGCATCCTGGGTTCAAGCAATTCTCCCGCCTCAGCCTCCTGAGTAGCTAGGATTACAGGCACACGCCACCATGCCCAGCTAATTTTTGTATTTTTAACAGAGACGGAGTTTCACCATCTTGGCCAGGCTGGTCTCAAACTCCTGACCTTGTGATCCACCCACCTCATCCTCCCTAAGTGCTGGGATTACAGGCCTGAGCCACTGCACCCGGCAACCTAATCACTTCTTTAAGGTCTCACCTCTCAACGGCTGCATTGGGGGTTAAGTATCCAATCCATGAACTTTAGGGCACATGTTTAAGCCACAGCAATCCATAAAGTGAAACTGTATTATTCTTTTATTTTTAATATATATATATTTATATATTTTAAGACGGGGTTTCACCATGTTGGTCAGGCTGGTCTTGAACTCCTGACCTCAGGTGATCGGCTCACCTTGGCCTCCAAAGTGCCTGGATTACAGGCGTGAGCCACCACACCCAGCCGAAACTGTATTATTCTTTTTTTTCTTTTTTTTTTTTTTTGAGACGGAGTTTTCGCTCTTGTTACCCAGGCTGGAGTGCAATGGTGCGATCTCGGGTCACCACAACCTCTGCCTCCCGGGTTCAAGCAATTCTCCTGCTTCAGCCTCCTGAGTAGCTGGGACTACAGGCACGCGCCAACATGCCCAGCTAATTTTTTGTATTTTTAGTAGAGACGGGGTTTCACCATGTTGACCAGGATGGTCTCGATCTCTTGACCTCGTGATCCACCCGCCTCAGCCTCCCAAAGTGCTGGGATTACAGGCTTGAGCCACCGCGCCCGGCCTATTCTTAATAAAAATAAATAAAATGCCATAGTGCAAATGAACCTTGATAACATTATGCTATGTGAAAGAAGCCAGACAGAAAAGATTGCGCATTGTCTTACTCCATTTATATGATGTGTACAGAATAGGTCATGTGTAGAGATAAGACGTAGATTAGTGGTTGCCTAAGGTTGGGGATGGGGGTGATATGGACTGAATGTTTGTATCCCCCACAAATTTATCCATTGAAGTTTAACCCCCAATGTGACTGCATTTGAAGACAGGGCCTGGCCAGGTGCTGTGGCTCACGCCTGTAATCCCAGCTCTTTGGGAGGCCAAGGCGGGTGGATCACCTGTCTTGAGTTCAAGACGAGCCTGGCTAACATTGTGAAATCCCATCTCTACCAAAAATTCCAAAAAGTTAGCCAGGTGTGGTTGTGGATGTCTATAATCCCAGCTTCTTTGGCGGCTGAGACAGGAGAATCGCTTGAACCCGGGAGGCGGAGGTTGCAGTGAGCCAAGATTGTGCCATTGCACTGCAGCCTGGGCAACAAGAGCGAAACTCCGTCTCAAAAAAAAAAAAAGAAAAAAAAGAATAATACAGAGTCTCGCTCTGTTGCCCAGGCTGGGGTGCAGTGGCACAATCCTAGCTCACTGAAGTCTCAAACTCCTGGGCTCAAGCGATCCTCCTGCCTTAGCCTTCTGACTAACTAGGACTACAGGTAAACGTCACCACACCTGGCTGGTTTTAATTTTTTTAATTTTCTGTAGAGATGGGGTTTTGCTATGTTGCCCCGGCTAGTCTTGCACTCCTGGGCTCAAACCATCCTCACACCTCAGCCTCTCAAAGTGCTGGCATTATATGTGTGAGCCATCACCTTTTTTTTTTTTTTTTTTTTTTTTTTTCATTTCTAATTTACTATATTTTCAGTAAGCCATTGGCTTAGAAACCAGATTCACTAATCCCTTCATTTACCTTTCATGATACAAAATCTTTTTTTTTTTTTAGAGATGGGATTTCACCATGTTGATAAGGCTGGTTTCAAATTCTTGACCTTGTGATCTGCCCACCTCAGCCTCCCAAAGTGCTGGGATTATAGGTTTAAGCCACTGTGCCCGGCCTCATGATACAAAATTTTTTAACCAAGTGAAGCCTTTTTTGAGAATTGAGGGCATGAGCTTTGGTGCGTGGACTTGGGAGATCTCTGCTTCTTCAACTCCTAGGGGAATCCCTTTACTTCATTCACTCCTGGAGCTCAGCTGGGTTCTGAATGGGGGAGGTTGGCCAGCCTGGGAGAGGGAGGCCCATTTCCAGGAATCGGAGAGATCCTGTTCCCTGGCACCAGAGACCCTTTCCTAGGAATCAGAGAGACCCATTCTCAGGCAGCAGAGAGACCCATTCCCAGGCAGCAGAGAGACCCATTCCTAGGCAGCAGAGAGACCCATTCCCAGGCAGCAGAGACCTATCTCAGAGGTCCTCGCACCTCTGATAACAAATCAGCCAGGAGGTAAGGTGGAGAGAGGAGTGTCCTACCAGGTCCCAGGAGGCTGTTTAGTTCCTGGACTTCTTGCTAAGGACTACCTGTCCCACCCTTCATGGGTAGCTGAGGTCAGGGAACCTGTGGGGACAAGACTGGTTTTCTTTTAAATGCTAATCTGCTGACTAACCATTAGTCTGGGAATACCTCCAAAATGTCAAGCTGACCTATTTTTTTGAGACAGAGTCACTCTTTTACCCAGGCTGGAGTGCAGCAGCACGATCTGGGCTCACTGAAATCTCTGCCTCCTGGGTTTAAGCGATTCTCCTGTCTCAGCCTCCCCAGTAGCTGGGTTTACAGGTGTGTGACACAACGCCTGGCTAAATTTTTATATTTTTGGTAGGGACGGGGTTTCACCCTGTTGGCCAGGCTGGTCTCAAACTCCTGACCTCAGGTGATCTACGCAGCTCAGCCTCCCAAAGTGCTGGGATTCCAGGCATGAGCCACCACGCCCGGCCCTGACGTGTTACCCTTTATGTAGAAGCATCTCTTCACTGTAAGTTTTTGCTATAACCACCTTTGTACTCTTCCAGAAAGCAGACGCTGTGATGCCCCCAACCACCTGGACATTCCTTTCAGAACATGCATACTTTTTTCCCACGACACAAGCCCTGGGTCTGGTACCCTGCAGTGCCCAGACCTCCGTTTCACAGGTAGACCATGGGGTCACTTTACGTATGACTTTCTCAGCACTGAATCCCTGACCTCCTTTTTGCAGGTCTTGATCTGCCAGCCATCCCCTTCCCCATCACCATCCTGTTCCCAAACCCCTGGTCTCTGCCCCTGGCTACGGATTCACCTACACCCACGCCTGAGTAGCCCTGGGGCCTTCAGCCCTGCAGCTGCTGGGGTAGAGGGTGGGCAGGTCTGCCCTGAGCCAGCCTCTCCTCCTTCCTCCACTCCTTTGGGAAAGGACCCAGATCCCAGGGAAGAGAAGCTGCCAATCACCTAGGTAACGCGGACACCTTTCTCATGGCTCTCTATACCTGCCCCATGTGGGATGCTGGGACTTAGCACGGACAGCGCAAACAGTCTCCGTCCTCCTGGAGAATGCCTATGGGGTTATCCAGGGAAGACAGGGAGGGAGGGAATCTGGCCTGGTTTGGGGGACACTGCTCCAGCATCCCAAGTACCCCTCCAAAACCGCCTGCGTCATCACATCTGAGCTTCCAGGTGGGTGGGCTCCTGTGGCCACACCCACCCCACAGCATCAGTGTCTGTGTCCCACCAGGCTCAGGGCCGGGAACCTGGGACCTGGGACCCAGGACCAGGTGAGCCGACATAAGTATGATTGCACTAGTCAGTCTCATGCCCAGAGCTAAGCAGGAGCAGGGCCAGCCCAGAAGAGACGATGTTACCAACTCCTATCCCCTCCTGTCTAGTGTTTAGAGTACCCCCACACTGGCCTGCTTCCTACAGTCACTCTGGGAGGAATGTCTGCCAGGGACCCTGACCTCTGATCCAAGCATGTGAGGGTCTGCCTGGCCTAGCTGGGCCTGTGCACCCCATCATTACCTCCCTTCAGATAGGGCAAGGAGTTTCGAATTAGGGAGTGATGTCATAGTGGGGAGTGGAGGTGCGGTGGCAGAGACAGGGAGGCTCAGGAAGGAAGCCAGGTCTGTCATAGAGTTGTGGGGGAGGGGAAGGAAAATGGCAGGGTAGAGAACAGGAAGGGGTGAAGGAAAGGGGAAAAGTGCATGGAAGAGTACTTCTTGCCCACAGTGGGGTGGGATGGAGACTACAACCTCAAGTGCTTTTCTGCAGGGGACAGGCAAGTAACACATATAAAACATGCCGAGTCAGGGATGCAACAGGGAGTGTCCCTGTTTCTATGTCCCGGACAGCCACTACTTGACAAATTGCTGCCAGAGATCCAATGTTGCAGCATCTTCTGACATAAATAATAAAGCAGGCGGGGTGTGGTGACTCATGCCTGTAATTCTACCACTTAGGGAAGCTGAGTCTGGTGGGGGAGGAAAGGGCCGGGGCAGGGGACCATTTGAGCCCCCGAGTTCAAGACCAGCCTGCAACCCAGTGAGACCTTGTCTCAAGTTTAAAAAAAAAAAAAGCAAACAACAAACCAAACCCCAGAAATTGACTGTGATGTGCAATCTCCTTATTTAAATGTTGGCTCTTTAACAAAATTTAAAAGGCGGCTGGGAGCAGTGGCTCACCCCTGTAATCCCAGCACTTTGGGAGGCTGAGGCGGGCAGATCATGAGGTCAGGAGTTCAGTCCAGCCTGACTAACACGGTGAAACCCTGTCTCTACTAAAAATACAAAAATTAGTAGGGTGTGGTGGTATTTGTCTATAATCCCAGCTGCTCAGGAGGCTAAGGCAGAATCGCTTGACCCCGGGAGGTAGGGGTTGTGGTGAGCTGAGATCAAGCCACTGCACTCCAGCCTAGGCAACAAGAACGAGAATCCGTCAAAAATTTAAAAATAAATAAAAATAAAAACGCCAGGTGAGGTGGCTCATGCCTGTAATCCCAGCACTTTGGGAGGCCATGACCAGAGAACACTTGAACTCAGGAATATAAGACCAACCTGGGCAATACAATGAGACATTTTCTCTACAAAACATTTTTTAAAAATAAAAAAATTAGCCAGGTGTGGTGATGTATGCCTCTAGGCTCAGCTCCTTGGGAGCTAAGATGGGAGGATCACTTTAGCCCAGAAGGTTGAGGCTGCAGAGCCAGGCCTGCACCACTGCACTCCAGCAAGGCTGACAGAGTGAGGCTCTGTCTCAAAAATAAATAAAAATAAACAGGCATGGTAGCTCACACCTGTAATTGCAGCACTTTGGGAGGCTAAGGCAGGAGGACCACTTGAGCCTAGAAGTTTGAGACCAGCCTGGACAACACAATGAAACCTCAAGAGTAAAGATGTTGGCTTGTTTGAAAACACACACACATGTGAGAGCCAAAACTGTTTCTCTCCTCCGGCCTGGGGGGCTAGGTCACAAGCTTGGACAGTGAGGCTGCTTCTAAACCCAGCACAGGGCACAGTGGATGCAGGGCACGGGATAAACTCCTGTGGGATTAAGCCCGTCCCTCTGCTTCTGGTCAGAACATGTTTTATGCAATTGGAGAGGAGAGGGGTCCCAGGAATACCTGCCCTAATGTGAGAAATTAGCTTACAGGTCTCTGAAAGGGATTCTGTAAAACAGTCCTCCCTCCCATCCCCACCTCTACCCATACCTAACACTTCACATCCCTTCCCCTTTAGTAGCTCCTACTCTAGTGGATAGTGTCCTGGACACAGAAGGCCTGATAAAAGAAGGCAAAGTTTTGGGGCAGCAGACTTGATCCCTGGACTGACGGTAGGACTGTCCCACACGGGTGGGCATTAGGCCCCGGAAACAGACAACTCCCTCCGCTACCTGGGAAGGGAAGGACCTCAGAGCTTGGCCTCTTCTCTGAGCAGTTAGGTAGGTGCTTGGGAAGCCTCCCCCTGGCTCCCACCTACAGGCATTTTTACCAGTAGACATACGTTTGGGCAATACCCACGCAAAAGGGCCACATTCAGTTCCCAATGTCCAGGCCCAAGCGACTCTTCACCCCTCTTCCCTCTATTGACAGAGGAGCAGAAAAGGAGCCCGGGGAACTTGGGAGGGAAGGGGAAAGGGCAGACGACAAACCCTGGGCCTCTTACCCTGCCCAGGGATGCAACGAAGCCACCCCTGAACTCAATATACAAGTCTTTTCCCAGGCCCCCACCACACAGCATCACCCATAATGATCGTCCTCACGTGTTGAGAGGTCTTTCTGAGGGTTCACACAACCCAGGGCTCATGCAATGGTCCCAAGTTCAAATTCTCCGACTCCTCTGCTAGAACACAGGCTCCCTCATGGTTCCCTCTGGAGATTAGGAATGTCCCGCCCATCCCCTGCCATGGCACTCCTCACAGGGGCTTGCCTGATTTCTGGTCCCATTCCTCTGGGAAGAGGTAGCTGTTGCTCTAGGTGTGATTAATCCCATCACTCCCTAGGCCTGTGAAGGATAGGGTCAGCCACTGCCCTGCCAGAGGTATCCCTACATCTGCAGGTGGCTGGGTGCGTGCCGCACAGCTCCTGCCATCCCCAAACTCTTCCTTCAGCTGGCTGACGTTCTGATTTTGTAGCTTCGAAGAACAAACATAAGCCCTCCTTAGCTAGTTGGGCTCTTTGAAGGCAGTGATCACAACTCCAGTGTTCTGATTCTTCCAGACTGCGGCTCCTTTTTAAAAAAAAAAAAAATTAAATTTTATTATTTCCTTGAGACAGAATCTCTTTCTGTCGCCCAGGCTGGAGTGCAGTGGCACGATATTCGCTCACTGCAGCCTCTACCTCCTGAGGTTCAAGTGAGTCTCCTGCCTCAGCCTCCCGACTAGCCGGGATTACAGGCGCAAGCCAACAAGCCTTTTTTTTTTTTTTTGGTATTTTTAGTAGATATGGGGTTTCATTATGTTGACCAAGCTGGTCTTGAACTGCTGGCGCCTCCAGTGATCTGCCAGCCTTTTCTCCCAAAGTGCTGGGAAAACAGGCATGAGCGACCATGCCCAGCCCACACAGGGGTTCCTTGACTCAGCAGAGAGTTGGGCAAAAAGATGTAGAGCCCGCAACAAAATCAACAGGGGAGCAGAAGGGGGTCTGCTTAGAGATCCTGGTTCCTTCCCTTTCCTTGAGGTCGGAACCAAAGTCAGAGCCGAAGTTTCAGCTAAAACTGAAGCCATCTGCAGAGGCTGCTGCCCTTATGCGTCCACTGGTGCTGGCCCAGGCTGGAGCTTTGGGCTAACTCTGCCACACTCCAGGCGGACGCAGGGCTTCTCACAGCTGTGGGCCACCTAGTGGACAAGTAGGTAGCTCTGGCCGAAGCTCTGGCCACATAAGCATCAGGCTTCCGGTCTGTGTGACTGTGCTGGTGCCGCAGCAGATTCCAACTATGCACAAAACTCTTGCTATAAAAAAGGCACTTAGAGGTCTTTTCACCCGTGTGGAGCGCTAATGCTACAACAAGTTGGAGCTAAGGCTGAGGCTCTTGCAGCAGTCCCCTGAGCAGTAAGGCTTTTAGCCGGTGTGTGCGCGCTGGTGCTGGATCAGGTTGGAGCGGAGGCTGAAAGTCTTCCCACATTCGGCACAGCTGCAGGGCTGAAGCAACGGCCACACTCCGGGCACGGGTATGGTTTTTCACTGGTGTGTACCCGCTGGTGCTTAACCAGATCACAGCCACGTCGGAAGCTTTTGCCATACTTCGCACAATGGTAAGACTTGCCTTGGTGGTGAATGAAGCCGGGGAGGCAGGCTGTGGTCAGCCCACACTTCTCGGCACTCGCAGGGTTTGGGGCTTGTAGACGGCTGCTGTTGGCAAAAGCTTCTTCCTCCCCAGGGTCCGAGCTTGACCATTTTCCGGGTGGGGAGCTGCCCCGGCCACACCCGGAAGGGCCGCTCAGGCGGAGCCACCTCGCACTCCAGGGGTGACCTGGGGGCTCCCCGGGATGCGAACGTCCCGCTCCTCCGCTGCTCCGCCCCGTCTGGATTCTGCCTCGCCACTTCTGGCGCCGCCGACTGCACCGCGGGTGAAGAGCGCCCCATTTCCTAGACGCCAGCTACTGAGCTCACAAGCACGCCCAGAGCGGAGGACACTCGGGACCCTGGGGTCCAGCTCCGGAAACGGAAAATTCCACAAGCCCATGTCACTCTAGGAAGCGGCAACAAACGGTCTCGGTAGGTTTAACCCTCTCCTTCCCCTGACCGAGCAAGGGCTCCCCATCTGCCGAGCGGTCACGACCCAACACTTTTCAACCTGGCTCGGGGTTATCGGAGTCCGTCCCAGGGGAGGGCCCCGCCACCGCTGGGGGGCAGCGAAGCGAGCCTGGAGGAGGAAAGGCGGTCACCGTCAAGCGCACGCCGAGGGCGGAGCACGACACGAAGGCTCCGTGGTCGGACGTCAGGGCTGCCTGGAGGCCCCAGCCCACCTGGAGGGCCCTGAAGAGTCTCCAGCGCGTCCCGAGGTAGGCGTGCGAGGCTGGGCGCGGAACACACCTCCCGCATGCTCCGCCCCCGTGTCCCACGTCGCGCAGCGACTAGGTTACCGCAGTGCTTCCTGTGCAAGGACAGACTTCCTGGTTCGAGAACTACAACTTCCGACTCGCACAGCTGCGGCGACGTTATTTAAACAGCGTCAGCAAGGCGCTGCCCAGCGACTCCCCTGTCTTCCAGTTCCGCTCCCTGGGATCTGCGGCGAGAGGCGGGGCGGAGTTTGAGGCCCGAGCCAAGATGGCGGCTGCGAAGCCAACCCTCACGGACTCGCTCTCGTTCTGCCTCGCGCAGCTCACGGCGGCGACCGGGGAGGGACTGGGTGGGGAAAAGGACCCAGCTACCAACGAGACACCCCTGGGCTGCGCGCTCCTAGCCCTCCGCACTCGCCACATCAAGGCAGCAGGGGGAATCGAGCGCTTCCGGGCACGCGGCGGGCTCCGCCCCCTTCTCGCGCTGCTACGGCGAGCGGCTGCATCGGGTCCCGCCCCGTCCCAGGATGGCCCCGGCTCCGCCCCCTCGTCGGTCGCGTCAGCAGCTTCTAGCCCCGCCCCCGCATCGGGCCCCGCCCCCTCCGCTGTGTCGTCGACTCCTTCGCCACCAGTGCGCCTGCGCAAGACGCTGGACTTGGCGCTCAGCATCCTAGCCGACTGCTGTACGGAAGGGGCGTGCCGGGCCGAAGTGCGCAGACTCGGAGGTATCCTCCCGCTGGGTAAGTGCTCCGCCCTTGTTTCCTAGAAGGATTTGGTGTGCGGCTCTCTAGCTCTAGCCTTCCTGGGCAGTCTGGAGTTCTTTGTGTCATATCCCGGAATAACGTGCTTTAGGATGGCGCAGCGCTGCTGTTTCTCAAGCTGTTGTGTCCCATGATGTCACTGTTCTCTCTATAGATTATTCCCGACCCCTCCCAGATTAGATAATGACAGCCATTATGTAGGAATTGGTTGTTGAGGACTTTTGAACTGAGCTGAACTATCGGAGGCCAAACGGTTATTTGGTAACTTTTTCAGTTGATTCATATCCTCCAGTTATGATGTTCATAGCAGACGTTCAATGCCCACTGTGTGTCTAGCCCTGTGCAAGGCTCTGAAGCCCTACTGATGACCTGGAAGGTGTAGTGGTTCTCAAAGGGATTTCTGCAAAAGTCACCTAACCCTTCCGAGGCTAGAATTCCTTGTAAAATGGGGCAGTAATAGCAGCCTCAAAAAATCGGAGTGGTGAGAAAACGAAGTACAAATATAGCACGAATATTCCTTGACATGTACAGGTAAAAAAAAAAAAAAAAGACAAATATAGTACGATAAAAATATTCTAAGCACAGCTACTTCAAGTTATTAAAAACTAGCACAAGCCGGGCGCAGTGGTGAGCGCTTGTAGTTCCAGCTACTTGGGAGGACGAGGCGGGAGGATCACTTGAGCCCAGGAGGTCGAGGCTGCAGTGAACAATGACTGTGCCTGTACTCCAGCCTCGGCAACATATCATCTATTAGAAAACCAAACAAACCAGTAGTCCTAGGGAGCAGGAAAAAATAAATAAAAATAATAAAACCCAGCACCGTAAGAACAAATCTTAGCAAAAGAAAAGCTTTTCTGTTTACCAACTAAATTGGTGCCTCCTAGTGGCAATGCGTGAAAGCAGTTTACATGTCACTAACTGCCCTCCACGAAATTACGCTAGTTTTGATGACATCTTAACTTTTTGGATAAAGAGGAACATTAGTGTATTTAAAATTTATATAAAATGTTTCTGGACTGTAATATGTTTGACAGGAGGCTCGATTATTAAGTAACCTCCATCATTCACCGACTATTTTAAATATCTTCTGACTCCATCTGCTTTTCTGTCTTCCTACTTCCACTTTGTGCCCAGAGACTGGTACCTTTGTGCTGTGTGATGCTGGTAGCTGGGTTAGTTCAAGCCATTGTCTCTTCTTGCTTGGACTATTATGACAGCCTTTTGACTCCTCCCCCGGTCCTATTCTTTCCCCTGTAATACATTCTCCCTATGGATGCCAGATTGTACCATGTCACTCCCCTTCATAAAATCCTTGCGTGGCCCCCAGTGCCTTCACATTCAAGCCCTTGGCCTGGCATCTGGAGCCTTTCACAGACACTACATCTTACCCCTGGGCCTTTGCAAAGGCTACTTCCAAACCTGAAATGCCTTCTCAGACCCCATCCACCGTGTTTCTAGCATATACCTCCCTGTGTACCCCTCCAGACCCAGCTCAAGTGCTAGCCTCTTCTCTTTGTTTTTGAGATAGAGTCTTGCTCTGTTGCCTAGGCTGGAGTGCAGTGACGTAATCTCTGCTCACTACAACCTCTGCTTCCCGGATTCAAGCAGTTCTCGTGCCTCAGCCTCCTGGGTAGCTGGGATTACAGGCATGCACCACCATGCCCAGATAATTTTTGTAGTCTTAGGAGAGACAGGATTTGGCCTTGTTGGCCAGACTGGTCTCGAACTCCTGACCTTAGGTGACCCACACACCTTGGCCTCCCAAGTGCTGGGATTACAGGTGTGGGCCCCTGCACCCTGCTGAGCATTAGCCCCTTCTGCAAGCCTTCCCAGCTCTCTCAGGCCACATTCTCCAGGTGATTGATGGGAGAGACAATAAGGGGTAGAATCCTCATGAGCCCAAACTCTCCTTGCAGTGACCATTCTTCAGTGCATGAAGACAGACAGCATCCAGAACCGGACGGCCCGTGCCCTGGGGAACTTAGCCATGGAACCTGAGAGCTGTGGGGACATCCACTCTGCTGGTGAGACGCTGTGAGGGTGGGGTCAGCTAGGGCTCAGGGCGGAAGAAAGACTTGAGTATCTGTCCTTGTTCACCCTCTGTGCTCCCCTTTCCTGCCCTCCTCAGGTGCTGTTCCCCTGCTCGTGGAGAGCCTGACAGCCTGCCAGGACTCACTGTGCCTGCAGAACGTGGTGCGTGCCCTCCGCAACCTGGCGGACTCACCCCAGCACCGCCTGGCCCTGGCACAGCAGGGAGCAGTGCGCCCGCTGGCTGAGCTCCTGGCCACTGCCCCAGACGCTGCACTGACTTCAGCCCTTGTCCGTGCCCTCCTGGAACTCAGCCGAGGCTGCTCCCGGGCCTGTGCTGAGCAGCTTAGTCTGGGCGGGGGACTGGGCCCACTCGTCAGCCTGGCTTCCCACCCCAAACGGGTAATACGTGAGGCAACCATTCTGACCCTCGCCAACCTGTGTGCCCAGGGCTTGATTCGTCCTGCACTGGGCAATGCTGGTGGGGTGGAGGTGCTGGTACGTGAGCTCCGGCAGCGCCGGGGTCCCAGTGGAGCCAGCCCAGCCTCCCAACAGCCCCTGGTGCGGGCCGTGTGCCTCCTGTGTCGCGAGGCCATCAACCGGGCGCGGCTGCGGGATGCTGGTGGCTTGGATCTGCTGATAGGCCTGCTGCGGGACCCTCGTGCCAGCGCATGGCACCCTCGTATCGTGGCTGCCCTTGTGGGCTTTCTCTATGACACTGGGGCCCTGGGCCGGCTTCAGGCTCTGGGACTTGTGCCTCTCCTGGCTGGGCAGCTGTGTGGTGAGGCTGGCGAGGAGGAAGAAGAGGGAAGGGAAGCTGCTTCCTGGGACTTCCCTGAGGAGCGGACCCCTGAGCGGGCGCAGGGTGGAAGCTTCCGGAGCCTCAGGTGAGTCCCTGCTCCAAGGATTGGGAGAGTGAGCAGTGTGGTGACATGGGGTTTGTGTCTGTCCTGGCCCTCTTCACTACCTCCACCCCCATTCTGTCCGAATAAGACTTTTATTACCCAGACTCCTGATTGCCTGCCACGACAGAACCACCTGTCAGTTCCCATTTAACATGCTCCTCTCTCTTGGGTCTACCTTTTCTTTTTTTATGGAGACATGGTTTTACTCTGCTGCCGGGCTGGAGTGCAGTGGTGCCATCTACACTTACTGCAACCTCTGCCCCCTGGGTTCAAGCAATTCTCCTGCCTCAGCCTCCCAAGTAGCTGGGATTATAGGCGCCCACCACCACGCCCAGCTGATTTTTGTATTTTTAGTAGAAATGGGGTTTCACGGTGTTGGCCAGGTTGGTCTCGATCTTTTGACCTTATGATCCACCTGCCTCGGCCTCCCAAAGTGCTGGGATTACAGGCATGAGCCACTGTGCCCAGCTGGATCTACCTTTTTTTTTTTTTTTTTTGAGACAGAGTGACGCTCTTGTTACCCAGGCTGGAGTGCAATGACACGATCTCGGCTCACCGCAACCTCCGCCTCCTGGGTTCAGGCAATTCTCCTGCCTCAGCCTCCTGAGTAGCTGGGACTACAGGCACGCGCCACCATGCCCAGCTAGTGTTTTGTATTTTTGGTAGAGACGGGGTTTCACCACGTTGACCAGGATGGTCTCGATCTCTCGACCTCGTGATCCACCCGCCTCGGCCTCCCAAAGTGCTGGGATTACAGGCTTGAGCCACCGCGCCCGGCGGATCTACCTTTTAACCTTCGTTCCACCCTGGCAGCTTTGAACTTTGGGACCCAGACAAGTTCACTGGGAGGTGGGCTGTACGCTGGTTAAGACAGTGGGCTTGCCGGGCGCGGTAGCTCAAGCCTGTAATCCCAGCACTTTGGGAGGCTGAGGCGGGTGGATCACGAGGTCAAGAGATCTAGACCATCCTGGTCAACAAGGTGAAACCCCGTCTCTACTGAAAATGCAAAAATATTAGCTGGGCATGGTGGCGCGTGCCTGTAATCCCAGCTACTCAAGAGGCTGAGGCAGGAGAATTGCCTGAACCCAGGAGGCGGAGGTTGTGGTGAGCCAAGATCGTGCCATTGCACTCCAGCCTGGGTAACAAGAGCAAAACTCCGTCTCGAAATAAATAAATAGATAAATAAAAAGACAGTGGGCTCTGGAGTTCAAATTCTTACTCTGTTCCCGTCATCACTCATGAGCTGAAGCATCACAGGACATCTGAGGAATTCTGGGAGTCTGAGTCCCTGTGTGTGATGTACATGCCCCATAGAGTTGTTGCAGAGATTTGAGGGTCCTTTGCCCCATGCCTGGCACTAAGCATTGCTCACTGGATGTCAGCCTTCTGGTGAGCTCTCTGTCTTCATCTCCGACCACTCCTACTGCCTGCAGCTTTCTTTCGCACTGATCTTCTAGCTAGTTTTTGCAGATGATAGGTGGGTATACTGTTTCTGGGCTGCTGTTCTCTCTGCCTAGACCACTCTTCCTCCCATCTGCCCTCCTCTCTCAGCTCCTTCAAGTCCTTATTGAGATCTTACCTTCTCAGTAGAGGCCACCATCATCACCCTGTTTAAAATTTCAACTCTCCCCTCCCCCAGCTTTTTATTTTATTTTATTTTATTTATTTTTTTGAGACAGTCTCACTCTGTCACCCAGGCTGGAGTGCAATGGCATGCTGTCGGCTCACTGCAACTTCCGCCTCCCGGGTTCGAGCAGTTCTCCTGCCTCAGCCTCCCAAGTAGTTGGGATTACAGGTGTGCACCACCATGCTCGGCTAATTTTTATATTTTTAAGTAGAGACCAGGTTTCACCATGTTGGTCAGGCTGGTCTCGAACCCCTCATCTTGTGATCTCCCCGCCTCAGCCTCCCAAAGTGCTGTGATTACAGGCGTGAGCCACTGTGCCCGGCCGGTTATTTTTTTTCTTAACATTAGCAATGTGGGGCGGTGGGTGGTGGGGGGGGGTCTCACTTTGTTAACCAGGCTGGTCTCGAACTCTTGGCTTCTAGTGACCCTCCTGGCTCAGCGTCTCAAAGTACAGGGATTACAGGTGTGAGCCACCACACCCAGCCCCCAGTGCTTCCTATTTCCTTTTTATTTTCTCCATGATACTTGTACTCCACGCTGGCCCCACACTAACATAACTCACGGTTCACTTATTTGTCTGCTTCCTCTCACTGGAACATAAACTCCAGGAGGACAGGCACTTTGTTCAGTGCTTCTACCCAGCACCCAAAGAAGGGCTTGGCACATGACAGGCATCAGTCATTGCTGAATGAGGTTTTGGTCTCATCCCTCCTCACTTGTTTCTTCCCTTTCTCCACTCTCCTCCTCGTCCTGGCTTTGCCTCCCTCCACGACAGCTTTTAGCTAATGTAGTGGTTCATGCCTGTAATTCTCCGGAAGCCAAGGCAGGAGGATTGCTTGAGCACTGGACTTAGAGACCAGGCTGGGCACCACAGCAAGACCCATATCCACAAAAAATTTTAAAAATTAGCAGAGTGTGGTAGTACACCCCTGTAGTGCCAGCTACTTGGGAGGTCGAGGTAGGAGGATTGCTTGAGCTCAGGAGTTCAAGGCTGCAGTGAGCCAGGATCCTGCAACTGCATTCCATCCTGAGCTACAGAGCCAGACCATGTTTCTTTTAAAAAACAACGAGGCCGGGTGTGGTGGCTCACGCCTGTAGTCCCAGCACTTTGGGAGGCCGAGGCGGGCAGATCACCTGAGGTTAGGAGTTTGAAACCAGCCTGACCAATACGGTGAAACCACATCTTAAAAAAAAAAAAAAAGAAAAAAGGTGGCTCACGGGCCCTTGGATTCTGCCCCTTCACCTTGGCTCTCAGTTGAGTCTCCATCCCTTTCTGCCCTCCGCAGGTCATGGCTGATCTCCGAGGGCTACGCTGCCGGCCCTGATGACATCTCCCCTGACTGGTCTCCTGAGCAGTGTCCTCCGCGGGAGCCCGCAGAGCCGGCCAGCCCCGCCCCCAGCCCAACCTCCCTGCGGGCACCTCGCACCCAGCGCACTCCAGGCCGCAGCCCAGCCACCGCCATTGAGGAGCCTTGGGGACGCGAGGGGCCGGCCCTGCTGCTGCTATCACGCTTTTCCCAGGCCCCTGACCCCAGCGGGGCACTGGTGACCGGCCCGGCCCTGTGTGGCCTGCTGACCTATGTGACCGGGGCACCGGGTCCGCCCAGTCCACGCGCACTGCGCATCCTGTCGCGCCTCACCTGCAACCCCGCCTGCCTCGAGGCCTTCGTGCGCAGCTATGGCGCCGCGCTGCTGCGGGCCTGGCTGGTGCTCGGGGTCGCGCCGGACGACTGGCCAGCACCGCGTGCCCGGCCCGCTCTTCACAGCCGGCACCGAGAGCTGGGTAAGTTCCCATGCCCACCCGTCTCCCCTCCCCCGCGTGCGTTCCCACCCCTCCCCATGGCTTCCGTGGGCCCAGAACCTCAGCTTCCCACTCACATGTCCTCCCCAGCCTGTCCTCCAGACAGCCCATCGCCTGAGTGGGGTAGGGCTGGGAAGCAGTACGCTCCTGTCCGCCTGCCCACAGGCAGACTTCCGCTGCGTCCCCTGCCCAAGCCCCGGGCCCAGATCCCCTAACTCCAGATGCAGCCCCGGGCCGAGACCCACCTGTCTGTGCCTCTTTCCTGGCTCTTCCCTTGGTTCAGCGCTGCTCTGGCTGCTCCCCACGGGCACCATGACCACCCCCAGCGCGGCCAGGGACTGCCCTGTCTGCCGTGGCCTGACCGCAGGCTGCTTCCGGGGCCGGGACTTGCACCCTGACCGTCCCACCTTCTGTCCTTGTCCTGGACTTCAGGTTCCCAACGTCCCGACTCCAGCCCTCGCTCTTCAGTGCCCTGATTTCTGCCCCCGAGTTTTCACCCTCCTTCCTCTCACCGGCCCAGAGTCCTGGCTCACCCACCCCACCCGCCTCAGACCCCAGCTCCAGCCTGACAAGCTCTCCACCCGCAGGGGAGAGGCTACTGCAGAACCTGACGGTTCAGGCCGAGTCGCCCTTCGGGGTCGGGGCCCTGACGCACCTGCTGCTCTCCGGGAGCCCTGAGGACCGAGTGGCCTGTGCGCTGACCCTGCCCTTCATCTGCCGGTGAGTGGGAAGTGGGTGCCTTTCGGGGTGGGGGAACAGTGCTGTGTCTCCCAGGCTGAAAAGTGCTCTCTTCCCCGCAGGAAGCCCTCTCTGTGGCGCCGGCTGCTCCTGGAGCAGGGTGGCCTCCGCCTCCTCCTCGCAGCGCTGACCCGGCCGGCCCCACACCCGCTCTTCCTCTTCTTTGCGGCGGACTCCCTATCCTGCCTCCAAGGCCTGGTGTCTCCCACTCTGAGCCCAGCGCTCCCACCGGCAGTCCCCATGGACCTAGACCCACCGTCCCCTTGCCTCTACGAACCTCTGCTGGGCCCAGCTCCTGTCCCAGCTCCCGACCTGCACTTCCTGCTGGACTCAGGCCTCCAGCTCCCCGCCCAGCGAGCGGCCTCGGCCACCGCCTCCCCTTTCTTCCGGGCCCTGCTGTCGGGCAGCTTTGCTGAAGCCCAGATGGACCTGGTGCCCCTGCGAGGCCTGTCGCCTGGCGCAGCCTGGCCTGTCCTGCATCATTTGCACGGTTGTCGGGGCTGCGGGGCTGCCCTGGGGCCCGTGCCCCCGCCAGGCCAGCCCCTGCTGGGCTCAGAGGCCGAGGAGGCGCTGGAGGCCGCTGGCCGTTTTCTGCTGCCTGGGCTGGAGGAGGAGCTGGAAGAGGCCGTGGGCCGCATCCACCTGGGACCCCAGGGTGGCCCGGAGTCAGTGGGTGAGGTGTTCCGCCTGGGCCGGCCCCGGCTGGCTGCCCACTGTGCGCGCTGGACACTGGGGCCAGAGAAGTGCCCAAGGAAGCGGGCCCTGGCCCTGGTGGGGCTTGTGGAGGCAGCAGGTGAAGAGGCAGGGCCCCTGACAGAGGCTTTACTGGCTGTGGTGATGGGGATTGAATTGGGGGCAAGGGTCCCAGCCTAGACTGTTGACATCCCCTTGAGAAGGGGACCCAAGGATGAATTGGCTGTGAAGGAGCCTCCCTGAGATTGCCAAGGGAGGAGGCTGAGCAGAAGGCGTCGTCATGGAAGAGTGGTGAGAACGTGGAAGCGGACCCCAGGATGATGGTCTGAAGACCCAGGAGGAGAAGCCAAGGCCAGGGTCCGGGCGTGGGGCCCACAGAAGCAGAACAGCCCAGGGCCCCAGGTGCCCGGCCCAGCCCTCTGGAGTTGAGATTAAAAACTTTGGAGCTGGATACCTGTGTCGTGTGGTGTTTCTGCTTCTGTTCCTTGGGAAGATCCCCGTCCCTTCACCCACCGAGCAGGGTCTTATTCAGGTTTTTGTGACTGGACACAGACCATCCTTGCATGTGAGAGTTTAATAAGTATTGGGACAGGGTGGAGTTCCCAGGCTGTGGCTTAGGATGTGGTTTTGGGCCCCAGGGGAAGCCTGCTTCTTGCTGTCAGGGCCTCATTGCTCTGACATAGCCACCCAGCTGGACACACAGACCTTGCTCAGGGCTGAGAGGGTCGTGCTGAGGGACTGCTGTTAGCCTGATGATGTGTTGAAGGTCTTGGCATTACTTTTTTCTGGCCCATCTTGGGCCCCCATTGTCTGGCTCCCTTTTCCTCTCCTGGGCCACGAGTCCTACTGCTGTCTGCCTGGGGGAAGACCTGCTGTGCTTCTGGACTCTGAGCCCTGTCTTAATTGTGCCCAGAGACAGCCAAAGCCCTGTACTGGCATTCAGGAGAAGGAAGGGCTCACAATGCTTTGTCTCCAAGGCAGGGTCTCCATCACCTGGCTTCTAGATCTTTTTTCTTTTTTTTAACTATCATTTTGCTTTAGATTCGGGGGCACGTCCATGTGTGTTACATGGGTATATTGCGTACTGGTGGGGATTGGGTTTCTAGTGTGCCCATTACCCAAACAGTGATCACTGTGCCTGGTAGGTAATTTTCCAGCTCTTGCCCTACACCCACCTGCCTCCCTTTTGGAGTCCCCAGTATCTGTTATTTCCATCTTCATAGCCATGTGTACCTATTGTTTACCTCCCCCTTATAAAGGAGAACATGCGGTATTTGGTTTTCTGTTTCTGAGTTAGTTTCGTTAGGATAATGGCCTCCAGCTCCATCCATGTTGCTGCAAAGGACATGATTTCATTTTTTTTTTTTTTTTTTTTGTAACGGAGTTTCGCTCTTGTTACCCAGGCTGGAGTGCAATGGCGCGATCTCGGCTCACCGCAACCTCCGCCTCCTGGGTTCAGGCAATTCTCCTGCCTCAGCCTCCTGCGTAGCTGGGATTACAGGCATGTGCCACCATGCCCAGCTAAATTTTTTTGTATTTTTAGTAGAGACGGGGTTTCACTATGTTGACTGGGATGGTCTCGATCTCTTTTTTTTTTTTTTTTTTTTATTTGAGGCGGAGTTTCGCTCTTGTTACCCAGGCTGGAGTGCAATGGCGCGATCTCGGCTCACCACAAGCTCCGCCTCCTGGGTTCAGGCAATTCTCCTGCCTCAGCCTCCTGAGTAGCTGGGATTACAGGCACGTGCCACCATGCCCAGCTAATTTTTTGTATTTTTAGTAGAGACGGGGTTTCACCATGTTGACCAGGATGGTCTCGATCTCTCGACCTCGTGATCCACCCGCCTCGGCCTCCGAAAGTGCTGGGATTACAGGCTTGAGCCACCGCGCCCGGCTTGGTCTCGATCTCTTGACCTCGTGATCCACCCACCTCGGCCTCCCAAAGTGCTGGGATTACAGGCTTGAGCCAACGCGCCTGGCCTTGATTTCATTTTTTAAGGCTGTGTAGTATTCCGTGGTATATATGTACATTTTCCTTTTCCTTTTTTTTTTTTTAAGAGACAGGGTCTTGCTATGTTGCCCAGGCTGGTCTCAAACTCCTAGGTTCAAGCAATCCTCCTGCCTCAGTCTCCCAAAGTGCTGGGATTTACAGGCATGAGCCACTGTACCAGCCAACATTTTTATTCAGTCAACCATTGATGGATACTTAGGTTGGTTCTGTGACTTTGCTATTGTGAATAGTGCTGCAATGAACACAACTACAGGTGTCTTTAACATGATTTATTTTTCTGTGGGTAGGTACAGCTAGTGCTTGACTTACGACCACAATTGGTTCCGACAGACCGGTCGTAACACGATTTGGTCGTAAGTTGAGTAGGCTATATGTACGGTACTGTGAAATGATGTTATAAAAATCTTTGTCATATTTTATCATAATTTTTTTTCATTATGGGCCCGCTTCGTTGCTTTGTTATAACTGTTGATCGCATGGGTGCAGAACCTTTCACAGCATCACGAATTCTTTCTTTATCTTTCAGAATCGTCAACACAGTCGAGTGTGATAACTTCGTATCACGTGCGATCACATTCACTGTCTTTCCTCCTTCGTACTGCTTAATTACCTTCATTTTCGTGTTGAGATCGATGGCCTTTCTTTTCTTCTTGGCAGGCTGAGGCATAGACAAAGACAATTTCCTCTTTGTAGACATCTTGGGAGGGGTTTGATGAAAAATATCCAGAGACACAAAACACAAATTGCTGTACCGAGTCTGGGATAATAGTTGAAATGGTGCACGCGGAGATGGCGGTGCTGCCGGAAGCTGGTCCGCACTGTCGTATGCCCAGCTGGGCAACGTTTGCGCTGCCAGACGCGGAGCAGTCGTGGCTAGCGATTGTGGTCGTAAAGTCGAATGATCGTAAGTTGCATAGGTCGTAAGTCCATCAATACCGTACTCAGTTGTGTGATTTCTGGGTCAAATGGTAGTTCTAGTTTTAGGTCTTTGAAAAATTTCCTTACTGTTTTCAGTAAAGGTTGAGCTAATTTACATTCCCACCAACATTGTGTAAGTATTCCCTCTTCTCCACATCCATGCCAAGCTGTTGTATTTTGACTTTTTATTAATTGGTTGCAGATGGAGAGCTGAGGTTGGCGCTTGCTGTCTGATCCTCTGTGAGTGTTGGTCCGGGTCTCTGGTTTTCAGGCTATGCATTAGAACCAAACAGAGAGCTTTGAAAAACTATCCATGTGGTCAAGGCAGGCAGATCACGAGGTCAAGAGATTGAGACCATTCTGACCAACATGGTGAAACCCCATTTCTACTAAAAATACAAAAATTAGCTGGGTTTGGAAGCACATGCCTGTGGTCCCACCTACCTGGGAGGCTGAGGAAGGAGAATTGCTTGAACCCGGGAGGCGGAGTTTGCAGTGAGCTGAGATTGCACCACTCCAGCCTGGGCAACAGAGGAGACTCCGTCTCAACAACAAAAAATGAAAGAAAAAAAGAACCATTGATGCCTGGGCCCTTTTTGCTCACATTGGACTGGGCATCAGTATTTTATTTTATTTTTATTTTTGGAGTCTTGCTCTGTTGCCCAGGCTGGAATGAAGTGGCACAATCTCGACTCACTGCAGCCTCCACCTCCTGGGTTCAAGCAATTCTCTTGCCTCAGCCTCCCAAGTAGGTGGGATTACAGGTGTCCCCACCAGGCCTGGCTGATTTTTTTGTATTTTTAGTAGAGACAGGTTTTCACCATGTTGGTCAGGCTGGTCTCAAACACCCGCCTTGGCCTCCCAAAGTGCTGGGATTACAGGCGTGAGCCATCGCTCCCGGCCAGGCTCTGTCTTCAAATATAGTCACACTGGGGGTTGAACTTCAATGTATAAATTTGGGGGAATGGGACACAAACATTCAGTCCGTAACACTCCCTTTCCCCCAACCTTAGACAACCACTAATCTACATCTTATCTCTACATATGACCTATTCTGGACATGTCATATAAATGGAATCATAATGTGTGATCCTTTGTGTCTGGCTTCTTTCACATAGCATAATGTTATCAAGGTTCATCCACACGGTGGCATTTTCTTTCTTTTTATTAGGAATAATAGTTTCACTTTACAGATTGCTATGGCTTGAACATGTCCCCTAAAGTTCTTGTATTGGAAACTTAACCCCCAATGCAACTGTTGAGAGGTGGGAACTTTAAGAATTGATTAGGTTATGTGGGCTCTTCCCTCATGAAAGATTAATGGCATTATTGCGTGAGCAGGTTAGTTATCAAGGGAGTGGACAGTTGATAAATGGATGGGTTCTGCCCCCACCCCACCCCATCTCTTGCTCCGTGTTGCCCTTCTGCTTTCTGCCATGAGATGAGGCAGAAAGAAGGCTCTCACCAGATGCAGGCCCCTTGACCTTGGACTTTCTAGCCCCCAGAACTGAAAGAAAGCTCTATTCTTTATAAATTACTCGTCTTAGGCATTCTATGATGCAGCACAAAACAAAGACATGGATATGCCACTTTTATTTTTTCAGTCGTCAGTTGGTAGACATTCAGGTTGTGTCGACTCTGGGGCTACTATGAATAATGCTGCTATGAATATTCATGCACAAGTTTTATGTGGAATATGCTTTTATTTCTCTTTGCTGGATATCTAGAAGTAAAATTGCTGGATCATGTAACTCTGTGTTTACATTCCAACCAGCCATGTGTGAGGGTTCCAATCTCTCCACATCCTCACAAAAACTCGTTAATTATCTGGGTTTTTTTTTTTTTTTTTTTTTTTTTTCAGTTGGAATTTCACGGTCACCCAGGCCGGAGTGCAATGGTGCAATCTCTGCTCACTGCAACCTCTGCTTCCTGAGTTCAAGTGATTCTCCTGCCTCAGCCTCCCAAGTAGCTGGGATTACAGGCGTGAGCCACCTCGCCTGTCCGGCATTTAAAAAAGCTCCCCAGGTTGTTCTGATTTGCTCCTGAGTTGAGACCCACAGTCCAGTGCTCAGATCTGTCCAGGAGAGTGGCTGCAGCACAGTTGTCTGTCCATAACCACCTCTAGAGCCTCTAGTTTCCACGTTGTTTCCCAGGGTCTCATCCAGGGAAGGCCTTGCTACTTTGTAGCAGGAGACTGTGTCTTGTTTTCTGCCCTGAATTCATCAGTAACTTGGAAAAGGGCTGTTTCGGAGCAGGCCTGGGCTACCTCAGTGTTGGGGAAGGGCTTTGTCTTGCAGGCTGGCTGTGGGGTGCTCGCCTAGGAGCGTTTTTCCTTAATTTGCAAGGGGCTTGCCTCCGGCTTTGAGTTTACCTGTGTCTGTGACCAAGTCTTGGAGGAAAGGTCCTATTGTGGAGTCTGTGGGTGGGTTCACTGTGTCTGTCCCCGTCGTTGAGATATGTTTTTTGTCTGGTATATATGCCTCTTGGGGCCTCTATTTATCTGTCAGGGTCTCTGATGGGAAGGTTTCTGAACCTGCGGTCTAACTGAGCCTTAGAACATCATTCCTGCTACCAATCCAAAAATTCTATCTGGGACAAGTCTCCCAGGAATGGCATGGGTGGGAGGGGGCCTCTGTCTAGGACTCAGGAGCTGGCTTTGCGGGGTATCTGCTTGGGGGCCTCAGTCTGTGTCTGTAAGTCTCCCTAGGCAGCTGCTCTAGGGCTTGGTCTGGAGGAGCCACTTCTCTCTGGCTCTGGCCGCCTGGGGCTCCCTGCAGCTAAGGCCAAGGCTGGGGTGTGGCCGCCTCCGCGGCAGGCCGGCGGGCTGAGCTCGGGTGGGCCGGGGCGCTCCCTCCCTTCCACGCCCCCACCCCGGGTTCCCCCGTTCATCGCCCCCCCCCAATCCCTATCCCAGCGGGTCCCGGCTTCCTTACATGGTCACGGCCGGGCTTCCAGCTCCCGGACGTCCCCCGCCCCCCGCCCCCACCGGACACGGCCCCCGCCCTGCTCGCCCCGCGCCACCCGCCCGCGCCCCGCCATGGAGGACCTGGGTGAGTGGGGCCGGATCCCCGGGTCCGCGGCCCCTCACCGCTGCCCAGACCTGCCTCCCCGCCGTCGCACTCCCGCATCTCCCCATCCCTGTCTTCTAGCTCCTGCTTTTCGCCTCTGCCCGCGCCTCCTTTCCAACTCCACGTCCCCTTTCCTGCCTCTCCCTTCCTGCCTTTCCTGGGCCGGCCGCTCCCTCCCTTCTTTCCTCGCTCCGCTCCTCCATCCCAGGCTGCGGCGGATGAACAGGAGGTGCGGCGCCCGCGGGCGCCCGGGCGCGGGGCTCTGGGGAGGGAGGGGTTAAAGGGGCCTCGGCCCGGGGATCGGGAAAGTAGACGGCACGGGAAAGTCTGGCATCAAGTTTTGGAGAAAAAAGCGGGCCTGCCTGCGCCAGGGTTTTGGGAGAGGAGTTACGGGCTCCTGAGCACCGTGGGGTCAGGTCCTTGAGGCAAGAATGAGAATAGTAGGCCAGGAGGGCCGAGGAGCCCGCGAAGGCTTCAGGGTTTCACGCGGGTGCTCAGAGACGAAGACTGAAGGCAGGACTTCTGGGTTCTGGAAGGGAAAGGGCTCAAAGGACCCGGATCTGGGGTTGCAGGGATGGAGGTGGGTGTCTTGTCCGGAAGGGGGACACAGGTATCTAGTCCTCCCGGTTTGCCGAGCCTGGGGCTGGAAGGCTGTGCGCTCTACGGGAGAGAGGGGCTTCCTGCCCCCGGCGGTAGAGGGCGCTGCTCGTTAGGGGTAACTGACGCGGTACCGCGGAGAAGCAGCCAATCAGAAGGCAGGTTCCAGCGAAGCGCTAGTAAGGAGCGCCGGGCGGGACTCAGGGGCCTGGGCGTGGCCAGGCTGGGCGGGGTCTGTGTAGGTAGCGGGAGGAGTTAGTGAGCGTGGAAGAGAGAGCGTCCAATCAGAAAGCTGGGGTCAGGCATGGGGCCAATGGAGCAATTTGGAGGGGAGCCAAGTTTGACTTGAGTGAAGAGCCCATTTTGACTGTATCAGAGAAGATGGGGGGAAAACAAAGAATCAGGAGCCTGGGTTTGTGCTTGGCTCCCAGCCTCAGCAACTGAGATGTTCTGGTCATAAATATTCCTTGCTACCCTTCGATCAGTGCTCTGCCTGGGTGTGGCCCTGTGACCTCTGGTCTTAGTACTGGCTTCTGTCCTGTAGTACTGCCCACTGGGAAGCTTACCTTCTGATCTAATCATGGCCCTTGTCTGTCTCCCTGATGGTTTCTCCCTGCAGACGCCCTGCTCTCTGATCTGGAGACCACCACCTCACACATGCCAAGGTCAGGGGCTCCCAAAGAGCGCCCTGCGGAGCCTCTCACCCCTCCCCCACCCTATGGCCACCAGTCACAGGTGAGATCGGATGTTGGGGACTGGGGCAGCCACTAGGGCCAAGCTCGGCCTAAGCTATGGGGATCTCAGCCTGAATGGGGCAGAGTGCAGACCTGTCATCCCACCTGTTCGTCTCTGCTCCGTAGACAGGATCTGGGGAGTCTTCAGGAGCCTCGGGGGACAAGGACCACCTGTACAGGTGAGGAGCCTAGCAAGTGGGGCATAGGGGCCAACTGAAGCTCAGGTGAGGAGGCCTGGAATCCCCACCCCTGAACCCAGGCTCCCACTCTGCTTCCCAGCACGGTATGCAAGCCTCGGTCCCCAAAGCCTGCAGCCCCGGCGGCCCCTCCATTCTCCTCTTCCAGTGGTGTCTTGGGTACTGGACTCTGTGAGCTAGATCGGTTGCTTCAGGAACTTAATGCCACCCAGTTCAACATCACAGGTACCAGGGTGACTGAGAGAGGATTTGATTGGATGAGGGAAGGGGAAGGAAGAGCAGGGCAGAGACTTAAGGGGAATACACTTCCCAGAGCAGCAGTTAAAGGGACCTAAAGCCTCAAGTGGGAGAGTGGGTTGAGCGTGGTCCTATGTGCAGCATCCTCCTCTCCTCTCTCCAGATGAAATCATGTCCCAGTTCCCATCTAGCAAGGTGGCTTCAGGAGAGCAGAAGGAAGACCAGTCTGAAGACAAGAAAAGACCCAGCCTGTGAGTTTGACGTCATTGTCAGGGCTGAGAAGAGATGGGTCCTGGATGTCAGAGTCACTAGAGAGAGCGTTACTCTGGGAGGCTCTGAGATAACACAAGCATGTTCTTCACAGCCCTTCCAGCCCGTCTCCTGGCCTCCCAAAGCCTTCTGCCACCTCGGCCACTCTGGAGTTGGATAGACTGATGGCCTCACTCTCTGACTTCCGCGTTCAGAACCACGTGAGTTGGGCAGTGGGCCAGTGTCCATTTGTAGCTCCTCAACCCCTTCTAGACCCTTCCACATCTGCTGCCTTGCTGAGTCAACTCTCTTGTCCTCCCTGCTGCAGCTTCCAGCCTCTGGGCCAACCCAGCCACCAGTGGCGAGCTCCACGAATGAGGGCTCCCCATCCCCACCAGAGCCGACTGGCAAGGGCAGCCTAGACACCATGCTGGGGCTGCTGCAGTCTGACCTCAGCCGCCGGGGCGTTCCCACCCAGGCCAAGGGCCTCTGCGGCTCCTGCAATAAACCTATTGCTGGACAAGTAAGTGGAGCCTTGTGAGAAGCAAGGCAGAGACCCGTCACAGACCCATCTTTACTGAGAGCCAGGCTTTATGCTGTTCCTTTTAATAAGTAACTCTGGGAAGTGGGTATCATTGTTGCTTATATTTTATGGATGAGGAAACCGTAGCTCTGAACCACACAGCAGGTTAGTGGTAGGGTGAAAATTCCAACCATGTTACCATTTATTGTGGTCCTACTGTGTGCCAAGCACTATGCCATCTCTTTTACAAACCCACATCTCATCTGATCTTCACAAAACACTTGGTGGCTTCACCCACCATCTCTCACACATCTACAAAGATGCTGTCTTCCTCCATCAGAGTCTGGACTGGGGTCACTGGTCCTTTGCTTAGTGACTGAACAGATGTGATTGACAACAGCTGTGCCTAACGGTTAACCTAGTTCCTCCTTCTAGATTAAGTACCTGACTCCCAGTGTAGGATTGCCCATCTCAGCAAAGCAGGGTGACATTGTAACTTTTGCGGATCATAGGCACTTTAATCTTCATGAATCCCTTCGTCCATTAAAATAGTTTTTTATGCCTGTGTTAGTGTAAAGATAGATATGTTATTATTACATATTAAAGCATTTTCTTCCAGTTAATTTTTTTATTCCGAATTTTTAAAATCTGATTTTTTCACTCGCTCCCTCTTATTTATTTATTTATTTAGAGACGAAGTCTCACTTTGTGACCCAGGCTGGAGTGCAGTGGTGCAATTGTGTCTCACTGCAGCCTCCATCTGCTGGGCTCAAGCAATCCTCCCACTTCAGCCTTCTGAGTAGCTGGGACTACAGGTGCCAGCCACCACGCCTGGCTAATTTTATTTATTTATTGTAGAGATGGGGTTTCACCACGTTGTCCAGGCTGGTCTCAAACTCCTGGGCACAAGCCATACTCTCACCTCAGCCTCCCAAAGATTAGAAGTGTGAGCCACCCAGTCTGGCCTTACTCTGATTTTTAAAAATTAAAACGTTTTTATGGGCCCCTAAACGTATTGTGGGCTCCAGGCGCTGTGCCTAGTGTGCCCCACGTATAGATGAATAATGGAGCGAAGCTGGAAGCTGGAGCTGGATCTCCATCGCTTACAGGCTGCAGGATCTTGAACACTGGATCCTTCATTCTGATAGCTCAGAGACTCGAAAAACGTCGTGTAAACCTTGCCTCACTGAGCATGCGGCCGTCAGAGCCTCTCTGACCCCGCCTCACCTCCCACTCACAGGTGGTGACGGCTCTGGGCCGCGCCTGGCACCCAGAGCACTTCGTTTGCGGAGGCTGTTCCACCGCCCTGGGAGGGAGCAGCTTCTTCGAGAAGGATGGAGCCCCCTTTTGCCCTGAGTGCTACTTCGAGCGCTTCTCCCCAAGATGTGGCTTCTGCAACCAACCCATCCGACACGTGAGCCCCGCCCGCCGCACCAAGCCCTCCCGGTCTCACCCGGAAAGCTGTGGGACTGGCCTCCTCCGCATGGGTCCCGCCCCACTCGCACTACCCCACTCCACCCCTACACTTTGGCAACGTCTACAGCCCCCAACTTCCTAGTTAGACCTTCCCCCCACCCCCCACGCAAGCCTTAGGCCAGTCACCCGGGTTCCGCGCGGGAGAGGAAGGCGCGAAGGCACTGAGGCCGCGCTGAGTGTTCGCTCCCTCCCTGCAGAAGATGGTGACCGCCTTGGGCACCCACTGGCACCCAGAGCATTTCTGCTGCGTCAGTTGCGGGGAGCCTTTCGGAGATGAGGGTGAGAGTGGACTCGACTCCCACCTTAAAAGCTGCGGGTCCCCTCGACGTCTCGCCCCGGCCCCTCTGACCTCCGGAGTCCTCCGGGCATTGCTTTTCCTCCTGCTCTCTTCTGGCCCTGCCTCTCTCTCACAGGCTCCAGGCCCGAGCTCTCCCGCTCTGCCCTGGCCTAGACCCGGCTCCTCCTTCCCCACGGCTCCCTCGGACTGCCCCTCCTTCGGCCTCAGATCTCAGGTCTCCTGGGTCCCCCGTCCCGCTCGCACCCTTTGCTTTCAGCCCACTCGGTTCCCGCTCCTAGGTTTCCACGAGCGCGAGGGCCGCCCCTACTGCCGCCGGGACTTCCTGCAGCTCTTCGCCCCGCGCTGCCAGGGCTGCCAGGGCCCCATCCTGGATAACTACATCTCGGCGCTCAGCGCGCTCTGGCACCCAGACTGCTTCGTCTGCCGGGTGCGCCCGAGGGGGCGGGGCCTTGGAGGGGAGGTCAAGGGTGCAGGGCTATGGGGCAGGGCCTTGGAGGGGCGGGTTAAAGGTGTATGCTGTGGGGCGGGGCTTGTGTCAAGGGTGCAGGGCTGCGGGGCGGGGCCTTGAACGGGGTGGGGGGTCAAGCGTGCAGGGCTGCCAGGGCGGGGCCTTGGGGGGCGGCTCAAGGGTACAGGGCTTAACGCGTGGCCTTGGAGGAGCGGTAAGGGTACAGGACTGTGAGGTGGAGCCTTGGAGGGACGGGTCAAAGGTGCAGGGCTGTAGGGCGGGGCCTTGGAGGGGCGGGTCAAGGGTGCAGCGCTGTGGGGGCGGGGCCTTGGAGGGGAGGGTTAAAGGTGCGCGCTGTGGGGCGGAGCCTTGAGAAGGGCGGGTCAAGGGTGCAGGGCTGTGGGGCGGGGCCTTGGAGGGGCGGGTCACGGGAGGCGCTCCAGGTGCCTTGGGTGGGGCGAGTTTTCCGGGCAGGGTCAGGTGGCTTCTCGTCTAGGGCCGGCTGCGGGGGTCCCCGTACTTCATTCGATAGTAACGCGCGTCGTCTGGCTGGGGCTCTGGCCGCTGACCTGTCTGTTCTCTTTCGCGGCCTCCCTTCCCCAGGAATGCTTCGCTCCTTTCTCGGGAGGCAGCTTTTTCGAGCACGAGGGCCGTCCACTGTGCGAGAACCACTTCCACGCACGGCGTGGCTCGCTGTGCGCCACCTGTGGCCTCCCCGTGACCGGCCGCTGCGTGTCGGCTCTGGGCCGCCGCTTCCACCCGGACCACTTCACATGCACCTTCTGCCTGCGCCCGCTCACCAAGGGCTCGTTCCAGGAGCGCGCCGGCAAGCCCTACTGCCAGCCCTGCTTCCTGAAGCTCTTCGGCTGACAGCCCGCCCGGCTCGCCCCCTCCCCAGGAGGCCGCGCCCTCCCGGAAAAGCCAGGTCCTCCAGACCCCGCGGCCTTGATCTCCGATCGTGAGGCCCCACTCAATGGAGAGCCCCGTCCCTAGGGTACCCTGAGTCCTCAGGGGGTCAAGTTCTGAAAAGGCCCAGCCAGACCTAAACCCACACGCCCCCAAAGTGGTTCGCACACAGAGAGCTCCTGCGCGAGCCTCCATTCTATTCCCACCCTTGAGGGAGCCCCCGGACTAGGGGAAAGTCCTTGCAATTCCAGCGAATCCGAGGCCAGGCCAGGAAGTCCTTGCTCCCTGTACCCTCACTGTTCTGTGCACTTTTTCTACCTACATAAACACACCCATTCCACGTCTCCCTGGTGCTGTCTCTGAATGCGCGCAGGAGCCTGGCCCTGACGCCCTGTCCCCGCGCTGGCTCTGTCCCCGGCCGTCTCTAGGCCACTGCCCTGTGACCGTGACCGCAGCGGGATCTGCAGCCTCAGCCCTTGCGGGTGGCCGCTTCTGCACTTCCTACTTCAAGTGTCAGATGAGCCTGAGCCTGGAAAGGGCGGCGACCTGCACAGGACTGTACAGATAGTGGCAGAGCCAGGACAAGAGCTCCAACTGGGACCCCACAGAACCTTCCCGCCCTCATCCTTCTTCAGCTCTATTCTTTTGTTTGTTTTATTTTGTTTTAAGAGATGAGGTCTCACTTTGTCTCCCAGGCTGGAGTGCATTGGTGCCACAGCTCACTGCAACCTCTAACCTTTGGGCTCAAGCGGTCTCCTACCTTGGCCTCCCAAAGTGCTGGGAGTGCAGGTGTGAGCCACTGTGCCTGTCTTTCCCTATAGTCTTGAAATTAGCGCTTATGGTGGCTCACCTCTGTAATTCCAGCACTTTGGGAGGCGTATGTGGGGGGATCATGAGGTCGGGAGTTTGAGACCAGCCTGGCCAACATGGTGAAACCCCATCCCTACTAAAAATACAAAAATTAGCTGGTCGTGGTGGCACACGCCTGTAATCCCAGCTACTCAGTAGGCTGGGGCAGGAGAATTGCTTGAACTCGGGAGGCAGAAGTTGCGGTGAGCCAAGATCATGTGACTGCACTCCAGCCTGGGCGACAGAGCAAGACTCTGTCTCAAAAAAAAAAAAAAAAAAAGAAAGAAAGAAAGAAAGAAAGAAAGAAGCACTTAATCTGTTCCCCTTCCTGCACTGCCTTTGGTTGCCAGATTTTTTCCCCTATTAAAGGGCCTTTAAGGGTGGAGCTGTATGCAGAGTGCCAGCTGTGCCCACCTTTTGGTTCTGGGCACTAAGGTGCAACTTCCCTCTTACTGTTGGCCCACAACATCTCGGATCACCTGTATGTTTCATGTAATCATGGCCCCAACGTAACCCTTTCTCACTCCCACCCCCAGGTGTCCCAGTCAAGGCAGAACAATCGTCCTGTCTAGAGCCATTACTGGTCAATCTGTCACCACCTGAGGCTTCTCCTGGCCTAGCCCTGTGCTGGGTGGTGCTGAGTCCAGAGATGAGTCAGGCTCACTGCTCTGGGGAGCCCCAGGCTTAAAAGACAAATACTTGGGCAGATGACACTTGGTGTGGCCAGGGTGTGACTGAGGGAAGCATTGGGAGCTGTAGAAGTCAGAAGGTGGCTTCTAACCCAGACTGGGAGTCAAGGGATGCTTCCTGGAGGAGTTGACATCTGGGACCTGAGCCAAGTCCCAGCAGGGTAGGATGGGGCCAGGGGTTTTCAGGTGTGGAGGATGGGGCCGGGGGTTTTCAGGTGTGGAGGATGGGGCCAGGGGTTTCAAGTGTTTAGAAGTTCAGGTTCCTTGTAAGCCCCCATATCCCAGGGTGACCCCCTGGGACCAGACTCTAGGGACCTCTGGTGCTGGAAATGATGGGTCCTCAGAGGCCTTTCCAGCTCATCAGGAAGAGCTAGCAGCTGCAGAGACCATGTATGGGCACCAGGAAAAGGTGAGGTGTCCTCAGCTCCAGCCTCTGTCAGGCCCCCCGATCGCTTCCTCTCTGAGGCTCCTCTCCTGTGGTCTTCCCTGGTCTCCTGCTCTTCCCCTTCCACATATTGTCCCCGAAGAATGTCCCTCTGGCATGTAACCACTTCTCTATCTTGAGGATGCCCAAATTGGCATTCATTCATTCACCAGATATTTATCGAGCACTCCTGTGCCAGCCTCTGGGGAGACAATGGGGAACCAAGCAGCTATGCCCCTTGCCCTCAGGGAGCTGAGGTCTAGTAGGGGAGACAGATGACAGGCAAATACAAAAGTGACACGTATGATGAAGGAGTAGGACCTTCCCAACTGCCTAGCTAAAGCCAGCGCTTCCCTGGTTTCCGTGCGATGGTCCCTCCCTAGTTCCTTCCTAGCACACAGTGCTCTTACAAGTAGAAGTTTTTGTTTTCGTTTTTTTGAGAGAGAGTCTCACCCTGTCGCCCAGGCTGGAGCGCAGTGGTACAGTGTTGGCTCACTGCCAGTTCTGCCTCCCAAGGTTGAACCTCCGGGTTCAAGCAATTCTCCTGCCCCAGCCTCCTAAGTACCTGGGATTACAGGCATGCACCACCACATCTGGTTAATTTTTATATTTTTATTAAAAACATAGTTTCAGCATGTTGGCCAAGCTGGTCTCACACTCCTGACTTCAGTTGATTCCCCTGCCTCAGCCTCCCAAATTTCTGGGTTTACAGGCATGAGCCACTGTGCCTGGCCCCGGCTTCCATCTGACTCTGCAACCGGAACAGAAGCTCCAGAGAGCAGGCAGTGCGTTTGTTTTGCTGACCATTTTCTCCTTGATTCTAGAACAAGGTCCAGTACATAGCTGGTCTCCATATGTGGTTGCTAATGAAGGAAGGAACCAGGAAGAAAGGAAAAAGAGAGAGTACAAAGGATGAAATAGAGAATTAAGTTAGGGGAGGTGGGAAGAGTTCACCTTCACCAGGTAGTGAAACGTAAGGTCTTGGCTAAAAGCCGAAAGTTGAGAAGGAGCCGTGCAAAGCGCCAAGGAGAGCATTCCCGGCAGACAGGCAGCAGGTGCAAAGGACAGGGAGGAGAGAGTCTGATGCCTTGGAAGAAAGAAAAGGCCACTGTGGCTGGATTGGAGCCAGCAATGGGGAGAGCAGGAGGGGGAGATGTCACATGACGGCTGTGGTGAAGAGACCTTATCTGAACTGTCTGCAACACACACGTGTCCTTTGACACTTGGTGCTGGATTTCTTTCAGGCACTTTAAACTCATCACCCCCTGAGGCAGACATTGCGGGTGCCTCACCCTTATATCTGCATGGCCCACCTTGGAATCATATACAGTTTCCAGACACCTTGACTTGCAGCTCCTCCCGGGGTTTCTTGTCTGAGGCTGCTCTCAGGAGGAGGGAGTGTGCCCCGTGTTCCCAGCAGGCCTGAAGTGTGTGTGGGCGTTTCTGCAGCTTTTAGCCAGTGACAGATACAAATTGGGAAATAAACACCCCAACCACCTGGCCCCTGAGGGATCACTGCTACAGGGTGTTCTTCTCAGTGTCTCAGAGTGCACTTTTTGGGATCAGGCTCCAACTGCTCTTGGTGGTAACCTGTTAAATAACACACCCTCATGCCAGGTGCAGTGGCTCACGTCTGTAATCCCAGCACTTTGGGAGGCCGAGGCAGTTTGGTTCAGGAGTTTTGAGACCAGCCTGGGCAGCATAGTGAAACCCCATCTTTATAAAAAATACAAAAATCAGCCTAGTGTGCCTGTAAATTCCAGCTATTTGGAAAACTGAGGTGGAAGGATCCCTTGAGCCCAGGAAGTCGAGGCTGCAGTGTGCTGTGATCACATTACTATACTCCAGCCTTGGCGACACAGTGGGACCCCGTCTTAAAAGAAAAAAACACATGCTTTATTGGCTTTTCTCCTTTTTTTTTTTTTTTTTTTTTTTTGAGACAGAGTCTCGCTCTGTCACCAGGCTGGAGTGCAGTGGCACAATCTCAGCTCACTGCAACCTCCGCCTCCTGGGTTCAAGCAATTCTCCTGCCTGGGCCTCCTGAGAAGCTGGGACTACAGGCACGCGCCACCATGCTCAGCTAGTTTTTGTATTTTTGGTAGAGGCAAGGTTTCACCATGTTGGCCAGGATGGTCCCTTATCTCTTGACCTCGTGATCTGCCTGCCTTGGCCTCCCAAAGTGCTGAGATGCAGGCGTGCACCACTGTGCCGGGCCTTCTTGTCTCTCTTCTCTACTCCTTCAACGTCCATACTGGAATCACCTCCTCTGGAAAGTCACTGTACACAAAATCTCATCTCAGTGTCTCCTTTTGGAGGAACCCAATCCAAGGTACTCCTTCAACTACACTCCAACCCCGAACTATTTTTCTCTGTTCCCCATCTCCAGATGACCATAGCTACCATAATCAGGCAGGACTTCCCTTTGACTGTCTCCTGACATCCAAGTCTGGTCAATTCTTCTAGAAAGGTAGACATACAGATATTAACCAGCCTCTCTCTTCTTGAATCCAGTCCTGTGCTGAGCAATGAGACTCCAGGGATGAATCAGATAAGTCTTGCTCGTTTAAATTTTTATTTATTTTTTGAGAGATGAGGTCTGACTCTTCTGCCCAGGCTGGTTTCAAACTTCTGAGCTCAAGTGATTCCTCCTGCCTCAGCCTCCCGAAGTGCTAGGATTGCAGGCATGAGCCCCCACACCCAGCCAATCCTGCTCTTGAGGACTCTCTAGTTTGCTGAGGAGGCAGACCTGGACCCAGGCAAGGACCATGAAGTGTGCACAGAACTGCATCAAAAATGTCAGAGAAGGATGGGCACAATGGCTCACGCCTGTAATCCCAGCACTTTGGGAGGCTGAGGGGGGCAGATCATGAGGTCAGGAGATTGAGACCAGCCTGGCCAACATGGTGAAACCTCGTCTCTACTGAAAATACAAAAATTAGCCCGGCACAGTGGTGGTAGTCCCAGCTGCTTGGGAGGCTGAGGCAGGAGAATTGCTTGAACCTGGGAGGCGGAGATTGCAGCGAGCCAAGATTGCACCACTGCACTCCAGCCTGGCAACAGAGTGAGACTCTGTCTCAAAAATAAATAAATAAATAAATAAGTCAGAGAAGTCTTTCTTGAAGAGGTGACAAAGGCTGGGTACTGAAAGCTGAGTAGGAGTTTGTCATTTGGGAGGCAGGGAAGCACTCTAAACAAAAGACACAGCTTGTGGAAGGATTTGGTGGGGATGAAAGCATCCAGGCCAAAAAAGCCAAAAGCAAAAATCTGGGCTGGGTAGGTTAAGGTCGTGCGAAGGGATTTCTGATGTCCTGTAGATATGGTTTGGAGAAGCAGGGGAAGGATGAGGAAGACTTGGGGCATGGCAGATGTTGGAAATCAGGCTGAAGGGCTTGTACTTCCTCCTGAGTATGATAGGGAGCTACGGAGGGTTCCTGAGGAGGGTGGAGTGACCCCGTCAGACTTGGGTTTGAAAATGATTCCTCTGGATTAGTTAAATCCAGGGGAGCTGGCTTACTCAAGAAGGAAACGATGCATTTTTAGGGAGCAAAAGAGGTGATTTTGAGCCTGGGGCACTGGGGAGAGGGTGGAGGCTAAGGCCTGGGAAGGAGTGCCCTTGAACCTGGAAGGGCCCAGCTCCCCAGGACCAGCTTTCGGCCTTGATATGACCTGATTCAGCTAAACAAAGCTGGGGAGCTTGTCGGCTCAGTGCCCCTGAGGTAACCATTAATCCTTCCCCTGGGGGAATCCAGGGGCTTGTCCCTGGATGGGGCAGATCCTGGGGAGAATGGAGGAGCACAGGCAGGCAGGCTCGGCACCAGAGCTGGGGGCCCAGAGGGCTCTGATCAGCAATCCTGCTGACATCCTAGTCATCGCTGCATATTTCCTGCTGGTCATCGGCGTTGGCTTGTGGGTGAGAAGTTGAGGGGGTGCTGCTGGGGGCTGCTGGCTTCTGGGGCCTGGGGGAAAAGTCTCAGGAGGACCCTAGGTGGGGGAAGGATGCTTGGATCTTTGAAGGACAAACCCAGGCCTGGGGACAAGCAGGTCTTTGGAGGGCCTCAGGGAGGCCCAGCCAACATTCCTTCCTTGTATGCTCACCTTAGGACTGTGCTAGCTGAAGGGGTCCATGGATTTTTGTCAGGGTTGATATTCTAAATAGATTCTCATTCCCCTGGCCACTTATGGCTGACCTGCAGAAAATATTCAAGGGCCCCAGCAAGATCAGGCCAAATCCACACACAATAAATCCTGAGTAGTTGGGATAAGACTAGTGGCTCACACCTGTAATCCCATGACCTTGGGAGGCCAAGGCAGGGGGATCACTGAGGCCAGGAGTTTGCTACAAGCCTGGCCAACATGGCGAAACCACATTTCTTTTTTATTTAAACAAATGTATTAATTTTTAAGTGGGTAGGTGATCTCACTGTGTTGCCCAGGCTGGTCTCGAACTCCTAGGCTCAAGCAATCCTCCTGCCTCTGCCTCCCAAAGTGCTAGGATTATAGGTGTGAGCCACTGTCTCTGGATGAGACCCTGTTTCAGAGAGAGAGAGAGAGAGAGAGAGAGAGAAAGAAAGGAAAAGAAAGAAAGGAGGGAAGAGGGAGGGAGGGAGGGAAGGAAGAGAGAGAAGAGAAAAATTAGCCAGCCATGGTGGCATGTGTTTCTGTAGTCACAGCTACTCAGAGGCCAAGGTGGGAAGACTGCCTGAGCCCAAGAGTTCAAGGCTGCAGTGAGCTACGATCACACCATTGCACTCCAGCCTGGGAGACAGAGCGAGATGTTGTCTCTAAAAAGAAAAAAAAAAAAAGATGTGGGCTGGGCGTGACGGTTCATTCCTGTAATCCCAGTACTTTGGGAGGCCGAGATGGGTGAATTGCTTGAGGCCAGGAGTTGGAGACCAGCCTGGCCAACATGGTAAAACCCTGTCTCTACTAAAATATATTAAAGAAAAAAAAAAATAGCTGGGTATGGTGGTTCGTGCCTATAATCCCAGCGACTTGGGAGGCTAAGGCATGAGAATTGCTTGAACCTGGGAGATGGAGGTTGCAGTGAGCCGAAATCACACCACTGCACTCCAGCCTGAGCAACAGAACAAGGCTCTGTCTCAAAAAATGAAAAGAAAAAGAAAAAGGAAAAATATGTGAAAAGATTTAGGGAATGGGACACTGGGATTAGAACCTGGCTTGCCTGAGTGTCTGGAAGGAGTTGGGGGTGTACAAATGATCAGGGAAGCTTGGCAGGTTAATCTTCAGCCTGAAACAAGGCTGAGGAATGTGTTGAGGCGGCTAATGAGGTCCAAGGCTGCACCCCAAACCCGGGTCTCCCCCGCCTCTGTCTCCCAGTCCATGTGCAGAACCAACAGAGGCACCGTGGGCGGCTACTTCCTGGCTGGACGCAGCATGGTGTGGTGGCCGGTGAGACTGGCTGGGCCGGGAATGGGACGGGGCCTGGAGAAGCAGCCCTGGTCACCCTCTCCTCTGGCCACCCAGGTTGGGGCCTCTCTCTTCGCCAGCAACATCGGCAGTGGCCACTTTGTGGGCCTGGCAGGGACTGGCGCTGCAAGCGGCTTGGCTGTGGCTGGATTCGAGTGGAATGTGAGGCCCCTTTTTCCCAATAATCCCACCTCCAGCGAGAAGCCCTGGAAGGGTCACACCTTGGGGAAGCTCCAGGAAGGGGGAAATGAGACTGGCAGTAGGACTTCCGAACAGAGGGGTGTGGTTGGGCTGGGAGTGGAGGTCACACATCCAGCCGGGAGGCAGAGGGGTGCAGGGATGACCACTGTCGGGGCAGGACTAGGTCCTGCTGCTGACCCATCTGAGCCAGCCTGCACCAGCCACTGCTTCTGGGAGCCTCCATCTGCTCGTCTCTGAGTGGGGTGGGCAGCGTCAAAGCCAGGGAAGCACCTGTTCGGATGCACTCTGAAGCTGTGGTCTGCGAGGAATTCGGGGCCAAGTTAAAGCCCTTTGCAGAAGTGAGGAGCAGAGACAAAGCTCTGGGACTGCAGCTCCCCTTGGAGGATCGCCTTTGAGCTCAGGGATTCTTGGAGGAGGAGGCCTCTGAGCTGAGCCTTGGGGAGCACATGGTTTGGGTGGCTTTGGCTGGGGTCAGTCTGAGGGGTCTACGCTGGGGTTCATATCTAGACGGGAAACATAGGGACAACATTGGGAGAAACAGGCCAGGAATGATGGCCTGGAGAGACAGGGAGAGCTCCATTTAAGACCAGGACAGTGTCAGCTCTGTTCCTTAGTGCCCAGGCCCCAGGGCCATCACCTGCAGTTGTCTTTTGGGCCCCAGGTGTGGCCCTTCCCAGGGCCACTTGCTTGGAGTAGCGCCTTCACGAAGAGAAGGTCAGATCCTCGGGGGTGAGAGCAGAGCCACCCTCAGTGGCTGTGCTGCCCCCGCAGGCGCTTTTCGTGGTGCTGCTACTGGGCTGGCTCTTTGCGCCTGTTTACCTGACGGCGGGGGTCATCACGATGCCACAGTACCTGCGCAAGCGCTTCGGCGGCCGCCGCATCCGCCTCTACCTGTCTGTGCTTTCCCTTTTCCTGTACATCTTCACCAAGATCTCGGTGAGCACACGTGGCTGACGGGATGGGGCCCTAGAAGGGCGGGGCCTCGAGTGGGGTCTCTAGAGAATCCTGGAGGTCGTGAGATCAAGGAGAAACCGCTGCGAGGGTCATGACGATGGAGGTAGAGCCTGCAAGGAATGTCTCCAGGGCACCAGCCACAGTGCTGGGACCTGGAAAAATGGAGGGAAACTTTGAGGCTAGTAGGGGGTGGCCTGGGCAGGAGGTGGCCCAGGACACTGCCCTGGGTCCTGACCTGCAACTTGCTCCTCCCCTCAAGGTGGACATGTTCTCTGGAGCTGTATTCATCCAGCAGGCTCTGGGCTGGAACATCTACGCCTCCGTCATCGCACTTCTGGGCATCACCATGATTTACACGGTGACAGGTGCCAGCAGGGGCTTAGGGAAGGGAGTGGGCCTGGGACACAGCTGCCGGCTGTGGCTAGGGTTTAGGGATTCGCCAGAGGAAAGTGGGCTGGAGAGGTTTGGAAGTGTGGCGTGGTCCAGGCAGAAGGAACTAAACCTTTGGAAAGCAAAGGCTTCCTCCCTCTCCACTGTCTCTTGGACTTTGACTGGAAGTTCAGAAAGAGGAAGCCATGTTGGGCTTGAGTGAGGACTGGGAGAAAAGCAAGATTTAGTAGCTCTTGCCTGCCTTGAACACCTGGGAGAGCTCACCTGACCAGTCCGTAAGATCTCTGGCCAAACCCAGTGTGGTTCAGAGGGACCCCACCTGAGGTAAGATGCCGACCAGAGCAGGTAGGGCCTGATGCCAAGGCCGGCTTGAGGTGCCCCACCTTGGGAAGATATGGAATTGAGTATAAGACCTTAGAGAATCACTCTCTCCTATGATGAGGCAGAAAAAACTAGGGCCTAGAGAGGCCTGCTGGTGGGGGTCCTGCAAGTGGGTGCCTGGCCCTAAAACTCAGCCACACTCTGCCTGCCAAGGCCTGCTTACTGGTCCCCGAGTGCATGAGTCCCGAGAATGGGCCATCATTTTGAAATTTATTCTCCAGAAAGGGGGACTCTCTCAAATTCCCACAAAGATACCTTCCTGCTAGGGCCAGCCTGTCTGCAACATAAACAGCTGGGCTGTCCCCTGACCCCGGCCTGTTGCAGGAGGGCTGGCTGCGCTGATGTACACGGACACGGTGCAGACCTTCGTCATCCTAGGGGGCGCCTGCATCCTCATGGGTTACGGTAGGGGCCCGCCCACCGGGGAGGGGCGCGGAGGGCGCGGTGGCGGCGGCGAAGCTCTTAGCCTGCGCGCCGGGCAGTCGCGCGTCGCCGGCATGAAGGTCCTAAGGACGGTCCCCTGACGGCCTTGCCCGGCAGCCTTCCATGAGGTGGGCGGGTATTCGGGTCTCTTCAACAAATACCTGGGAGCAGCGACTTCGCTGACGGTGTCCGAGGATCCGGCTGTGGGAAACATCTCCAGCTCCTGCTATCGACCCCGGCCCGACTCCTACCACCTGCTCCGGCACCCTGTGACGGGGGACCTGCCGTGGCCCGCGCTGCTCCTGGGGCTCACGATCGTCTCGGGCTGGTACTGGTGCAGCGACCAGGTGCGGGGGACAGGGCTAGGCCTGCAGCGAGGTCCCGGCTAAGCCAAGGCGGGCGAAGCCCGAGCCCCTTCCCGCCTTTCCCCCATGGTCGAAGGCGCGGTCTGAGGGGCGGGACCCCGCCAGAGTGGCGCTAAACCAGATGGAACCTGCTCCAATCGCGCAGCCGAACTTGGGGCACTCCCGAGCCAGAGGCAGGGCACACATTAGAGCGGAACGGGGCGCGGCGCGGGGCGGAGGAGAGGCCCGCACGCGGGCAGCTGAATGCCCCTCCTGCAGGTCATCGTGCAGCGCTGCCTGGCCGGGAAGAGCCTGACCCACATCAAGGCGGGCTGCATTCTGTGCGGGTACCTGAAGCTGACGCCCATGTTCCTCATGGTCATGCCAGGCATGATCAGCCGCGTTCTGTACCCAGGTAACGTCCGCGTCCCCGCCCCGCCCCGCCCGAGAGGCCTGGGCCCCGGCCAGCCCCTGTCCTGTGCCAGCGCCCGGGCGCCCGTCTCCCAGTTCCGTCACTCTCCTAAGACTCCGGGGTCTGGGAGTGGAGTCCCGCCTCCCTCCGGGGGTCGCACGTCTCCTCTGCTAGGGTTCCCAGTCCCTACCTCCTGGGATTCCCAGACCAGGCCTCGTCCTAGCCGCGCGGTGGCCTCTCTCCGGCAGACGAGGTGGCGTGCGTGGTGCCCGAGGTGTGCAGGCGCGTGTGCGGCACGGAGGTGGGCTGCTCCAACATCGCCTACCCGCGGCTCGTCGTGAAGCTCATGCCCAGAGGTGAGGGCGGCCGCGGGTCACAGGCGCAACCTCGCTGGGGAGCCCGCTGCTGGGAGGGGTCGTCCCTCGCGCAGCTGCAGCCGACCTGGCCCCTGGTGACTCCGACAAGATAGCTGTCGTCGGCCCGCAGGTCTGCGCGGGCTCATGCTGGCGGTCATGCTGGCCGCGCTCATGTCCTCGCTGGCCTCCATCTTCAACAGCAGCAGCACGCTCTTCACCATGGACATCTACACGCGCCTGCGGCCCCGCGCCGGCAACCGCGAGCTGCTGCTGGTGGGACGGTGCGGCCTGGGCTCCCCTCCTCCCCTACACATCAGTCCGGGGTGGGGGAGCGCGCACGCCCAGGGTTCAGGGGAGCCCAGGTTCCGGGGTTCCATCCGACGGCCCCCACCGCAGGCTCTGGGTGGTGTTCATCGTGGTAGTGTCGGTGGCCTGGCTTCCCGTGGTGCAGGCGGCGCAGGGCGGGCAGCTCTTCGATTACATCCAGGCGGTCTCCAGCTACCTGGCACCTCCCGTGTCTGCAGTCTTCGTGCTGGCGCTCTTCGTGCCGCGCGTTAATGAGCAGGTGAGCGACATGCGCGGGTGGCGACAGTCGGGCTGGGCTTGCACATTCTGAGCAGGCTGACCTGTCTCCCTCCTAGGGCGCCTTCTGGGGACTCATCGGGGGCCTGCTGATGGGCCTGGCACGCCTGATCCCCGAGTTCTCCTTCGGCTCCGGAAGCTGCGTCCAGCCCTCTGCCTGCCCGGGTTTCCTCTGCGGCGTGCACTACCTCTACTTCGCCATCGTTCTGTTCCTCTGCTCTGGCCTCCTCACCCTCACGGTCTCGCTGTGCACCGCGCCCATACCCCGCAAGCACGTGAGTGTCTGCCTCTGGATGGCCGGGTGTCCCAAACAAGCACTGTGGGCCACAGCAACCACTTGCACCCGCACCTGTCCTTGGCTTTCTGGAGAGCCCAGTGGGGAGGACTTGCATTTCTAGACTAAGGGTTGGGAGCCGGCTGGGGGTCCAGCTGCAGTTGCAATTGCAGACCAAGCACATTTTTATTTAAATGCATTTATTTGAACTGGCCTAGGGGAGGCAGCTTGAAGATGTTGATGGATTGGTGATTAAAGCCTCCCAAAGCCAATCCTTGGCATGGCCTTTGAGACTCAAAACACAGGATCTGACTGGTGGGGCACAATGCCATCTTGAAAGCCCACAAAAAGGTTTAGTTTTGCTGCCGCAAGGCAGGTGACTCTAGGCAGGGCTGATGGTGGCAGGGTGGGGTGGGGGCAGGTCAAGAGATCCGGGCCTAGAAGGATGGCTGGGATTCCCCGTAGCAGGAGGAAAGGGTGGGAGCACACAGACACACAACACCGTGAGCAGGAATGCCAGACTAGGGTCGCAAGTGATACCATCTGGGTTTAGGCAGGGGACCTGAGCTGATGAAGCTGGGGGAACAGGGCCAGCAACTTTAAACACAAGCTCAGGGGCTCAGGGTTTGTACAGAGGGCACAGGGCAGCCACCATGTAGGGTAGAGTTGGCAAGAGCTGAACCTAGGCTGGGTGTGCAGACTGGACAGAGGTGGGTAGGGCAGGCAGTGATGACCTGGTATGCAGGTGTAGGGGGACAGAACCCCCACCTCATCTGGGCTCCCACCCTCCCTAGCTCCACCGCCTGGTCTTCAGTCTCCGGCACAGCAAGGAGGAACGGGAGGACCTCGATGCTGATGAGCAGGAGAGCTCCTCACTCCCTGTACAGAATGGGTGCCCAGAGCCTGCCATGGAGATGGATGGTAGGGCACCACACTGGGAGGTGGAGCTGGGGGAGCTGAGTTCCCGCAAACTAACTGCAGGGCCTTAATCTTCCCCAGAGTCCCAGGCCCCAGCACCTAGCCTCTTCCGCCAGTGCCTGCTCTGGTTTTGTGGAATGAGCAGGGGTGGGGAGGGCAGTCCTCCGCCCCCTACCCAGCAGGAGGCAGTGGCAGCAGCCAGGCAGCTGGAGGACATCAGCGAGGACCCAAGCTGGGCCCGTGTGGTCAACCTCAACGCCCTGCTCATGATGGCAGTGGCTGTGTTCCTCTGGGGTTTCTATGCCTAAAGCCAACTGTATTGGACACCATAAGCCACAGCCCCACAGGAAGTGGGGGTGAGGAGCCTGCTCTGCTCCCCAGAAAAGGGACAGGGGCAGTGGGGTAAGAAGGTCCTGGCTCCCCTTCTCTCGGCCTTCCTCTGCCTGGGGCCCACTGCATCTGAATGACAGTCACTTCCCATGCGGGCCTGGCCCACCTCCTACTGCAGTTGCCCTAAGGAAAAATAAAGCTGCCTTTCCCTCCCTCCTGCTGTGGCCAGTGTCCTTGCTCCAGGCTCCTGTCCTGGGCTTGGGCCTCCATTTGGGCCGCTCACAGGACCTTCTTTTCGGGAGACAGAAGCCATGTGGCCCTCCACTCGTCCACCTCTAGCTGGTGCTTCTCGGTCTTCCAGCCGGCATCCTGCAGTCCTGGGGAGAGAGAATGGGGTGCTGCCGGGAATGCTGGGGACAAGGGTAAGGAGAGGTACAGGCTGGGTGCAGGCTTTGTGCACTACTGGGGCTCCCACTGCCTCTGCTGGGTGAGTCTGGCATAAAAGGAGGCTGAAACCACACGTGGTTGCAGCAAGAATTCATTGAGACGGCACACCAAAGAGCGCTGGATGGAACAGGTGCCAGATAAAACGTCCTCGTCAATGTGAGGGCCTCCCGGCTCCATCCTCCCATTTCCCACATGCCAACTGGGATTACACAGACTGTCCACACTGACACTGCTTCAGAGACCATCCTAAGCTCTCTGTCCTAGAGACAGGGAAACTGAGTCCCAAACTTAGGGACTCAATCAAGATGGCAGGGAGAACCCATCTTTTTTTTTTTTTTTGAGATGGGGTCTCTGTCACCCAGGCTGGAGTACAGTGGTGCAATCTGGGCTCACTGCAACCTCTGCCTCCTAGGCTCAAGAGATGCTCCCATCTCAGCCTCCTGCCAGTCCCACAGGTGTGTACCACCACGCCCAGCTAATTGTTTTGTATTTTTTGTAGGGACAGGGTTTCACCATGTTGCCTGGGCTGGCCTTGAACTCCTGAGTTCAAGTGATCTGGCCATCTCAGCCTCCCAAAGTGCTGAGATTACCGGTGTGAGCCACTGTGCCAGCATAGTCTTTTTTTTTTTTTTTTTGAGAGAGGGTCTCACCCTGTCACCCAGGCTGGTACAATCACGGCTCACTGCAGCCTCCACCTCCCCCAGTTCAGGTGATCCTCCCAGCTTAGCCTCCTGAGTAGCTATAACCACAGGCGTGGAACCACACCTGCCTAATTTTTGCATTTTTTGTAGAGACAAGGTTTTACCATGTTGCCCAGGCAGGGTCTCAAGCAGTCTGCCCACCTAGGCCTCCCAAGGGGCTAGAATTATAGGTGTTAGCCTCTGCAATGGGCCCAAGAACCCAAGTTTTACATTTCAGGTGGAAGGGTGGGGGAAGGCAGGGCCCCCAGGGACAAGGCTTCAGGGGCCAAGCAGCCATGGGCTGAGGAATGTTACCTTTCAAGAACTTTGGGAACAGCATGTCCAACACTTGGTGCGTCTCCTTGACGATGACCCAGCTCTCTTTCTTAGGACCTGGGTATGGGGGTGAACCAGAAGCTCTGTGTCCTCCAGCATGACAGAGCCTGTCCTCTCTCCTCCCTGCCCCGAGGCATCAGCAGTCTAGATCGTGAGGCACTTACCTGCCCGCACACGGTTCCTCAGCTCCTTCAGTTCTGCTGGAAGGGGTCCATCTCCCTGCAGGGCCCCAAGCATCAGCCCATGTGTGGCGGCCCTTAGGACGGTCTTGGGGTCTGCCTTCTGGTTCAGAACTACCTGTACCTGGTCTGGAGAGACCAGAGACAGACTGGTGTCAGGGAAAGGCCACCTCCCAAATCCCCTCGATCCCGTCACCCTGCTTCCCTGGTCTCTCCCCAGAGACCCCAGCCTGGCATGGAAGGCCAGCCCCTCACCTTTTCCTTTCCAACTCATTTCCTGTTGCTCCCCAGTGCTCAGGCCAAACTGACCAATTTCCAAATACAATTTCACGGCAGCTCACTGAGCTGGGTCTATTTTGCATTTCTTTAATGGCTAGTGAGAATAAATGCCTTTTCAGCAGCCCAGCACACTCAACGACATGTTTACCCAAGAGAAACCCAGGATGGGAGAGAAGGATGGTTTCCCAGAGACAGCAAAGGTCACAGTCTTACTAATGAGTGCTGCAATGTATAAGGCACTTGACAGCCACATTATTTGACCCTCATAAAAACAATGCAGGGAATAAGGCAGGTACTGTTAGCTCCATTTTACAGAGGGGGGGAAGTGAATCTCACTGGGGCATTGCGGCTATAATATGAATGGTCTAGAGCACCCCCCAGGACAACAGGCAGCCTCCGAACTGCACAGAGCTTGGGCCCCTGGTTGGAGGAGAGGCTGACCCAGGAGGGTGCATCTTAGGCTGGGAGGACAAGGCACACTCACTTTGTGACTGGTCCCAGCAGAGAAGGTAGGGTTCTTGGTGCCCCTCAACCAGCTGCTGCAGCTCAGAGACACTGGGGGAAGAGGAGATTGCAGTGGGGGTGGAGGACAGCAAAGGCAGGTGTGCCCATCCAGCCACTGAATAGCCACCCACGGTGAACCAAAATGATCTATGCTTCACCCAGGCCCCCTCGCTTCCTCGCTCCCTCAGCCTTACCCACACCCCCAAATCCATCCTTTCTTCCTGTTTGCAGTCATGTCCATCCTCCCCATCTGCCCATCCTTCCCTCACCCACCAAACACATCCCTTACATCGGCTTCATGTTTTATACCCTCTCCTCCCTCACACACCCACAATGACCCCAGGCCTGTTCAGCAGCAATGAAGAACCGAGCAGAGAGGCAGGGCCTTGCCAGGGAGGCCAGTATGTAACCGGAGTGAGGGGCGTGTTTGGGGAGTGTGGGTGGCGGTGGTGATGAGCGGGAGATGCCAGGCCACTCACCTGGAGACCAAGCGGTGTAGGGGGACCCCCAGGGATAGAGACGGAGTTGGCCAGAAACCTGTGGGAAGCTGGGGTCAGGACACTTAGGCAGTGGGAGAGGCTGAGGCACAGAACCCGAGACCAGGGGTGGGGTCACCTGTCCACAGCGGCTCCATGCGGTTGGCTGTGGTGGGGTCGAGCACCTCTCCCCTCTGAAGGTAGTGCTTTAGGACCAGCCGGAGCCGGCCTTCGTTCAAGGTCTCCATGACCAGGGCTCGGACTGCACGGTAGTTGGCGTAGATGTGGAGGGCAGTGAGGAAGAAGAAACATCCGAAGCTGAAGCTGGGGCGAGAGAGTGAGGTAGCCGAGGAGGGCAGAGGCCCAGCTGGGGCTCTCCTGCCCACCCTGCTCCCGGCTTACCCAGGGAAACCTGATACCAGAGGGAGCATCAGGAGGCTGACCAGGAGCCCTGCCAGGTTCACCAGCGTCTCCTGGAAAATGGCAGAGGGGCTAGGAGTTGGAGGGTGCCCTCCAGGCCAGACTGAGTACCCCTAAGTGCCTTTTAACCCATCCTCCCTGCTCCACAACCTCCCAGGGCTCCCTAGTGCAATGGGGGTAAATTTTTAGTTTTTGGTGAGTGAACTGACATTTGTGAGCTTGAGGTGACTCATGCCTGTAGTACCAGCACTTTGGGAGGCTGAGGCAGGCAGATTACTTGAGTCCAGGAGTAAGACCAGCCTGAACAACGTAGTGGGACCCTCTCTACAAAAACATTTTAAAATTTGATGGGGTGCAGTGGTGCACACCTACTGTAATACTAGCAATTTGGGAGGCTGAGGTGGGCAGATTGCCTGAGCTCAGGAGTTCAAGACCAGCCTAGGCTGAACACAATGAGACCCCGTCTCTATTAAAATACAAAAACTTAGCCAGGTATGGTGGCACAGGCCTGTAGTCCCAGCTACTCAGAATTGCTTGAACCCAGGAGGCAGAAGTTGTAGTGAGCCGAGATCACACCACTTCCCTCCAGTGGGACAATAGAGCAAGACTCCATCTCCAAAGAAGAAAAAAAAAAATTTAAAAATTAGCCAGGTATAGTGAGAGGCTGAGGTGGGAATATTGCTTGAGCTCGGGAGGTCGAGGCCAGCCTGGGTGACATAGTGAGACTCCAACTCTTCAAAATACAAAAAAACAAAAAAACTAGCTGGGTGTGATGGCATGTGCCCGTATTCCCAGCTACTCAGGAGGGTGATGAGCCCAAGAGGTCAAGGATGTAGTAAGCCATTATTGCAATACTGTACTCCAGGCTGCGAGGCACAGTGAGACCCTATCTAAATATATGTGTCAGTTGCTTCTTTGACCTGGTAGGTACAATGTCCTTAGAATACCCTTGAACATGTCTTCTTTGTTTTGCAAGTCACCAGAATAGTTCCACACTCAGGCACTCACTAACGTGAGTCCTTTTTTTTTTTTTTTAAAGATAGGGTCTCGCTCTGTCACCCAGGCTGGAGTACAGTGGTGCAATCATAGCTCATGGCCACCTCAAACTCCTGAGCTCAAGGGATCCTGCCACCACACCTCCACTAATTATTACTACAATTTTTGGTAAAGATGGGTCTTGCTATATGGCCCAGGCTGATCTTGAAACTCCTGGGCTCAAGTGTTCCTCCCCTCAGCTTCCCAAACGTGCTGGGATGAAAGGCAGGAGCCAGAAGAACTTTTTTTTTTTTTTTTTTTTTTTTTTTTGAGACGGAGTTTCGCTCTTGTTACCCAGGCTGGAGTGCAATGGCACGATCTCGGCTCACCGCAACCTCCGCCTCCTGGGTTCAGGCAATTCTCCTGCCTCAGCCTCCTGAGTAGCTGGGATTACAGGCACGTGCCACCATGCCCAGCTAATTTTTTTTTTTGTATCTTTAGTAGAGACGGGGTTTCACCATGTTGACCAGGATGGTCTCGATCTCTCGACCTCGTGATCCACCCGCCTCAGCCTCCCAAAGTGCTGGGATTACAGGCTTGAGCCACCGCGCCCGGCCGGAAGAACTTTTATTTACTGATTTTAAAAAGCTGACTGCTCCCCTCCCTTGAAGCTCCCTTGGTATGCCATAAGGGGCAGATAAATTTGCAAAGGGGTCAAGGAATCACCTGGGAAGGAACAAGACCCACACCTCTTCCCTTGCGTATCAATGTGATGAGAACACTCTGATGGCTGGATTGTGATCACCCTAGGGACAGAGACCCCAGGCTACCTGCCCCCAACTCATCATGAGGGAGGAGTCTGGACTGGTGCCCCTGACTAACTGGGCTCCTAGGGAGAACTGGTCCTGGCACAGAGAGGACGTGAGGCTGGAGAGCTCTTCTCACCCAGCCCTCCTGGCAAGGGCGTGTGCTGTGGAAATAAAACCTATGGTGTGTCAGGAAACTGGAGATCAGGGACCTTAGGCGCTCAGGAGCAGAGTGACCTCCTCTCTCCTAGGTGGGAAGAATCACTGGCCACATCCAGTGACAGCAAAGCTGAATCAGCAGAAAGCTGGGGGCTGCTATGGGACTGACATGTTCCCAGGTTAGTCCTGGATATGTCACCAGCTCTGTGGACCGAGGAAGCCCTGTGGCCTTGAGAAAAATGGCTTGGGGATAGGGAGAGGGCTGGGGGCCAGCGAGAGAGCAGGTGAGGGACAGCAGGCATGGAGCTGGGAGTCCTGCGGTGAGGGGCCTGGGCTGTGCTTCCTCCTTGCTCTTTAACAGCCTGTGGACTTAGGTCTGGAAGGGACGGTGGGCAGAATGAGCCTGGGCGTCTCCTGAGAGAAGGGACTTGCCCAGTGGTTCCCAGGGAGACGAGACCTCTCCATACTTTATTTCCTTCTCTGTTCTAAGGCAACCGTGAGCATTTACGGCACACGCTCACTGTGAGAATTAATGAGTTCCCAGAAATGAAATACTTGGCACATGGTTAGTGCTTAATAAATATTAGCTTGGGTTAAGATTATTGAGCCAAACAATGGAAGAGAAGGCCAGAAAGTAGGAATGCAGAGAACAGCAGTTTCTAAGTTGCTTCAGTGTCAAAGAAAACCATCTCACACTGCTGGGACTTCCCTGGGCCTTCATTTCCTCATCTGTAAACCAGGGATAAAGTGGTACCTACCTCACGGGGTTGGTGTGAGAGTTTGTTTTTGAGACAGGGTCTTGCTCTATCACCTGGGCTGGAGTGCAGTGGCATGATCAAGGCTCACTGCAGCCTCCACCTCCTAGGCTTGAGGCTGGGACTACAGGTGTGCACCCCCACACCTGGCTAATGTTTCTTTCATATATTTTGTAGAGATGGGGTCTTGATGGGTTGCTCAGACTGGTTTCAAACTCCTGGCCTCAAGTGATTCTCCCACCTTGGCCTCCCAAAGTGCTAGGATGACAGGCATGAGAGTTTGGTGATGCAGTGCACCTAAGTGCTCAGCACGGGGTCTGCTGAGGTGGAATCCATGCAGGGTTCAGCCTTAGGGGTGTCCCTACCCCGACTCCAGGCTCCCTGGGGCGGGTGGAGGGGCTGGGCCAGCAGGCCTGCTAAACTGTTGAGTGGAGGCCCCAGCAACCCCACATGCCTCTGACTTCCCAACTGCTTTCACATGTGGGGCTTCATGTGATCAGAATATCCAGCTCGCAACGCAGGGTCTGGAGAGGGCAAGGCCAAGGGCTTGCTCTCAACTACACAGGTGGTGGGCAGAGCCTGAGATCAGCTCGGACTTGCTGCCACCAGGGCCCAAACCCCTACTCCTGCCTGCGTGTCTTGAGAGTCAGCAGGGAGCACCCACATGTCTTCCTGTGTGTTCCTGGGCCCTCCAGGGCACTCCTCTCCCTACCCGACGCCCTCCCTCCAGCCCTGCTGCTCACCTGGCTGCTGTCCTTTGCTGACACGTCAGCCATGTTGTTCCTCCGGGCCTGGTGCACGGTCAGGGCAGCTCGAGTGGCCCCGCCAGCGACACTCACGATGCACTGGGTGGGGAAGGGATGAGAGAAGGCTGGCACAGACACATGCCCTGGCAACGCAGGCACTCAGACCACTTGGAGAAAACCAGGCCCCGGCCCAACCCTGAATGCCATCCTTGGTATCTAGTTCTCACCTGGACGCCCCCTAGGCTCACCTCCCCTGTCCTGTTCTAGGAAATGAGTCTTACCCGCCACTACCACTCTGGGGACTAGCCCCACAGCAGCTCAATTTCCTTCCCCAGGGTGGAGGCCCAAAGATCGCTCTCAGCCCAGAACTCCTGGCCCTCCAACTCCTGCTTTGGCTACATCCTCCCCATTGCTGGCGGGAGGCCCAGACTAGTTTCCAACTTCCTGCTGCCATCTGCCTCCTGTAATTCCTCTACTCTCCTCTTGCCCCTGTTAAAGCTGTCAAATCCTACGTTGGTGGCCCTGACCTCCCAGGGCACCCAGATCTCTCCCTCTTAGATCACAGGATATAGCTCATCAAGGAGGGTCACTGGTCTCCCGCATTCATCCCAAGTTCATCAAAGCTCTTTTACTTATTACTATTACTTTTATTTATCCTTAGTTTTTGAATAGAGACAGAGTCTCCCCGTGTTACCTAGGCTGGCCTAGAACTCCTGAGCTCAAGAGATCTTCCCACACCAGCTTCCCAAAGTGCTGGGTTACAGGCGTGAGCCACCGCCCCTGGCTGAAGGCTCTTTTAGATGCCAGACATAGACTTAGGTGCTGTGATACAAGTCAGACCCAGGCCCTGCCCTCATGGAAGGTATAGATCAATGGGCAATACATAAACATACATGTTAATATGCAGGGAGAGGAAACAGTCTATTCAAAGGGACAAAGTAAGGCTGGCACTTTGTGGCTGGTAGCGGCCTGACCATGCAGAACCTGGCAAGCCGGGTGAAGGTCTTTCCCTAAGAGCAGTGGGGCAGCAGAATGACCTGATGGCTTTCCTCTTTGAAAGGATCCCTGGGCTACTCCGAGAGGATAGCGGCAGGGAAGCTACCTGGGAAGTAACGGTGCTCTCTCAGCAGCGAGGGTGGTGACAGGGAGACAGAATGAACTGGAGATTTTGAGGGGGGAAAAATAACAGAACTGAAGGTTCAGCTGAAGGTGACAGGGGAAGAGGAGGTGGCAGTGATGGTGGTGGCAGCATGGATGACAGCCAGGTTGGCTTCTCTTGGTGCAGCTGGGAATGGAGGCTGCCGAGAGGGTAACTCTACAGAGAGGTCTTAAGAGGGAAGTTCCTGGTCTGTTCCATTCCCTTACTGGACAGATGAAAAGGCCCAAAAGGCAGAATTTGAAGCAAAAGCCAGAGGGCACAACCCCTTGGTCCACAGCCACAGCCACAGCTACAGCTGTGCTTTGCTCTGGGGTTTCCTACCCTGTTTGGGGGTGCTCACAGCATTTAGGTCTGCACCATGCAAGCTAAATGTCCTCTGCCACAAGGAACCACTGCACCCCAAATGCCAGCTCCTTTGAAGACCTTTGAAGAAACACACCCCTAATGTGATTTTAAGACAACAGATGGGCCTTGGAATGGTTCTTCGTTTTCTTGAGTCTCTCTTCTGGGCCAGGAACTTTGACAGGATATGCTCTTTACTGAACCATGCCAGGCCTGAGTGTCCTCATCTGGATGAGGCCAACCTGCAAGGGTTGTCAGACAGCAGCCCAGCATGGAGGAGGCATGTGCCTGTGTCCCATGTGCCCCAGCTCACTGTGCAGTCGCTGCTCTGTCTCTGTCCCACCTCCGGACCTTGAGCTGTCCTGTTTCTTTTGCCTGGAACACCCGCCCTACACCTTACCCTCCCTCTTCAGGACCCAGGCTTGGGGGAGCTCTTCCTACACTCTCTGACCAAGCTGGAATCCCCGCTTCACCCTCTTGCAGGCCTCTATATTTCTTATTTGTAATACCTGTATCTATAACTCCACAAACACTGGAGCAATTATATGTAGTTTCCTTTCCAAGCCAGGGGGGCACACATTCTGTGCCAAACATGCAGTAGGCACTCAATAAATACTGTACTTAAAGAATCAAAGGGAAGTCGAGAAAGCTGGTCCCAAAATGTCAACACTGGACCGCCCCTTCCACTTCTCAGCTCGGAGCTCCTGCCCTAGTCCTCCAGCTCTAGACATTGCTTTACACTGTCTCAGGCCCTGGACGCTGTCTGGCTGGAGGAGGATCAGAAAAGATAGTTGGGTTCGAGCAGAAACATCTGAACTTTGTCACTCTTCTATAAGTGGCTTCAACACAGAGCCCAGGTGAACCCCCACACTACCAAGGCAGGTGTCTTGGGCAGATGGATGCCCCACAGGTGGCTACCTTGGCCAGGTTGCTGGTGGAGACAGTCATGGTGAAACAGATTGGGTATACAGGAGCCATAATCTCAAGGAACATGGCCACGTCATTGAGGATGTCTGCAAAAAGCCTGGGGAGGGATCAGAGGTTAAAGGTTAGAGGTCAGAGGTAGGAGACTTTCATAATACAAGACTCTCCTCCCCCGTGCCCGCCCCTCCTCACCTCCACTGCTTGGCATTGCAGTCCAGTTTGCTCCTGTTGGGAAGGAGAGGTTGTTGCAATTTGGATTTAAGGAGAAACACATCCTATGGGCAGTGTGGGGAGTCCTGGACCCCAGTAAGGTCTGAAGGGCTCAGGAAAACCCACACCGCCCAGACAGACATCTGTCCCCACACCCTGTCACTGCTACCTAAAATGCCACCATTAGCTGGGAGGACCTTCAGTGACTCTGATCAGCTAGTGTCTCCCTCTTACGAACCCATGATTTACCAAGGAAAAACCCTGACTGTCTTGTGGCTGCTCCCCAACCTCTGGCTGTCCTTGAAGGGAGGCTCTTCCTGGGTTCCTCTGCCTGTCCCTGTTCTTCTTCTTGCTTTAGAGTAAGGGTACACAGTGAACATATTTTGGAAATTACATTACATTTAGTTGTCTGCAAGTTACAGACAACTAGCCCTGACAGGGGAAATGATTTCCCTGGATTACACAGAGTAGGGGGAAAAATCCGAGAGAGAGCTGGGCTTTGACATCCAGGCTTAGGGTATTTCTGCTACACAACACCGTGGATGGCTGCCTCCCCTGACCTTTTCATCAGACAGTGACTCCCTGGCCTGCGCACAAACACTTGGGAACCACTTCTCTAGGGTCCCATTGGCAGGAGATACTACAGCCCCAGCCCAGCTCAGTATTTGTAGCATTAGGCCCGAGTCTCAGTTTGAGATCTCCTGGAGGGAATGGGAACATTCTTGGGGGAAGGTATCTGACACACAGGAGGATATCCTGAACCGCTGGATACCATGGAAAGCACAGGCCTTAGGCTCAAATGCCATCTTGCTAGTTACAAGGTGTATGGTCTGGGCTTCTCTCATCTAGGTATATTTCACATTTATGGAATGTACATGTCCAATCCCATCCTACAGAGTTGCTGTAAAGATCAGAGACAACCTACAGAGGCTCAGGGGGCACAGTTACAGCTGTTAATGGTGGCTGGTATTTACTGAGCCCTTACTATGCACAATGCTACATGCATTAAGCACTTTGCATAGATCACCTCATGGAACCCTTACAACTACAATTAAAGCCAATGCTATTCCTATTATTACTACCACCACTGGGGAGAGGTGCCAGAAGTCTGCTGGCCAGGAAGACACTCACCCTTTCCACCAGGCAAAGACGATGCGGCCTAGCATGCCAGTTGAATCTGGGGGAGAGAAGGCACAGTTAAGGAGCAAGGAAGAGGCGTGGGAGCTGTGGAACCTGGCAGACCCTGGCACTGAATTGGCCAATTCACCCTGAGTCACTGCCCTTAAGAACTCAGTCTGGTACTAGAAGCTGTGGATAGTTACAGCTGCATGATGGAGTCAGAAGTGCCTGGACATAGCAGTTCCTCAAATGTCCCCTAGGAGACATGGACAAGAAACGTTCTTTGCAGAATTGTTCATAAAGGCAAAAAAAACGTGGGAATAATGCAAATGTTGACATAATACAGAAATTCTAATATAACCACCTAGGGACACTCATTCATAGATGAATACTCATAATCAACTCTTAGATGAAAATAACTCATGAAGACCACACACAGCACAGTTCATAAAGCTCTAAAACTAAAACTAAATGACATAGCACTTAGGAACATTTACCTATTTGGTAAAACTATTCAAAAGACAGGAAATCTTAAGTGGAAATTCAAAGGTTATTGCTAACCTATCCTAGCTCTTAGGCTGGGCAGCTGGCTCATAGGTGGTCATTATGGGATAAATAAAAGGATTTGGACCGGGTATGGTGGTTCAGGCCTACAATCCCAGCACTTTGGGATTACAGGGGATTTGGGCCCAAGGACCACTTGAGGCCAGGAGTTCAAGACCAGCCTGGACAACACAGCAAGACAAAAGGTAGGAAAGAAATCAGCCAGGCATGGTAGCATGCCTGTAGTTCCAGCTACTTGGGAGGCTAGGGCAGAAGAATGGCTTGAACTCAGTATATCAACGCTGCAGTAAGCTATGATCACGCCACTGCACTGCAGCCTGGAGCAAGACAGTCTCAGAAAAAAAGCAAGACAGTCTCAAAGCAAGACAGAGCAAAACAGTCTCAGTAAAAAAAAAAAAAAAAAAAAAAAAAAAAAAAAAAAAATTTGAACTGCAGCTGGGGTTGCAGGGCAGAGGGAGAGGCCTCCTTAGGCCGGGCAGAGTGAGAGAAGTCTCTGAAATCAGTGGGACCTTGGACCTTCATTTGCACAACAAACGCTTTCTGGCTACCTAACTCTCTCTGCCAGGAACTTCATGACCACAGTGACTGAGATGATTCCAGGCTCAAAATCCAGCCAAAGAGCAGACAGCAATCATTATAACATACACTGACTTAGGCCGGGTGGATCACCTGAGGTTGGGAGTTTGAGACCAGCCTGACCAACATGGAGAAACCATCTTTACTAAAAATACAAAATTAGCCAGGTGTAGTGGCGCATGTCCGTAATTCCAGCTACTCGGGAGGCTGAGGCAGGAGAATCGCTTGAACTCAGGAGGTGGAGACTGTGGTAAGCCGAGATCACCCCATTGTACTCCAGCCTGGGCCATACAAGTGAAACTCCATCTCAGAAAAACAAACAAACCAAAAAAAGTCCACTGATTTAGACCAGGGATTGGGAAACTGTTTCCACTCCCTGGTTTTGGAAATCAAATTTTACTGAAATGCAGCCATGCCCATTTGTTTACAAATTGTCTATGGCTGTTTTTGCAAGACTACGGCAGAACTGAGTTGCTGCAACTATCATAAGGCCTGCAAAGCATAAGACCTGGCCCTTTACAGAACAAGTTTGTGAATTTGGACCATTCATTATACAGAGAGTAGCACCTATTAAGCCTGGCAGTAATGTTTTAGAACCAGACACCTGGGACTCACACAGTGGGCACAGGCGAGGACAGATTCTCCAGGCAGAGGACTTGGACTTGCCTGATCTTGAGGGCACTAACCCTGACATCGGGGTGTAAGGAGAAAGGACACTATGTTATGGGAATGAGGGCTGGGAGCTTCCCACAAAATATAAATGCAATGACACGGGCCAGCCCTCCCATTCTCCACTGAGAGCAGATGCACTCTTTGCTTTCCAGAGCCTTCTTGGGCACTGAGGCCTTCGAACAGTCATGCTTCCCCACCCTGGACGTGAGAGAGACCACTAAGTGCTCCAGTGCACACCTGAAGTACCTGTGCCTTTTCATCTTCACAGTGATCCTGTGGCCTTGGTAGGGATCGTTCCCCTTCACTGAGGCTCTGATTAGATTGGTGAACAAAATTGGGACATTTTATAAGAAAATATGGATTTCCAGCTTCTTTGGAAGAACCTGAAGGATGGCCACACTGGGCCTGCCTTCTCTCACGGCCAGCATCAACTGGGGCTACCTCACTAAAGGAGAGCATGGGTCCAAACTACTCCCATCGGGCCTGCTTCGTTTCTCCATTTCTGTCCTATCTGGCCCTGTAAATAACACCCAATAGGGTGGTTTGACAGGCCTCCCATCACTCACCTTAACCTCTTCTCTTCAAGTACATTATATTCTAGGTAGGATGATCATTGTACCATTCAAGATTCTGGCATGGGATCAACTTAGTGACTGTGAACATGGCAAGATTACGTTTACCTGTTGAGGAGGAGTCCACTGGGCCAGACTCTTTTTTGAGACAGACTCTCACTCGGTTGCCCAGGCTGTAGTGCAGTGGCATGATCTTGGTTCACTGTAACCTCCATCTCCTGGGTCCAAGCAGTTCTCCTGTCTCTGCCTCCTGAGTACCTGGGATTACAGGTGCATGCCACACCTACTTTTGTATTTTCAGTAGAGATAGAGCTAATTTTGGTATTTTTAGTAGAAATGGGACTAATTTTTGTATTTTTGAACTCCTGACCTCAGGTGATCCGCCTGCGTCAACCTCCCAAAGTGTTGGGATTATAGGCATCAGCCACTATCCCCAACCCAGATTCTATTTTTCTTGCCTTTGGCTACACACTTGTATCCACTCAGGTGTATGCCCTCCTTGGGCCACCAGACAGAAAGGCAGCCTCTTCTACCTTTCTATGGATCATCAGAGGCATTTACAGGACTAATGATATATATACTCCCTATCATCTGAAAGTCAATACTGTCCACTAGAGTCCTAGTAAGGAATCAGCTGTCCACAAATTGTACTTGGCTCCACTTGAAAAATCCTAGCTGATAAGAGTGTGGTAGTTAAGAAGGGGACACAGGAGTAAGTCTGCCTGGGTCAAAACCCTGGCCCTGAGTGACCTTGGACAATTACTTAACCACACTTTGGCTTCTGTTTTCCATCTGAAAAAAATGAATAATGGTAGCTAACTAACATGGCTGCTGAAGAGATCAAGCCACATATTACATGTAACTGTACAAAATGTGTGGCTTAAGGTAGGTGGCCAAAATATTAGCAACAAGTTTTTTTTTTTTTTTTTTTTTTTTTTTTTTTTTTTTGAGATGAGTTTCGCTCTTGTTACCCAGGCTGGAGTGCAATGGCGCGATCTCGGCTCACCGCAACCTCTACCTCCTGGGTTCAGGCAATTCTCTTGCCTCAGCCTCCTGAGTTGCTGGGATTACAGGCACGCATCACCATGCCCAGCTGATTTTTTGTATTTTCAGTAGAGACGGGGTTTTACCATGTTGACCAGGATGGTCTCGATCTCTTGACCTTGTGATCCACCCGCTTCTGCCTCCCAAAGTGCTGGGATTACAGGCGTAGCAACAAGTTTTATTACTATTGCTACTCACGACAATTAGCATCATGTTCCACTGAGAGATACGTAACTGAAAATGATCACATCAAAAAATTCCAAGTGAGTTTCTCAAATAAAACTCTGCATGAAAATTTCCCATGTTTGATGAAAACGAACTTGTAAAATTCTAATTGAGAGTTTCTTTTAATATCAATAACAAGCCTTTAAAGTAGATTTTTTTTTTAATCCTTTTTTTTTTTTTTTTTTGAGACAGGATCTCACTCTGTCATCCAGGCTGGACTACAGGCGCCTAGCACCACGGCTGGCCAATTTTGGTATTTTTTGTTAGAGATGGGGTTAAACCATGTTGGACAGGCTGGTGTACAACTCCACATGTCAAGTGATCCACCTGCCTGCCTCAGCCTCTCAAAGTGCTGAGATTATAAGTGTGAGTCACCGCACCTGTATCTTTAAGTGATCTTAATTTTTCTCAGTAACCTGCCTGAGCTAGAGGTTGAGCATTCCTTTTTTTTTCACATAGGGTATTGCTCTGTGGCCCAGGCTGGAGTGCAGTGGTGCTATCTCGGTTCACCGCAACCTCCACCTCCTGGGTTCAAGTGATTTTCCTGCCTCAGCTTCCCTAGCTAGTAGCTGGGATTACAGGCACACACCCCATGCCCAGCTCATTTTTGTATTTTTAGTAGAGATGGGGTTTTACCATGTTGGGCAGGCTGGTCTTGGAACTCCTGACCTCAACTGATAACCACACCTTGGCCCCACAAAGTGCTGGGATTACAGGCATGAGCCACTTTGCCCAGGCCAAGGTTGAGCATTCCCAATCCAGAAACCTAAAACGTGAAATGCTCCAAAACCTACACCTTTTGGACAGCGGACATGATGCCACCAGTAGGAACAGCCAATGGTGAAACAGCACAAATTGTTCTGAATCAAGGCAATTGTGGTAACAGTGACAATGAAGATGACGTTGTTAACACTGCAGAAAAAGTGCCTACAGACAACATGGTGAGGATATGTGAGGGGATTATTGAGGCCCTAGAGCAGCCTACATTGATAACAGAACAAGAAATCAGGCAGTTTATAGAATCCAAGAGAGACCTCTAAGACAGAAACCATGGACATGAGGCAGATGACTCTGGAGGAAACATTTTAAAAAGCCACACAGCAGAATGCTTCCTTATCCCTAGAGGATGCTTCCTGTCCTTCAACCGCTTCTAGTATTTCTTATCACCTTAAAAAAATAAAATACGGTGTCCAGTGACCTTTTCATCAAAACAGCATTGTAGCTGAAGACTGAGAGCCTGCTAATGTTTGTTGCTGCTGCTGTGGTTTAGAAGCTGCTACAGGTGTTCTGGTGACCTGCTGTGTCGCTTAATTACCCTGAACACACAATTTCTCACTGTCAAGTGGTATGTCATGTTTTATACTGTTAAGTACTTACTCGTGAAGGTATAAGAAAAGGACTGCTTCTTGATAGCATCTACATTCAGAGTCAGGAATGATGGGGACACCAAACAACCAGATTTGCCACATGTGTGGCTGAGATAGTGACATCTTTGTTTTCTGATGGATCAATGTACACAAATTTTGTTTCATGCACACTACTGAAAACATTGCATAAAACAGCCTTTAAGCCATGTGTGTAAGGCATATATGAAACATAAACGAATTTCATATCTAGACTTCAGTCCCATTCCCAACAAATCTCACTATATATATGAAAATATTCCAAAAGCCAAACAAAATTCTGAAATCCAAAACACTTCTGGTTGCAAGCATTTCCCATAAGGGATATTCAAACTGTATGGGCCACATGTTGGTGATATCACATGAAAACACCAATTACTGACCCAAGCTCCAAATGCATTCCAAAAATACGGCCTGTTGGCCCGGGTGCGATGGCTCATGCCAGTCACTTTGGGAAGCTGAGGCAGGTGGATCACCTGGGGTCAGGAGTTCGAGACCAGGCTGGCAAACATGGTGAAACCCTGTCTCTACTAAAAATACAAAAAAGTTAGCGGGGCATGGTGGTGTGCACTTGTAATCCCAGCTATTTGAGAGGCTGGGGTGGGAGAATCACTTGAACCTGAAAGGCAGAGGCTGCAGTGGCCGGGGACCGTGCCAGTGCACTCCTGCATTCCAGCCTGGGTGACAGAGCAAGACTTCCAGTCAAAAAAGGAAAAAAAAAAAATCGAGATGGGGTCTCCCTATGTTGCCCAGGCTGCCTCAGCCTCCCAAAGTGCTAGGCTTAAAAGGGTGAGCCACTGCGCCAGTGTGCTCAGTCTTAATGGTAAAGGAGGCTCCTGTTTCTCCAAAAAATCCAGAGAGGCTTACCAGAGAAGCGGCCAGACTGATGCTACCAGTAGAATGAGCTTTCCCTTGGGTCTCATTTATCAGGTTGGTGCTAATGTAATTGTGGGTTTTCCATTACCTTTAATGGCAAAAACAACAAAGAAACCCTGCAATTACCTTTGCACTAGCCTAATAAATATCCCCTGGGAGCAACAGTGAAGGACAAAGGATAGTGGCAAAAGCCATGGGGCCCCCTCCTGTAGAACGTGTAACAATTTCTCTTTTCTGTTCTATTTCCCTGTCTGGGTGGTGTGGTACCAAACTGTATCTTTTTTTTTTTTTCTTAAACAATTTTTAAAAAGCTGTACGCACTCAGCAGATAGTCACTCTATTATTTACAGCATCATCTGATATCACAGGGCATTACAAAATACCTTCCATTCTTTCCAGTCTCTCCTCTCTCCTACTCAGGACCAAGGATATGCTTTTTTTTTTTTTTTTTTTTTTCCTGGAGCTCACCAATTTTCCCTATCCTAGGCAGCTGGCAGTTTATTCAATCAATCGCATTCTCATGCAATCCTCCACAGAAAATAGGAATAAAGGGGAGGGGATGGGATTTGGGATCCAGATGATTTAGACTCAGAAGTCTGAGTGGAGAATGGAGTGCGGCTGCTGGGCTGGTGAGTGGGATGAGGGTCTTCCAGATGTGGGCGGTAAGATTGGGTTACAAAGCACCGCTGTAAGCACTGGGGGGACCTGCCTGAATTCTACTTAATGGGCCATGAGACCATACATACACACACATCAGAGTCCAGCGAAGGCAGGGCTGAGAGCAGCAATACGTGAGGCTCCAGAGGTCCCGCTCACCTTTCACGAGCCAGGTGGCCGTGGCGGCTGAAACGGTGGCTTTTGCGTTCCCCACCCCTATGCCCAGCAAGACTGCCTGGGTGGCCAGGGAGCCGGAGAGGCTGGAAGCAAAGGCCTGGAGAAGAAAACAGGTACTGTGAGAAGCGGGCGCAGGAGCGTGGCGTCTTCTTTTCTGGTTCTTGGTGTTTGGGGCATGTCAGACCCCCCGGCTCCGGGCCTCGGTCACCCGTCTGTGACTGGGGAGGGAAGGGTGGCCTGCACTGTCCCCTGCCCCGGACGGCCGAGCTGACCTGGACGGAATCCCACAGCTGGTAGGGCAGATAGTCCGGGCTGACGCTATCAGGGAAGCCCTGCGGCAGGAACACGGCCTGGAGCCCGGAGACGGGTGGTGAGGCGGCCCCGGGAGCCCCCACTTCGCCCGCATCTCGTCCTTCGGGTTTGACCGTGAAGGCCCTGGAGAGCCCCCACCAGCGCCAGCCCCGGACCTCCCACTGCAGGCTCCCGTCCGCGGCTACACGGCAGCCCCGTGCCTCCCCGGAGCCGAACTGCTCGGAGCACAGGGCGGTCTGTAGACCCGCGTCGTCAGCCATACCGAGCTCCTGGGTCCCAGCCCCGCCCCTGCCACTCGGTGGCCGTGGCAGGCGGCGCTTCCGGCGGAGCTACGGCGGCTGCGGAGGGATACCCTTCGCCAACGCGCACCGGCGCCTCCCCCGCGCAGTTCGAAAACCGGCTACCGCTGTCTGCGGCCTCCGCGCCGCCTCGGACACCCCGGCATCGGCCGGGCCCTGGGGTTTTGTAGTATTTTGCAGCTGGGCCACGGGCTCCCTTTGGTCCGCCAGTTGTGTTCGAGACCCGGTTCAGCCACAGAAGTTTTAGCTGTGTGACTTTGGGCAAGTCAGTGTCCCTCTCTGGGCCTCGGGTTCTTTTTTTTGCTGTGAGGCCAGCGAGTGTATTTTTAACCCTGATTTTATCCCTACATCTACCCAACACATAGTAGGTGCTCAAAAGATATTTATGAGTGAATAAATGCATGATGATAAGAAATTGGACCAGATGAGGCCCTGTGAAGCTGCTTGTTTTGTTTGTTTGTTTGTTTGTTTTGAGACGGAGTTTCACTCTTGTTACCCAGGCTGGAGTGCAATGGCGCGATCTCGGCTCACCGCAACCTCCGCCTCCTGGGTTCAGGCAATTCTCCTGCCTCAGCCTCCTGAGTAGCTGGGATTACAGGCACGCGCCACCATGCCCAGCTAATTTTTTGTATTTTTAGTAGAGACGGGGTTTCACCATGTTGACCAGGATGGTCTCGATCTCTCGACCTCGTGATCCACCCGCCTCGGCCTCCCAAAGTGCTGGGATTACAGGCTTGAGCCACCGCGCCCGGCGCTGCTTGGTTTTTTGTTTTCTTTTTCTTTTTTCTCTTCTGAGCTGCCGTGGCCTGGACTAGAAATTCTCCGTCCTTCAGCCTTTTGCGAGACTGCAGGAACATTACTTTTGAAAGGATGCTAAGGAATCCGAGGGATGAGAAAAATCAAGGGGTTGCAATGATGTCAGAAAACAAGGGAACGAGGAGGCAAGACGAGACCATGAAACCATGCGGGGAGGGGAGCGTCTCTGTCCCTTGAACTCACCTTTTCCTCTTTCCGTTTCTCTTCTTCTCCTTCCCATCTAGTGCACCGTATTCACTCCAGAGTAGAAATTTGCCCAAAAAGCATCCTCTTTTTATCAGAAAATAAAATATCCTGGCTTCTTAGCCTGGCATTCTTGGACCGGCACAGTTTGATCCCAACCGACAGCTGTTCACTTGAAACTTCAGATTCTCCCAGAATCACCTTCCTCGTGGTAACCCTGGAAGGCCCTCCTACCCGACCTCGTCTTATCTGACACAAACACAGTCTCTCTCAGGCTCAGATAAACTTGAACAGTCCTTTTAAATTTCGGGTTTCAAAATACAAACAGCATAGTCACAACATTTCTGTAATGTTTTCTATATTCAGGTACTGGTACTGGTTTGACTAGAGGACAAAAATAAAACAAGGTTTGAAGACTAAGTACTTAAAATAGCGTTTATTTAAACCCTATGTTACCCAGGCTGGTCTCAAACTCCTGGCCTCAAAAGTGATCCTCGGGCTGAGTGTGGTGGCTCACGCCTGTAATTCCAGGACTTTGGGAGGCTGAGGCAGGTGGATCACTTGAGGTCAGGAGTTCAAGACTAGCCTGGCCAACATGGTGAAACCCCATCTCTACTAAAAATACAAAAATTAGCTGGGCATGGTGGTGCGTGCCCATAATCCCAGCTACCGGAGAGGCTGAGGCAGAACAATTGCCTGAACCGTATAGTTGTCGTTAACTCCGTGTTTGTTATCTCTTTTTTTGCCAATGGCTTGCCGGTTTCTTCCACAAATATCTGTTGCTACCTATTATGTGCTCATTGGGATAGTGAGCAAAAAAGACATGGGTCTGGGTCTTCTGGAACTTATGTTAGGGAAGGATATTGATCAAATTATACAAATAAATGCAAAGTTGGAACTATTTCAATTGCTGTAGGGGGTACATGCTACTTAATATGAGGGATTTTAAAAGGAGAATTGAGGTAATCAATGGAATCAAGGGAAACTTTTTTTTTGAGACAGACTCTCCTTCTCTCATCCAGGCTGGAGTGCAGCAGCGCAGTCTCAGCTCACTGCAGCCTCCACCTCCCGGGTTCAAGTGATTCACCTGCCTCAGCCTCTCGAGTAGCTGGGATTACGAGCATTTTTGTATTCTTTTGTATTTTTGTACACAAGCTAATTTTTATATTTTTAGTAGAGATGAGTTTCACCATGTTGGCCAGGCTGGTCTCCAGCTCCTAGCCTCGACTGATCTGCCCGCCTGGCCTTCCAAAGTGCTGGGATTACAGGTGTGAGCCACTGTGCTCGGCCAAGGGAAATTTTTTAACAAAAATTTAAGATGGAGTCTCTCTCTATGTATTACCCAGGCCTCCTGCCTCAGTCTCCCAAAATGCTAGAATTATAGGCATGAGCCACTGAGGCCAGCTGGGAAACTTTTTTTTTTTTTTTTTTTTTGAGGAAGTGTGTATTTAGCTGAGCTCTAGAGTAAGAATTAACTTGATTACAATGGGGAAAGAAGGAGCCACATGTCCGGAGTGGGGAGGTTGCAGTGAGCCAAAATCATGCTACTGCACTCCAGCTTGGTGACAGAGCGAGACTCCATCTCAAAACAAAACAGAAAAAGAGTCATGCCATATGCGCAAAACTCTTATTTAGTACATAGTGCATACTGTTTAAGTGTTTGTTGTTATTCACAGATAATGTCAAGTGTTCAAATGCGAGGCCCTTGACTCCATGACAGGTGGCCCTCATGACTAGTGTCACTGTATAATATATTGTCCAAACCAGGACTTTTCAGAGTGTCAGTAAAGGAAGCACTAATAATAATTGTGTTGGGAAAACGGGTCTGAAGTAGAGCTGTCTTGGGCATACGGGAATAGGCGGTCACATTATTTATGAACCCACTGCAGCTCTGCTGATCACCACTGTCCGCCTTGACCTCCCCACAATCAGAGACCATGACAGCCCCTGTTCGTTGTAGCATTTACTTAGCCCTCAGTGTATGCTGTCTGGGGCCAGTCTGTATTTGCTTGTTAGGTACTGATGTCCTGTCTTCCCAAGAGGACTGTAAGCGCCTGAGGGCAAGGACCCATCGTACAGGTCCCTGTGACCTGAGTGTGCAGATAGGTGTCTTGAAGAAGAGATGAGTGATAGTTCCTCTTTCTCTGGAGGTCTCTTGAGAGCCTGTGCCTAAATCCTGACATCTCACACTGCAGTTGTCTCTTGTTACACTTGGGGAATTGGTTCCAGAACCCTGGAGTATACCATAACCTGCACACACTCGTCTTGCAGTTGACTCTGCATATATGTGAATTTTGCATCTCTCCATTACTGTATTTGCTATTGTTTTTTTTGAAATGGAATTTCACTCTTGTTGCCCAGGCTGGAGTGCAGTGGCACAATCTCGGTCACTGCAACCTCCACCTCCCAAGTTCAAGCAATTCTCCTACCTGAACCTCCCAAGTAGCTGAGATTACAGGTGTGCGCCACCATGCCCAGCTAATTTTTGTATTTTTAGTAGAGACAGAGTTTCACCATGTTGGCCATGCTGGTCTCGAACTCCTGACCTCACAAGATCCACTCGCCTCAGCCTCCCCAAATGCTGGGATTACAGGCATGAGCCACTGTGCCTGGCCTACTGTATTTTTTTTTCCTTTTATTTTTTAACTGTATTAAAAAAAAAAAATCTTGGTATCTTCCCTCCCTTTCTCTCCCCTCCTCTCCCTTCCCCTCCCCTCCCTTCTTCTCCTTTCTTCCTTCTTCCTTTCCTCTTTTTGGAGATGGAGTTTCCTTCTATCACCCAGGCTGGGATGCAGGGCTATGATCATGGCTCACTGCAGGCTCAACGTCATGGGCTCAAGCGATCCTACCACCTCGCCTCCTGAGTAGCTGGAATTACAGGTGCATGCTACCACATGTAGCCATTACTGTATTTTTGATCTGTACTTGGTTGAAAGAAATCTGCATTATAAGTGGACCGGCCCAGTTCAAACCTGTGTTGTTCAAAGATCACCTGTATGTCAAGCACCAGGCAGAATACTCCAGGCTCTCAGCCCCTTGACTTTTCCCTAGTTGATTTCCCCAGTTCTAATCCTGCCTCCTATAGTCACTCTCCACACAGCTTCCAACTTCCTGGTTTACATGGTGGCTCAATGCCTGTGATCCCAGCACTTTGGGAGGCTGAGATGGGTGGATGGCTTGAGGTCAGGAGTTTGAGAACAGCCTGGCCAACATGGTGAAACCCCGTCTCTACTGAAAATACAAAAATTAGCTGGGTGTGGTGGCGCGCACCTCAATCCCAGCTACTTGGGAAGCTGAGGCAGGAGAATCGCCTGAACCTGGGAGGCAGAGGTTGCAGTGAGCTGAGGTTGCCCCATTGCACTCCAGCCTGGGCGACAGAACGAGGCGCTGTCTCAAAAACAGCAACAACAAAAACACCTCACAGTGGCTTCTCATTACTTTTATGGAAGGAGATTGCGACATTCTCCTCCAAAGCCTTCAATGACTTTCCTCCATACTTGAAAATGAAACCCAAACTTTTTGTCAGAGCAAGCAAAGCTCTGCAGCTCCGGCCCTGCGCGATCTCTCAGACCTCTCCCCTGCCTGCCACTCATCCTGTCACTTCCCCTACTGATCATAAGATCCAGGAGCACTAGTCTCTTTCCAGGGCCTTGTATCCACGCCTGGCACAAGGTAGGTGCTAAATGCTAATTTGTGGAAATAATGAATTTTTGTTTTTTGAAAGGGATGGGGAGGCTGGGCGCAGTGGCTCATATCTGTAATCTCAGCATTTTGGGAGGTTGAGGCGGATCACCTGAGGTCAGGAGTTCAAGACCAGCCTGACCAGCATAATGAAACTCCGTCTCTACTAAAAATACAAATGGTACGCTGGCTCACTGCTGTAATCCCAGCACTTTGGGAGGCTGAGGTGGGTGGATCACGAGGTCAGGAGATTGGGACCATCCTGGCCAACATGGAGGCCAACATTTTCTCTGCTAATAATACAAAAAAAAATTAGTCTCGAATGGTGGTGGGCACCTGTAGTCCCAGCTGATCAGGAGGCTGAGGCAGGAGAATCGCCTGAACCTGGGAGGCGGAGGTTGCAGTGAGCTGAAATCATGCCACTGTACTCCAACCTGGGCAACAGGGCCTGACCCAGTTTCAAATAAAGAAAAAAATAAAACAACAAATTTTTGGCCTCTTGCATCAAAAACCAGCAATGACAAGCACAAGGATTTTGTTAAGTTAAGTGAGCCACAGCTGGGGACTGGCCACGTTCTTGGAACTTTGCTCTCTCTCCACCACTTAGTCCATGACCCAGCAGTTATTTCCTTTCCCCACATGGCCGTGGCACTGGTCAGTTCCTTGCCCAGTGGAGTCTCCTTTCCACACCACAGCATTTATCCCTCCTCCTGATACACTTGCTCCCCTTGTCGATGCTCCCTCATAGACCAAAATGTAACACACCCACCAGGCGCCTCCCTGCTGCCAGGCTGTCAGGACAGCCAGCGAGTGTGTGGAGGGAGGCGGCCTGGTCCAAGATTTGGCCTCAAGATCCTGTGACCTCATCTCCCCACAGAACTGCAATTACACTTTCACCTGGGGCAGCATTGACAGTATACACCCGGGGAATTGAAAATATTTTTGAAAAACTTTGTCCCGGTTTTAATCACCAAAAACAATGACAACTTCCCTGCAGCACCTCCAGAGAGACGACCGCGCCTCGAGAGGCTCTGCTTTTCCATGATCCTTTGAGGCAGACAGGGGCTCTCCTGGAGGGAGCAGAAATTGTGGAGTCTGAGACAGAAGGAGAAGAGAGCGAAGCCCAGTGGGTGCTGGATTCTCTGCCTCCTGGGGTGTGTTTTTACTGAAACATTTTCTGTTACTCCCCAGATTCTTTAGGTGAACTATCATTCAATTATAAATAGAGAAATGGGATCACACAAGTAACTTGAGAAGGATTTGTCAACAGGTTACAGTGCCAGGAAGAACGTGAGGTTCAACATTGACAAAGAAAATAGAGACACCTGTGTAATTCAACGCACGTTGATATGCACGTGTAGATTGCATATATACATATGTTTGGAATATATGTTTTATCAAAATGTAACTCAATAGAGATAGACTCTAAACTGAGCAATATTCATAGAAGAAATGAAGACATTTAATAAGGAATTTCCTCACACACACATGAGCACCAAGTTTATGTAGTTGAGAGGGAATTTCTGAGAGGGAAATTCTATCAATAGAGTAATCAATAAACCAATGCTAGTTAACCTACTCAAGAGTTATAGAGTGGTCCATCTTTCCTGAAATAGTTTTTGTTATATAAAGACGATAACAGAATCTTGCCTAGATTTAGCCATGTAGAATACTATAGACAAATGGGGCATATACATTTAAGAATAAGAATATTAACATGAGAAAATATTGCATCAGTATACTAATGCCTAATCAATTATCCTTTATCTTATAAAGGGAAGTATGATTCAATATTAAGAAATTCATTGATGAAATTAATCACATTAATAGAATGAATGTCATGTGACTATGTTCATCAATGCAAAAAGAAATGGGCAGAATTCTACAGAAAAATATGTTTAATACATTTAGTAAGAAATTGGTGGAAAGATTTCTGAAAAACACGAGAATAGACTTATACAAATGAAAAATAATGACTCCAAATGTTTGGGTAGGAAAATTCAACAATCTTGAGACGTCAAATAATCTTTGAAGAAATTTATATGTTGAGTTGACCTAAATACCATACACTTGAATTCTGAAGATTTAAAAAATGTATTGCTATGAAAAGTGAACAAGAAAATCCATGAACAATTTGAAATAAAAAAAGAAGAGTGACTTCCCCTGTTATATATTATTAAAACGTGGGGACCCCATGCGGTGGCTCATGCCTGTAATCCCAGTACTTTGGGAAGCTGAGGCAGGCGGATCATCTGAGGACAGGAGTCTGAGACCCATCTGGCCAACATGGTGAAACCCTGTCTCTACCAAAAATACAAAAATTAGCTGGGCCTTGGCAGGCGCCTATAATCCCAGCTACTTGGGAGGCTAAGGCAGGAGAATCGCTTGACCCGGGGAAGCAGAGGTTGCAGTGAGCCAAGATCGCGCCACTGCACTCCAGCCTGGGTGACAAAGCAAGACTCTGCGGGAAAAAAATAAATAAGTAAAACGTAGGAATTAAAATAGTGGACTGCTGATTCATGAATATAAATAGAAATGAGTAGAATACAAATTTTAAAATAGAATAAAATATGTGAAAATGTTCTTTACAATAAGACAGCAGTGGCAAAAGTAGAATTGTGGATCACAATTGGAGACCACAGCCCATAAATGTGTAGCTGAGCCTTTGTCTTCTGATGTGTTTTGTTGCCACAGAGATGGTGTTTCCACAAGTGCGAGGATAGTCAGCATTTGAACAGAGCAGCTTTGGCTATTGTCTGATGGAGAACATTTTTTTCTGGCACAATACATATTGTAACCTGTTCTAAGAGCCCACAGCTTGTTTTCTGGTGAGCTGAGATGTGACTGCCTTCGGTAACACTTTATCACCTGCATCTGAGCCACTAAAAAGTCACATACTGTTTCAGTCATTTCTTTGGTTGGTGACTTGCCTGGTGTGAGACTATCCTGGGACCCCTCCTATCCAAGCCCACAGGTGATAACAGTCTGTGAACAGTCCAGGGAGAGAGAAACTGCTTGGGGGTGCTGGACAGTATATGAACAGACGACTTCTACCCATCACTGGGCTTTGGCCAACTGTTCAAACCATGTTCAAATAAGATAAATGCCAATTGTAACCAATGCAGCTGTTCTGTACCCCACTCCTGTAGTACCTGTTTCTGTATGTCACTTGCTTTATTCTGTCCATAAATCCTCTCTGACCACACAGCAGCACGGAGTCTCTCTGAACCATTCCGGTTAAGGGAGCTGCCTGGTTTGCAAGTCATTCTTTGCTCAATTAAATCCTGTTCAACCTAATTTGCCTAAAGTTTTTTTTTTGTTTTGTTTTGTTTTTAACATGACCAAGGTGAACAAGAGCTTGGAATACCTTAGGTGGGAGGAACATGGTTGGTAATGTTTTTGGGAGGGTGAGTCGAGGCCAGAACGAGGTTTGAGGGCCAGAGAAGGACCCGTGTGAGAGGCTGAGGAGGGTGCTGTTGGTAACTGTGCCTCTTATACCTGGACAAGGTTATTATCCCTATCAAACATGAGAGAAGAGGAAGAGTTCTCAAAACACACACAGGAGGTATTTCCCTTCCATTTTTTATGTTTCTACAAAGAGCCAAGAGCCAAGTGCAGGGCTTCTGTCCCTCATTCTCACAGTGTTCAGAGTTGCCAGCCACGTCCAGTGAGGAGGGTTCAGGTGCACAGAGCGGTCTTCTAAATACTAATCTACATCTTTCTCCATCACAAAATTTTTATCATGTCAATTAAATAAGTTTTGTTTCATAAAAAAAAATATATTTTTAAGGCCGGAGAAGGCTGGGGCCTCATGCCACCAGCCCACACTTTAAATGGCCCCTGTGGGAACCTTAGCTCAGTTTTCCCCCAAGATGACCCCAAATCCTCCAGCCTGGATGCTGCCTCCAGGGTCCACCCTTGTGGGAGTTCCGACTGAGACCCACCTCGCCAGAGCGCAGGAGCCAAGCCAAGCTCATTCCGCAGTGGCTGCTCACCTTGGACAATCTGTCCGCTCTGCGGTCGGTTACACCACTGCTGTCTACTGTCAACCAGGTCCACGCCAAGAGACGTGGGCAGTGCATGCCCGATCATGTCTTTAGTAACAACCCCCCTGCATCTCGCCTGTCTCCAGCTTCCCCTGTCCCTTGAAGCTTGGTTTCCTTGATCAGGATTAGGGGTTTTCAGTGGCGGGGACTCCTGACAGTCACAGGATGGCTTCTATGAGGCCAAACCATGTCTGAATTGACACTCCATGTTATTTAACCTTTTCATTCTCCTCTGCTCAGCAGTGTGGGGTGGAGTTCCCCAGAGAAGAAGCAGTGGTGTGAATTCAGCTGTCTCCTATTAATCCAAGTATTTCAAAGGCCCCAGCGGTCAGAGCACCATGGTCTCAAGATGAGCAGGAAAACCTCTTCCAGTGGGTATGTGGACCTGGGAAGGTTTAGAGAATCCAATTCCAGATCTTTGGAGTCCATTCTCACTCATTCTCAAAATCAACTAGACCCAGGAACTGTGTCTAGGGGAGTTCCTGCCCCCGGGCCCTTCTCACGCCTCCTTCCTTCTCCCACTTGCCAATCTCACCTGCCTGAAATTTACAAGGGGTATTGTCTCAGACCTTCAGAATAGGGATCCTTCAGTAATTCCCCCAATTCTATGCCATCCATCTGATTAGAGGTTTATTTCCAATACAATTGGAATTTCTGTTTCACAAATATTTATTACAATTGGAAACATTCACTCTGGTGAACTGAGTTTTACTAAATATGCATATATATGTTATATATACATAAATTTCCTCTTGAATATATATGTATATGTCAGAGCTATCTATCCATCTATCTATACGGAGAGAGAGTGAAACAGAGACACCAACAGATAGAAAGAGACAGAAAATGAGAGAAGTTGCAAGTAAGTAGAATGGGACTGAACAGAACCCTGAGAAGCATAAAAGCGTGAGTTACCTTAGGATAAGGAAGTTAAGTGGGGGTAGTGGAACAGAAATGCAAGTTCAAGAAGTAAAAGGCATGATGTAAAACTCGCAGCCGCTAACGAAGGACTTGTCTGGTTTTTTTAAAATTATATAGTGGTCAGGGCCAAATCACCACCCCAGTAACATTGTGTTGGACACATCCGAAAGAGTGAGGTGTGGTTTGTTTTAATGTGTCTGGATCCCGCCACAATTAAAATCCTTTGCTATAATTTAAACATATGATGCAAAAATAAGTGTCTACAAAACCTGTGTGGGGGTATACACAAAGATTCTCTAGGGAGAAGGGACAAAGAATTTGAAGACAATTAGTTTAAAGGAAAGAATATCTGGAGGAAAGTCTAATCCCCTAGCTGATGTTACCTTTCCTCCTGAAACGTGCAATGGGGCTGCCCAGGCCTTTGTCTCCGATTGTACCATCTACCTGTAGAAAAATGAGACTTGGTTCTCATCGTAGTTTTAGCAGCCATGATGTGCATGGCCTCAAGGAAGTTCCAGAGGATGTTTTAGGCTGCAGGAGCCATTTGCGGGATGTTTCTTTCCAAGGAAAATGTTCATGTCATGACTTTTATTCCACTAACATAATTTGAACATACAGAGGTACTTTTAAATAATGGGCCAGATGATCCCAGTTTATCTACTGGGATAAACCTGTATTTGCTTAAAGAAGTGCAGTCTTCTGTTAGGGCAGGCGTCCTTTCAACTGTGGAGATTTGCATTCTGAGATCCTGTCAGTCTAAGCCTGTCTGTAAGGAGCTGCTGCTGTGTATTATTAGGGCAGCCTCTTTAGCTTTGGTTCTATACCACGTGGCTGGAAGATTTTTCTTGAATTTGATCTGAGGCCCCCTACCCTACCCCCACTGCTGGGGAGGAGGGCCGTTCTGGAGTCTGGCAGCTGTAACTTCTGAGCCCCAGTGTTTTGCAATGGAGAAGGAGAGGCAGAAGAGGGAGGTGCACACTCAGCCACTCTGGGCATCCTTCCTGAGTGGGCTGGGTCCCCGCAGGGCATGCTCTTGTCTACCCAGGAGCACAGCTGATCTTGGCTGGGTCTCCCTCAGCACCCTCAGGATGTGTGGAGCAGGTGTCTGTGAGTCCCTGGGAGACCCTGGTTCTTGGCCAGTCACACTGTCCCCTACCACACCTTTGGGACCCTCATGTGGCTGCAGATGTGGCTGGTAGTGCCAATCAAGGAGTCCTCCCAAACCTAAATCCCCCCTCCCATAACTCGTAACTTCAACTCCCTTCATTTTCTGAGCTAAGCTCCAATCAATGAAAACAGTCAAGTGGGAGTCAGGGGACAGGAAAGTGGCCCGCGGGGTGGGGCAGGAGAGGGGGAAAGGACAAGTCTCTCCTGAATGGACCCAGAGAAAGCTCCTCCCTCCTACACTGACCTTCGGAAGCGCAAGGACCCTGTTTCCTCCCTAGCCCTGGGCCCCTCTGGTGGCTGCAGGTCCTGATTGCTGTGCTAGTTACAGCAGGAACAGGCCCCCAAAATGTCACATCTCCAGGAAATAAGACCAAGTTTCCACCTAACCTCAGCTCTCACCTCCCTCGCAAAGTGTTCACAGGGGAAACCATGGCCAAACTATGTAACATGAAATCTACAACCTGCTTTTTGCTCTGATTCTAACCTGGTACTGCCATGAGAAAGTCAGGGTTTTGCTTTGCCTGAGAGTGGGATTTGTGTCGTCAATTCCAATCAGATTTCTGGACAGGTTCTTCTTTCCCTGATGGTTGAGGTCTTCACTGCAGTCCTCTCCGTGGAAGGAGAGACATTCCTGGAGGTCTAAACAGTTACCATATCAGTTCTTTTTTCCTCCCTCTGGCTCTGGCTAATTTCTTGTTAGAGCCTGCCTCGATGAGGGAGTTCCTATTAGGTTTCTTAATTTAAGAGACATCATCTATTGTGAATTCCTCTGTAAATCAGCAGTGCTTTATTTTTCTGTTGCAGAATGGGTTTGTGATCCTGGTTTTCTACAGTTCTTTAGAACATGTGCTTTTGTAATCTCACATTCAACCCTTCCTTCAGTGACTCATCTAGGATGAGACAGGCAAAGGTTGCAGTGAGCCGAGATCGTGCCACTGCATTCCAGCCTAGGTGGCAGAGTGAGACTCCCTCTCAAAAAAAAATTAGTAAGGGCCAGGCACAGTGGCTTGCGCCTATAATCCCAGCACTTTGGGAGGCCGAGGCGGGTGGATCACGAGGTCAAGAGATCGAGACCATCCTGGTCAACATGGTGGAACCCTGTCTCTACTAAAAAATACAAAAAATGAGCTGGGCATGGTGGTGCACGCCTGTAGTCCCAGCTACTTGGGAGGCTGAGGCAGGAGAATTGCTTGAATCCAGGAGGTGGAGGTTGCGGTTAGCCGAGATGGTGCCATTGCACTCCAGTCTGGGTAACAACAGCGAAAATCCATTTAAAAAAAAAAAAAGTAATAAACTGAACACCAAAACGAAGTCAATTTTGCTGTATGTTAATTTAAAATTGCTACAACCAAAAAGGCAAATCAGCAAACCTTTATGAGTGCATAGGCACCCATGAATGTTGGGTTTTGAATGGAAGAAAAAGTGACAGGAAATATACACATGTTTAATATTGGTTACATTAAAGGGGGCAAAAATGATTCAACTTTTCAGTGTACATTTCTGTATTGTTTTATTTCAATTAGTATGTAGGGATTTTGAAATCTCAGAAACATCTACTGAAAATGGAAAATACTAGGAAAAATATTTAAAAAGAAGCAGTATTTCTGCTTTATTGGGTACCTATTGACATGGTAATAAACAACACAAATGCATCTCCATTCTTTGTTTTTTATTATTATTTTTTGAGATGGAGCCTCACCCTGTCACCCGGGCTGGAGTGCTGTGGCATGATCTCAGCTCACTGCCACCTCTGTCTCCTGGGTTCAAGCAATTCTCCTGCTTCAGCCTCCCAAGTAGCTGGGACTACAGGCACACACCACCATGCCCAGCTATTCATTTCCATTCTTGTGGAGCGCAGCCTGGTGGAATTTGATCCACGCGCTTACAGATGGCTTATCTGCAAAATGTGTCTAAAAAGAATTTTATAGGATAAATTTTTATACATGTTTGAAACAGTGTTTGGCACAAATGAATAAATGTAATGCAAGCTGTTATTAATCATCTCTGAATTAGGAGAATAGTTGCCATTGCATCATTGTAATTACACAAAAGCCTCTGTCATGTAACAGTAAATGTCAATTTCCATAGCATTTCGACCCTGGATACTGAGACATGGGGCAAAGGGCAAGGACATGTCCTGGTTTGGCTCTTGCATTTTCTGGGTCTCCTCATTTATCTTTTTTTTTTTGCCTTGTTATCTGTCTAACTTCAGGGAAGCCTCTCCCTTCTTCTACTCCCCAGAATGACCTATCACCCTCCTTCAGGACCTAGTTGCAGGGCGTTTCTGTCTTAGGCTGACATTCGACTCCTTGCCTACATCTATAGCTTGGCACAAAGAGATTCACGCACCCTCAAGAGCGTGGGTGAGACGTACACAGCCTGCTAGAGCTGAAGGTGAAACTAACCTGGGAAAATCATGACCTCATAGCAGAGCAGGATGTGAAAGGTTTTGGAAAGGAGGTGGCCCTGCAGGGGAGGAGGGATTTTTAAGGGGAGGGAGTGGATTGGGGGAAACACTCAGTGAGGAGGGAAAGTAATATGTCAACTCTACCTTTTTCTCTATCCAGGCAGATGGCTCTTCTTAAGGCCAATAAGGATCTCATTTCTGCAGGACGGAAGGAGTTTAATGTTCTGCTGAATCAGCAGGTGAGTCCAGGCTTTCCCCTTCAAAGGACTGGCCTGGAGGCTGGGGGGTGGAGGATGAGGGCAGAAAAAAGAGGCTAATTGGAGCGGATGAAGTACTGGTGGAAACAGCAAGAGACGCGGGATACAACACAGAGGAAAGAGGATGTGAGAGCTGGTGTTGCCGGACTATTCTGGGTTTTCTGAATTCCATTGCTGACCATATTCTCCCTCGCCACCCCCCAGGTCTTCAATGACCCTCTCATCTCTGAAGAAGACATGGTGATTGTGGTGGAGGACTGGATGAACTTCTACATCAACTATTACCGGCAGCAGGTGACCGGGGAGCCCCAAGAGCGAGACAAGGCTCTGCAGGAGCTTCGGCAAGAGCTGAACACTCTGATCAACCCTTTCCTGGCCAAGTACAGGGACTTCCTGAAGTCTCGTGAGCTCCCGAGTCACCCACCGCCCTCCTCCTAGCCCAGGGACCCAGACCCTCCTCTCTGAGACACTCTCAGACCTTCCTGTCCTCAGGCTATGCTCTTGCTCTACCCCGACACCTCAATAAAGAGCAATGCTGGTTTTGTTGGACTTCCTGGCTTGTTTTCCATGGTCTGTCCTGACTTGCGGAGGCAGTCGGTCCCTTTCCTTCTGCCCTCCGTCTTAGATATGCTTTTGGAGGCTTAATGCCTTAGACTGGAGGTTAGCAGCTTTGAGTGACCACCGGGCATCGATCCTAAACTAAAACAGGCTGAACGAAGGCCAGGAAGGCGGGGACTAGAGAGGCGGTCGCCTGCGCCGGAGAGGGGGTGGCAGAAACAGGAAAGGGGGATAGAAGCCCCCCAGACGTGGTCCGTTGACCTGCTTGTCGAGGAGGAAGCTGTTGGAAGTCTCCCGGTCTTGTTCATCCTGCGTCAGGTCCCCTGCCTCAACTTTTCAATCCCCTGTCCGTAGCCCCAGTTCAAACAACATTCTGGGATCTTCGGACTCACTATCAAAGAATACCTCCTCGGAGCCCCGAGCATCGCAGGAACTTAGAGCTGGAAGGGATCCTGGGAACCCTTCAGCGCGCCCCTTGTTTCAGGCGGGCGGGCCCCTTCCCTTTGGGTCCAACATCCCTGGCAGATACCAGGATTGGGAAACAGAGGAGCCCGCCTTCCCCCTGTGGTGGGTTGAATCCCCCTGCCCCAAATTTCTCCGGTCAATTCCCGGTCTAGGCGCCCTTTCTCCCAGACCTCTAGACTCGAAGCCTCTTTATTTTAGGGTTCTGGGCGGAACCAGGGCCGGGCCAGGCTCATAAGCTTTCTAAAAACGAAAGGAAGGTGTTAGACCCGCGGCGGAGTCTCCAGTAAAAGCCTCCAGGCGCAGAGGGGAGGGTGCGCGGGGCGGGGGCGCGCGGGGGGGGGGGGGCGGGTGTGCCCGTGGTGTGGGTGCGGGGAGCCAGGCAGGAGGTTGCGCAGGGAGGGTGCGGGTGCTGGGCGAGGGTGGGCGGAGATCGGGGATGCCTGGGGGCGGGGGCACCCGGGGTGTGGGTGAGCAAGGCGGGGCGCGCAGCGAGGAGGCGCCGCCCACTAATCAGACGCGGCCCCGGGCGTGCGCGGGAACCTGGAGGCGCCGCCTTGGGCCTTTTCCGTGTTCTCTCTAACGCGGGAAAAGTTTGGGCTCAGAGGGATTGTTACTGGTTCCAGCCTCTGGGACCTGTGAACCAGCTGTTGTTTTGTGGGTCTCTGCAGCCCTGATCAGGGTGAAAGGGAACTAGCTCAGTGTCCCCAGCGGAGCTTCCAACCCTGGGGTGTGGTCGGCCCCAGACCCAGCGTGGGAGAGTGGCGCCTCCCAGGGAAGCAGGCGGCGAGCACCTCTGGGGTGGGATCGGTGGTCCAGGCAGAGGCTGCGGCCTTCTCCTTCGTCCTCTTTCTCAGGAAATCTCAGTCTGTGACTGGGACCACGGCCCGTTCAGGCGGGACAGTAGCCGGCAGCCTCACCATTGCAGGAAAGACCTGGCCAGGTGTGCGTGGGTGGAGGACAGTGCCTGGGGAACCTTAGGAGAGTCACAGATCATCGCTCCAGCGCCTTATGTGGAACGGCGAAGTGACCGCATGTAACCCACACACATCCTCTCGTGGACTTCGCATCATCTGTAGATTACTTATAATACTGACTAAAACGTCAGTGCTAAGTAAATAGTTGTTACACTCTATTATTTAGGGAATAGCGACAAGAAAAAAAGTCTGTACATGTTCCGTACAGAGGCACCATCCATTTTTCCCCCAAATATTTTTCATCTGTGGTGGGTTGAATCCGCAGATGCGCAACTCACAGATACGGAGGGACCACTGTGTTTATCTTTCAGCTTAGCTGAAAAGAATATCAGAAGCCATTTTGGCTCAATTCATGAAGAGGAACTTTCCATACCTTTAGATCTACCCAGCTATGGGAGCTGTTGAGCTAACCTCTTCTCAGATGCCGGAGGAAAAATGACCAATTACAGGTACAAGGTAGAAAAGATTCTTCCTGGGAAGTTCAACACGGAAACTCCATTCCGACCATTCCATAAGCCTGTGCAATTGAGAAGCTGCAAAAAATATTTTTAGGACAGAAAAATCTGAACCTGCACTTCCTGTTCTCACATTGCTATCACCAAAGGGTCTGGTTGTAAATCTACCTGAAGTAAAATTGGGCGGTGGTGTGTGCCTCAGGGATCCAAGTAGCTAGGATTACAGGCAGCCACCACCAGGCCCAGATAATTTTGTATTTTTAGTAGAGACGGGGTTTCGCCATGTTGGCAAGGCTGGTCTCAAACTCCTGCCCTCAGATAATCCTCCTGCCTCAGCCTCCCAAAGTGTGGAGATTACAGGCGTGGAGCCACTGCACCCAGCCTCTTGAGGGGTTTTAATTGCTACTTCAATTTCTTTATTTGTTAGTGGTCTGCTCATGCTTCCTCTTTCTTCTTGATTATATCTTGGCAGGTAAAAAAGTTTTTATTTGTATAAATTTAGGGGGTATAGGTATAATTGTTATATGCATAAATTGCGTAGTGGTGAAGTCAGGACTTTTAGGATATCCATTATCCAAATAGCACACACTGTACACAGGAAATACTGTTTCATCACCCACCCCCTCCCACCCCTCCACCGTTACAAGTCTCCACTGTCTATCTTCCCATACCCTACATCCACGTGTACACATTATTTAGCCTCTACTTATATGTTAGAACATGCAATACTTATCTTTCTGTGTCTTAACTTATTTCACTTAAGATGATGGTCCACAGTTCCATCCATGTTCCTACAAAAGACAGAATTTCATTCTTTTTTATGACTGCGTAGTAATCCGTGTGTGTGTGTGTGTGTGTGTGTGTGTGTGACATTTTCTTTATCCAGTAATCCATTGATGGATGCTTTGATTGATTCCATATCTTTGCTATTGTGAACAGTGCTGCAATAAACATACAAGGACAGGTATCTTTTTGATATAATGATTTCCTTTCTTTTGTGTAGATACCAGATAGTGGGATTGCTGGATTGAATGGTAGTTCTATTTTCAGTTATTTGAGAAATCTCCATACTGTTTTCCATGAGGTTGCACTAATTTACATTCTTACCAACAGTGTATAAGGATTCTCCTTTCTCTGTATCCTCACCAATAGCCGTTATTTTTTGTCTTTTTAATAATAGCTGTTCTGACTTAATGTAAGATGATTTCTCATTGTGGTTTTAGCTTGGAGTTCTCTGATGATCAGCAATGTTGAGTATTTTTCATATGCCTGCTGGCTATCTGTATGTCTTCTTTTGAAAATGTCTATTCATGTGCTTTTTACATTTTTAAACAGAATTATTTATTTATTTTTGTTGAATTGTTTGAATTTCTTATAAATTCTGGATATTAGTCCCCCCTCCCTCCCCTGCCCGTCCCCTTCCCTTCTGTCACCCAGGCTGGAGTGCAATGGGGTGATCTCGGCTCACTGCAACCTCTGCCTCCTGGATTCAAACGATTCTCCTGCCTCAGCCTCCTGAGTAGTTGGGACTACAGGCGCTCGACATCACTCACACCAAGCTAATTTTTCTATTTTTAGTAGAGATGGGGTTTCACCATGTTACCCAATCTGGTCTTGAACTCCTGAGCTATCCGCCCGCCTCAGCCTCCCAAAGTGCTGGGATTACAGGTGCTCGCCATCGTACTTGGCTGAAACGGGTGTGTTTCACTCCTTCTGGTCCTCATCTGTGTATAACCATACTCATCTTTCATAAAATTTGCCTCTCTACTGTATGTGACTGTATTTGTTCTGCTTAATAGTCCAGTTCCCTAGTCCTCTTGCCATCTGTTTAATGGTTAACCCATACACTACTAGCCTGATATTTTTTCTCTCGTTTGTATTCCATTTGACTCTTTTTCAAATACGCCTTTAAACTTCATAGTGTCTTGTTCTTTCCATAAAATGAATATGTCTTTTCTTTTTAAATTATATTTATTTAAATGTTTTAAACGTAATTCCGGCATACAAAGCTTTGCTCATACTTTCTTGAGATACTTCCTCCTTATTTCCTTGTGTCTTTCATAGTTTTTATTTTGGTTCTCAGTTTGGGAAATATCACATCAGGGATGCCTCTGGTCATGTGATTTCTTTATTACATTTTCACCAGGTGAGGCGAACAGCCCACAAAGCTTTAACAGCCTCTGATCTGGCAGCATGCCGGGAACACTTGCTTCTTAGTTTTTCTTCTCTGCATCGTTCTCTTTCTTTACTTCTGCCCCTGTGAAGTGCTCATATTTTCCTTTAACTCTATTCAGCATTTTTCTTTTGCAGCTTCTTGAAGATTTTTGACAAGCCCAGGCAAGTCTTAAGTCATAGCTTATTCCCCTTCCTTATTTGAAAATGTTATCACTTCTCTAAGCATTCCTCGTTACTTTCTCTTTTCCTTTGTTCTCTTCTGCCTTTACCTCTTTAGAAAATTTCCAAGATTTTAGCCAATCGAGTCAAGCATAGAATGTGAGGTCCTGTTCTGGCCAGTGGAAACTGGACACAGCAGTAGGGCGATTATGTTATGAAAGTTATAAATGTCCCTGTCTCCCTTGTTCAGATATGCTCTCGTGTCAAGACTGCCAGCAAGTTGCACCCTTCCTGCAGGAAGTAAAACTAGTCTTGCTGACTGATCTACTGTCTCATTGTGGATTCTTCCCGACTTTATAAACCCGTTCCCAACAATAGCGCCACTGCAATGAGCCTTAAACTTGCCCACTTGTAGACAGGCCACCTCCACACACCCACTTCTCACTTCGCAGGCTCTGTTCCTCAGGTCCATGGAGGCGGGCTGCCTTCTTCCCATCTCATTAGCTCTCCACAAGCATCTAGTGAGCTCTAAAACCTACTCCAGGATGACAAGGGTCAGGTCCTCCTCCTCTCTCCTGGCACTCATGCTGTCTGGGGAGTGCTGCCAATCCCACCTCAACTGAAGGGACAGGGGCATGTGCCCAGTCAAATGTTCAGTGACCTAAAAGGTCCAGCATGCCTAGGGCCTGGCCGCACAACCTGGCACCCCTCCCCCACCTGGCCTTCACTCCAGCCTTTTTTTTTCTCTCACCAATGATAGGATGTTCACCTGTGCCACAATTCCATGAGTCTAGTGACTGGGCCAGGTAAACCCCAGCTGAGTGCCTGTGACTCCACTCTCTTACCTCCCACTCAGGTGACAGTACAAGCATAACCTTGAATTTGACCTAATTTATACAGATTCCTCTCTTAGTAACGTGACCACAGCCCTCACAATCCAATGAGACTGGGGCAGCAGGTTCCAAAACCTCACTTTATTCCAATGTGAAATGAAGACATGGTGGTTCAAAAATGAGAAAAAGTTCCTCATCAGCCGTGGGGGTGCTCCACTTGCCAGCTATGTCTACCCCCTCTGAAACAAGGTGTCTGGTGACACTACAGCCATAGGCAGCTCTCTGCCAAGCCCCAGGCAGAGGTCACAGCTGAATGTGACTCCCTAGGGCTTATAGGGTAGAATCTCCTCCCTCAGTCTGGGCTTTGACAGCAGGCACAGACAGGTGGAGAGAGGGTGCAACCGTGGCCTGTGGGGTCCCCTGCCACCCCCAGAGCTAGTCTCTGCAGAAGGTGCTGTGTGGCCAGGAGCGGGGCTCCACAGAGAGGTGACAACCCCTCCTGTGTCTGTAACCTTTCCCCAGGATCCATGATTGGGCCCTGGTTGCCCAGATCCCTTACCCACCCCACCCTCCCTGTGTCAGGCAGCTCAGGTTAAAATGGGGAGAATGATATATTCAAACTGCAGACCCCAAAGTTATATCCATCTGGGCTACAGGGAGCACAGAGGCCAGTCGGAGCCTGTGGCAGCACCTCCTGCTGGGCTTGAGGGCAAACAGGCCAGGGCTGGGCACAGGGACATCTAGGGGACCACCACTGACAACAAACCCATCCCCATCAGTCTGGAGCTACCACCAGGCCAATCATGATAAATAAAACCACTGCAGACTTCAACCTGCCACAAAACTAAAGTGAACCCCAACCCCCAGCCCTGCCGCAGAGCTCTGGCTCCCCATCTTTTTTGGCTTACGACTTAGACATTGAGCCAGGTTGGGCCTGGGAGTTGTGGCAGTAAAAGCAGCAGCCACAATGTCAACCATGCAGATGAGCTGAGAAATCCCACCTGCATGTCATCCACTCACCACTGTCTTGGCGCGATGTACAGGCTGGGAAGGACAGATCAATATTCTTGGCCACGGATGTACTCCACACCCCTGCTGGAAGATCAGGAGGCTGAGGGGAGTATGGAGAGCCTGAGGGAAAAATGGGGAGCCTGAGGGGCCCCTTAACCATTCATGGGACTTCAATTGGGCCTTTGCATTGCATATTCTCTGAATCAGTGCAAAGGCATCTTTTAGTGGGGCATTCAGGCTGGGGTCCCAGGAGGATGGTAGAGGTGGAACATGGCAGAGGGGCCTTCCCCTTCTCCTGGAGTCCGCATCACTGTTAACAGGGCCGCTGACTATCCATCTGTCTCTCTTCCCTCTTGACCCCTGCAAGCTCAAGGAAGAAGGTTCCTTGGCAGCCACAGGGCAGGGAGCTTAATTCCACTGGCCCCGTTGGCTCAAGCTCAGTGGCCAAAGGTTCCTACTCCAGGATGCCAGGGATGAAGGGAACCTGACCCAAAAGCCCCCAGTCCTGGCACAGCCCACCTGGGCCTAATAGATGGTGTAGATGGTGTTGGCTTCCTTCTGCTACAAGGCCGACCAGAACTCAGCTTTGTTCTCACAGACCCAAGCAACGAAGTGGTGGCTGCCAGATCTCCCCAGAAATGAAGAAGACAGCCAGAGTATGGAGGTGAGGAATAGGTGGACCCATCAGGCCAGGACTCTCAACAGAGAGAGGAATGCCACTGGCTTCTGAAAAAGAGATACTTGTGTGTACGACATTTACAACGGTCAACTCCTAAGCATGAAAAACTGGTAGCAGCAACACTCGGGGACTGTGACCTTCACAATCACCCAGTGACTTCCAGATGCTCCTAAGAATAGCACAGCTCAGCTGGGCCGCTGATTTGACTGCTCAATAGCTTGCAACCAACACAAAGCTCCAGATCCTGAATCTGGGAGCCTGATGGGAAGGGACTCTAGTGAGTGTGGTCAGAACGAGCCCTGCTTCACTGTGCAGAGCTTCTCTCCTCAACGACCCAGCCCCAGAACAACCCAGGGCACTTGTGCCCCCAGCTGGGTGCAGCTGGCTGCAGCTCCAATCTCACAGGGCTGCTCCTCACCTGTGCTCCACAAAGGCATTTGAGCCTATGGGTGCAGGGGACACCACCATGGGAGCACTCCTCTTGCAGCTCCTTGTGGGGCACAGGCAGAAAGCTGAGGTCAGCGGAAGGGGGCTCAGCAGATAGAGAACACAGTGGCACCTGTCATTGCCAGTGACACCCTTGCCCTCACTGAGGAGAAGAGCTCCGTCTCCTCATCATAGCGGTTGAGCACACAGTGTCACAAAGTCTTGAGCAGCTAACTTGTGCTCTAGCAGCTCCAGGCACCACGGGGGCCACACCACTGTCTTGCAAGGTCAGTGAAGCTACAGATGACACTCTGCTCCTGGTCCCACTCCAGGATGCCAGGGATGAAGGGAACCTGACTCAAAAGCCGCAATCATCCATCTCCACCGTGACCAGCGTGTACAGACCCTCCAGGTCCGCTGCACTGCGCAACTGCTCACCATTCAGGTCACTGGTGAATGCTATGGAGGCCGCCACGTCCACAGCAAAGTCCTTGTGGTGGCCACTAACAACAAAGCCCAGGCTGAAGACGAAGTGGCTTCAGATGAACACCTGCAGCTTGGTCTCCTCACTGGGACTGATGGCCATGACGATGCCCCCCTGACTACCATGGTGGGGGGGGGGTCCCATGTGGCTGCCACCCTGAACCTGCTGTGTGTCTGGGAGGGGCCGAGACTGGGAAGGTGAGAGGCCACGCCCACAAAAGCCTCAGGCTACATCCACCTGGCCCAGCTCACCGAGATGGGGGAGGCAGCCAGGCCTGCCTTGGGAGCCAGGGACTCTTGCCTCGGTTTCCTTATATTTAGTGAAGGGCAAGAAAACCATTTTTTGAAAAAACTAAACACTTAAGGAGGCGCAGAGCCTAGTGGCTAACAAGGAGTGCGAGGGCTGGGGCAGGTTTGGGATCCCCCAGTCATGCGCCTGGCGAACCTGGGCAGGTAACTTCAGACCGTTTCTCATCTACACAACAAAGACAAAAAGTACTGATATTTACAAGGGGACCAGAAGATTATAGGAAATTATGTTTATAAAGCGCTTGGAATCATCCTGGTAAAGTTAGTACCCAAGAAATTACTTCTTCCATGATCATCTCTAGGCAGAAAGTTTAGGAGAGACATTTTTTAAACAATTATTTTGTCTTCATTCCTCTCAGAAACAGCATTAATGACGTTTAAACCCCAACAAGCTGAAAGTGCTACGTCAATGAGCTCTTGCCCTAGAAGGGCCATGCTGGGCACCGTGTGCTCAGGGAAGGGCCCCATGGCACTCAGTAGAAGGTGGGAAGCTGGTTGGCTCTGGTCACTCAGCCCAGATAGCAGGCAGAGGCTTCTCCTGCCAGGGACCCAAAGTCTCAAACAGGCCAGAGAAAGGTGCTGGGATGGTCTGCCAGGAAGCAGAAGACTAGAAGGCCTTCAGGGCACCTGACAGGGCTGGGACTGTGCCAGCCTCCCTCGATTCCCTCCTGTGCACAAGAAAACCTTCCAGCAGGAGGCAGGTGGCCCTGAGGCTATGCCGCTGTCACTCACTCACCAGGGGTTTCGGGCCCCTTGAACATGGCTCTTTCTTGCAGCAGCTGCTCAGGTCGGTTCTTGTTGGGCACCTCCCTCACTGTCTGCAGCTCCTCCTTCCAGTTCTGGGGGTGCAGAGGGACCAAAGAGGGAGACATGGGCTCAGCCTGTGAACTGCATCCTGCTCTGGGAAGTCCCTTCTGCTCCCTCCCCACGTACAGCCCCAGATTCCCCAATGAGCAGAACCGGATGGAGCCTCAGGGAAGTGCACAGAACCCCACCTGGCACCCAGGAAGGAAGGGGGTTCCCAGTGAGGGCAGGGTCAGGCCGCAGGCCCCTATGCAGGACTGTGCTCCTCACAGCCCAGCCTCCCGGTGCAGGCGACTCTCCACGCATGCAGTCCATAGTGTGCTCCGTCACAGGGGCCATCCAGCTGCATGCCTGGAATAGGGTGACCCCCTTTGGAATGGGTGGTGCTAGACCCGATGGCAGGCAGGGGAAAGGGAGATGGGGCCGCCCACCCATCTCAGGGCCCTGCCACCTGTGTGCTTAAGTGCAGGACAGAGCCTGGCTCCACTGACTCTTCCCACAGCCTAAGAGCAACCCCGGAGCAGAGGAGGGAGAGATAGCAGAAAGAAGTGGGGAGAACGGCAGCCTTGCTCTTGCCCTTGCCTAGTGCCAAGGGCTGAGCAGCCCAGGGCAAATGGCCTTTTCCTTCCTGAAGGGGTGCTCCAGGGCCCAAGCCTGTGAGTGGAGAGGATATGAGAGGGCCTTGCCCGGCTCCCCACCAAGTTACCAGCTTGCAAGTCCTCTGGGTTGGCTCTGTCCCTGGAGAACACCCAATACCACCACCACCCACATGTGACAGATGGTAAGGTCGTGGCCGAGAGAGAGGTGACTTGCCTGAGGACACAGAGCAAGACTGGGGCATCCTGGGACCTGATACCCCTCACTCCTCTCCCTGAATAGGGCTCGTAGGCCCAGCTGCCAGCTGTCCTCTAGCAATAAGGCAGTGACCTGAACCCGTACTCCATTCCCTGGTCCACCACGCTAGCAAAGTGACCCAGGCAGAGCCCAGAGCCCTCCATTTCCTGCCTACAGCATAGGGCCAGGAGGAGCCGGAGCAAGGCTGGGCTTGCCACCCTCTTCCTCCCCAGCAGGCTCAGGCCCTGGTCCCCAGCTCCCCTCCTCCATTGTACCCGCAGGGAGAAGGGCTCCATCCTGGGGCCGGGATCTCCAGAGAAAAGCCTGAATCCTGAATGGTGACTTCCTATTTGGTGGTGTCATCTCCTGGCTTGGCCTCATCCAGCCCGTGTTCCTGGGACGGCTCAGCCTCCTCCTTCCTCTTTCAGGCTCCGACTCCTTCTTCATGCTCTCCAGGCAGTTCCCATTCAAGAACATGAGTGATGGTGGCTCTGGGGGTGACAAGAAAGGCACTGAGTCAGATGCGCCTCGCTGCTGAGGGAAGGCTGTCTGCCTCACCCCTCCTGGGTGAGTATGAGTTGTATGGAACAGTGTCCCCGTGCCTATGACTCGTGCCCTCCCGAGCCTCAGCCCCACAGTCCCAGCTCAGTGCGCCTGCAGGCTGCCACCTTCTCCCTTCCACATCCCGTGCCTCCCCCCTCCACTGCTCCTGGACCCACCACAGTCTGGCTTCCACCTAAGCTCATGCCCAAAGCACTCTCCCAACATCACCAGGCCTCAAGGGCTTCTCCAGCTCAGTGGCATCAGTCCACTCAGCAGCACCCCAGGCCATGGCTCATTGCCTCCTCTTCCTGACCAATGCTACACCCTCATCCCCCCTTCTCCAACTCCATTCTCTTCCACCAGTCCTGAGCTGGGGGTCCCAGCCTCTCATTCTCACCTCACCCTCTCCCATGGCTTCATAGGTCCTCCCATTTCCCAGCTCTCATAGCCAAGCCTGGCCTCAATCAGGCTTCTCAGACCAAGGAGACAGCTGCCTCCTGGGCATCAACATGTGACTCTCCCTTCAGTATCATCAAAGACTCATCCTGCAGGGATGAAATTCATCTTCCTCCACAATCTGGTCTCTGCTCTGCAAAGGCCCCCCACTCCTTATGAAGTCGCCCACCTTCAATCTCCCATCTCCTACTTCAAAGGTGCTACCTGGAACCCTTTTAAGAAGTGCACTGCTCACAAAATCAAGCTGCCTTCATTTTTATTTTTTGAGACAGCATCTTGCTCTGTCACCCAGGGTGAGTGTAGCGGCATGATTTACACTCTGCAACCTCCACCTCCTGTGTTCAAGCGATCCTCCCGTCTCAGCTCCCAAATAGCAGTAGCTGGGGTAGGCACGCGCAGCCACCATGCTTGGCTAGTTTTTATATTTTTAGTAGAGAAGGAGTTTCACCATGTTGGCCAAGCTGGTCTTGAACTCTTGACCTCAAATGATTTGCCTGCCTCGGCCTCCCAAAGTGCTGAGATTACAAGAGTCAGCCACCGTGCCTGGCCAACATCAAGCTGATTAAGCCAGTGCTCTCAGGCACCAGCCTAAAGGCAATCCCAGGTCCTGCCGCTCCTCCACTAAGGTCTACATTCCCCAAATCACAGAAGCCTGAGAATGCCTGACACCTGCCCTCTCACCTCTGTGCTTTTCCATGCTGCCCCTGACATCCCATTCTGTCGGACAAACACTGACTCAGCCTTCAAGGCCTAGGTGAAAGTGGCTACAGTGAACTATTGCTGCCCACCTGCCACCCATCCTCCTTCCCAGAGATCAGTGAAGCCCCAGGAGGAGGGAACTACTCTTCTGATCTGTCCACAGCCTTGACCTCCAAAGTTTAGATGTGAATGGAGTGGAATAAAGGCAAACTTTTTATTTTGCAATTTGGCCTTGGCTCTAATGGTCAGGCTGCATTTGATTGAAATCCACAATAAAGAACAAATAGTTGACAATGTTGTGAATTACAGAGGGGAAGCCGGTAGTTGAGAATCAGGGGAAGGAAGTGAAAATTTAGAATTTTACTGCAAGCCGTAGAAGAATTAGGTTGGGGGAACAGGATAGTGGATTTGAGACCCTACTTGCCATCCAAATGCAGGGAAAATCAGTCCCCCTGTGGAGTGTTAAAATAATTAAATGGGAGGCACTTACGTTGAAATGGCTGTAGTGCCCTGTGTTTCTACCTAAGAAAACCAAAACGTAACTCATGCATTTCTTATAAATAACTAAAGGAAAACAAAATATTCTTAATTAACCACAAACCACCAATTAACCTTTGATTACATAACCAGGAAATTTTCGCCTGGACAGTTCAAATAAGGGGACTACATAACTGTAGCCAATCAATTACTGAATTGGGTTTGCTTCCTCATGCACCTTATAAAACCCGTTCCTTCAAGCCCCTCCGGTGGACCCAAACCACAGTCCGTGGCTGTGGCTTCCGGAATCACGAATTGTTATTTGCTCACAGTCTTTAACGTTTTAACCAAACATCAGTTTAACTTTTACAAAAGAAAGGAAGGACCAGGTACCCCAGGGACCACAGCTCCTCCCTAGCCCGAACCCCGCACTGCAAGCCAGGTTTCTCCCTCAAGGACCCTCCCGTCATCACCGCACAAAGTGGGGAGACGCGGGGCTGCAGGCACGGGTCTGCCCAGAGACGGCTCCGGGCAGGGCCGAGGTCGCCACTCAGAGATGGGACGGGACGGGACGCCCGGGGTCCCAGCTGCCGGCCCAGCCGCACCGTGAGACCCGGGAGACTCCAGAGCTGCCCGGGGGAGGGCCCGGTCCTCGCGGGTTCCAGCCGGCCCCCTACAGCGTCCCGGGAAGCTCGGCCCCGCAGACTCACCGTCTCTCGGCTTCAGGAGCGCCCCGATATCCTCTCTAGGGACCCTCCAGTACCTGCAGGACACAGGGCAAAGGAGGCTGCCGAATGAAGGAGAAAGAGCAGCTGGGACGGACCAAACAGGTACGCGCACCTGCCAGAGGAAAAGTCCAGCCCAGAACTCAGGAAGTGCTTCCCCTTTGCCGGCTGCGCGCCTGATGGGACAGGCTCGACTACGGAGCCGCTGATTGGATAGGGCTCCAGACCCTGCCCTCTCGCCCCCTGAGTGACAGGAGATGCGATCCCAGTGTGGCTGAATGAGGACTGAATGAATGATTGCTGTCTGCTGCCCTTTCCAGGCGGGCTGACTTCCTGTGCTGGGCCCTGGAGCTGCCAGGAACATTGGTATTTAACCCTACCCATAAGGTTATATCAATTTATGAGTAATATACGTAATATTTAAAATTGGAAATTATATAACAACGATTCTTCTAAAAATTCGGATTTCATGACCTTCATGGTCTCTGGTCACTTGAGGAGACAGCATGAGATTTGATAAGGAAGGGAGTCCTCTAAGTCAGAAACGTCCCATAGGAACAAAATGTGAGCCGCATGTGACATTTACAGTATAGTGGCATCATGAAAGGAAAACAGGGGATGGTAATACTTTAACCAAATAGATCCAAAATATTATCACTTAAATATATGAGCAATATAAAATTATCAATGAAGGTGTTTGGGTACTAAATCTTCTAAAGTCACTCTGTATTTAAATCTCTAGCACATCTCAGTTCCAACCAGCCCCATCCAAAGAGCTCAGCAGCCCAAGGTGGGCAGTGGCTGCCACACTGAGGAGCAGCTCTGAGGGCCCTGGCATGTCTAACCTCAGGGAGGTTGAGGGTCTGGACCCCCTTTCCTGCCAGAGGTGAGGGAACACCCTCATCCTGCCCATCTCTCTCCTTGCACCCAAGGGTGGGAGAGGGCCCAGTGAGAGAGTGGGGGCTGAAGTCAGGAGGTGTCCACAGGTCGCCCACTGCTGCCCACCTGCTGCTGAGCCAGGGTCTCTCACCCTTCTAAAGGCCAGACAGTGAACGAAGAGTGTAGGGCTTCAGGAAGAGAAACCTGCCTTCAGATCTGTCCACAGCCTTGACCTCCAAAGTTTGAATGCGGAGGGAATAAAGGCAAACTTTTTATTTTGCAATTTGCCCTTCACCCTGCTGGTTAGGCTATGGCTGGTTGTTTCCTCCTGTGGTGTGGGGACTGTGTGAGTTTAGGCACCAAGCATGCACTTCTGTATAACTTCTCCCCATCTAACAAGAGGCCCGGCTTTAAATAAAGGGAAAAGGAAATCAGTACCTATACAGTGCCTGTTTGACAGGTAACCGGTAGTAACCAACCTGTTGTTAGAATCCTGGGATCCTGACCGCACAGGTGTATGTATCAGTTAGCTATTGCTGCATAAAAAAACTACCCTGAACCTTATTAGCTCATGATTGGGATGATCAGTCATTTATGCTGGACTCAACTGGGCCATTCTTGTGGTCTCGGCTGGGCTCCTTCAGGCATGTGTGGTCAGCTGCTGGTTGACTAAGTGACTCTGCTTCTGGGGGTGAGCTGGCTGTCAACGAGGGCACCTTGGTTTTCCTCCCCATGGGAGCTCATCCTCCAGCAGGCTGACATGGGCTTGTTCTCATGGAGATGGCAAGTTGTAAAAGAAAAAGAAGAAACATTCGATGACTTTCATTCCTAGACCCCAAACTGTCACACTGCCATATTCATAGCTTCCTATTGCCTAGAACAGGCATCCCCAAACTACGGCCCACGGGCCGCATGCGGCCCCCTGAGGCCATTTATCCGGACACTCGCCACACTTCAGAAAGAGGCACCTCTTTCATTGGTGGTCAGTGAGAGGAGCACAGTATGTGGCTGCCCTCCAACGGTCTGAGGGACAGTGAACTGGCCCTCTGTGTAAAAAGTTTGGAGATGCCTGGCCTAGAACAAATAAGGCCAGTCCAGATCCAAGTGTCGGGAAACAGATTCTGCCTCTCTGCTGGAGCAGCTGTAAAGGCATATTCCGAAGGGCATGGATACCAGAGGGGATGCAGAATTGCTGCCATCTTGGCAATCTGTATCATTCTGCCTTTTCTTACAACAAGGTTTATATAACTGTTCCAAGTCAAGGAACTCATCCAAAGCACTACAGCTACTAAGTGGCTGGACTGTGACTCAGTATCAACTTTGCCTGACTCCAAAGCCCAGGCACCTCCATAGACCTGACAATTCAAGCAGCTTCCCTAGGCCTGTGAGGTCCTGAAAAGTGACTCTTCTGCAGTAGAATAAAGGTTCTTTTGAGATGTGCATGCTTCTAGTATGTTTCACAATTGGGAATAATCTCCACCAGAGAATGCTTCTGCAATGTCTTGGAAACATTGAATATTTTGGCAGAATGGCTGACGACTGAGTTTAAAAAATCAAGGCATAACTTTTCATTTCTTATCATAGGAGAGATGTGAAAGCACATATAATGCACTGAACATGCGTGCAAATTATTTTCATCCCCATTCAGTATTTGTAGGCTGCTTTTGAGTTTTAACACAAACTAAAGCAAACTACTGTTCCTGAAACAACTTGTTACTCTGAAAACCAGAGACACAAAGGTAGATCTGCTCAGAAGACGTTTCTTCCTGCCTCAATTTAGCCCAACATCTGAGTACGTCTTAAAGTGAACCTTTGATTTCTAACAAGTCAAGCTGTTTGCCAAGATCTCAATCAGATCATATGAGTGCTTCAGCTACTTCATCGTCCCAGAAGGTTGACCAGAGAAATTGAAGCTCTAGGTGGAGTGGTGAGAAGATCTGCACTAGCAGGTGGGCAGCCATAGGTCCATAGGTCCATTCATTAGGTGGGGTGTTTTGGGGTCCTGATATTTATGACACAATTAACGTGTATATTTACTAAAAGTAAATTATAGAACATTACAAATAATAAATTTGCATATAAACTGAACATGTCAGCAATTACAATTTTTTTTGTTTGCTTGTTTTTGAGACAGAGTCTCGCTCTGTCAGCCAGGCTGGAGTACAGTGGCATGATCTCGGCTCACTGCAACTTCCACCTCCTGGGTTCAAGCAATTCTCCTGCCTTAGCCTCCCAAGTAGCTGGGATAACAGGTGTGTACCACCACGCCTGGCTAATTTTTGTGTTTTTAGTAGAGACAGAGTTTCACCATGTTGGCCAGGCTGGTCTCAAAATCCTAGCCTCAAATAATCCACACACCTCGGCCTCTGAAAGTGTTGGGATTACGGGTGTGAGCCACTGCACCTGGCTAGCAATGACAATTATTGTTATTCATCATTATTCTAAGTGTGATCATTATTCCCACAATTACAAATAGTAATTGTGGTTGCTGCTGCTGCTGTTGCTGTAGAGATGGTGATAAAAATGTCAAGTTAGGCTCTGCTGCTTCCTCCACCTGTGGCACTGGGTGCTGCTGGCTTGCTATTTTGCTGCACACTCTGGACCTCTCTTTCTTCAAGCTGCAGCTGAAGATGAGCTTTCAGGCTCCGCTACGGCAGAAAGAGCCCAAGTCAAGGCCAAGAGCAGTAATCCTGTGAATTTGAAGGTGGCAGGTAGGATGGTCCTGGGGTGCAGTTGATGGTGAAGAGGCACACAGCACTTAGTGAATGAGTGGAAGCCTTTGGTGAAAGGCAGAGTTTGTCCAGGATGCTGATCAGATTCCACTTTCACTGATTGGTTCTCCTGGGAGCCAATCAGTGAAATAGACACATTTGCACAGCTGGAAATGGAGGACAAAGATACAGTTAATGTGTTCCAGAAGCAGACAGGAGTGTCTACTGAGGACACACTCACTGCTTGACACTAGAACTCTGTTCCTACAGGCCAAGCAGACGTTCTCATGGTGAAAACCGCAATATGGTTCCACCATGTCTGACTGCTCCAGTATCCCTTTCTCTATTCTTCACTTTCCCCTTCCTCGTTCCGTTACTGTACATCAATTATCGAGTGTAGCTGCACAAGCATACTGATGATTTTGTTTGCTTGCTTGCTTGATTGTACTGAATGACCAGCAGTTTGTGTTGAGTGATTTCCAATGGACGCCAGGCAAGGGAAAACACCTGATTCTGAAAAAAAAAGACTCCCTTTCTCCACCAGGGGACGCTCACTTACCTCTTATTTCTATATTTCAGGACTTGAACAGCAACAAAATAATGATCCTTAAGAGTTAGTGCAGAGAGAAGAAAAAACCGTAACAATCTTTGCATACATTGTTCGATTGGAGAATTTTGTTTTTTTCAATAGTCTATTGCAAAACTAAGGACAATTTTATAACTTACAATGTTGCTGTTACCCATAGGGCAAAGCTGTCCTTACACAGGACCAAGTGACACTTAAAAGAACAGAATGAATCCCAGATATGTTCCTCTTCAAATCCAGGATCTGGTCGTTTAATCACATAGCTCATGTAAAGTAAACAAATATATATGTATATATATATTTTAAAATGTATATAAATAGAAACGGGAAGTAAAGTTTCTCTAGCCACCAAGTGTGCCGGTTGGACTGAAATGAGGAAGAAGGGGGTTCCATCAGCAATAAATTTGAAGTCCTCCAGAAGCCTGGGAACTGTCCACACGCTCTCAGACTAACCCTCTCCTCTTCTGCCCAGGGCAGGGTGCCCTGTGAGATTTCCGTGTCCTTTCCCAGGAGGTACATGGAGGGTGGGAGGTTGTCTGTCTCACACTCAGGCAGATGTCCCTTCCCCAGGGCCCTCTGGAAGGTATTCCTAGAGTCCCTGTAAGCTGCCAGAAAAGTCATATAGGTGAATTGTTCTTGGGGGTCAGTCCATGGGTGATACCAAGCCACATTGCACCCTGGTCAGAGGGCAACACATCTAATGCAACTGCAAACTACAGTAAAGCTCTTTTTTTTTTTTTTTGAGACAGAGTCTTGCTCTGCCACCCAGGCTTGTGTGCAGTGGCATGATCTCAGCTTACTGCAACCTCTACCTCCTGGGTTCAAGCAAGTCTCCTGCCTCAGCTTCCCAAGTAGCTGGGATTACAGGTACCCACCATGATGCCCAGCTAACTTTTGTATTTTTAATACAGACAGAGTTTCACCATGTTGGCCAGGCTGGTCTTGATCTCTTGACCTCAGGTGATCTTCCTACCTCAGCCTCCCAAAGTGCTGGGATTACAGGCCTGAGCCACCACGCCCGACCCAAAATACAGTAAAGCTCTATCTACTGCCAAAATCTGAGAGCCAGGAAATGGGATGTCCTCTTTATCATTTGAAGGAAAAGTGAACAGGCTGGAAGTGGTTGGCACATGTGTTCATGACTGCCATTGTCAGGTTGAGCTGAGAAGTGCATGAGCTCAGAAAAGGACTGCGCCACATGACAAGCTGGAGGGGTGTGACAGGGGAAGACTGTAAACAAAATGTGGAAAGTCAAATGGAAGTTCCGTTCACGGAAACAGAACATCTTCCTCACAGAGGACAAAGCCGAAAGAACAAAGGAACCTGAAAAACTCACTTTATTTTAAGAAGAAAAAAAATCTAAAACCAAGCCATAATTATGCTGTGGATGGCATATCTGTGCTTTCATGCGGTGATTGGATGAAACCTGCTCTGAGTACATCATCCCAATTGGCTACAGCAAGCTTGTCCAACCCGCAGCCCATGGGCCTCATGGGACCAAGGATGGCTTTGAAAGTGGCTCAACACAATTTTATCAGAGACTAAAATTGCAGCCCCTGCTTTCTTTTTTTTTTTGCTCACCATTTGCTTTGTAGATCTCCTTTCATATCTTTATTTTGTGCGATTATGTTGTTGGTTTTCGTTTTCTAGTGTTTTCTGAGGATTTATGAGTCTATATATATATGGCATGTTGGTCCATAGTCTTCTTTCTCTGCCATGATTTTGTCTGGCTCTGGTATCATGGTACACTGGCTTCATGGAACAAATAGAAAAACGTTTCTCCCTCTTCAATTGTTGAAACGTTTTGTGAAGGATTGGTATTAATTATTCATTAAATACAGATAGAAGTTTTCGTTTTTTTACCTTGGAAAATTTTTGCAATCTGCCCATCTAACGAAGGGCTAATATCCAGAATCTACAAAGAACTTAAACAAATTTACAAGAAAAAAACAAATACCTCCATCTAAAAGTGGGCAAAGGATGTGAACAGACACTGCTCAAAAGAAGACATTTATGCAGCCAACAAACATATGAAAAAATGTTCATCATCACTGGTCATTAGAGAAATGCAAATCAAAACCACATTGAGATACCATCTCACACCAGTTAAAATGGTGATCATTAAAGCATGTGGAGACAACAGATGCTGGAGAGGATGTGGAGAAATAGGAACACTTTTACACTGTTGGTGGGAGTGTAAATTAGTTCAACCATTGTGGAAGACAGTGTGGTGATTCCTCAAGGATCTAGAAAGAGAAATTCCATTTGACCCAGCAATCCCATTACTGGGTATATACCTAAAAAACTATAAACCATATTTTGATGCACAAAAGAGGCAATAACTTAGGGCTTTGTAAGAAAGAAGGAAATCCCACACTTGTGCATAGCCAGGCAGTTACAACCAGTGCACGCATGCTCCCAAGGTAAACAGTCACCAGTCCTCAAGGAAGTGACTTGACAGCGCTGTTTTCACATGTCCCTCAAAGGTAGCCACTGTGCTCACTAATTGCATTTACAACAAGATCAGTGTCTCCTAGTTTATGGCAGGAGTAGGTTAGTAAGTTAGAGATGGGCACTGGTGGAAGTTGGGCTCCCATGCTCTCATAGAAACCCTCCCCCTTAATGATTCCATTTCAGAGGGATGGCTCCCAGGCCTTTGGAAAAGATAGTCCTGCTTGGAAGCTGGCAAGAGGCTACTAAACTTTTGAAGAGATTTCCATACATCACAAAGGGACAGAGAAGAAACTCATAAGGAGAATTTTTTTTAAAAAAAATGCTCTGAAAGAAAAAGGCAGGGTTCCTTTTCCCTTTTTCACTGGGACAAATTTGTTTAATTTGTAATTACCCTTGTATCTGCCAATGGTTCAATGACCCCCAATCTTCTACTCTCCAGTCTTACCTCTAGTTCAGCCACTCCCTCCCCCTCTCAAGTACTCAGCCCTGTGTCTCCCAGTCGCCTTTCTCCTAATATTCTCAACCCTGTTTCCTCAACTCTGAGCTCTGCCCGGATCCTCCCTCCCTGCGCTGCCTCCTGGACGCTCTCTACAGGCTCTGAGCTGGGGTATCCAGGGGATCGCCTACCTTGGATTCAGCCTCCAGGTCACTGTCCTGTGTTCCTATCAGATACTTTCCAGGGTCTGGGCACATTTGGGTTTCATAGGGGATCTGGATTTCTACTTCTCTGATGCCAGAGGGAGTCTGGACTTTGTTCTTCCACATATACAGAAAGCAAAGCTCTAAAGTGATTTTGAAATTCTTCATTATTAATTTTGGACTGAGATAATTCTCTATTACTTTACAGTGACACAAATATTGTAGTTCATTTCCTGGTAGTTAGAGTTTTAGATAATTATTTTCACTACCATGATTTCCCATATTTAATCAATTCATAGGTAAGGCATAAATACAGAGATGGTCTCATGTTAGAATACTTTTTTCTTTAATTTTCTGAATTAGCGCTCTTCTCCCACCAACCCACAATCTTTCTGTTCTAGCCTCAGTCACTCTTGGTAGACCTGAGTTTTTATTCTGGGGAACAAACACAGATCTATAGATGATGGATATATGACTCATTATATGTGGAGCTTTTGCCAAGCAATCCCTGATGAGGTGACCCACGGTCTTTTCTCAGAGAAGATCGCTGTGCCTGAAACAAAGGAAGAACCCTTCCAGGCTAGAAATAAGAAATACTCAGCCTGAAGATCCTTTCAGTCATTCACTTTTCAGGTGCCTTTATCCATTACTGAGCATGATAAATATCCAGACGTGCTTCCTAACATGTGCACGAGTTTAAGAATGAGGTGTTACTTCTCCTAGTGATCCTAGTTCTTGCCCTTGTTGTTTAAGGTTTCATAATCTCCTACCAACAGGTACAAGAGCATACTTAGGGCTTGAAGGCATAGAGGGGATCTTTGAAAACCACTCAAACATACACTGTGAGTAGTTTCAAGGTGCACTCACATTTCTCTGTCTCTTCCAGGCCAGTCCTTGGAGACATCAGGAAATCCAGACCTTCCTACAAGAATGGGGATTCCTTGGAAGAGAGTTTCACTTTGAGTCAAGAAAGAGGAACCATAGTGTCAAAGGCAATTGTCCAGGGTCCAAGAACAGGGGCACGAAGAAGAGCTGGGCTGACGGAAGTGTAGCAGTGCTGGCACCCACTTCAAATGCTAATGCTGCTTCTCAAGATGGTGACTTTTCTTGGTCCCAATACCTAAAAATATGCAAAATTGGGAAGATGCAAACTTCTCCATTCTATGTCAGACATGTCTTGGAGAAAACCCATATATCTGAATGACCAAATAAAAGTATGAGACAAAACCAGAAAAATCTATTCCAGGCCATTCACAGTGTTTTGCTGGTATCCTGGGATCCACATGCATTTCAAGAAGACTGGAGTGTGCCAAGCCTGCAGGGCATTGAAGAACGTCTGCCAGGCCTGCCTCTTAGTCCCAGAGTATGGCCTGTCCATTCAGGTTCATGATACAGAATTGTCTTTAAAAGATCAGATGCCATGACTCATGCATGTAATCCCAGCACTTTGGGAGGCCGAGGTGGATGGTCCATGAGGTCAAGAGATCAAGACCATCTTGGCCAACATGTTGAAAGCCCGTCTCTACTAAAAATACAAAAATTAGCTGGGCATGGTGGTGTGCACCTGTAGTCCCAGCTACTCAGGAGGCTGAGGCAGGAGAATCACTTGAACCTGGGGGGTGGAGGTTGCAGTGAGCCGAGATCATGCCACCATAAACCAGCCTGGGTGGCAGAGAGAGACTCTGTCTCGAAAAATAAATAAATAAAATAAAATAGAAAGAAAGAAAAAAGAGATTAAGAGCTTCATTGTAGTTTGCAGTTGCATTAGATGTGTTGCCTTCTCTCCAGGGTGCAATGTGGCTGGGTGTCTCCCATGGACTGACCCCTAAGAACAATTCACCTATATGACTTTTCTGGCAGCTTACAGAGAATCCAGTAATACTTTCCAGAAGGCTGTGGGCCAAAGGTGTCTACTTGAGTGTGAGGCAGACAACTTCCCACCCTTCATGTACCTTCTGGAGCAGGACGTGGAACTCTCACAGGGCACCCTGCCCCAGGCAAAAGAGGAGGGAGCTAGTCTCAGAGGGTGTGGCCAATTCCCAGGCTCCTTGAGGACTTCAATTTTATTGCAGACGGAAACCCCTTCTTCTCATTTTCAGTCCAACCGACACACTTGGTGGCTAGAGAAACTTCACTTCCCGTTTCTATTTATATACATTTAAATAAATAAATATATAAATATTAAATAAATAAATATATGTGTATATATATTTATTCATTTTACACGAGATGTGTGTTTAAACAACCAGATGCTGGATTTAAAGAGGAACATATCTGGGATTCACTCTGTTCTTTTAAGTGTCACTTAGTCCTGTGTAAGGACAGCTTTGCCCTATGGGTAACAGCAACATTTTAAAAGTTAGAAAATTGTCCTTAGTTTTGCAACAGACTATTGAAAAAAATAAAATTCTCCAATCGAACAATGTATGCAAAGATTGTTACGGTTTTTTCTTTTCCCTGCACCAAGCCTTAAGGATCATTATTTTGTTGCTGTTAAAGTCCTGAAATACGGAGATAAGAGGTAAGTGAGCGTCCCCTGGTGGAGAAAGGGAGTCTTTTTTTTTTTTTCAGAATCAGGTGTTTTCCCTTGCCTGGCGTCCATTGGAAATCACTCAACACAAACTGCTGGTCATTCAGTACAATCAAGCAAGCAAGCAAACAAAATCATCAGTATGCTTGTGCAGCTACACTCGATAATTGATGTACAGTAACGGAACGAGGAAGGGGAAAGTGAAGAATAGAGAAAGGGATACTGGAGCAGTCAGACATGGTGGAACCATACTGCAGTTTTCCCCATGAGAATGTCTGCTTGGCCTGTAGGAACAAAGTTCTAGGGTAAAGCAGCAGGTGTGTTCTCAGTAGACACTCTTGTCTGCTTCTGGAACACATCGGCTGTATCTTTGTCCTCCATTTCCAGCTGTGCAAATGTGTCTATTTCACTGATTGGCTCCCAGGAGAACCAATCAGTGAAAGTAGAATTTGATCAGCATCCTGGACAAACTCTGCCTTTCACCAAAGGCTTCCACTCATTCACTAAGTGCTGTGTGCCTCTTCACCATCAACTGCACCCCAGGACCATCCTACCTGCCACCTTCAAGTTCACAGGATTACTGCTCTTGGCTTTGTCTTAGGCTCTTTCTGTCATAGAGGAGCCTGAAGGCTCTTCTTCAGCTTCAACTCCATGAAAGATGCCCAGAGTATGCCGCAAACTAGCAAGCCAGCAGCCCCTGTGGCCTCAGGTGGAGGAGGCAGCAGAGTCTTCCTTGATGTTTTTTATCACCGTCTTTATAGCAACAGCAGCAGCAGCAACTACAACTACCATTTTTAATTGCGGTAATAATAATGATCACACCTAGAAAAATGATGAATAACACTAATTGTAATTGCTGGCCAGGTGTAGTGGCTCATGCCCGTAATCCCATCACTTTGGGAGGCTGAGGCGGGTGGATCATTTGAGGTCAGGATTTTGAGACCAGCCTGGCCAACATGGTGAAACTCTGTCTGTACTAAAAATACAAAAATTAGTCAGGCACGGTGGTGCACACCTGTAATCCCAGTTACTCGGGAGGCTAAGGCAGGAGAATTGCTTGAATCCAGGAGGCAGAGGTTGCAGCAAGCTGAGATCCCACCACTGCACTCCAGCCTGGGTGACAGAGTGAGACTCCATCTCAAAAAAAATTACAACTGCTGATATATTCAGTTTATATGTAGATTTATTATTTGTAATGTTCTATAATTTACTTTTAGTAATATGCACGTTAATTGTGTCATAAATATCAGGACCCCAAAACACCCCACCTATGGACCTATGGCTGCCCACCTGCTAGTGAAAATCATCTCACCACTCCACCCCCAGAGCTTCCATCTCTCTGATCAACCTTCTGGGACGATGCAGTAGCTGAAGCACTCATGTGATCTGATTGGGGTCTTGGCAAACAGCTTGACTTGTTAGAAATTAAAGGCTGACTTTAAGATGTACTCAGGTGTTGGGCTAAATTGAAGCAGGAGGAAATGTCTTCTCAGCAGATCTACCTTTGTGTCTCTGATTTTCAGAGTAAAAGTCTCTTTCAGGAACAGTAGTTTTAGTCTGTATTAAAAATCATAAGCAGCCTACAAATACTGAACGGGGATGAAAATAATTTGCATGCATGTTCAGTGCATTATATGTGCTTTCATCTCTCCTATGATTAGAAATGAAAAGTTATGCCTTTATTTTTTAAACTCAGTCATCAGCCATTCTGCCAAAATATTCTGTATGTTTCCAAGACATTTCAGAAGCATTCTCTGGTGGAGATTATTCCCAATCGTGCTAGAAGGATGAGCAACTCAAAAGAACCTTTATTCTACTACGGAAGAGTCACTTTTCAGGATCTCAAAGGCCTAGGGAAGCTGCTTGAATTGTCAGGTCTATGGAGGTGCCTGGGCTTTGGAGTCAGGCAAAGTTGATCCTGAGTCGCAGTCCAGCCACTTAGTAGCTGTAGTACTTCGGACAAGTTCCTTGACTTGGAACAGTTATGTAAACCTTGCTGTAAGAAAAGGCAGAATGATACAGATTGCCAAGATGGCAGCAATTCTGCATCCCGTCTGGTATCCATGCCCTTTGGAATATGCCTTTACAGCTGCTCCAGCAGAGAGGCAGAATCTGTTTCCTGATACTTGGATCTGGACTGGCCTTATTCGTTCTAGGCAATAGGAAGCTACGAATATGGCAGTGTGACAGTTTGGGGTCTAGGGACAAAAGGCCTTGAATGCTTCTGCTTTTTCTTTTAGAACTTGCCATCTCCATGAGAACAAGCACATGTCAGCCTGCTGGAGGATGAGCTCCCATGGGGAGGAAAACCAAGGTGCCCTCGTTGACAGCCAGCTCACCCCCAGAAGCGGAGTCACTTAGTCAACCAGCAGCTGACCACACATGCCTGAAGGAGCCCAGCCGAGACCAGAAGAATGACCCAGTTGAGTCCAGCATAAATGACTGACCATCCCAATCATGCGCTAATAAGGTCTAGGGTAGTTTTTTATGCAGCAGTAGCTAACTGATACATACACCTGTGCAGTCAGGATTCCAGGATTCAAATGACAGGTTGGTTACTACTGGTTACCTGACAAACAGAAGGCACTATGTATATATTGATTTCCTTTTCTCTTTATTTAAAGCCGGGCCTCTTGTTAGATGGGGATAAGTTACACAGAAGTGCATGTTGACATGCTTGGTGCTTAAACTCACACAGTCCCCACACCACAGGAGGAAACAGCCAACCATAGCCTAACCAGCAGGGTGAAGGGCAAATTGCAAAATAAAAAGTTTGCCTTTATTCCTTCCACATTCAAACTTTGGAGGTCAAGTCTGTGGACAGATCTGAAGGCAGGTTTCTCTTCCTGAAGGCCTACGCTCTTTGTTCACTGTCTGGCCTTTGGAAGGGTGAGAAACTCCGCCCAGCAGCAGGTGGGCAGCAGTATCGACCTGTGGACACCTCCTGACTTCAGCCCCAGCTCTCTCACTGGGCCCTCTCCCACCCATGGGTGCAAGCAGAGAGATGGGCTGGATGAGGGTGTTCCCTCACCTCTGGCAGGAAAGGGCATCCAGGCCCTCGACCTCCCTGAGGTTAGACTCACCAGGGCCCTCAGAGCTGCTCTTAAATGCGGCAGCCACTGCCCACGTTGGGCTGCTGAGCTCTTTGGATGGGGCTGGTTGGAATTGAGATGTGCTAGAGATTTAAATACAGAGTGACTTTAGAAGATTTAGTACCCAAACACCTTCATTGATAATTTTTTATTGCTCACATATTTAAGTGATAATATTTTTGATATATTGGGTTTAAGTATTACCATCAATTTCACCTTTTTCCTTTCATGATGCCACTAGACTACTGTAAACATCACATGCGGCTCACATTTTATTCCTATGGGGTATTTCTGACATAGAGGACTCCCTCCCTTATCAAATCTCACGCTGCCTCCTCAAGGGACCAGAGGCCATGAAGTTAATGAAATCTGAAATTTTAAAAGAATCGTTATTATGTAATTTCCAATTTTAAATATTACAGACATACTCATAAACTGATGTAATCCTATGTGTAAGGTTAAATGCCAAAGTTCCTGGCAGCTCCAGGGCCCAACAAAGGAAGTCAGCCCAGCCTGAAAAGGGCTGCAGACAACAATCATTCATTCATGCCTCCTTCAGCCACACCTGGGATAGCATCTGCCGTCACTTGGGGCGCGAGAGGGCGGGGCCTGGAGCCCTATCCAATCAGCGGCTCCGTGGTCGAGCCTGTCCAATCAGGCGCGCAGCCGGAAGAGGGGGAGCAGTTCCTGCGTTCTCGGCTGGATTGCTTCCTTTCACAGGTGAGCTTCCGTGTTTGGTCTCGGCTGCCCTTTCGCCCGGTGTTCCGCAGCCTCCTTTGCCATGCGACCTGCAGGTACTCGAAGGTCCGTAGAGAGGTTACCTGGGCGCTCCTGAAGCCGAGAATTGGTGGTCTGCGGGGCCCAGCTTCCCGAGACGCGGCAGGGGGCGGGCGGGAACCGGTGGGGAACCGGTGGGGACCCGGCCCTCCCCGGGGCAGCTCTGGAGTCTGGACCCGGAGTCTCCAAGGTCCTACGGTGCTGCTGGGCCGGCAGCTGGGAACCCGGGCGTCCCGTCCGGTCCCATCTCTACGTGGCGACCTCGGCCCTGTCTGGAGCCCGGGGCAGCCCCGCGCATCCCCACGTTGTGCGGCGATGACGGGACGGTCCTTAAGGGTGAAACCCGGCTTGGCGTGCGGGGTTAGGGCTTAGGAGGAGGTGTGGTCCGTGGGGTCCCTGACCCTTCTTTCTTGTGTTAAAAATTAAACTCGGGTTTGTTTAAAACGTTAAAGATTTTATTCGAGCAAATAACGATTTGTGAATCGGGAAGCCATAACCTTGGATTGTGGTTTGGGGTCCACCGGAGGGGCTTGAAGGAATGGGTTTTATAAGGTACATGAGGAAGCAAACCCAATTCAGTAATTGATTGGCTACAGTTTTTTAGTCCCCTTATTTGAACTGTCCAGGCGAAAATTTCCTGGTTATGTAATCAAAGGTTAATTGGTGGTTTGTGGTTGGTTAAAACTGTTTGGTTTTCCTTTAAGTTATTTACAAGAAATGCAATGAGTTACGTTTTGGTTTTCTTAGGTAGAAACCCAGGGCACTACAGCCATCTCAGTGTAAGTGCCTCCCATTTAATTATTTTAACACTCCACAGGGGGACTGATTTTTCCCTGCATTTTCCAAATGTATGGCAAGCAGGGTCTCCAATCCACCACCCTGTTCCCCCAACCTAATTCTTCTACGGCTTGCAGTAAAATTCTAAATTTTCACTTCCTTCCCCTGATTCTCAACTACCGGCTTCCCCTGTAATTCACAACATTGTCAACTATTTGCTCTTTATTGTAGATTTCAAGCAGATGCAGCCTGACCATTAGGGCCAAGGCCAAATTGCAAAATAAAAAGTTTGCCTTTATTCTACTCTATCCACATCCAAACTTTGGAGATCAAGGCTGTGGACAGATCAGAAGAGTAGTTCCCTCCTCCTGGGGCTTCACTGATCTCTGGGAAGGAGGATGGGCGGCAGGTGGGCAGCAATAGTTCACCTGTAGTCACTTTCACCTGGGCCTTGAAGGCTGAGTCAGTGTTTGTCCGACAGAATGGGATGTCAGGGGCAGCATGGAAAAGCACAAAGGTGAGAGGCAGGTGTCAGGCATTCTCAGGCTTCTGTGATTTGGGGAATGTAGACCTCAGTGGAGGAGCGGCAGGAGCTGGGGTTGCCTTTAGGCTGGTGCCTGAGAGCACTGGCTTAATGAGCTTGATTTTGACTGGGCCCGGTGGCTCACGCCTGTAATCCCAGCACTTTGGAAGGCCGAGGCAGGCGGATCATCTGAGGTCAGGAGTTTGAGACCAACCTGGCCAACATGATGAAACGCTGTCTCTACTGAAGATACAAAAACTAGCCAAGCATGGTGGCTGCATGTGCCTATCCCAGCTACTTGGGAGCTGAGACAGGAGAATTGCTTGAACCCAGGAGGCAGAGTTTGCAGTGAGTCTAGATCATGCCACTACATTCCAGCCTGGGAAACAGAGCAAGACTCCGTCTCAAAAAAAAAAAAAAAAAAGGCAGCTTGGTTTTGTGAGAAGTGTGCTTCTTAGAAGGGTTTCAAGTGGCACTGTTGAAATACGAGATGGAAGAATGAGGGTGGGTGACTTCATAAGGAATGGGGGGCCTTCACAGAGCAGAGACCGGCTTGTGGAGGAAGATGAGTTTCATCCCTGCAGGATGAGTCTTCTGTGACACTGAAGGGATAGTCATATGTTGATGCCCAGGAGGCAGCTGTCTCCTTGGTCTGAGAAGCCTGATTGAGGCCAGGCTTGGCTATGAGAGCTGGGAAATGGGAGGACCTTTGAAGCCATGGGAGAGGGTGAGGTGCGAATGAGGAGAGGCTGGAGCCCAACACCTCCCAGCTCAGGACTGGTGGAAGAGGATGGAGCTGGAGAAGGGGGGATGAGGGTGTAGCATTGGTCAGGGAGGAGGAGGAGGAAGCAGTGAGCCATGGCCTGGGGTGCTGCTGAGTAGAGGGATGTGTCTGGGCTGGAGAAACCCCTGGGGCTTGGCCCTGAGGGTGGCCCTGGTGATGTGGGGAGAGTGATTTGGGCATGAGCTTAGGTGGAAGCCAGACTGTCGTAGGTCCAGGAGCAGTGGAGGAGGGAGGCGTGGGATGTGGAAGGGAGAAGGTGGTGACTTGCAGGTATGCTGAGGGTGAGCTGGGACTGTGGGGCCGAGGCCCAGGAGGGCACATGGGCACCGTTCCATACGACTCATGCCCACCCAGAAGGGGTGAGGTGGACAGCCCTCCCTCACCATCGAGGTGCATCCGACTCAGTGCCTTTCTTGTCGCCCTCAGAGCCACCATCACTCATGTACTTGAATGGGAACTGCCTGGAGAGCGTGAAGGAGCAGGAGCGTGAAGGAGGAAGGAGGAGGCTGAGCCGCCCCAGGAACACAGACTGGATGAGGCCAAGCCAGGGGATGCCACCACCAAATAGGAAGTCACCATTCAGGATTCGGGCTTTTCTGTGGAGATCCTGGCCCCGGGATCGAGCCCTTCTCCCTGCGGGTACAGTGGAGGAGGGGAGCTGGGGACCAGGGCCTGAGCCTGCTGGGGAGGATGAGGGTCGGGGGAAGCCCAGCCTTGCCCTGGCTCCTCCTGGCCCCGTGCTGTAGGCAGGAAACGGAGGGCTCTGGGCCCTGCCGGGGTTCACTCTGCTAGCATGGTGGACTTGGGAATGGAGTCCGGGTTCAGGTCACTGCCTTACTACAAGGGGACAGCTAGCAGCTGGGCCTACCAGCCTTGTTCAGGGAGAGGAGTCAGGAGTGTCAGGTCTCAGGATGTCCCAGCCTCTTGCTCTGTGTCCTCAGGCAAGTCACCTCTCTGGGCCACAACCTTGCCATCTGCAACATGGGGGTTCGGGAGTCGTATTGGGTGTTCTCCAAGGACAGAGCCAACCCAGAGGACTTGCAAGCTGGTAACTTGGTGGGGAGCCGGGCAAGGCCCTCTCATGTCCTCTCTACTCACAGGCTTGGGCCCTGGAGTACTCCTTCAGGAAGGAAAAGGCCGTTTGCCCTGGGCTGCTCAGCCCTTGGCACTAGGCAAGAGCAAGGCTGCCATTCCCCCCGCACCCCCTCTCCCTGCTTTCTTCCATCTCCCTCTCCTCTTCTCTGGGGTTGCTCTTAGGCTATGGGAAGAGTCAGTGGATCCAGGCTCTGTCCTGCACTTAAGCACACAGATGGTGATGGGTATGCTGTATATGTACAGGGCCTGGAATGTAAAAGCCAAAAAGTGGGAAACTGAGTATTTGAGACGTTTATTCTGGGGACCCAGGTGTTTTGGGCTGGGGAAGGGGTGTGTCTTTACTCCCTACCATGTAGCCTCTCACCAGGGTGGTCCGGCCCTTCTCCCTGGCAGGTGTCCCCACAGGAGATGGTGCAGGAGATCCACTAGTGTTCCTGGGCCATGAGTACCCATGCCCCTGCCTCACTTCTCACTGCACCTGGGCGGCAACACGCTGGACCACTCCTCAGAGCTGCACGGCATGGCAGGGCCGCAGGCGAGCTTGGTGCTCCAGCTTGGTCCGGAAGTTGGGCAGCCTGCCCAGGGAGGGCCCCTGCAAGCAGGGTGGGGCCACACTTCACTGCCCCAGCTGGGTCTCTGTGTGGCAGATGAGCACGTGGAGGCTGGACTGGAGCACTGGTCTGCTTTCCAGGCCATCACACCTGCACTCTACCTTCATGGCCCAGATGTGGAAGAGCAGTTGAAATTCTGAAAAGAAAGTCAGACAGTACCAAGCTAGGGTTTGGAATCAGCCCAGTTAAATTCTGAAAAGATGAATGCTTAGTCTCCTAAAGAAAGTAAAAAGTTTCACAGTCCTTAGTGCGGAAGTCGGCTCCAAGCAGCACCATCAGCTGGTGTGGGGAGCCTGGCTCGGTTATCAAATAAAAGCTCCCAAAGACTTAGGTTCCCTGGGGCAAAGTACTCCAGTTCCCAGGGCCTGAGTACTTATTAAGAGCAATTGTGGCAAAAGTGTGTAGCTAAAGGTGGCCCACAGTTCATCACCACCTCTCCCCTCCCCCAAAAGAATGACCATTAAAACCCATGATACTCAATGGGGGCGGCTGAATGTGGCAGCCCTAGGAAGTTCTCAGGTTACCCCTGCATGAAGGCTGCCCCAGGAGAGCAGGGGGAGGCTGCAGAGGCCCCACAGCACCACAGGCCCTGCCCACCTGACACTGGTAAACAGAAAGCAGGAGGCCTTGTGGGCTTCCCGAGGTCTATGAGTGCTTCAGAAGTAACTGGCAGGAGGGTCTTTGCAAGCATGGATTCCCGCCCCCAGCAAGCCATGGTGTGTGTGTGTGCACGTACATTTGTGTATTGAAACCAAAACTCTAGCTTATGTATTCATGACGGAATTTGAAAATGGAAGCCTCAAGTTGAAAATTAAAATCATCCATGAAGCTCCCTTGCCAACTATGTTCTGAGCTGGGTGTCTTGCTCCAGGGTGCAGGGCCCTGGTCACACCCGCCCCTCCCCTGTTCCTGCCAGAGCCCTGCACAGTGCACGAGGCCGGTGGGGACGAGTGCCGCGTCTGAGACTGCTCAGGAGCCCAGACCCGGGTGATGCAGCTCCTTGTCCTTCCTGAGTGTCTTCACTGACATTGACCTGGGAGGGGCAGAGGCATTGGGACCAGAGTTGGGGCAGACGGGAGAGGGGCAGGGAGCAAGGAGGCCAGAGGCTGGTTAAGGGGCCCGAGGGCCAGGCCATTTCCACCTGGAGGGGCCTGGGCCTGAGGAACCCAGAGCAGGGCCACAGTTAGAGGCAGCTGGCCCTGGGTGCCCATGTGCTGACCACCAGCCTCGGGTATCTCAGATGGCAGGAGCAGAAAGGCTTAGAGATGTACCCCATTGGCTGCACACCACTCAGGTACATCCTGCTAGGGAGCTGGGAACAGCCACTGTGACCCCTGCAGCCCCAGAACCGTGACTGAAAGGTGGGACTCCAGGGAGGAGCAAGGAAGAGGGTTCCTGGGGGGTGCTGTGGGGGTGGAAGACCACACACCAGGAGGCCTGGCCCATTCATGCTTGGCCATTCCTGCAGTGCCTGAAAGTGCCCACCATGAGCAGCTGGAACCTGTGCCCTGGGAACTGCAAGACACACCAGGACCTCGTGTACCTGTTTGTGATCACAGCCGAGGACCAGTGAGGCAGCATCACCACATCCACACGGGGCTTTTTCCATAACCGGTGAGTCCCTGCCAGCCCATGAGGGGCACCCACTCGGGGTTCATCCTCTCCTTGCAGGTCCCCAGCCTGTCAATTCAACCCCAAGTCCACCGGCCCCTGCTTCCTAAGCCATTCCCAGGGGAGCTGCTCCACTACATCTGACTGCATTTTACAGAACATTGTGCCCTGCTGCAGGGGAAGGGGAAGCCTTTGCTCCATCTGCTTTTGCCCTGGCTCATGTCACATGGGGGTCTGGGATGATTCGGCTAGCCTGAACTCAATGTCTCTGCCCAAATAAACTGCTCCCAGGACCCCAGTGGCCAAGTCTGCCTCTAGGGAGCTGTGAGCCAGCTCTGGAGAGAGCAACCTGAGAGCAGCGCCCATGTGCTTCTGACTCACTTTTCAGGGCAGTGTCTCCAGGGCAGGAGAACCCAGAGCAGGTGGGCCTCTGTGAAGAAAGAGCTTGTGGCAGGGCCCTGAGATGGGTGGGCGGCCCCATCTCTCTTTCCCCTGCCTGCCGTTGGGTCTAGCACCACCCATTCCAAAGGGGGTCACCCCATTCCAGGCATGCAGCTGGATGGCCCCTGTGACGGAGCACACTATGGACTGCATGCGTGGAGAGTCGCCTGCACCGGGAGGCTGGGCTGTGAGGAGCACAGTCCTGCATAGGGGCCTGCGGCCTGACCCTGCCCTCACTGGGAACCCCCTTCCTTCCTGGGTGCCAGGTGGGGTTCTGTGCACTTCCCTGAGGCTCCATCCGGTTCTGCTCATTGGGGAATCTGGGGCTGTACGTGGGCAGGGAGCAGAAGGGACTTCCCAGAGCAGGATGCAGTTCACAGGCTGAGCCCATGTCTCCCTCCCTTGTCCCTCCGCAGCCCCAGAACTGGAAGGAGGAGCTGCAGACAGTGAGGGAGGTGCCCAACAAGAACCGTCCTGAGCAGCTGCTGCAAGAAAGAGCCATGTTCAAGGGGCCTGAAGCCCCTGGTGAGTGAGTGACAGCGTCACAGCCACAGGCCCACCTGTCTCCTCCTGTCTTCCCTCCTCCCACCTGTCTCCACAAGAAGGTTTTCTTGTGCACAGGAGGGAAGCGAGGGAAGCTGGCATACTCCCAGCCCTGTCAGGTGCCCTGAAGGCCTTCTAGACTTCTGCTTCCTGGCAGACCATCCCAGCACCTTTCTCTGGCCTGTTTGAGACTTTGGGTCCCTGGGAGGAGAAGCCTCTGCCTGCTATCTGGGCTGAGTGGCCAGAGCCATCTAGCTTCCCACCCTCCACTGAGTGCCATGGGGCCCTTCCCTGAGCACACGGTGCCCAGCATGGCCCTTCTAGGGCAGGGGCTCATTGACATAGCACTTTCAGCTTGTTGGGGTTTAAACGTCATTAATGCTGTTTCTGAGAGAAATGAAGACAAAATAATTGTTTAAAAAACATCTCTCCTAAACTTCCTGCCTAGAGGTGATCATGGAAGAAGTAATTTCTTGGGTACTGACTTTACCAAGATGATTCCAAGCGCTTTATAAGCATAATTTCCTATAATCTTCTGGTCCCCTTGTAAATATCAGTACTTTTTGTCATTGTTGTGTAGATGAGAAACGGTCTGAAGTTACCTGCCCAGGTTCGCCAGGCGCATGACTGGGGGATCCCAAACCTGCCCCAGCCCTCGCACTCCTTGTTAGCCACTAGGCTCTGCGCCTCCTTAAGTGTTTAGTTTTTTCAAAAAATGGTTTTCTTGCCCTTCACTAAATATAAGGAAACCGAGGCAAGAGTCCCTGGCTCCCAAGGCAGGCCTGGCTGCCTCCCCCATCTCGGTGAGCTGGGCCAGGTGGATGTAGCCTGAGGCTTTTGTGGGCGTGGCCTCTCACCTTCCCAGTCTCAGCCCCTCCCAGACACACAGCAGGTTCAGGGTGGCAGCCACATGGGACCCCCCCCCCCACCATGGTAGTCAGGGGGCCATCGTCATGGCCATCAGTCCCAGTGAGGAGACCAAGCTGCAGGTGTTCGTCTGAAGCCACTTCGTCTTCAGCCTGGGCTTTGTTGTTAGTGGCCACCACAAGGACTTTGCTGGGGACGTGGCGGCCTCCATAGCATTCACCAGTGACCTGAATGGTGAGCAGTTGCGCAGTGCAGCGGACCTGGAGGGTCTGTACACGCTGGTCATGGTGGAGATGGATGATTGCGGCTTTTGGGTCAGGTTCCCTTCATCCCTGGCATCCTGGAGTGGGACCAGGAGCAGAGTGTCATCTGTAGCTTCACTGACCTTGCAAGACAGTGGTGTGGCCCCCGTGGTGCCTGGGGCTGCTGGAGCACGAGTTAGCTGCTCAAGACTTTGTGACTCTGTGTGCTCAACCGCTATGATGAGGCGGAGCTCTTCTAGGTGAAGGCAAAGGCGTCACTGGCAATGACAGGTGCCACTGTGTTCTCTACCTGCTGAGCCCCCTCCCCCTGACCTCAGCTTCCTTACTGTACTCCCAAGGAGCTGCTGGAGGGGTGCTCCCATGCCACCTTCTGCACCTACAGGCACAGCTTCTGTTGCTTGTGCCAGGAGCTGGGGGATGCCTTCGTGGAACACAGGTGAGGAGCAGCCCTGTGAGGTTGGAGCTGCAGCTGCTGCACCCTGTTGGGGGCACGGGCACCCTGGGTGGTTCTGGGGCTGTATCATTGAGGAGAGAAGCTCTGCACCATGAAGCAGGGCTCCCTCTGGCCACACTAACTAGAGCCCCTTCCCCATCCCCGACCCGCCCTGCCTTTGAGTCGGTTGCAAACTATCGAGCAGTCAAACCAGTGGCCCAGCTGAGCTATGCTGTTCTCCTTAGGAGCATTTGGAAGTTGCTGGGTGGTTGTGAAGGTCACAGTCCCCAAGTGTTGCTGCTGCTGCTGTTTCGCGCTTAGGAGTTGACCATGTTAAATGTCCTACAGACAAGTAGCTCTTTTTCAGAAGCCAGAGGCATTCCTGTCTCTGTTGAGAGTCCTGGCCTGATGGGTCCCCCCTATCTGTCACCTCCCTACTCTGGCTGTCTTATTCCTTTCTGGAGAGATCTGGCAGCCACCACCTTGTTTGGGTCTGTGGGAGCAAAGCTGAGTTCTGGTCGGCCTTGCAGCAGGAGAAGGAAGCTGACAGCATCTATTAGGCCCAGGTGGGCTGTGCCAGGGCTGGTGGGCTGAACTGCACCTGTGGGCAGCTGATCTTTTCCTGCCTCTGCTCTCTCCCCTGTTTTTGTGTGAGAACCTCAAGGACTTGGCCCAGGAGGCCATGGCCCAGCAGGGCACCGTGAATGGAATCTACCTGTCGGCTGCAATGCCAGCGTCCTGCTCCTCCAGGTGTGTCCTTGGGTGGAGCCCAGCTCCCACCCAGCCCAACTAGGATGAGCCTCACTCAGCTCATCCCCACAGCCCCTCGGTTCACAGCTCCCAACATGGTCAGCATCTTACAGCAGCTCCAGGTCATCAGTGACATCCTCCTCATTCCTCTCTGCTGAGGCCCCTCCACAGCTTGCTACTTAGAAGTTAGCCTTTGGATTTTTAAGATATGTAATATGCTGACATAGCCCAAAATTGAAAAGTGCAACCAGTGGTGAGAAGTTCCTTGTGAATGCTTCTAGAAATACCACATGTGATCTTCTCTCCCTTTTTTCCTTTGAAATTGTGGCAGGCCACGGATGAAGGTTATTGTTTACTTCATTTAACAATACTTCTTGATGATCTTCCATTTCAGTTCCTAAGGAGTGGCTTTATTCCTTCCCCAGCTGCCTCTTGCTCCAGTGCAAAGTGTGCCTTAGGAGCAGGCCCTGAGGACTCCTGCGGTGCTGACACAAGCAGTGCTGCCTTTGGGAGGCCCTCACCTCCCGCCTTGTCTTCCCTCATTGTGGGAAAGGGGTTTGGTCAGCCAGGGATGTCAGCAGCCCTGCCCCATACCCATTGTCTATACCTAATCTGGTAGTGGGGATGCCACAGAGTGCAGCGATTGGAACTGGGTGTGAGAGTGAGAGGCAGCCGGGCCCTAGGCTGAGTCACGTGCATGGAATCCTGACTGCCAACAATTAGGGATCTTTTTGCTTTTGGGAGGGAAGCACTTGTTCCACACGTCTCACTGAATATGGCACAGACCCTGTTCTGTCTCAAGTGGGAGTTTAACCAAGCTAGAGGTGGGCCGCGGGCCCTGGCCCAGTCTGTCAACCACCTCCTCTCCTGTCAGAAGACTAGGAGAATCTGAAGACAGAGGTGGTGCAGCACCACCAGTTCCAGGAGTCCATTAAAACAGGGATAGGGCATTCTGGGAGGTCAAGGCGGACGGATCACTTGAGCTCAAGGGTTGGAGACCAGCCCAGGCAGCATGATGAAACCCCATCTACAAAAAAGTGCAAAAATTAGCCTGGTGTGGTGGTGTGACCTGTAGGTGCAGCTACTTCGCAGTCTGAGGTGGGAGGATCGCTTGGAGAGATCCAGGCTGCAGTGAGCCATGACTATGCCACTGCACTGCAGCCTGAGTGATAGAGTGAACCCCTGTCTCAAAATCAAGAAAACAGAGCTAGGGCTGAGGAGCCTATGGCCATTGAGGCTGAGTCAGCTGGCCCAGAGGTGGGTCCTGTGGCTGCCAAGGAACCTTCTCCCTCGAGCTTGCAGGGGTCAAGAGGGAGAGACAGAGGGACAGTCAGCGGCCCTGTTATCGGTGATGCAGACTCCAGGAGAAGGGGGCAGGCTTGCAGATCAGAAGAGGAGGCGAGCCCCTCTTCCATGTTGCACCCCTACCATCCTCCTGGGATGCCAGCTTGCATGCCCTCCTAAACGATGCTTTTGCACTGGTTTAGTGAATATGCAATGCAAAGGCCTAATTGAAGACTGGTGAATGGAGTGTACAGTCTTCAGTTCCTAGCCGAGGGACCCCTTGGGCTCCTCATCTTTCCCTCAGGCTCCCCATATTTCCCTCAGCCTCCCCATCTTCCAGCAGGGATGTGGAGGGCGTGAGTATTGATCTGTCCTTCCCAGTCTGTACATTGCCCTGAGACAGTTGAGTGGATGACGTGCAGATGGGATTTCTCAGCTCATCTGCATGGTTGACATTATGGCTGCTGCTTTTACTGCCACAACTCCCAGGCCCAACCTGGCTTAATGTTTTACGTCGTAAGCCGAAAAAGATGGGGAGCCGGGGCCCTGTGGCAGGGCTGGGGTTTGGGGTGCACTTTAGTTTTGTGGCAGGATGAAGTCTGCAGTAGTTTTATTAATCATGATTGGCCTGGCAGTAGCTGTAGGCCAAGGGGGATGGGTTTGTCAGTGGTGGTCCCCTAGATGTCCCTGTGCCCAGCCCTGGCCTGTTTGCCCTCAGGCCTAACGAGGTGCTGCCACAGGCTCTGACTGCCCCCCCCCCGCACCCCAGATGGACATAACTTTGGGGTCTGCAGTTTGAATATATCATTCTCCCCATTTTAACCTGAGCTGCCTGACACAGGGAGGGTGGGGTGGGTAAGGGATCTGGGGAACCAGGGCCCAATCACGGATCCTGGGGAAAGGTTACAGACACAGGAGGGGTTGTCACCTCTCTGTGGAGCCCCGCTCCTGGCCACACAGCACCTTCTGTAGAGACTAGCTCTGGGGGTGGCAGGGGACCCCACAGGCCAGGACTGCACCCTCTCTTCCCCTGTCTGTGCCTGCTATTGGAGCCTGGACTGGGGGAGGAGATTACTACCCTGTGAGCCTGAGGGAGCCACATTAGGCTGTGACCTCTGCCTGGGGCTTGGCAGAGAGCTGCTTATGGCTGTAGTGTCACCAGACACCTTGTTTCAGAGGGGGTGGACATAGCTGGCAAGTGGAGCACCCCCACAGCTGATGAGGAACTTTTTCTCATTTTTGAACCACCATGTCTTCATTTCACATTGGAATAAAGTGAGGTTTTGGAACCTGCTGTCCCAGTCTCATTGGATTGTGAGGGCTGTTGTCAGGTTACTAGGAGAGGAATCTGTATAAATTAGGACACACTGAAGGTTATGCTTGTACTGTCACCTGAGTGGGAGGTAAGAGGATGGAGTCACAGGCACTCAGTTGGGGTTTACCTGGCTGTCACTAGACTCATGGGATTGTGGCACAGGTGAACATCCCATCATTGGTGACAGAAGAAAAAAGGCTGGAGTGAAGGCCAGGTTGGGGAGGGGTGCTAGGCTGTGGGGCCAGGCCCTGGGCTTGCTGGACATTTTTTTTTTTTTTTTTTTTTTTTTTTTAGGCAGAATCTCACTTCATCACCAGGCGCCAGGCTGGAGTGCAGTGGCGCGGCCTCGGCTCACTGCAACCTCCGCCTCCTGGGTTCAAGCAATTCTCTTTCCTCAGCCTCCCGAGTAGCTGGGATTGCAGGCGCCCACCACCGCGCCCAGCTAATTTTTGTATTTTTAGTAGAGACGGGGTTTCACCATGCTGGCCAGGATGGTCTCAATCTCTTGACCTCGTGATCCCAAAGTGCTGGGATTATAGGCGTGAGCCACCGCGCCCGGCCCACATGCTGGACCTTATACGTCAGTGAACATCTGACTGGGCATGTGCCCCTGTCCCTTCAGTTGAGGTGGGGTTGGCAGCATTCCCTAGATGGCATGAGTGCCGGGAGAGTGGAGGAGGACCTGACGTTTGCCATTCTGGGGTAGGTTTTAGAGCTCACTAGATGCCTGTAGAGCGCTAATGAGATGGGAAGAAGTCAGCCCACCATAATGTACCTGAGGGACAGAGCCTGCGAAGTAAGAAGTGGGTGTGTGGAGGTGCCCTGTCTACAAGAGGGTAAATTAAAGGCTCATTGCAGTGGCGCTGTCTCATCTCACTGCGGCTGGTGGCTGTTGCCACGCCATCCCTCTCCAGAGCAGGAAGGCCGTCAGCCTCATCTATAATTGAATGTCTTTTGGGATGTTTGGATAGTCCTTTATTGCCTGGAAATTCAGAAAAAAGAAACTACAATCCTCATGCCTGTTAGTTTCCCTGAGCCAAGTGGAAAAAAAGATGTCCCTGACTTTTTTAAGATTTTAAGTGACACCCAAGGGAAACCACCAGTGCCTTGGCCATTGAAGCCTCCTGCATGCTCCCCAAACCCCAGCAGTTCCATCTGCAGTCTTCACAGTTGTGTCCTGAGCCGTGCGGTAAAGTGTGGTGAGAGAGGTGCTAAGGGATGGGATGTGGGTCTTTCCTGTGTTATTAAAACATTAAAGTTGTTTTAAAGCTGTCCAAATCCCCTCCTTGTTAAGCTTAATTAGCTAATAAGACTCTTTATACAAGCAAAACCAGGTAAGGGAAAGCAAGTGCATTTCAAGCCCTAGCACACTCCCAAATTAGCTGTAATACCCACGGCAGGCGACCGCACCTCAAAGAGCCTGTGTCCTGTTCAAAAAAAGATGAACTAATGAGGGGCGGGGCACGGAGCTTTACCCAACCAGGGGCGCTGGGGTGGAGGTCGTCCAATCAGGAGCAGCCTGAGAGCAGGGGCGGCTTCCGGTATCTGGCTGGGGCCTTTGTTGGCTGCAGTCAGATCTTGGGTCGCCTCACCCTGGTTCCGAGTCCTTCGATCCGGGAGACCCAGGAGGCTTCGCGGTGTGAGAATAAACAGATCCTCTGTTACCCTGTGAGCTGCAGGCACCTGGAGATCCATAGCTAAGACGCCAGGACTTCCCGGAAACTGGGAAATGGTGAATGTGCCGCGTCGGGTATCCGCAGAGGAGGTAGCTGGGCGGTCGGAAGCGGCGGGAACCCGCTATGGGGGCACCGGGCCTTCCCGCCGTCAGCTCGAGTCCCCGCGGGCGCAACTCGGCCCTCGGTCCCCTCCGCTGCACGGTGGCTACTGGGCCAGCAGCCGGGACCCCGAGCGTCCCGTCCCAACCCCGCGGGGCAACCCCGGCCCTGGCCGGAGCGGTCTCCGGGCAGCTCCGCGCTGCAGCCCCGCGTCTCCCCAGATTGTGCCGTGAGGACTGAAGGGTTGTAGGGGAGACCCCGGTGCGGGTGTGATTCGTGTGTGGGAAGAAACTGTGCCCCGTGGGGTCCCTAGTCGCTCCTTTTACAAATTATAGAGAGTCACCCTTGAGGCGTTAAAGGGTGTGTTTGGGCAAACAGCGATTGGTGAAATGGGAAGCCTGCCACCGTGGTTTGCGGTTTGGGGTCCTCTGTAGCAGCGATTTCAAAATCCCAGGGCTTAGCTTTTGAATGCTGCCAGCGAAAAGGAATAGGGACAATCTCTCTTCCACTATGGCTGTAGAAAACGAATACATTTCCACAGAAAGTGCGCTGGATTAATTGGCCGATTACAAACATTCATTAGAACATCAGGTCCTCTCTTTCGCAGAGTGGAGGAATTGTGGCAGTGGATACCTGTGCTCCATATTCTGCAGCTATCTGGATGTCGAGTTTAATGGCAAATTTTGTGAGACAGGACTTAGCAACCCCTAGAAGTGTTCACGTATACTAAATGGTCTGCTGTTATGGAAGTAATTAAATGACATGTTTATTGTCTGAAAGAGGTATTTCAGCTTTTCCTGTTGAGGCGTAAAGTGTAAGTGCAGTACAGTTTCCTTCCTTTCTATAGAAACTGTGTTTGAGTGATTTTACTATTTTCCTGTTAGGTCATTGAACATCTGACTGCTGGGCACCTGCCCTGTCCCTTCAGTTGACGTGGGATTGGCAGCACTCTCCAGAAGGTGTGCAGTGCCCGGAAAGTGTAGGAGGGCCTGACGTTTGCTATCCTGGGGTAGGTTTTAGAGCTCACTAGATGCTTGAGGAGAGCTAAAGAGATGGAAGAAGGCAGCCCACCTCCATGCACCCGAGGGACAGAGCCCGCGAAGGGAGAAGCGGGTACGTGGAATAACCCTGACTGGGAAGCTGTAGACCTCAGTCTTCTTTGAGCCTGCAAAAGGAGGTCACTGAGGCCCAGTTAGTTCCTCCTAGGGAGTGTCCCCTTCAGGTGTCCCTGAGGTTCACAGCAGCCATGGAGGGAGCCCTTTGTACTGGGAGAAGCTGCAGAGTTTTGGAAAGCAGGGGATTTGCAGGCAGATGTGGTTGAGATTGGGCTGGAAGGGAGGTTGGGAGGCTCTTTCTGAGGGTGGAATTGTTAGTGTCCTGGGGCTGTTTCTTGACTTCGTCAAATAAAGCATCTGGATTTAGGTAAGAAGTTCCTTAATTCTAAAGGAGTATTGCATGAGGAGGAAAGCACCAACTGTAAGATTTTTGTGGATCTCACAGTTTAGGCAGAAAAGACCTTTCTTTCATAGAGAGGAACAAATATGATTAAAGTTGGGAGGGGAAGGGCACAACTCTGGAGCAAAATCCGATCTCAGGTCAGAGAATGTTTCACCCTAAGTCAGCCTGTTCTTAGGAGGGGCATAAAGAGGGGTTGACTGTTGGCTCAGGCTGTGCGTGGGACAAAGTTCAGGGACCTGGCGAAAGAGAGAAACTTAAGCAAGTTTGGTTAACACATATTTTATTCTGACCACCAAAGACAAAACTCTTTAATTGCTTATGAGGGGGAAAAAAGAGGAAATAGAGTCTGTGGCTTTGTGATACCTAAAACAGGGAACATCATTTAAGTCATAAAGGGAAGAGTGATTCTTTGCAGTAAGCTGCCCTTGGAGAACACAAAGGAAGGGGAATTTCTTTCCTCACAGCTGCTTACCAGAGCTACCCGTCCACCCCATCTTTCCCCATCGCTTTCTCTTGCCCATACATGTCTTCCATTTGGCTGAGTTGTATCTTTTATAATAAACTGGCCAATGCAATTACAGTCTGAGTTCTGTGAGTCCTTGTATAAAATGAATGAACTTGAGTGGGGGATTATGGGAGGCCCCAATTTATAGGCAGTAGCTCTGAAGTATAGATGGATCCTGGGGATTGTGACTGGCATCTGTAGTGGGGGCAGTGTCGTTGCACTGAACTCTGACCTTGTGGGGTCTGTGCTGCCTCTGGGGGTGTCAGAATTGAGTTGTTGGACAACCAGTTGGTGTTGGGGAATTGGCTGGTGTTCAGCAAACTCTGCACATTTAGTGTCAGAAAAAAGACAACACAGGGACCCACGCTGGAGAGAGACTCTGGGTGTCTCCAGAAGGGAGGCTCTATTCCCCTGCACACAGGCTGTCACCCTACACAGAGTCCTGTGATTCCATGGCTCCTCCCAGGGAGAGGCAACTGAGAACAGAAAGGGAAGAAGTTCTGAGAACAGAGCCCTGCCCCCACTGTGCTGCCACCACATAATTCCATCCACTCCTGAACACATGCCCCTTCCAGGACAAGACATGACCCTCAGGAAATTGTGCCCATAGCACCTGTGCTCCTAGAGTTTCCTGCCCAAATTCCCACACAAGTGCCTAGAGCACTTCTGGCTTATGGTTGCTCCCAGACCCTGAAACTGGAGGAGCAACCCACACTCAGTCCCTCCATCAACCAAGGCTTCTGGACCACCCAGTCATAATCTCTGCCTGCATGGACACAGGAATAAGTCAGAGCATTGCACCACCTGGGCCAGTATCTGTGGCACAAACCAGTCCTTCCACCAATTCTGCACTGCCTGCCATGCGTGAGTTCTTAGTAGCACCTTCCCTTCTGCCTTTTACTTCCCCACAAACCTTGACAGGGTGTCACTCTGTCCCCCAGGCTGGAGTGCAGTGGCCTGATCATGCAGCCTCAACCTCCCCAGGCTCATGTGATCCTCCCACCTCAGCCTCCTGAATCGCTGTGACTACAGGTGTGTGCTCCCACACCTGGCTAATTTTTGTAGAGACCAGGGTCTCACTATGTTGCTCAGGCTCATCACGAACTCCTGGGCTCAAGTGATCCACCCGCCTCTGCCTCCCAAAGTGCTGGGATTACAGGTGTGAGCCACCATATCTGACCCACAAACCCCTTTTCAGGTGCACACAGTGTGTCCAAGGCCAACCCTCAGGTGCCTGAATCTAGCGCCTGCTAGAATTCACATGTCCATGAATTCAAGATTAGGCCCCTAGATCTCCCAGTTTTAAGAACAAAGACAAATTAGAAATATGAGATTAACCCTTGAAAATAAGGGAAGACATGTTTCTCTCCTTCCTTTTCTTGAAGCATTTACTTTAGAAAATTTTTATATGTAAGTTTTAGAAATACTTCTAAATCATTCTAACAGCTAAACAGACCTTTTGTCTTTTGTTGGCCTTTTTTTTGAGTCTTTCTGTGTTGCCCAGCCTGGAGTGCAGTGGTATCATCTCGGCTCACTGCAACCTCCACCTCCCAGGTTCAAGCGGTTCTCCTGCCTCAGCCTCCCAGGTACCTGGGATTATAGGTGCCAGCCACCGTGCTGGGCTAAGTTTTGTATTTTTATCAGACAGGAAGTTTCACCATGTTGTTCAGGCTGGTCTCAAACTCCTGACCCCAGGTGATATGGCCTCCTCAGCCTCCCAAAGTGCTGGGATTACAGGGTGAGCCACTGTGCCAGGCTGCCAGACTGTTTGATGCAGGACATTCTTTCTCTAGGAACTGGGAATCATTGATGTAAGCAGCAAAGAAGGTAGAGCCATATCTCGCAGTGTCTCTAGGAGAGCAGGCATCTACCTTCAGGTTCTTGCTCCAGGTGGCAAATTTACCTGTCACTAAGACATGAAGTTGATTTTTCCTTTAAATATAGCCAATTAAAAAATGGCCTCCCAATTCCTAAGTGAATTTAGCTTGAACTCTGACAAAGGGTGCTGCCTGGTCTTCCACTTGAGTACTAATTATAGTGAATTTTCATGAGTGGGTGTTTTCCAGTTTCTTAGCAGATTGCCTGTAATATCTTTCACATTCTGCTCTGATTGTGTAATAAAACAGTTTTCTTTTTTTCTACCATTGTGGATAGTTTTTCTAGTGATTCTGTATTTATTATATTTCCCCAAACATTATGAAACATAAGATGCCTACCAGGCCTCATGCTAGAGGGGCCTTTCCCTGTAAGACTTCCAGTCACAAACAGAGTTGAGCAGCAAACTGTCCATTGTCCCCCACATCTGCAGACAGAATGGTCTCTCTGCTTGTTTGGAATCTTTAATTCTTTCTACAATGATTCAGACAGATTTCTACAAAAATATTTCTCGGGGCATCATTTAGCTATTCCAGCTCTGTCTTTCCATGCCTCTGGCCTCTTCAGTCTTGAAACTGATTCAGAGACCATTGGCCCTAGAATCCAACCAGGCACACATGTGCATTGAATAGACCTGAGACTCTCAACATTCCCCTCATCCTCTTGCCCAAATGCCCACGAATGTGCAGAGGGTGCCTGCCACTTCCCTGTCCCTCCAGCACCTAAATCTGCAGCTCCAAATATTGGACCCAGCTCCTGGGGTTCTTCAGGATGTGTGAGAGCAGCCCTCCTGAGGGGCTGTCTCTTCGAGTTTTTCTGTCTTCACAGCAACACCCAAGAATGCAGAGCCAGGTTGATTCCACCTGGAGTCTGCACATAAAGGCTGGTCTCCACCTGGGATCCTCAAGACAAATCCTCATGGCCACACTCTGGACCGAGGATGTATAGAAAATCCAGGGGACATTTTCTGCATTATGAGAGATTGCCGTAGACCTTGTAAAGTCCTACATTTTGTGTGGGTTCCTTCAAGTTATCCAGATCTTATCCAGTGAGGTGCTGCAGTTCTTGTGAGGGTCTTCTGGTCTAAGCAGAATCTGGTGACAGAATCTGTGAGTGTAAAGCAACACCTTAGCAGAGGGAGGGCAGGGCCACAACTGTCCAGAGCCATGAATGAAGCTACACCTTCCTGTGAGCTGTGTTACTGGAGTAGGATCATCTTGTCCTCTCTCGTACCCAAGAGTTAGCTCATCAGGTAGGTATAGGTAATATTACACCTGGATCCAGGATCTGTGGCTCCACTGGGGCAGTTCCACTTTCTGTCAGAGTCACCTGAGTCTCTCCTGCCCAAATCACTATTGGGGCATCAGCACGGGATCACCAGGGACTCTTTCACCAATACCTGGGAATCCTTGAGACACATATGGTGATGTCCTGTGCAGGCTGAGTTCAGGCTGACCATAGGATCTAATCTTCCCATCTGAGAGGGAAAGGAATGAGGCATCCAGGATTTGTCCCTCCACTTACAGAAGGAATCTCTTTATTTGGTGTCCAAATGGGCTTTGCTCCAGTTTTCTAATATGTGGGTGAAGAACAGAGAGGAGGTCTGGAGACTCAGACTGACAAGTAAACCAGTTGCTTCCATTTCATGTGTCCATTGGAAAAACAGATGCAGCAGCCATAGTCCCTACCATCCAGCAACTTTCAGTGTAGAGCAGAAGGATAATGGCCAAATTCAGCATCATGTGGTCAGGAGCAAGAATAGACGTGTACAGGGAACTTAGGCTTGATTTGGGACATTGCCATTATGTTCACATTGTGAGTTCTGATGTCACCACCTGAAGGGCTGCCCATGGACAGAAGAGTTATGATTATTTCTATTGATTTTCTCTTAACTTGGTTTTTAATGTAATATTCTCAGAAAGCCCTATGCGTTTTGATTAAATTGCTTGTTAATGTATTTACAAAATAGTTAAGAATGAAACAGTTAAAATCAGAAAAACTCTGGGAGTCAAGTTCTTGTGGTCAGGCTTAGGAAAGACAGGACTGAAAATAAACCAGCAACATAGAGATGGGAAGCCTAGGGCCTGCCCCCTGCCCCTAGCCTTGCTGTGTCCCAGCCCTGCCCAAATCCATCCTCTTCTGAGCTTGGTTCAGGTCTGGTCCCACCGTGGAGCCTACGCTCACAGAACCGTTTGTTGGAGATCAGACTCTGAGTGGTTGCTCTTACTGGTTCTCCAGAGCTGGTGCTCACATTTTCCCCAAACCACAAAGCAGATAAATGGGAACAAAGGACAATATGGGGGCCTGAATTTTTTTTTTTCATTGAAAATAGTGCTTCTAGAGACATCCCACCTGGCAACATTTTTTCCATTCCTTTGGATCCAGTAGTTGCTCCACAAGTTGTAATAAAGTCAACGAAAAGACAGCAGTGAGAAATCCTCATGAACTAAACTTCACCCTTCCTTTCCGTATCCCTCCCGTCCATGTATAGTTAGCTTTTATAGTGACAGGGAAACAGAAGAAGTGGAAAGGCTGGGGCCATGATCTAAATCCTGCTGGGAATTATGGGATACTCAGTACCCACATCCCAGGGGTTTATGTGGCTTAACTCACACCATGTGATGTTCCCAGCACAGTACATACGATGAGCACATAGTACAAGCTCAGAAACACTGCTTTAATGCAGGTATCCATGCTGTTTTCCAAATGCTGACTAAGATGTTACTGTTTTTTCCAGCCTTCTGTAGACTTTAAATGGCTGGCAAAGGATGTGATTTTTCAGGACAGTAGTTGGTGGTCCTCGCTGTGAATGAAAAGTATTTGTATTGTGATTAGAATATCACAGCAGACACACTGTGTGTGCTATGCTCACTTCCTCTAGCTGCGTGCTGTTGATAATGAGTCTTAAAGAAGCCACCTCATGGAACCTTTCCAAACCTGCAGAATCACGTTACTTAGCACAGGCCCTAGAATACCAAATGATGTGTATGCATGTGAAACTTGAGAGACAATGCTTAGCTAAGTAGGTCTCAGCCCAGGCTTCTAAGTAGGGTCACACGGCCAGTTTGAAAAAATATGGCCACCTGTATCTTCCCCCACAGGTTCTGTTTATTAAGTTCAGATTAGGATTTACTTTTTTCCCCTACTAATATCACAGTAGTGATTATTGGTCCATCTGTGAGTCAGCACTGATACCAATTCGACTCATTACAGCTGATGCTAACTTCATTCACGTGGTTCAGGTGCTCTCGGCCAGATTCCTTGACTATTTAGTTATATTTCTCTTTTGTTGTTAATGAGTATCTAGGAGGGAAGATTTACTGAGAGATGCATATAAACCATCTTGTTTAATCCGGAGACTCACATTTTTTTTTTTTTTTTTTTTTTTTTTTTTTTTTTTTTTTTTTTAGTTTCCCTTTGCTTGTAGGTTGTTTTGGAGAGGCTGTCACATTTGTTGACTATAGATCCCAGTTTTTGAAACTGTAAGTTCTGAAACAAGCCTGTTTCTGTAGGTTTCCATTTTATTCTACTCATGTCACAGCATACTCTCCTTATTCTCTGTATTTTCAGAGGAAGATAACAATTAACATGTAATTAACATCTATTGTCTTAAAATTCTAAAATATAACATAGCACATAGAATAAATAAAACAAAAACTCGGGGGGAAAAAAGGAGAATTGCCCGAACCCAGGAGGCGGAGGTTGCGGTGAGCCGAGATCGCGCCATCGCACTCCAGCCTGGGCAACAAGAGCGAAACTCCGTTCAAAAAAAAAAAAAAAAGAAACACAAGCTCTTCTTTTAATTTCTATCATTGTATGCATTGGTCTTCATAGTTTAAGAAACAGAAAAAGGGATCATTCACGAAAAGTTTTATATTTTTAACACGATTTAAAATATTACCTAATTTTATTAAGAAATGTCCTGTCACTTATCAGGTATGTATAGTTACCGTTTCTGTGTACGTGTGTGCGTATGACGTCAGCAGCATTTGATCAGTTTGTGTTGCTGCCTTCCTGCTCTCATCATTCTTCTCTGTTATGACACCTGCTCTGAACATGCTTTTATGGTTGTCTCTGCACGTTGACCTGCATGTCCCTTTAAAATGAATGCTAAGTTAGATACTGGGGTAAAATACAAGTTCTACTATGTACTAGCTATTTGGCAAAAAAGTTTTTTTCAGGCTTGAGTCAGGGAGGGTTGGCAAGATATTTTTATGTAAGAGGAAGAAGACTATTATTTCTCACATAGATTACTTTTATGGCTTTATCAATACATGAAAAACTGCTAGGATGACATCTAGTATATAGTAAATGTTCAAGAAAGATTCTACTACTCCTGCTATTATGTTACATCCTGTAAATTTCATAAAACTCTCAATTCCACAACATCCCTGAATTGTTTCCTCAGTGTTCTACCTCTCTGCTATTCAAAAGTGTGGCCTCTGGACCTGAGGCATTGGTATCACTGGTGAGCTTGTTAAAAATGCAGAAACTCTGGTCATTAGAGAAATGCAAATCAAAACTGCATTGAGATACCATCTCATGCTAGTTAGAATGATGATCATTAAAAAATCTGGAGACAGCAGATGCTGGAGAGGATGTGGAGAAATAGGAACACTTTTACACGTTGGTAGGAGTGTAAATTAGTTCAACCATTGTGGAAGACAGTGTGGTGATTCCTCAAGGACCTAGAAATAGAAATTCCATTTGACCCAGCAATCCCATTACTGGGTATGTATCCAAAGATTATAAATCATTCTACTGTAAGGGCACATGCACACGAATGTTCACTGTTCACTGCAGCACTGTTTACAATAGCAAAGACCTGGAACCAACCCAAATGCCCATTGATGATAGACAGGACAGGGAAATTGTGGCACATATACACCATGGAATACTATGCAGCCATCAAAAACGATGAGTTTGTGTCCTTTGTAGGATCATGGGTGAACCTGGAAACCATCATTCTTGGCAAACTGACACAAGAGCAGAAAACCAAACACCACATATTCTCACTCATAGGCGGGTGTTGAACAATGAGAACACATGGACACAGGGAGGGGAGCATCACACACTGGGGTCTGTCAAGGGGAAATAGGGGAGGGACAGCAGGGGGTGGGGAGTTGGGGAGAGATAGCATGGGGAGAAATGCCAGATATAGGTGATGGGGAGGAAGGCAGCAAATCACACTGCCATGTGTGCACCTATGCAACAATCTTGCATGTTCTTCACATGTACCCCCAAGCCTAAAATGCAATAAAAAGGAAAAAAAAAAGAAAAAAAAATGCAGAAACTCAGTCCCAACCCCAGATCTTCTGAATCAGAGTCTGCATTTGACCAAGTTCTCCAGTTTATTTTTGAATACAATAGACTTTGAGAAGTATGCCTACATGACTTTTCCACCTGAAGATTACACACAACTGATTGTGGATGATGTAAATAAAGCTCTCAAAAATGTATATTCCTGTGTTGAGCCCTTAGTTTTTTGGTTCTTTTGTTTGTTTGTTTTTGTTTTTTGAGACGGAGTTTTGCTCTTGTTGCCCAGGCTGGAGTGCAATGATGCGATCTTGGCTCATTGCAACCTCCACCTCTGGGTTTAAGTGATTCTTCTGCCTCAGCCTTCTGAATAGCTTGGATTATAGGAGCCCGCCGTCATGTCTGGCTAATTTTTTGTATTTTTAGTAGAGACAGGGTTTCATCACGTTGGCCAGGCTGGTCTCAAACTCCTGATGTCAGGTGATCCACCCACCTTGACATCGCATAGTGCTGGGATTATAGGCATGAGCCACCATGCCCAGCCCTGATGCCTTAGTTTTATATTTTATATTCCATATAGGCATAGTATCTACATTGGTTTTGTGGATCTCATGTCATTCTCTTTCCACAGAGTTAGAGAATACATTAGAAAATATTACTGTGTTTAAAAGTATCTTATTATTTCAGGTCACTCATATAAATCAGAGTCAGTTCTCTTAATTCTCTTATTTCCTCTTGGGTCAGTGTATTATTTATTTTTATTTCAGGGACTGTTGACATTCAGGGATGTGGCCATAGAATTCTCTCTGGAGGAGTGGGAACACTTGGACTCAAATCAGAAGAATTTATATGGGGATGTGATGTTAGAGAACTACAGAAACCTGGTTTGTCTGGGTGAGGATCACTTGTCTTTGTAATATCTAATATCTAATAACTAAGGGTTTTATTTCTTTCCTTTTGTAGAATGTCTCTTGGGAGCTTAAGGAAAAAAAAATTATGGGTTTGTTGGAGAAAAAAATTTCCTAATGTTTGATCTTGGCATTTGCCTTCTTTCTTGAGGTGATGTACAAACTTCACTCTAGTTTAGTGGTGATTCTAGAAATTGAGTCGTGTAAACTCTAATTGCCTACAATTTAAAATCCAGTTCCTTCTCCTTATTTTTGATTCAGTCATACTTGGAAGTGAAGCTCAGGATTCCCATATTGAAAATGCTTCCTGAATATTTTAAAGAAGCTGACAGGAAACAGTATTTGGGGAAGTAATTTTCTAGAATCCTCTATAATGTTCCCTCTTTATTGAGTACCCTACTGAGTTGGCAATTAAAGAACTCCCAGCATGTGACTTTTTCTAATAAAGAGTCTAATAAAGAGTCATGTGACTTTTTCTAATAAAACAGGTCTTACTGTCTCTAAGCCGGACCTGATCACCTTTTTGGAGCAAAGGAAAGAGCCCTGGAATGTGAAGAGTGCGGAGACAGTAGCCAGCCAGCCAGGTAGGCGGGAGTGAATGAATAGATGACATGGGTGAGAGGTCCAGAGGTCAGGAAAGAACCAGACATTGACGTGTGGATTGGGAAGTTCTCCAGTGGAAGTGATTTTTTAGATGCCTGAGTTTATTTCTCTTGCTGTCACAGAGGGACATCTTCTGTCTCATGCTCTGAAATTATCTAATGATTTTCCTTCACCTTCTGTAATCCACCATCAAATTTCACAGTGACAGCCAAAGTGCTTCCCTTGGCCTGTGAGGGCCTGTGTAACCTGACTGCTCTTCCATTGATTTGGGGGCTCTGGGAAAGTCTGTACATATTTCTGCCTCTATGTGAAACCACTTTTAAAGTTCTGTTTTTGCCTTGCCTCATGTCAGAAGTGTGTGAGGGCAGTGATGGACAGTGGGATTTTTTTTTTTTTTTAAGAAGTTCCAGGCATTCTGTGGACAGATGTCACGTATTTTCTGATATTTGAATTTCTAATCCTACAGTGGTTTCCAAGATGATCCTACAAAAATTGAGACTCAGTAATTTCATTAGAGCACGAAGCATCTTCCTAAATATAAAAAAAAACTGATCATGTATTTCACTTCAACTTTTCATCTTTCCTAGCCTAGACTCAGATTAGAAATATAAGCTCTACTTGCACAAATTCCACAGATATAAAATCATTTAATATGTTACTTATTATGTAGAATTCTTAACTAAATGAATGTCTTTGGGGAGCTTGGAACGTTGCCCAGTATATAGTAACCTCTCAACTCTTAACCTTATAAGTTAATAGTATTTTATAGTTTTGTCTAGTTAAGTGTGAAGGTTGGTGATAATATATTCTTTATGTTCATTTTCTTTCTTTTTCTTTTCTTTTTTCTTTTGCTTCCTTCTTTCATATGGATTTTTTTCCCCACACTTGTAAATTATATATATTTAAGGGCTACATCCTGATAATTTGATTTTATATATGTACATGTTGTATAATGATTAATACAATGGAATTAATTAAGGCATTAATCATCTCATATAGTTGCCAGGTTTTTGTGGAGAGGACATTTAAAATCTACTGTGTTAGCAAATCTCAAGTATACAAGAGTATTGTAAACTGTATTCACAGTGCTATACATCAGATCCCCAGAATTTGTTTATCTTTTAAATGAAAGTTTGTACTCTTTGACCAGAGTATCCCTATTTTTACCACCTCTCAGCTATAGGGACCTATTGTTCTACATTTTGCTACTATGAGTTCAACTTTTTAAGATTCCACAAATAACTGATGTTATACAGTATTTGTGTTTCTTTATCTTACTCATTTACCATAATGTCCACCTGGTTCATTCATCCTTGTTGTCAGAAATGGCAGGATTACCTTCTTCATTATGCTGAATAACATTCCACTATATATTTTGAGTAATCAGCTATCAACATAGGGTTACAGATATCTCCTTAACATACCGATTTTATTTATTTTTGAGATGGAGTCTCACTTTGTTGCCCAGGCTGGAGTGCAGTGGTGCCATCTTGGCTTATTATAACCTCTGCTTCCCGGGTTCAAGCGATTTTGGTGCCTCAGCCTCCTGAGTAACTGGGATCATGCGTGTGTCACCTCGCCTGGGTAATTTTTTTCTATTTTTTTTTTTTTTTTTTTTTTTTTTTTTGAGACAGAGTTTCGCTCTTGTTGCCCAGGCTGGAGTGCAATGGCGCGATCTCGGCTCACCGCAACCTCCGCCTTCCGGGTTCAGGCAATTCTCCTGCCTCAGCCTCCTGAGTAGCTGGGATTACAGGCACGGGCCACCACGCCCAGCTAATTTTTAGTATTTTTAGTAGAGATGGGGTTTCACCATGTTGACCAGGATGGTCTCGATCTCTTGACCTCGTGATCCACCCGCCTCGGCCTCCCAAAGTGCTGGGATTACAGGCGTGAGCCACCGCGCCCGGCAATTTTTTTCTATTTTTAGTAGAGACGGAGTTTCCCCATGTTGGCCAGGCTGATCTCAAACTCCTGGCCTCAAGTGATCTGCCTGCCTTGGCCTCCCAAAGTGCTGGGATTATAGGCATGAGCTACTGCGCCTGCCAGATTGTGTTTCTTTTAGGTATATACTTAGAAATGTGATTGAAGGTTCATATGGTACTTCTATTTTTAATTTTTTGAGGAGCTTCCATCCTTTTTCCCATAATGGCTGGATCAATTTACATTTCCACAACAGTGTATCAGGTTTCCTTTTCTCCACAGTCACCGACATTTGTGATCTCTTGTGTCTTTGATCATAGCCATTCTAACAGTATGAGGTGATATCTCATGAGGTGATATCTCATTGTGGTATCTCTCTGTAAATGTGAGGTGATGTCTCATTGAGGTTTGATGTGCATTTCCCTGATGATTAATTATGTTGAGCACCTTTCTTAAACCTGTTTGTCACTTGTATGTCATCCTTGGAAAAATTTCTAATCAGGTCCTTTGCATATTTTTAAGTCAGATTGACTTTTTTTGGCAATTGAGTTGTGTGAGATTCTTACGTATTTTGGATATGAAACTCTGATTAGAGTTTCTCCCAGTCCTTAGGCCGGTCCTTAGGTTGCTTTTTCATGTTGTTCTTTGTTTCCTTTGCTGTGCAGACACTTTTAGTTTGATAGAGTCCCACTTGTTTTTGTTTTTTGATTTTGTTGATTGTGCTTTTCTGGTGTGAAATTTAAAAAATCAATACCAAGTCTGATGTCAAAGAGCTTGTTCCCTATGTTTCTTCTAAAAATTATACAGATTCTGGTTTTACATTGAAATGTTAATTCTTTTTCAGTTCATTTTTATATATGGCATAAATGTTCAGTTTCATCTTTTTGCTCATGAATAAATATTCACCTTTTCCAGCATCATTTATTGAAGAGACTGTACTTTTCCCTTTGTGTATCTTGGTGCCCTTGTCAAAGATTGCTAAGTGTATACACATGGGTTTATTTTTGGTTTCCTTATTCTGTCCCATTGGTCTATGTGTCTTTTTAGGTCAGTGTAATAGTCATGGTTAGTATAGCTTTGTAATAGTTTGGAATGAAGACGTGTGACGCCTTCAGCTTTATTCTTCTTTCTTATGATTGTGTTGGCTATTTGGAGTCTTTTGTGGTTTTATAGAACTTTGAAGGCCAGATGCAGTGACTCATACCTGTAACCCCAGCACTCTGGAAGACCAAAGCAGGTGGATCACTTGAGGCCAGGAGTTCAAGACCAGCCTGGCCAACATGGTGAAAACCCCACTCTGTCCCCTAGGCTGGAGTGCTCACTGCAACCTCCGCCTCCCGGGTTCAAGAGATTCTCATGCCTAAGCCTCTTGAGTACCTGTGACTAGAGGCATATGCCACCAACACCCAGTTAATTTTTGTATTTTTGGTAGAGACAGGGTTTCACCACGTTGGCCAAGCTGGTCTCAAACTCCTGGCCTCAGGTGATCTGCCCACCTTGGCCTTCCAAAGTGCTGAGATTACAGGTGTGAGCCACTGTGTCGAGCTTTTTAAGTATTAATTCTATGTGGTGAATTGCATTTATTGATTTCCATACATTAGGGCATCATTACTTTCCAAGAATAAAGCCTAGTTGATTGTGGTAAATTAACTTTGGGTGTGCTGCTGGATTTTGTTTGCTGTTATTTTGTTGAGGATTTTTGTGTCCATGTTCATCAGAGATATTGTCCTGTAGTTTTCTTTGTTCATTGTGTCTTTGCCAGATTTTGGTAACAGAATGATATTGGCCTCAAGGATGAGAGGAGAGGATTCCCCTTTCCTTATTTTTTTGGAATTGTTTCAGTAGAATTGATATTAGCTCTTCCTTATACTTCTGGTATAATTCAGCTGTGAATCCATCTTGTCCAGGGCTTTTTTATGGTTGGTAGGTTTTTTATTACTGATTCAATATCAGAACTTGATACTGGTTTGTTCAGGGTTTCAGTTTCTTCCTTATTCAATCTTTGGAGATTGTGTGTTTCTAGGAATTTATCAATTTCCTCTAGCTTTTCAACATTATGTGCATATGAAAGATGTGTGTGGTCTGTGGTTGGTGGGTGGTGGAGTTCTGTAGATGTCTGTTAGGTCTAATTGGTCTATTCTGTAGATGCCTATTAGGTCTAGTTGGCCATGTGGAATTGATGTCCAAAATTTCTTTGTTCATTTTCAACCTCAATGATGTAGTGATGTCCATGGGGTGTTGAAGTACCCCACTGTTATTATATCGCTAATTTTTTTCTCAGGTCTAGAAGTACTTGTTTTATGAATCTTGGTGCTCCCAAGTTTTGTGGATAGGTGTTTAGCATATTTAAGTATTCTTGTTAAATTGAACCCTTTATCAGTATGTAGTATATCCTTGTCATTTTGTATGGTTTTTGTCTTAATGTCCTCATTTTTTAAATGAGAGAGAATGCCAGGTGCAGTTGCTGGTGTTATCCCAGCATATTGAGAGTCTGAAGCTGTAGGATTCCTTGGGACCAGGAATCCTTGACCAGCCTGGGTGACTTAGCAAGATCCTGTCTGAAAAATAGTTAAAAACGTTATTCTGATGTGATGGTGCCCTCCTGTAGTCCTAGCCACTTGGGGAAGTGAGGTGAGATGACTGCTTTAGGCCAGGAATTCAAGGTTCCAGTGAGCTATGATTGCACTCTGGCCTGGTGACAGTGCAAGACCTTGTCTGTAAGACAAAGATACTTTAAATTATTTTGTAATTAGTTAATAGATTTCTATTTCTCTAGCTTCACTTGCATATTAATATGTTAGTTAATAGATTTCTGCTTCTTTAGATTCACTTTAATATTGGTCCTTTGATTGGGCCTTGTTTTTGGTTACTTTGATGCCTTGTGGTTTTATTGGCATTTTGATCAATTAAGAGAGCTACCTATTCCATCTTTTATGGAATGAATTTGTATATTGGAAAACTGATACCCATTAGGCATTCTAGTCATTCTGGGAGATTTTTCGAACTGTTGTCAGGATGTGTCTTTTCTGGACTACGTGTGTGTATTTTCCTATTAAAAAGATTTGCATTTTTTCTCTTAAGAGCCTTTAATCTCTCCCTTTGGTGAGTGTCTCTCTGTTGTTGTAATAAGCATTCGTCTTTGTTCTCTGTTGACCTGACATGTCATTTCAAGTTTATCACCATTTTCTTCAGCATCACATATTAAAGGAAGCAATGACCAGTCTTTAGACAGCCCCAGAACAACCCAGAACTTTGGGCATATGTTTCACTCCTTTTTCTTTTTTTTTCCCTGAGGGTAAAACAGAATATGAAAGTTTTTGTATAACTGCATTGTGCTATGGTGCACAAATACAACAAAGTTTCTTTCTTCTAAGTGTGACCATTCTTGGCTTTGAGTTTACCTAGGTGCTGCAAACTCAACTGGCTTTAGTTACTCTGTTGTATTTAAGTTAACATATCAACTGAGAAAACAAAGGGACCTCAAGTTTTTGATTCAACTATCATGGTGTTCTCAACTTGGTATAATTTTGTATATTAGATTTATAAAGGATTTTCACCTAAATTTAGATGTTGGAATTTTCAAAACTTTTGGTATCTTTCAGATGTGTTTTCTCGTGATACTCAAGACTTCTTGAGAAAGAAGCACATAGAAGCATCTTTCCAAAAAGTGATGTTAGATGGATATGGGAGCTGTGGCCTTCAGAATTTACACTTAAGGAAAGAGTGTGAAAGTGACGGTAAGTGTGAAGGTCACAACGGCTGTTATAATGGACATACAAAATGTAGGACAACTACCTATAACAAAAACATCAGTGTACAAGAGGTCAAAAACGTGAAAAAACTCAATCTATGTCAGTTGTTTTTTCTAAACCATGTGTTTCTGTAACTAAATCTCAACATCAATTTTTGAAACATACCTTTTCTTTGAAAGGAAATCTGAATAGTGACTTAGTCCATGTTTCAAATAATCATGTGAATCAATTAAAATATAGAACCGGAGTAAATTATCAGTCAAATATTTTTGAAAAGGAGAGATTTAAAAATGAAGAGGTGATTTCTAAATACAATCAATTTGATGGGTCCTTTGTTAAAAGTTTGTTTCACCAACAAATAACACCTTGTTCTGCCTGTGATCAATATAGGAAGGTCTTCATTCATTCATCATTGCTTAATCAATGTCAGGGAATAGATAATTTGGGAAAAAATCACACATATAATAAAACTTAGCCTTTAAACAGGACTCTACCATGAATAATTACCAGAATATTTGTATTGCAGAGAATAATCAGTACAATAAATCTGATACAACAGTAAGCCGAGGCATAAGCCCTAGAAGACATCAGAAAACTCATTTCCTACAGAACCATTACAAATGTGAAAAATGTGAGAAAGTCTTTCATGAATATACCAACCATATTCATCAGAGTATCCATGTTCAGGAGAAGTCTGCCAAATGTAAAAAGTGTGTAGAAACTTTTATCCAGTCATCAAAAGATACTCAGCCTCAGAGAATCCACACTGGAGAAAAGTCACACAAATATAATAATGGTGAGAAAATTCTTAGTAAATTCTCAAGTCTAAGAAAACACAAGATAATCCATGATGAAGAGAAACCTTACAAATGTAAAGAATGTAGCAAAGCCTTTAACCATAGTTCACACCTTACTCAACATCAAAGAATTCATACTGGAGAGAAACCCTACAAATGTAAGGAATGTGGCAAAGCCTTCAATTCTAGTTCTTATTTTACGAGACATCAGCGAATTCACACGGGAGAAAAACTTTACAAATGTAAAGCATGTAGCAAATGTTTTACTCATTCTTCAAATCTTCTTGTGCATCAGAGAATTCATACTGGAGAGAAACCTTACAAATGTAAAGAATGTGGTAAATCATTTAAAGAGTCTTCAGCCCTTGCTCAACACAAGAGAATTCATACTGGAGAGAAACCCTACAAATGTAAAGAATGCAGCAAAGCCTTTAACTGTAGGTCGTATCTAACTAAACATCAGAGAATTCATACCGGAGAAAAACTTTACACATGTAAATCATGTAGCAAATCTTTTTCCCGTTCCTCAAGTCTTATTGTCCACCAGAGAATCCATACTGGAGAAAAACCATATAAATGCAAGGAATGTGGCAAAGCCTTTAATTGCAGTTCACGCCTTACTCAACATCAAAGAATTCACACTGGAGAGAAACCCTACATATGTAAAGAATGTGGCAAAGCCTTTAACTGTAGTTCATCACTTACTAAACATCAGAGAATTCATACTGGAGTAAAACTTTACAAATGTAAAGCATGTAGCAAATCTTTCTCTCGTTCCTCACGTCTTGTTGCGCATCAGATAATTCATACTGGAATGAAACCATATATATGTAAGGATTGTGGCATCTCCTTTAACCGGTCTTCAAACCTTAGACGACATCAGATGATTCATACTGGAGAGAAACCTTACCAGTGTAAAAAATGTGGCAAATTATTTAATCGATGTTCAACTCTTACTCGACATAAGAGAATTCATACTAGAGAACCTCTGTAGTTGTAATAAATGTGGAAAGAGTTTTATCTAAAATTGAGAACTTAAGAATCACCATAGAGTTTATAGGAAAACAGACTTTACAGATTAAATTATTATGCAGTCAGCACATTATTTGTATTGAAAACATTTGAGATTTGTTTAAAGCAAACAATAATTCAATTCTCAAATTAGGTGTTATACCTTAAGGTCTAGCGTTTATATAAAAACATATAGTCTATTTTTTTCTGCATCAGAGCTATGAGAAGTCCTTCTATGATAGGTGAACATCATTAGCATCAATTTATTTTCATGGAAGTTTAATGGCAGATGTAAAATGCATGAAGAAAATCTAAAGAAAGATGCTCTTTGTGTTTGAATTATAAAACAGTAATGTGTGTAAGCATAAGTATGTATTTAGGGCATTATTAAGTGGAATATTCTGAAATTATTTATTACATCAGTTGTTCCTTAAGTAGAAAAAAACTGATCAGTTATTTAAAATACTGACATACTTCTGTAGTACAATATAGTAGTAATTTTGAATATTATTTGACATGTTAAAAATAACGTCTTCACAGATACCAGAGAAAAGTGAAAATTCATATCTGAAAGATCATGAATATACTTAATATAAATTTTTCAGAGGACTTAAACTTCCAATAATATTGATAATATTCTCATAGTAACTATATTGTATTTTTTCTGTTACTGTATTATATTTCTGCTTTTTGTAGCTACTGGTGTACTATGACAGTTATAATAAAGATTATATGGGAGTATACCTAAAATCCATACTTTTAAAATCCTGAATCACTGTTAATGAAATTTTATTAAATATTTTTCTTTGCATATGCCCTTTTTCAGTGCAATTGAACATGTAGAGGTTTTTCTTGGCCTTAACTTGCATTGAATGGAATATACAGATGTATCAAGATAGAAAAAGGTGTTATACAGGCAGAAATGCATGTGTGTGTACCTGTCTTCAAATGGAAAAGAAAATCATGGATCACAACCGGAAATGTGAGAACTGTTGATTTACTACCAAACTAGAAACCTCGCAAATTCTCAAAGCAAAGTCAGTTTCTCTGTTGTACACTGAATTTTTCCCTCGTAAATCTAATGTCTTCTGGGTTCAGACCATCCCACACAAATCCTTTTTTCTTGCCTATGATTTATGTAAGAATAATGATATGATTTTCTTATAATTGTTGGCCAGGTACAGTGGCTCATGCCAGTAATGTCAGCATTTTGGGAGGCTGAGTGGGTAGATTACCTGATGTTGGGAGTTCGAGACCAGCCTAGCCAACACGGTGAAACCTCATCTCTCTACTAAAAATACAAAAAGTAGCTGGGCATGGTGGTGCACATCTGTAATCCCAGCTACTGAGGAGGCTGAGGAAGGAGAATTGCTTGAACTTGGGAAGCAGAAGTTGCAGTGAACCAAGATCACACCACTGCACTCCAGCCTGAGTGATGGAGTGAGACTCCATCTCAAAAACAAAAACAAAAACAAAATTAATGGTGCTTTGATATTAATCTGAAGACATTAGTAACTCTACATTGATCTACTTAGTTACAATACAAAATTCTGACCATTTAGTTGCAGTAAAAGTAGTGTGAAAGATGAATAAAAAATCTTGAAAACGACCAGGACAAAGCAACAGATTACATAAATAGAGAAATGATATAAGTGCAATATTAATATATCATAAAAAGTAATAATTGTAAATGATGATTACATTTTTTAAGTTCAGATAGGAAAACCTAATATCAATACAAGATTCTGTATTCAGCAGAATTCTTTAAAAAAATGAGATCAAGCCACAGTGAGATATCACACACTTGTAAAAATGGTAACAAAATTGGAATTATGTGAATACCAAGTGCTCATTAGGACTTGGAGCAACTCAAATTAGGAATACAAAATGACATAGTAACTTTGGAAAACAGTTTAACCTTTTTTTAATAAAGTTAGTCATAAACTTATTATTTGAACTAGATATCCCAACCCTAGGCATTTATTATACAAAACTGAAAACTAGTGATTAACACCTGTTGGTGGATATTTGCCAGTATATTCATATTTGCAAAATGCTGGAAATAAATATTATGTCCCTCAGTAGGTGAATGGATAATAAACTGAGATACGTCTATATGAAAGAATTGTGTTGTTAATAAAAAAGAACAAACTATTGATCTCCACTACTACATGTATGAATCTTAAATACATTTCTCTAAATTAAGACTATTGATCAACAAGGCTATATATATGATTCTATTATATGACATTGCATAAAAGATTAGAGGGATGGAAAAATTATTATTGGTTGCCAAAGAATGGGAGGAAAATAGGTATTGATTACAAAGGGCAACAACAAGAAAAAAATTGGAGAATAATTAAACAGTTTAGTCTGGTACTGTGGAAGTAGATATGTGACTACACAATTGTCAAAACCCAATGAACTGTACACCACAAAGTAAATTTTACCTAATGCAAATTTAAAAAAATTAACCAGGATGCTGGTGAAATTCATATGTAATGCACACAATGACAAATGAATCTCATTGTATTACAAATTAACTGACATCTGGCCGGGCATGGTGGCTCACACCTGTAATCCCAGCACTTTGGAAGGCTGAGGTGGGAGGATCATTTGAGGTCAGGAGTTTGAGACCAGCCTGGCCAACATGGTGACACCTTGTCTCTACTGCAAATACAAAAATTAGCTGGGTGTAGTGGTGCACACCTGTAATCCCTGCTACTGAAGAGGCTAAAGCAGGAGAATTGCTTGAACCCAGGAGATGAAGGTTGCAGTGAGCCAGGTTTGCACCACTGCACTCCAGCCTGAGCGACAGAATGAGACTCTGTCTAAAAACAAAGAGACAAATGATCTGTCATCTACCTGTAGACATAACCCTTCTGAAGAGGATGGGGATAAAAGTTCCAGATCTAAGTCACTTTGAAAACTATTTTGATTTAATGCTGTAAGACTACACAAACATTGTATTATACTGAGTAATATTTTATTTTCCCACAAGGATATGAATTAGATATTTTGAAACTATTTTACATTATTATATAATATATGGAGGCTGTTTTCAGTGTAGTTCACAAAAGTTAAAGGGTGAATGCTAGAATGAATCTTGGGGTCCTAACCTAAAGTTAGAAGCATCAGAATGAACCCATGTTTAATATATCTGAATAGATGGATTGATGGATGGGTGGGTGGGTAGGTAGGTAGGTAGGGAGATAGAAAGATGGATAGATGAACCCATGTCTAACATACCTGGATGCATGGATGGATGGATGGATAGATAGATACATAGATAGATAGATGATAGATAGAATATTCAGAGATAAATAAGAGTTCTAAACTCTTGAGTGCCAAGAAGCAGTGACATCCAGTATCAATGAATGTACCTAGATCTACTGTCTCGGTTTCTAAACACCATTCATTAAAAGGAACCAAGGCTGCATGTAAAAATGGATGATTCTAGGGCTGACACTGGAAAATACAAGTTGAGCTAGAGTATCTTTTAAAGCCACAAAGAAAAAGTGCTAAATAAAATTGATGGGGACTTGTCAAAGGGAGTCAACCTGAAAGACCTCCCAATGGTCCAAACTGTAACAATATGAGCAACAAATAATGATAGCTTTGGATTATGGCCCAGAGAATAAAGTAATATTCACACATCTCTACTGATATAAAAGAGATTAAATACATAAGGAAAGAAGGAAGAAAATCTTAAAGTATTCAAAATACAAATCAATGTAGTTACATAATGCAAAATAAATCAACACTAGAACATCACAGTAATAATTACTGTAGGCAAGATTCCCTGAGGAATTCAAACATTTCAGGAAAAACTTAAACACTAAAGAATATATTTGGGCCAGTTGCGATGGTGCATGCCTGTAATCCCAGCATTTTGGAAGGCTGAGGCAGGTGGGTCACCTGAGGTCAGGAGTTTGAGACCAGCCTGGCCAACATGGGGAGAACCCATCTCTACTAAAAATACAAAAATTAACCAGGCGTGGCAGCAGGTGCCTGTAATCCCAGCTAGTTGGGAGGCTGAGGCAGGAGAATCGCTTGAACCTGGGAGGTGAAGGTTGCCATGAGCTGAGATCGCACCATTACACTACAGCCCAGGTGACACGAGCAGAAATCTGTATCAAAAAAGAAAGAATGTATTTGCATATTTTAAGTATCTACTGTCTAATATTAATACCTTTTTTCTTAATTTCTTAGACTTGTGACTATTTGAAACAAATTATAACACTATTGTAGGATTTATAATTTGTAGTCGTAAAATTTGTAACACAAGGAATAGGAAGGTAAATGGAACTGTTCTGTAGCAAAGTTTTTATGTTTTATATTTAAGACAGTATAGTATTAACTCTAAAGGTAGATTTGGTCGATATGTTAAAGATTCATATTTTATTCCCTGCAGCAACCACTAAAAAATGCAAAGAAGTGTAACATAAACGCTAATAAAGGAATCAAATATAAAATATATATTTGCACAAGAATATATTTATCTTTTAGTCATGATAGCCCCAAACAAGAAACAACCGAAATGTCCATCAGTAAGAAAATGAACTAATTTTATAGCATTTAGAACAAAATACAGCTCAGGATACAAAAAAACAAGCACACATTCTGGATAAAATTCATAAACCTGCTCAATGAGAGAAAAGTTGGACACAAAATTGTACTTTATGTATTTGTATATTTTATATTTCAGGCAAAATAATCCTATGGTGAAAGAAATCAACACAGAGATAATCTCTGCTTGAGAAAAAAAAATTACCTGGGACAGAAGACAAGTAAATTTTCTGAGGATGATAAAAGTATTGCTTTGAAAAGGGTGAAGTGTATATGGGTCTATTTACTTGTCTAAAAGTTCCATTTAAGGTTTATGCCTTGCAATGTACGTACATCTTCACAAAAAATATCTTTAAAAAGTTAAGCAGGTGGGGATAGGGAAAGGGTTAAAGTATAGATGAAGCAGAAGTGGTACATGATTAGAAGCTGAAGTTGGGTAACAGATCTATATCCCATTTGATTTTTAAGTGTTAATAGCGTTTGTATAAATGTACAATATTCATTTACAACGTTAGCTCAGTATCTTGTTTACCTTTGGACAGGGAGGGAGAGAGAAAGTTATTTTCTGGGCAGGAGTAAAGCTGCTTCCACTCCTCAGTTATGTAAAGTCTCTGTTACATGAATGTTTCTGTATGCATGTTGTATAGCAATAAAAAAGTTAAATATTACATATTTGCACAACAATCCTAGCTCACTATCAGAATATTGTCAGTGTTTTCTTTTGTCCTGAAGTGGAACACGATCTCTTATGGCATTATCAGATGGGTTTGAATATTCTAAAGTATCAATGTCCTGATCTTTTGGACACCTCTTGGGTCTTTCCATTTTTGCCTTAATTTGGTAAGTGGCATGGTTTTGATTTTTTGAGATGAAACTTTTCCCAGCAAAGTCTTTTCCCCGCAGTGATGCTCTGAAGGCCAGGACACCTAGCACAGGACCCTGGGCACAGTCTGCACTCAGTACACGTGGAGCATGTTGATCAGGAACAAAAGGAGTAGCAAAGGTCAGTTCCTGCAAAAGATGAGTAGATTTAATACAGGTATGACTGAAAGGCGGCAGCTCAGGGGTAAACATTTTATATTCATTCAAGAGACAATTTGCAACTAGTACACCAAAAACATTTGGCTTAAAGCAGTACTTTGGGGGCTTGGCTACACTCTGTAATCACCCGGAGAACTTTAAATAATACTGATGTCTGGATCCTACTCCAGGGATTTTGATTTTATTGGTCTGTTGCAATTTAGATTTTAGGACTTGTAAAACCCCTGCATGTGACTCTAATGTGGAGTCAGGGGTGAGACCCACTGTTTCAGGGTGAGGAATGCGTTAGCTGTGTGTGATATCTATGTGTGCTGCAGGTATTTGCCCTATGACTACTCCTGTATTTGGAGTCTTGGAAATTGCAGCAGTAGGGAATGTCTGTCTACTGATCTGTTTTTTATATTACTTGCCTTTAAAGTAAGAGGCTATTTCAGGCTCAGTAATTTGATTTAGTCTTTGTTGAAAGCATAAATAACTGGAACATACTAAAATGAAAAGAATTTGCAAATGTGAGAATTTGCAAAGATGTGGAGTGTGTTCTTATATGTTTTCCGATTTCTCTGTTGATAAGAAATGAATAATGTTGGGCCTTGACGTCCAAAGCTCAGTTCTCAGACACTTTCTCAGATTATTTGAAGACCTTCCAAGTTGCGTCAGAAGCATTGTCCAAAGGAGATTATTCCCAATAGTGAAGAGTAATAGATGGATGAGAATGTCTAAGGAATCCTGCTTCTGTTGCAGAAGTGGCACTCTTCAGAACCTCAAGGGCTCATGGAGTTCACGGGTTTGGAGTCAGGCAGAGTTGACCCTGAGTCCCATCCAAGCCTCTTAATAGACTAGTTACTGGACTTGGAGCAGTTATGCAAGAAAAGGCATAATGATACTGATTGCAGGAAGGGGAACAATTTATTCCCCTCTCTATCCATGCCCTTTGAAATGTGCACTTTTAGCTACTCCCAAGGAGGGAAAGATTCTGTTTATCCAATCCTTGGATCTGACTGGCTTTATTTGCTGTGGCCAATTCATACTCATTGTTCTAGTGCAACAATTAGGCATGTTTTGCTCCTCATGCTAGTCTTTAATTAAAATTAACATATGTTATGACATTTTATTTCAGCTGTGGTTGGATATATTTATTCTGCTCATTATTCTAGTTCACTAATCCTCTTATCGTCTCTGTTTAATTTAGTGGTGACCCTATACCTTGTCTAGTAACTCAATTTTATATTATTTATATTTTAATGTGGCTTTTAGACTTTAGTTTCTTGTTCTTTCCACAAAAATAGATATTGATTGTCTACTTTTCATTGTATTCATTTAAACGTTTTAAATATTATTCCAATGTGCAAAGCTGTCGCATATTTTTTCTTCTGATATTTCTTCTATATTACGTCACTCAGTTTTTCCTTTGGTTTTCACTTTTGGGAGATACCGTATCTGAGGTGTCTGTAGTCATATGATTTCCACTGTTTCTTCCATTTTCCCTGGGAACAAGATGAACATACACACAGATTTCAGATTTGACATCCTTGTGATCAGTCAGTATCTGAAGGAAGCATTTTTTCCTAGTTTGTCTCTGGCTCATTCTCTTTATTTACTTCTGCTCCTGTCAAGTTCTTATACTTTCCTTTAACTCCATTCAGCAACTTAAAGTTTCTTGTTACTTCTTGAGGATTTTTCAGTTGCCTATATTAAAATATTTAATAATATATAGCATTTTTTCCTAAAAGCATAAGTATCCAAAGTGTACATGAGTAAAATATATCAGTAGACATCGTGCCGCATACAGCAGCATCTTATGAGATATCTCATGAGATATCTTCATTCAGAACATTCCTCTCAAATATACCATGTGGTAATAGGAATTCTAAACAGTAGTGTTTTGTTTTTTTTTTTTGATACTTAAAAATTTGTTTTTCGCACACTTCTGAAACTATGTACTTCATGCCAATGAACAGAATTGATCTAGATACAGCCAGACTGTATCGAAAAACAGAATTACTGTTTTTCGATAACATTAAGTTAATATTGATAATATTATTGATAATATTATTTACCTGAATTCAGGTCTTTTGGCTTTAATCACTCTGTATCCTTTTCAGCATGTTTCTGAATTTACAAAAGAATCGATTTGGATTTTACACTTATTCTATAAATTAAAAGAGACAAGGGAAATTTGTGTGTGGGTAGGTAGTACTTGTTGGTTATAATTTGTAATTTCTAGTGTCATTCTAGTTGCCTAGAAAATAGGGACCTGTTGAATTTCTGCTATCAGAAATTCATGACATTCTGCTATAAAATTCGTGACATTGTTAGGTATACACTTCACCTTTTTTTTTCCTCTCTCTTCTGGTATTGGAATATAACGTATGTCTTCTCTTTACTGGTGACAGATGTACCCATCAAACTTTAATAAACTTATTTAGCATGTTTATGTTCATTTAATTGCTGTACACCAAAACATTTTATTTTTATTGTGGTCTTAATGTTATATGATTGTAAATGGGTCATTTTGTTATTTTTCATGAATTTCTGTATTATACACATTTCAGGAATTAAGTCCATGTGTAAATGGCTTAGAATAATCCCTAGCACATTGTAGGGGCTTCTAAGTACTAACCACTCTGCTTCATCTAATTTCTATTTGTTCATACTATTCTTCATTTACTGAACTATTTTGTGTATGTTATTCACATTTATTTTCCTATGCTCTCTAAATGTTTATTAAAAAGATGAGGTAGGCTAATGTGTCATATTGATAAAATTCAATGTCAAATGGCATGCTTCACTGTTTTCCTTTAGATGGAATAGCTTTTTTGACTCAATGAAGTTTTAGTTATATTCTCAGTCCTACAACAGATGAAGCTTTGGGTTATTCACTGATTGTCCCCAAACTTCATTCACCTACATTATACTTCCTGAGTCTTTTATGCCAACTGCCTAGAAAATCTAGTTTAGGTTTGTACCTCAAAGTTTCTCATGAGCTGTGGTCTCAACTATGGCTTAACTGGGGAAGGATAGGTTTCCAGAGCTCAAACTGATTAGTTGTGGCATCATTCAGTTTGGAATCAGGCCTAGGTTCCTTTCTGTTGTTCAGGGTATTCCCTCCATTCTTTGTCACACAGGCCTGTAAGTAGAGAAGTTCAAATCATTGGAGCTTCCTTCTACATAGAAAAGTATATGCCACGAGGGGTGGGGTAAAGAAGGAAGGAATTAAGGGCACCAGAGAGAGAAAGTAAGAGGTAACTGACAATATTTTAGTAATTAAATCTTGGAAGGGGCATTCTATATCTTTAGTTATGTTCTTTTGCTTAGAGGTGAGTAACTAACCACTTACTGGTTACAAAGGGTGTGAATACTGGAAAATGGGGATCTTCGTGAACCATCATGTAGACTGCTCAACACAGAGGCCAAGGGGAGACAAATGGACCTGATTCTAAATAGAACGAGAAGACCTTGGAAGGTTAATTGCCTCAGAATGACAATATCAAAAGTTTATTTAATTTCAACTCCCTTATGCTGGATCTTGAAAAATGAGACTAGGAGGGGAAGCAATTTTCCCAACATGCAACTGATAAACCCCAGGCGTGTCTGAATTGTCCCACCACATGTAAGTTTTCCATCTCTGTGTTTATACATTAGCTACATGTGATACCAACTCATGACCCCTTGTATTAATTCACATACCCCTGATGAGTTCCCTTAGAATTAGGTAACTCCTGATGAGTTCTCTTAGAACTGGGTAATTACCATGATCTCCATTGCACAGGTTGGGAGAGTATGGATTCCCTGAGAAGCACAATGACATATCTAGGATGACATAACTGGTCAATGTATTAAAAGGAGGTTCTGACCTAGCTGTCCTCAACCTATAGTCCAGGCTTCACTGAGTCTTCTCAGAGGCTGGGGGAGAGGGGTCTGTGTTTGCATAATTGTGTGCAGGTAATAAAATAACATGGGGAAGGAAGATGAGCAGTCAGCATCCGAGAGAAGCCTTTGGGTAGGTCTTAGTAAGAGAATGATGAAAACTTGAAGAAGTAGCCTCACTTCCTTGGTGAAAGACCCCAACAGAACTTAGAACTTTGATAACCAGGCACTGAGATTTCTGAAGACAGTCTCCTATCAAGCTTAGTTAACCAGAGACTGTCAAGAGAGCAAGATGTTCTGCTATATCCCAACTTTTCAAAGCTCTTGCTTCAGTGAGAGTCTTTTCTAAAGATGCAGAATTTGCCTCAGCTCTTGATCTCTCAACATCCATGCTTCAGGCCATTTGGGAAGAGGTACCCCAAAGTAACCACAGGGTAGCCCTTTCCATGCCAGTCCTCGAGATCCCATCTGGACAACCTCATCCCCTCTCCTCATCACCATATATGTGTGTAGGGGTGGGGAGCAGAAGGTGAGGTGAGGCTCTTCCTGGGAAGGAGCAGAACTCCTTGTTAGGTGCTGGAACTCTACTGCATTCGTACCCCAGGTCATGACTGGCAGGATGGGAAGGTGAGTATTGGGGATTAAGCTTGTTTGCTCAGATTTGATTCTGAGCCCTCAAGCTGTCATGTGGTTTTTGCCGTGGCTGGAAGTTCATGGAGATGCTCCTCTGTTTCTGACCTAGAATGTATCACTTTAATCAGAGTATTTCCTTGTGGGAACAGCCAAGCAGCCCACTAAAACCTCTCAATCAATTTGCTGGGTACTCTATTTGCAGAATTCCATGCAGGAGATCAGTGAAGAGCTGTTTGGTAGGTCCAACTCTATCTCCTTGGACAAAAGACAGTAGCAACACGTTATCAACCATGGGTCACTGCTGGGCAAGCATGAGAGTGAGCACAGAAGGGTCAACACAGACAATAGCCTGAGATGACCAGGGTGGGCCCAGGGCCCAAACCTAGTACAGAGACTCCCGTGGGCTCTGTCCTATATTTTGCCAGTTTAGTGGCCAATAATCCCATTCCCAAAGGAATCTGGCCTCCATTAGTCCCCAGTGCACCTGACGTGGCTAGGTGCAAAGTCCCTGTCCACATACTTCTAAAAATAACAGAGAAAACACTTTTTCATTGTTTTTACTTTACAATAGGCCATGAGTATCTTTGCATGTTGTCCCTGTGTTTGTTGTTTTAACTTTCTCCAAGTATTCTATGTAGCAGTCAGCTCCACTGCTCTTCCAGACCTCCCACCATTACTCTAAATTGGGTGGTTTCTAGAGGAAAAGGAGGGATTCAGGCTCTTCTAACATTTGTCTATAACTTTTAGTCTTATAAAACATATCATCTTGCATGTTCTTCACATGTACCTCAAAAGCTAAAATGCAATAAAAATTTAAAAAAATATATCATAATAAACCCACCAGGTCAGAAACTGTCCTCCCTTGTCTTCATGATATTCCATAAGTGAGGCTGTTTCCCACAGTGGTGAATCCTTTCTGTGCTGGTGAAGATTGTGATTCAGTTCTGTGCTCATCTCAGATTTCTCTCATTCAGTGACCTCCATTTTTATGTTTTCATGGTATTTGAAGAGGAAAACATTTTAAATTTGGTGAAGCATAGTTTTCTCTTTTTGATTATTCATTGGTGTAAAATCTAAAATATTGTTACCTAATGCAAGGTTACAAAAATTTAATATTCCTCCTAAGAATTTTTTAGTTTCAGCACTTACAGTTAAGTGTATGATCTGTTTAACTTTTGTTCATTGGTTGGTTGGTTGGTTTTTCATATGTGATTTGAGTTAGGAGTCCAGTGTCATTATTTTGCAGACCAGTATCCAATTTTCCAGTATCATTTGTTGAAAAGACTTTTCTTGACTCAGAAATTTCTTGGCCCCTTGTTAAAATCACTTTACCATAAATGCATGTTTATTAATGAAACTTCCTATCTATGTCATAATTATGTCATGATTATGTCATAATTTTGTCATGATTATGTCAGATTGGTCTTGAACTCCTGACCTCAGGTGATCCACCCACGTCATCCTCCGAAAGTGGTGTGATTACAGGCGTGAGCCACTGCACTCAGCCACAGGTGCCAGTTTCTTCCATGCATACATTGCATAGTGGTGATGTCTGGGCTTTTAGTGTACCCATCACCCGAATAGCGAAATTTCTGCCCAATCATTTTTCAGCTTTCACTCTCCTTCCACCGTCCGACCTCTTGTGGATTCAGTGACTGTTATTTCACTCTATAAGTCAGTAAGTACCCATTGTTTAGCACCTACTTATGAGATCAAACAGTATTGAACGTTCTCTTCTTGAGTTATTTCACTAAGGAAAGTGGCTTCCAGTTTCATCCATGTTGCTACAAAGACATGATTTCTCTTTTTTTTTACCGCTGAGTATTTTGTGGTATATGTGTACCATATTTAATTTTTTAATTTTTAATTTTTGTGGGTAAACATAGTAGGTGTTATATGTCTATAAGATATATGAAATATTTTGATACAGATATATGATGTGTAATAATCACATAGGGATAAATGGCGATTCATTATCTCAAGCATTTCTTCCTTGTGTTATAAACACTTCAATTATGCTCTTTAAGTTATTTTTAAATGTACAATTACATTATTTTTTATTATAGTCACCCTGCTGTGCTAGCAAATACTATATGTTATTGTTTCTTTTTTTTTTTTGTACACATCAATTATCCCCACTCTCCCACCCACTGGTAACCATCAGTGGATTATGGGATGGGCGGGCTTCTCAGCCTCTGGCAAACACCATTCTACTCTCTATCTCCATGAGTTCAATTGTTTTAATTTTTAGCTACCACAAATAAGTGAGAACCTGCCAAATTTGTCTTTCTGTACCTGGCTTATTTTACATAATGTGATGCCTTCTGGTTCCATCCATGTTGCTGCAAATGACAGAACTTTATTCTTTTTTACACCTGAATAGTAGCCCATTTTTGTACGTGTACCACATTATTTATACATTCATCTGTTAATGAACACTTAGGTTGCTTTCATATCTTGACTATTGTGAATAGTGCTGCAATAAACGTAGATTGCAGATATCTTTTTAATATGATGATTATCTCCTTTTGGCTATATACCTAGAAGTGGGTTTGCTGCAGCTAATGGTAGTTCTATTTTTAGTTGAGAACTCTCCATAATGTTTTCCATAAAGGTACTAATTTACATTTCCACCAGCAGTGTATAAGCGTTCCCTTCTCTCTGCAGTCTCACCAACATCTGTTGCTTTTAGATATTTTAATAATAGCCATTCTGACTCATGTAAGATGATATCTCATTGTGGTTTTCATTTGTATTTCTCTGATGATTAATGATATTTAGGATCTTTTCATATGTTTATTGGCCACTGGCATATGTTGTTTTGGAAAATGTCTATCTGTTATGTCCTTTGCCCACTTTTTAATGGGGTCACTTGTTTTCCTCTTGTTGAGTTGTTTGAGTTCCTTATAAATTCTGGATATCAGCCCTTTGTCATATGCATAGTTTGCAGTGTTTTCTTCTGTGGGTTGTCTAGTTACTGTATTTCTTTTGCTGTGCAGAAACTTTTTAGTTTAATCAGGTCTACTTCTGTTTTTGTTGTGTTTGACTCTGAGAGTTTTGTCATAAATTCTTTGCCAATGTCTAGAAGAGTTTGTCATAGGTTTTCTTTCTTCCAGAATTTTTATAGTTTCAGGTCTTATGTTTACATCTTTAATCCATCTTGAGTTAATTTTTATATATGGTGAGAGGTCTAGTTCCAGTTTTATTCTTCTCCATATGGCTATTCTATTTTCCCAGCACCATTATTGAATAGGGAGGGTGTCATTTCCCCAGCGTACATTTTTGTTGACTTTGTCAAAGATTGGTTGTTTGGATGGTTGATTGGATGTGACTTTGTTTCATAGCTCTTTATTCTGTTCTGTTGATCTATGTCTATTTTTATACTAGTACCACGTTGTTTTGATTACTGTAGCCTCATAGTATCATTTGAAGTTGGATAATTTGAAGCCTCTGGCATTGTTCTTTTTGTTTAGAACTTCTTTGGCTATTTTGGTTCCATATCAGGATCTTTTTTTTTTTTGGTTCCATATGAAGTTTAGGACTTCTTTTCTAATTCTGAATAAAAGGACATCGCGAATTGGATAAGGATTACATTGAATCTATAGATTGTTTTGGCCAGTATGGCCACTTCTCTTGCCTGATTATGCTAGCAAGGATTTCCAGTACTATGTTGAGTAACAGTGGTGATGATCCAGTTTGTCATGATCCAGTTTTTAAGGGAAATGCTTTCAACTTCTCCCCAGTAAGTATGATGTTGGCTGTGAGTTTGTTATATATGGGCTTATTACGCTGAGAAATGTTGCTTTTAAAACTGGTTTGTTTCGGATTTTTAAATGAAGCAATGCTGAATTTTATCGAAGGCTTTTTCTCCATCTGTTGAGATAATCGTATCATTTTGTCCTTAATTCTGTTTATGTGATGTATCACATTTATTGCTTTGTGTATATCAAACTATTCCTTGCATCTCTGGTATGAGTCCCACCTGATCACAATGCATCATCTTTTTTATGTGCTATTGGGTTTAATTTTCTAGTATTTTGTTGAGGATTTTTGCATCTGTTGAAGTATATTGGTCTGTAGTTTGTGAGTCCTTGTCTGATTTTGGTATCAGGGTGACACTGGCCTTGTAGAATGAGTTAGGGAGAATTCCCTTCTCCTTGATTTTTTTGGGAATAGTTTCAGGAGAATTAGCATTACTTCTTCTTGTGTGTTTGGTAGAATTCAGCTGTGAATCTATCTGGTCCTGAGCTTTTTGCTGTTGTTATTTGAAGTTTGATGGGGAGGGGGGTTGTTTTGTTTTTGGTTTTGGGGGTTTTTGTTTGTTTTGACTAATTCAATCATGCTACTCATTATTGGTTGTTCAGGAGTTGTACTTCTTTCTAGTTCAATCCTGATAGGTTAAGCAATTCCAGGAATTTATCAATTTCGTCTGTGTTTGTGCATGTGCAGTTTTTCGTGATAGCCTCTGAGGATCTTTTGCATTTCTGTGGTATCAGTTGTAAGGTCTCTTTTTTCATTTGTGATTATGTGTATTTGGATATTTTCTGGTTAGTCTAGCTAGTGATTTATCAATTTTCTTTTAAAAGAATGAAATTTTTGTTTATTTTTTCCTTTTTATTTTCTGGTCCCTATTTCCTTTAGTTCTGCCCTGATTTTTGTTATTTCTTTTCTTCTGCTAACTTTAGGTTTGGTTTATTCTCTTTCTGTTAATAGTAACCAAAGTTGTAATGTTAGGATGTTAACTTGTGATTGTTTTCCCTTTTTGATGTAAAATTTAATGGTATAAACTTCCCTGTTAGCACTGTTTTTGCTTTACCTCACGGGTTTTGGTATATTATGTTTTTGTTTGCATTCATTAAAAAAAAATAATTTGTCTTAATTTTTGTTATCAACCCAGTGATTGATCAGGAATTTTCATATATTTATGTAGCTTCCAAAGTTCCTCTTGACATTGGTTTCTAGCTTTATTCCACTATGATCTGAGATAATTTGATTGTTTCAAGTTGATATAATTTTGATTGTTGTAAATTTTTTAGGACTTGTTTTGTGGCCTAACATGTTGTCTCTCTTGGAAATGTTCCATGTGCTGATGAAAAGGATGTATATTTTGCCAGGCACGGTGGCTCAAGCCTGTAATCTCAGCACTTTGGGAGGCCGAGGCGGGTGGATCACGAGGTCAAGAGATCAAGACCAACCTGGTCAACATGGTGAAACCCTGTCTCTACTAAAAAATACAAAAAATTAGCTGGGCATGGTGGCGCATGCCTGTAATCCCAGCTACTCAGGAGGCTGAGGCAGGAGAATTGCCTGAACCCAGGAGGCGGAGGTTGCGGTGAGCCGAGATCGCGCCATTGCACTCCAGCCTGGGTAACAAGAGCGAAACTCCGTCTCAAAAACAACAACAACAACAACAACAACAAACTGCAACCAATCTAATAATTCTATCACCCATTCTAATGAATGAATGACAGTAACATGCACCCATACAGGTAAGTTTCCAAACAGGTAGAATTCAAAATCTACATACAAACAAAGCCATGCTATATGATTCCATGTATATAAGCTAAAAAACAGTTGAAACTACAGGTGAGCTGTACTGTTAGGAGTCTGAGTCATGGTTACTCCTGGGGTAGTGACTGGGAAGGGCACGAAGAGGTGGCTGAGGTCTGACGATGTTCTGTTTTGCAACCTATGTTGTACATGCAGAGAGGGGTTCAGTTTGTTAAAATTTCATTTAGCTGTACAGTCATGGCCTGTGCAAGAATTCCAACTTAAAAAAATAGCTATCATCAATTAAAACACAAAGAGAGAACACAAATGGATTAGTGATTTTTTTTGTTGTTTGAGACTCTGTCGCCAAGACAGCCTTGACCTCCTGGGCTCAAGTGATCCTCTTGTCTCAGCCTCCCAATTAGCTGGGACTTCAGGCATGTAGCACCATGCCTGGCTAAGTTTTGTTTTGTTTTGTTTTTGAGAGGGAGTTTAGCTCTAAATTTTTTACCTACATTATATTTTATGATAACACATTAGGCTAAGCTTCTTTAATTTTGGTGGGGACAGAGTTTTGCTATGTTGGCCAAACTGGAGAGCAGTGGCGAAATCTGGTTTCACTGTAACCTCCTCTTCCCCCGTTCAAGCGATTCTCCTGTCTCCAGGTTCAAGTGATTTTCCTGTCTCCGTTGGGATTACAGGCACCCACCACCATGCCTGACTAATTTTTGTATTTTTAGTAGAGATGGGGTTTCACCATGTCGGCCAGGCTGGTCTTGAACTCCTGACCTCAGGTGATCCACCTGCCTTGGTCTCCAAAAGTGCTGGGATTACAGGCATAAGCCACCTCCCCTGGCCAAGGCTAAGCTTCTTTTTGAAATTTAGCTTCAGAGTTTGACGTCAAAAACACATGTTGTCAGGCATCTTCTATTGCAGTATTTGAATTTTTAGCCATCTAATTCTAACTACTTTTGAGCATATACAGTGCACAACTTGAATACGAAGAATTGTTACTGTCTTTTCATCTGAAAAGTTCTAAATATTAATTAGTAATATTGCTCAGTGTTTAGGTTTAGTATTTAAAATTGCTTCAAAAACTACTTCAAAATATTGTTAGTAGCAAGGTTAATCTCTATGATTAAAATATTTTACATTCGTTAAAATATTTTTTTTTGACTTTTTAAAGAAGACTTTATTTCCTTGTTTTGCAAATAAAGCTGGCTAAATTGGTTGCTTTCTGGTGATTAGTCAAATAGACCAAATCCCATATCCTCGTCCGACTCCTCCGACTCTTCCTTGGCTTCAACCTTAGCTGGGGCTGCAGCAGCAGCAGCAGGAGCAGCCATGGTGGCAGCAGCCACAGGGGCAGCCGCCGCAAAGGCAGATGGATCAGCCAAGAAGGCCTTGACCTTTTCAGCAAGTGGGAAGGTGTAATCTGTCTCCACCGACAAGGCCAGGACTCGTTTGTACCCAGTGATGATGGAATGGGGTACTGATGCAACAGTTGGGTAGCCAATCTGCAGACAGACACTGGCAACGTTGCGGACGCCCTCCAGGAAGCGAGAGTGCAGAGTTTCCTCTGTGATGTCAAGCACTTCAGGGTTGTAGATGCTGCCATTGTCGAACACCTGCTGGATGACCAGCCCAAAGGAGAAGGGAGAGATGTTGAGCATGTTCAGCAGCGTGGCTTCACTGGCTCCCACTTTGTCTCCAGTCTTGACCAGCTGCACATCACTCAGGATTTCAATGGTGCCCCTGGAATACAAACTCCCTCTGTGATTACATTATTTCAATTGTTCCATATTGCTGAATAATGTGATTCATAGCCCAGGTTCAATATATGTCCATTAGGCCAAACTTCTGCATTGTATTTTTCAACTTTTTGAATTTTCAATACATTTTCCCTGCTTTAGCTAGCAATAATAAGAAAACGTCGGTGGAAATTTTTCACTTCAGCCACATGACTACCCTGTTTGTTTTATGATTCTTTCAAACTGGCTCCCTTGACTATTTCAAGGCAGCAATTACCACCAACTCCATAGAAAAATGGAAGCATAGGCCCGGCACGGTGGCTTGTGCCTGTAATCCCAGCACTTAGGATGGCCGATGCTGGTGGATCACGAGGTCAGGAGGCCGAGATCATTCTGAACAACAGGGTAATACCTCGTCTCTATTAAAAATACAAGGTGGTGCACATCTGTAATGCCAGCTACTCGGGAGGCTGAGGCAGGAGAATTGCTTGAACCCGGGAGGTGGAGCCCAGATTGCACCACTGCACTCCAGCCTGGCCACAGATGGAGACTCCATCAGAAAAGAAGAAAGGAAAGGGAAGGAGAGGGAAGGGAGGGGAAAGGAGGAAAGGGAAAGGAAAGGAAAAAATAAAGAAAAGAAGAAAAGAAAAATAAAATAGAATAAAACAAAAAAAGAAAAATGGAAGTATAAGTCTCCCCAGGGTCCCTGGCTTAGGCTCCTCCTCGGACGGTGACTGGTTCCAGCACAGCTTCACTTCCCAAGGTCACCCTATTTCTTCTGAACAGGCTAATTGAGATTTTTGCTAATACAGCATATTCTACCCTCACAGGGTCCCGAAAATTCGGCAGTTTTCTTGATGAGGCTCATAATCCTCAGCTGGGAGTCGAATTCTAATGAAAACTTCTTCCTGCAGTCCTGTGCTCATTTCGCTCCACCCACACCACCGCGTGCATTTTTACCTTAACAAGTTTGAGATGTACGACTCTCCTCCCACAAAAATATCACAGATTTCACAGAACTAACTTTCTTTTTAGAATTTAAGGTAAAATGCCCGCTGCTGCCCTCACCCTCGTGCTAGCCTGGGTGGGGAGCACAGCTGCAGGCCTGTGGGGCAGGAGCGCAGGGCAGGGCAGAGAGGGGCTGCCACGCCAGCCGGGGCTCAGACAAGGTGACCAGAGGGCCAGTTTTCAGTGTGTGAAATTTTGAGTGAAGCCTCCAGCCCAAATGAGAAGAAATCTGCAAACAATAACTCCTGACAGTGAGTCTGGAGAGTCATCTGTTTGCATAACATGGAAGGTTCTCAACCCAGAAGTAGCTGCATGTGTGACTCCACTGATGAGGAGTGACTACCGGTTATAGGCTCTGGGTGTGGACAATTTTTATACCTTCCTGGTGGTTCAGAAAAGAGAGTGTCTCTGTAGAACCAGAAGCAAAGAAAGGAAACAATCACAATTGGAATTTTCCTTTTTTCTTTCTTTCTTTTTTTGGGGGGGAGGGGCGGACCGAGTCGCGCTCTGTCACCCAGGCTGGAGTGCAGTGGCATGATCTTGGCTCACTGCAACCTCCACTTCCCAGGTTCAAGCGATTCTCCTGCCTCAGCCTTCTGAGTAGCTGAGATGACAGGCACCTGCCACCACACCCAGCTAATTTTTGTATTTTTAGTAGAGGGGGTTTCGCCACGTTGGCCAGGCTGGTCTCAAACTGCTGACCACAGGTGATCTGCCTGCCTCGACTTCCCAAAGTGCTGGGATTCCAGGCATGAGTCATCCACCTCACCTGGCCTGAATTTTCTTTTCAGACTGTGTAAGACACTTGACTTCCAGGAACAAAAACACAGTGAAAAATAAAATTTCATCTTGGCTTCAGTGGATATTCACCATATCGAGGAGAGTATTCTGTGGAACTTCCTGAGTTGAGCTTTGGAACCTTCCCTGGTACTCTTCTATAACTTGACTGTAAGTATGAGTGGATTCTGGTTGTGTTTCTGTATTGCAGAACAGCCTCAGCCTAAAAGCCGAGGGCGGATTACTTGAAGCAGGATGGGAGTGCCAACAACCTGTGCACACAGCCCAGGAGATCTTTGAATGGCATGAATTCCGTTAGCTCCATTCAGAACCAAATGCTGCCCAGGGGAGGCTGTGGAGGCTGTGGAGGCTGAATGCTGCCAACGTGCAGATGTAGACACAGCTCGAGCACACGAAGGCAGGATAGCCCTGCTCCTTCCACCAGGTCATTGTGAATTCCCCTCTTTTGTGTGTGTGTGTGAGCTGAAGTATCCCTCTGTCACCCAGGCTGGAGTGCAGTGGCACAATCTTGGCTCACTGCAACCTCCGCCTACCAGGTTCAAGTGACTCCTGCCTCAGCCTTCCAAATAGCTGGGATTACAGGTACACACCACCATGCCCAGCTAATTTTTGTATTTTTAGTAGAGACAGGGTTTCCCCATGTTAGCCAGGCTGGTCTCGAACTCCTGACCTCAAATGATCTGCTCGCCTCGGCCTCCCAAAGGGCTATTACAGGCGTGACCCACCGTAACTGGTGGCTATTGTGAATTTCTGTATTTTCTCTGTCCACTCTTCTGTAATTTCTTTTGTCCTAAGACCCCAAGGGAAGGCTCTTAGATCTCACACAAGAAAGAATTCAGGGTGAGTCTACAGTGTGAAGCAAAAACAACTTTATTAAGAAAGCACCGTGGTAAAAGAACAGCTACCTCATAGACCAATCAGGGCGTTCCCGAGAGTAAGAGGAGGAAGGTGCCCATCTCGGTACCACGCTTGTATGTATAGAGGATAAAAAAGATCTTGGGGAGATGTGCTTTGCTACAAGGGTTTGTGATACAGGATTAATTTCTTTAATTACTATATTTTGCAAGAATCAATATTATTATCTTTAAAGCAAAATTAGAAATGCCTTTGTTCTCCAGATATCGGGATATCTGGACACGCCCAAGTCTGAGTATGTTTAAGAAACATTACTAATTTGTTCCCTTAACCATAAACATCCAGAAACTAGAAACTCTAACTTTCCAGGAATGCAGCCCAGCAAGTCCAACCTCATTTTACTAGCCCTCATGGAAGATGGGGTCGGTCTGGTTCCAACGCCTCTGATGCTGTGATTGTGCTTCTTTTATTTTGAATCACAAAAAAGAAGTGTGGTGGCAGCTCGTTGACCCTTTCGCGATTATTCCAGTGAGACATTACTGTTCAGCTCTGGAGAAGATATTGTCAGAGGAATCCCGCATTTCCATCAGCTGGCATGCATGCCTTTGGACTCATGGACAGAGTTCTTTGGATTGTAGCTGAACTTTCAATGTTTTAATCAACATGGATTTGATCTCCGCATGATCTTTTTTGTGAATGCTAATACCATTTTGTAATTTTTTTTTCCATTCTAAACATTTTTCTTTTCACTGCCAACCCTCTGCCTTATGATTTTATTGCAAATCAAGGACCTGCTATTATTTGTGAATTTGCCATCATTTGTGTATATTTTGAAAGGTACAAGATCTTCAAGCACAGTGATCATTTGTACTTGTTTGAAACTTCAGCAGAATAGTTATCTGCGTGCTTTATGAAGTTGCTTCAATAGGAGCCCATGGGATGCCAAAAATTAACATTTCTTTTCTGCCAGGGACTGACGATACTGCTGCTATTAGGGAAAGTTCAGCTGTGGCACCAAGTCACATCATTTTCATAGAAAAAGATTACTTGTAGCTGCTTTTAGAAGTATGACCTTTTGGTATTGCAACAAAAGAAAAGCTCGCATTCATTAAAGAAAAAAAGAATTTAAAGTAAAATGACCAAACCTGGTCTTTAACATCCTGAGGGGCCTGATACATTATTTTCCCTCCAGCTCTGTCCCAGATTCTACTGGTGGTAGAACTGCTGTTTTTCCTTCTTACCTTTTCGAAAAGTTTTTATTCAAAACTTTTATTTTCTTTTATTCAAAAACATAGATTTCATTCAGAAACAGAAGAAACAACAGTAGCATCATATAAATAGCAAACATTTTAAACTCAAAATATTAAGTATAAATTACAAAAACATATAAACAGCAGAATGTGTGAGATAAATACCAAATTGGATACAATTACTCTGGATTAAAAGGCTGGACTTTCAGGTGAAGTAGGAGAGAATGCTGTGCAAAACTAAAGAGAGGAAATATTCGTAAAAATATAAGGAGCATGAACATAGGATCTTCTGAACGAATCAGGAACATTATGGAGGGACAGAATTTTTTTTTTAATAACCAAAGACTAGTTTCATTAAAATAAAGTATAATTATCAAGGACAAAAAGAAAATTCTACAACTTGAAAATGGGAAAAAATAAAGATTAATTCAAAACAAAAAAAGGAGTATGAAGTATGACTTTCTTCTCACCTTCATTGATCATCACTTAAGCTTCTTTATTTCATTAAACTTATGTTACTCTTCTGTGCCCAGTTAATTCCATGTCATTTTTTTATTAATTAATTTAAAGCTACCATTGTTCCAAATTACCAGAGATCCACTTTTAATGCTTAATTTGCCTCTAAACTTCTCCATTGCTACATTAACCAAATGAATATGAAAGCTTTTTGCAAAACATTTAATCAGTAACTGTGGTTTACGATATATGAAAAATCCTTTAAGGGCAAAGAGAGACTCTGGATCTTACACACACTTTGCAATTGACTGCTGAAATGTGGTTCCTAATCTTCTGCAGGAAGAAATCAATCAATGGTCACTCATTGTACAGAAAGAAGACAATCCACATAAATCAGAGAACTATCTGCCCAGCTTAGGAAACTGTATTCCTCCCACAGCAGGCAGAGCCCAGCCTGGGTATCCTGGGATCGCGGCTCATGAGCACAAAGGGGCTGACTGTGGGAAAACAGGCAGTGATCAGTGCAGAGGTGTTCACCAGCCACCAACTGGGATTAGGAAAAAGAGACATGTGTAATGTAAAGATGGAGGAGAGCGAGTAAAACAACACAAAAGTGCTCACCAGGACCAGGACACTCTGGGTGACTCTGGACTCAGGGGAGGCTCTCGGGGAGAGGTTGGTCCCACGAATGCGCTGGACCTGCCGCTTGTGCCTGTGCAGGATCAAAACCATGGAGCCACTGGCCACAGTCGTGAGTCCCAAACACAAAACATCAAGGAATGATAACAAGACAATGTATGATAAATGTGGAATTCCACCTCTTCCGGAACAATATCCATAATCACTGGCCTTTGTGCCATTTACGCTGTTCCACTTGCCAGTCACATGTACAGCAACAGCAACATTTACCAGCATGTTCAGAATCCAGCACAGGACCAGGATGTTGAAGGACCCGGTGTATTTGGGAGCATGTAGTTTGAGCTGTGCACACCTGAGTTCTCTGGGGCTGATGGTGACGGCCTGGAAGATACTCAGGAGGCAGGTGTTGCCAATGCACACACCCCTGCCCACTCTGTGAACATAAAACACAAGTTTGCATCCAGCATCACTCAGGGAATCTTTCAATCCAAAAGCAACCATTGTCTGTGGGATTCCTTTAGAGAGTAAGACCAAGGAGTTGGCTACCGTCAGGTGCTTGAGAATCAGATCTGTGGACTGTAACACACCTCTGGTGAAACAAAGGAAACTATAGTGGTGAAGAAGAAAGAAATTCCCCAGGCATCCGACTATCATCTGAGATAGGAAGATCATGCCTATTGCCAAATCCCTGGAGGCCATTTGTCATCTTTCAGTGACTGGTAATTACATTCAAAGTGAGACAACCCTGCGAGGAAACATGAAGTCTGTTTCACTTTTGCAAATAAAATCCACTATGGTCCACTTACCATTGTTTCCAACTTAGACGTTTTCTTATTAGACCCTGTTTTTTAAATAAGAGTTTTGCTCTAAAAAAAAAACATATACAGCCCCATGAGAAGAGTACTCTGTTACTGTTTTACATATAACTTTTACAGTAATTCTGTGGTATAAGTGCTTTATTATTTCCATTTTACAGGTAAGGAGATCTTACACAAGGAAGCTTGATGACTTTTCTAAAGTAATTTCTTTATAAGACGTGGAATCAAAATTGGACAATGTGCTTAATCACTGTGTGTCTCACCCTTGGACATAGCTATGATTTTCTAATGCTTCATAAGTTTTGTTTATTTTGTCACTTTCTTTAAACCTATATTTTTTTTAAAAAAATTTTTTGATTATGGCAATTTCTCATTTAAATCTAATTGCTTATTTTATGAACAATTATCACTTATAATGATTCAGAAATCCAAGTAGAGTATAAAGACATTGATTTAATATAATCCTAAAAGAATAATATCCTACAAGACCAAATGAAATTTATTGAATGCATTAATGATTTCACGTTGAAATTCAAAAAGAAGATTCTTTCCCATCTTAACTAAGAGGATATAGAAAAATGTCTGTTGCTAAGCAAGGGGACAAGGGACGTGAGTAGGAGACAAAACACTGCAACAGAGAACCAGGTTGTCATTAATTACAGCAAAATTTGGTACTGGTTTATGAATACAAAAATATCAAATGACATTTTTTTCAGGCCAGACATGCAGCCCTCGCCTGTAATCCCAGCACTTTGGGAGGCTGAGGTGAATGGATCACTTGAGGTCAGGAGTTTGAGACAAGCCTGGCCAACATGCCAGAACTCCGTCTCTACTAAAAACACAAAAATTAGCCGGGCGTGATGGTGCATGTGCCTGTGGTCCCAGCTACTTGGGAGGCTGAGGCAGGAGAATCACTTGAACCCTGGAGGTGGAGGCTGCAGTGAGCTGAGATCCTACCACTGTGCTCCAGCCTGGGTGACAGAGCAAGACTCCATCCCCCCAAAAAGAAAAATTATTTCAATGTCAGAATCATTTGATATATTAAGATATACGTATATCATGTAAAAGGAAAACTCGAGGTAGGAAACATTGAATTAAGTGTCAGTACTGAGCCTAAGAATGGCTTTAGAACATTTTCGAAGACAGGGTAAATATTACTAAATAATTTACTTCTGAAAATTACTGAAGTCCATGATTTTTGTTCCAATATGAAAACCTAAAGTCATCAAGATAGCTTTCCTTGACTGCTCCTCCCATGACGTCATGAAAGAATATGGTCTTTTCATCATTCGCAGAGACCAGACTTTCCTGTCACCTCACATCACAGGCTCCACCAGGTCCTTGATATGTCCAGAGTACGCTAAAGCTCTAGGTTTCATACTTTTGAGAACAAGATAATTTAATCAGTGACATCTTATACATTCTCACAGGCATGAAGTAACTGTAGAAATGCTCCCACTCATCCTGGAAATCTTTCCGACTTGTGGAAATGATAGAACAACTAGTGGATTAATTTCCAAATTATTCTAGGAAACTTTTTTTTAGAAAACGTATTATTCCCATTTACGGGCAAGGAAATCTTAGACAAGAAAAATCAACAAAAACAGATTTTGGGGGCCAGGCATGGTGGCTCAGGCCTATAATCTCCGCACTTTGAGAGGCAAGGCTGACAGATCACCTGTGATCAGGACTTCATGACCATCTTGGCCAACATGGCAAAACCCCATCTCCACTAATAATATAAAAAATTGGCCTGGTGTGGTGGCAGGTGCCTGTAATCCCAGCTATTTGGGAGGCTGAAGCACCAGAATCACTTGAACTCGGGAGGTGAAGGTTGCAGTGAGCCGAGATCATGCCATTGGACTCCAGCCTGGGTGACAGTGTAAGACTCCATCTCAAATAAAAAAACAAAGAAAAAAAAAATCAAAGCAGATTTTTGGCTTCTTGTGTTAAAAACCAACAATGACAAGCATGAGGATTTCGTTAAGTTAAAGCTGCAGTTGGGCACTGACCATGTTCTTAGAACTTTGCTCTCTCTCCACCACTTAGCTCATGACCCAGCGGTTATTTCCTTTTTCCCACATGGCCTTGGCACTGGTCAGTTCCTTGCCCAGTGGAGTCTCCTTTCCACACCAGAGCATTTATCCTACCTCCTGATACACTTGCTCCCCTTATAGATGCTCCCTCATAGACCAAAATGTAACACACCCACCAGGCACCTCCCTGCTGCCAGGCTGTACAACCAGTGACTGTCAGGACAGTCAGCGAGTGTGTGGAGGGAGGCAGCCAGGTTGGAGATATGGGCTCAGGATCCTGTGACGTCATCTCCCCACAGAACTGCAATTATACTTTACCTGTGGCAGCAATGATAGACTTGGGGAATTAAAAATGTTTTTGAAAAACTTAGTCCCCGTTACAATTACCAAAAACAATGACAACTTCCCTGTAACACCTCCAGAGAGATGACCGTTCCTGGAGAGCCTGTTTTTCTGTGATCCTTTGAGGCAGACAGGGGCTCTCCTGGAGGGAGCAGAAATTGTGGAGTCTGAGACAGAAGGGGAAGAGAGTGAAGCCCAGTGGGTGCTGGATTCTCTGCCTCCTGGGGTGTGTTTTTACTGAAACATTTTCTGTTACTCCCCAAATTCTTTAGATGAACTATCATTCAATTATAAATAGAGAAATGGGATCACACAAGTAACTTGAGAAGGATTTGTCAACAGATTACAGTGACAGGAAGAACGTGAGGTTCAACATTGACAAAGAAAATAGAGACACCTGTGTAACTCAATGCACATTGATAGGCACGTGTAGATTGCATATATACGTGTGTGTGTGTGTGTGTGTGTGTGTGTTTGGAATATATGTTTTGTCAAAATGTAACTCAATAGACAGACTCTAAACTGAGCAATATTTAGAGAAAAAAAACCAGACATTTAATAAGGAATTTCCTCACACACACACACAAGCACCAAGTTTATGTAGTTGAGAGGGAAATTCTACCAATACGGTAATCAATAAACCAATGTTACTTAAACTACTCAAGAGTTATAGAGAGGTCAGTCTTTCCTGAAAAGTTTTTAGGAAGGGTATGTAAAGGTTATCACCAGAACCTTGCCTAGATTTAGCCTGATAGAATACTAGAGACAAACAGGACATATACATTTAAGAGTAAAAATATTACATGTTAGAAACCATTGCATCAGTATATTAATGCCTAATCAATTACCCTTTATGTTATAAAGGGAAGTATGATTCAATATTAAGAAATTCATTGATGAAAGTAATCACATTAATTGAATCAGAATGTCACGTGACTATGTTCATCAATGCAAAAATAAATGGGCAGAATTCTACAGAAAATTATGACTAATAAATTTAGTAAAAAATTCGTGGAAAGATTTCTGGAAAACATGAAAATAGATTTATACAAATGAAAAATAATGACATCAAATGTTTGGGTGTCATTCACAATATTGGGTGTAATTCAACAATATTCAGAAGTCAATAACCTTTGAAGAAATGTATTTGCTGAGTTTGACCCAAATATAATGCCATGTGCTAGTGTTCTGAAGACCTTAAAAATGTATTGCTTTGAAAAATAAACAAAAAAATCCACAGACAATTAGAAATGAAAAAAAAAAAAAAAGTCCGGGTGTGGTGGCTCATGCCTGTAGTCCCAGCACTTTGGGAGGCTAAGGTGGGTGGATCACCTGAGATTGGCAGTTCGAGACTAGCCTGACCAACATGGAGAAAACCTGTCTCTACTGAAAATATAAAATTAGCCAGGCGTGGTGGTGCATGCCTGTAATCCCAGCTACTTGGGAGGCTAAGGCAGGAGAATCGCTTGAACCCAGGAGGTAGAGGCTGTGGTAAGCAGAGATCAAGCCATCGCACTCCAGCTTGGGCAACAAGAGTAAAACTCTGTCTACAAAAAAAAAAAAAAGAAAAAACAACCATTTCAGTTTTTAAAAACCTTTTAATTATAACTTTGTCTAAATGAATGACTATTATTTTTCAGTGACCTGTGATTCTATTTTGAACTATTGTTTTAAGCCTTTAATATACTTGACAGCCTTCCCAAAAATCACATTTTAAATGCTATTTTAAATTATGTGGGAAGCATTATCTAATAATACATGTTTAATCTTATTCTAGTTATATTTTATGGACATGTTATTAATATATGTTCCAACTTTTCATGAGATTTCTAAAATTCTGATTCTTAACATATATCTTGATAGGTTATAAGTCATAACTGTGGTTACTATGTAAAATAATTGTAGGCCACAGAAATAATCAAATTTTCTTGTCCATTGTGTCTTTACGACTATTTTAAGTCATTTCCACAGCTAATTGCTTAAGTCTTACAAACTTTTTGAAAAGTCTTCACAAGCCAGTAAAATCCTAGAATATTGTGTCTTCGAGGAGGTTTATGGAAGGCTAGAACGAACCCTGATAAGCACTCTTGAATACAACTTTCTGATAATTTTAAAGTCATTTCATTTGGACCAGGTAAGAAGTTCCAGAACTCTAATGAAGAGATTTGACTATTTTATAAAACTGCTAACCCAAGCAGGACAAGAATTAATTGAATATCAAGAAAATACTCTGCCAGATTTGGCCAGTATTGAAGTCATTTACATATGCAATTTGAATGAACTTCATTATCTGAGTCAAATGGTAACCCATTTAATAAACAGCGCAAATACCTGATTTGGAGAAACACGACTGACATTTAAGAGAATATAAATTCACTGTTAAGTGTGGATTCATGGAGAGTGTGGACAGCTGCCCAGTCCTTCCTGAGTCCTTAAAAGCTTTCCTTATTATAGCTCTACACTTTAGGACTCTTCCATGGAAGAAATAAAATAATCCAAAACAAATGTATGTGGCCAATATTTGGTATGTTAAACCCATAATCCTGAGAAGACAATCAAAACTTTAGATATATTTCTGCTACCTTTGGGCCATTTGAACAATTACAGAGGAATGTCATTCAACTGTCATTTTCAATGCATGTTTTCTGGCTGTGTAAAGGGTTTTCCATGCAAGAAGGCTGATGCTACAACAGTAGCGAAAAGGTGGTTAGGAAATGTATTTCTCTCATGGGACATTTCTGGAGAAATCTCCAGTGAAAGAAGTGCTCGTTTCACTGAACAAGTTGTAGAACAGATAAACAAGCTATTACAGAGACAATAGCACTAGTCAGAGCTAATCGAATTAATTGTATTGCCTTGGTCAAAGATATTGCAGATTGATGACAATCAGATCCACTTCCAATGGAAAACGTAAGTTGACTACTTATGAAATAGTCACTGGAAGGCCTATGCCCCTAATAATAGAACCTCATGCATCTTTCATTCCTAAACGCTGATGTGACTAAATGCTGCAGAACTTTAATGTATTATGCCAGAGTGTTTTCACCTGGCAAAGGAAGCGTTCATGAGCCACCAGCTGAGGACAATCAAACCCTTCACAATCTAAAACCCAGACACCGGGTCTTCTGAACACAACATCAGAGAAAGACTGTCTTTGCCACCACTCTGTAACAAAACTTGGGACCTTGAATCTTGGGTCCATAACCTCACAGCTTAGGAGTAATTCTTCCAGACTTTTAAAACTGCACACCCAGTAGAGAACTAAGGTACAGCTAACCAGGAAAGTTTCTCTCCAGAAGCAGATGATACTGTAGTTGTGGACAGCTTTCTCAAGATCAGATCAAGACCTCTCTGCTATGGTAAGATTCTTGCCTCTCTTAATTTTTTCCTTGCTTATGCCTCTGTGAGCATTAGAACTGGAAGAGGAGTTTTGTGTAAACCCATAAGGCTTACTGTTATTTGTGGGGTAGTTTGTTGTTTGTTTTGTTTTGTTTTTGAGACAGAATCTTGCTCTGTTGCCTAGGCTGGAGTGCAATGGCACAATCTTGGCTCACTGCAACCTCTGCCACCCGGGTTCAAGCAATTCTCCTGCCTCAGTCTCTCAGGCAGCTGAGATTACAGGCACCCACCACCATGCCCAGCTAATTTTTTGTATTTTTAGTAGAGATGGGGTTTCACCATGTTGGCCAGGTTGGTCTTGATCTCTTGACTTCAGGTGATCCATCTGCCTCGGCCTCTTAAAGTGCTGAGATTACGGGCATGAGCCACCATGTTCGGCCTATTCGTGGGGTATTTTGAAGCCAACCTTATACATGGACAGCTTATGCCTTGAGGTATAAAACATGAAGGGCCAATGTGGATGAGGAATTTTAATGGTAGCTTTGTTGCTCCATAATCGGTCAGAGACAGAACATTTGTTCACTCCTATTAACCTACAGCATAGGGTGAAAGATTTTTGCCAGGAGGCCTTCACCTCCTGGGTGAAGGATGGGTGTCATTTCTTAGGTCTCTTTTTCTATGGTTTGAAGTAAATGTAAATGAGGCAATGATTAAAAATTTGTAGAAATTTGTAGATTTCTAATCATTGCCTCATTTATATTTACTCCAAATATAGAGTAAATATAAATGAGGCAATGATATTTACTTTATATTTGGAGTAAACATAAATGCAAAGGTTTTGGTTGTACAGCAGTCTTCTTTAAGTTCCCTTGCTAAAGTTGTGCTAGATCATAGAATTATTCTAGATGACCTATTGGCTGAACAGGGAAGAATCTGCACATGGTTGAATATATAGGTATTAGAGAGATTTAGTTGCAGGGAATGAAAAAACAGCCTGCTGGGTTAGAACAAGTACTCTATCTAGCTCACTCCTTGATCTATTTGATTTTAGTTGGTTTGGTTTGGACCCTGGCTAAGGAGCATACTCCAAACTCTTGGGATTATCCTCTGGATCCTCACAACAGTAGTCTCCCAAGGACATTGTATTCTCTCAAAAGTTTTAAATGTTCATTTGCAGTCATCTATGGAATGGCAAATGATCTCTTTGACTGGAATGACAAAAACTCAAAGAAATGTTTGATCGTGAAAACACCACAATTTATGAGTGATTTGCTGAGACCAGAAGCCCAACATGATCATGACTCAGGGTAGCACTAAAGCCCTAAGTTTTGAACACACACAAAATTGAGAGGTTGACCAAAAGAGGACATTGTTAAATTAAGTTTAGCCTAAAGTTGTCTTTTTTTTTTTTTAATTGCATTTTAGGTTTGGGGGTACATGTGAAGAACATGCAAGACTGTTGCATAGGTACACACATGGCAGTGTGGTTTGCTGCCTTCCTTCTGTATCTGCTGTCTTCTTATATATTTTAAGTTTGGCCTAAAAGGTTCTCTCTACCTAGTTAACTGTAACTTCACTGGACGTATAGACAGACTATGGTCTGCTCTTGTGCCAGTCATTGAACTTTGGCCAATCAAGGTGGTCAGTTGTTCACACCATGTTCAAATAAGATAAATGCCGAGCTGTAACCAAAGCAGCTGTTACTGTACCTCACTTCTGTGCCTTTTTCTGTATGTCACTTTTTTTATTCTCTGCATAAATCCTCTCTGATCACACAGCAGCATGGAGTCTCTCTGAACCTATTCTAGTTAAGGGTTCTGGTTTGCAAGTCATTCTTTGCTCACTTAAATCCTGTTCAACTTAATTTGCCTAAAGTTTTTTTTTTTTTTTTTAAAAACATAACCAAGGTGAACAAGAGCTTTGAATGCCTTAGTGGGGAGGAACATAGTAGGCTATGTTGTTGGGAGTATACTAAATCTGTGGCTGATGGGTTGTCCTGAAAGAGGGGGAAGGAGAGCAAAAAACTTGGAAAACGTAATTGAGTATATTGTCTAGGAAAATCTCCCCCAACCTTGTTAGATCAACATGCAAATTCAGGATATGCAGAGAACCCCTGTGAGATCCTATACAAAAGGACCATCCACAAGACACCTAGGCATCAGATTCTCTAAGGTTAAGGTACAAGACACATAGTCATCAGATTCTCCAAGGTCAGGGTAAAGGCAACTAGAGAGAAGGGGCAGGTCACTGACAAAGTGAACACCATCAGGCTAACAGTGGACTTTTCAGCAGAAACCCTATGAGCCAGAGGACATGGGCAGGGGGCCTATATTTAGCATCCTCAAAGAAGAGAAATTCCAATCAGGAATTTCATATTCAGACAAATTAAGCTTCATAAGTAAAGGAGAAATAAAATCCTTTTCAGACAAGCAAATGCTAAGAGACTTCATTACAACCAGGTTTGCCTTACAAGAGGTCCTTAAGGGAGTGTTAAACATGGAAATAAAAGACTGTTAACAGCCACCACAAAAACACACTCAAGTACATAGACTGTTGAGACTGTAAAGCAAATATACAATCAAGTCTTCATAACAACTAACTAACAACAGGATGACAGGATTAAATCCATACATATTAATAGTAGCCTTGAACATAAATGAACCAAACACTCCCACTTAAAAGGCACATACTGGCAAGTTGGATATACTGGGTCACTCCTAGGAAAGTGAAAATATGGAGAAAGATCTATCGAGCAGATGGAAAACAGAAAAGAGCAGGGGTTGCTATTCTTATTTCAGACAAAGCTGACTTTAATAATGATGAAAAAAGACAAAGGAGGGCATTACTAATGATAAAGAGTTCAATTTGACAAGAAGACTTAACTATCTGAAATATATATCCACCCAACACAGGAGCACCCAGATTCATAAAACAAGTTCTTAGAGACTTAAATAATCACAAAATAATAGTGGGAGACTATTAACACTCCACTGACATTATTGGACAGATCATTGAAACAGAATTCTAGTAAGGATATCTAAGACCTGAACTTGACACTTGACCAAATAGAACTAACAGACATCTAAAGAACAGTCTAACCAACAAAACCAGAATATACATTCTTCTCCTCTGCACATGGCACATACTCTAAAATTGACCACACACTTGGTCATAAAGCAATTTTCAACAAATTAAAAAAAAACAAAGTCATACCAATCACACTCTCAGATCATAGCACAACAAATGTAGAAACAATACCAAGAAGATCTCTCAAAACCATAAAATTACATGGAAATTAAGCAATCTGCTCCTGAATAACTTCTGTGTAAACAATGAAATTAAGGCAGAAATCAAGAAATTCTTTGAAACTAATGAAAACAAAGATATAACATACCAGAATCTCTGGGATGAAGCTAAGGCAGTGTCAAGAGGAAAATTTATAGTGCTAAATGATCTCAACAACCTAACATTGAATGTAGAGGAACTAGAGGGACTCAAAAGAAAAGAGCACGCCAACCCCAAATCTAACAGAAGAAATAATCGAAATCAGAACTAAACTGAATGAAATGGAAATGAGAAAAATAATATACACATTTTTAAAAGAAGAAAAATAATTAATGCAAACAAATAAATAATAAAAAAAGAAAAACCATTCAAAAGACCAATACAATAGTTGGTCTTTTGAAAGAATAAATGATAGACTGCTAGCTAGACTAATAAAGGGAAAAAGAGAAGATCCAAATAAACACAATCAGAAATAACAAAGGGGACATTATCCCTGACTCCACAGAAATAAAAAAAAAAAAACTCTCAGAAGCTACTATGAACACCTCTATGCACACAAACTGGAAAACTTAGAAGAAATGGATAAATTCCTAGAAAATAAAACTTTCCAAGATTGAACCAAAAAGACATTGAAACCCTGAACACATCAATAACATGTTACAAACCAAATCAGTAATTAAAATCTTACCAACCAGAAAAAGGCCTGAACCAGATTGATTCACAGCCAAATTCTACCAAATGTACAAAGAGCTAGTGCCAATCCTGCTGAAACTATTGGAAAAAATTGAGGAGGAGGGATTTCTCCCTAATTCATGCCATGAGGTCAGCAGCATTCTGATACCAAAACCTGGCAGAAACATAATGAAAAAAAAAAAGAAAAAAAATCAGGCCAATATCCCTGATGAATATATCCTCAACAAAACACTAGCAAACTGAAACCAGCAGCACATAAACAGCTAATCCATCGCAATTGAGTAGGCTCTATTCCTGGAATGCAGGGTTAGTTTAACATACGCAAATCAAAAAAACGTAATTCATTACATAAACAGAACCAGAAACAAACACCGTATTATCATCTCAATATATGGAGCAAAGGCTTTTGATCAAATTCAACGCCTTTTCATGTTAAAACCCTCAACAAACTAGGCATCAGAGGGCCATACCTCAAAATACTAACAGCCATCCAACAAACTCACAGCCAACATTATTCTGAACAGGCAAAATCTGGAAACATTCTCTTTGAGAACCAGAACGAGACAAGCTCACACTCACCACTCCTGTTCAAAACAGTGCTGGAAGTCCTAGCCCGAGCAATCAGGAAAGAGAAAGAAAGAAAAGGCATCCAAATAGGAAGAGAGGAAGTCAAACTATCTCTTCACAGATGCTATGATACTGTATCTAGAAAACCCCATAGTCTCTGCCCAGAGCCTCCTAAATCTGATAAACGACTTCAGCAAAGCTTCAGGATACACATCAATGTGCAAAAATCAGTAGCATTTCTAAACATCAATAATATCAATAGAACTGAAAGGAGAAAGAAATAACAAAGCAATAATAATAGGAGACTTTAGTAACTCACTTTCGACAAAGAATAGAATATCCAAACAGAAAATCAATAAGGAAACTGAAGATTTGAACAACTCTGTAGACAAATAGACCCAATAAGCAAACAGAAAAATCCAACGGCAGCAGAATACACATTTTTCTCAAGTGCACACGAAACATTCTTTAGGATAGATCATACATTAGGCTACAAAACAAGTTTTAACAAATTCATAAAGGCTGAAATGATAATATCTGTTCCTCCCACAAAGGTATGAAACTAGAAATATGAAAATTAACAACACTTACCTAAACAACCTGGGATCAAAGAAGAAATAAAAAAATATGTTGAGACAAATGAAAATGGAAACACTACAAACCAACCCTTAGGAGACGCAGCAAAAGCAGTTCTAAGGAGAAAGGTAAAAAATAAAAAATAAACCTCTACATTAAGAAAAACGATGGAATTGACCTCGGCAACATGGTGGAATAGGAGCCTCCTGACTATCCCTCCTCCCGTGGATGCACCAAATCAACATTTAGTCATGGATAAATTCTCTCTGAGAAAAAGTCAGAAACTAGTTGAGAGACGCCTGCACAGTGAGAAACTGAGAAAATGTCCACATTGAAACAGGTCGGAAAAGCGGAGACATACTTACACACAACCCACTCCTGAGCACAAAGCCTTAAAGTGGAAAGGAAGCCCCAGCTCCCAGCTTCTTCCTGAAGGGTGAAGGGTTTGTGCCGTACATGTAGTGCCCCAAATTTTGAGGCTGCTGCTTGGGGATTTGGCTCTTGTCTTACCTAGCTCAGGGAATGACAGGGTCTCAGCACTCAAGAGTTTCCCTGGAGCAACCAGGCACAGTGGTCACTCCTGCAATCCCAGCACGTTGAGGGGGCCGAGGTGGGTGGATCACCTGAGGTCAGGAGTTTGAGACCAGCCTGGCCAACATGGTGAAACTCCATCTCTACTAAAAATAAAATAAGCTGGGCGTGGTGGCACATGCCTGTAGTCCCAGCTATTTGGAAGCTGAGGCACAAGAATTGCTTGAATGGGGAGGCAGAGGTTGCAGTGAGCTATTACACCACTGCATCACTGCACTCCAGCCTGGATGACAGAGTGAGACTCCATCTCAAATCTTCCCCTCACCAAAAAAAAAAAAAAAAAAAAAAAAAAGGTTTTCCTGGAGCACTGAAACAAAGAGGCAGCTATGAGTAGACATGAGTGACTTTAGTGACCGTGGCCCCCGACAAGATCAGTCCAGCTCAGCTTCTCTCTACAAGAGATTTGTCCAAAACACGTTTTCATCTGCTGCTTAAGTTTCTGAATTATAACTAGCCTGCATGTGGGAGCCTATGGCATGGATTAAGAACAGACCTCAAGCCTGAACAAGAGGGAGGGCACTTTTGGAGTGTTTTCTCGAGGTTTGCTTCAGCAGTAAATCCAGGTCTTTGGATTCTTCCTGGAAGGAGACTGTGAAACCTCTGCAGGCCTGAACAGGAGGGTGAGAACGCCTTATGCCTTCTTCCCTGGCTTCCTTTAGTGATAACTCCAAGTCAGTACTTGCCGTATGCACAAACTCTGAGTCTGCGCATACATCAGGTACTTCGATCTTTGCAGCTCCCACCCAAGGGTCTGGCTTCTAATTGACTTAGCTGAGAGAATGGCAGAAACGCAGCATGTGTGAGTTTCCACGGAGCGCAGAGAACAAGAGGTGGTTGTGAATGGGTGTGAGAACTTCCCCAGTGGCTGTGACTCCCAGGAAATGTCCAGCTCTCAATTTCTCTCTGGCAGGGGTTTGTCTGCATGCTTTTCCAGTGACTGCCTGAAATTCTGACCTCTAACTAGCCTGTGTCTGGGAAATGATGAGCAGATAAACAATAAGCCTCTCCAAGCCTGAACAAGAGGGAGGACACTTTCCAATCCTTCTCCCCGGGCTTCCTCCAGCCACAAAACCAGGTTTGTAGATTTTCCCTGGAAAGAGTTTGTGCAAACATCCAAACCTTTGCAGCTTTGCCCAGGGGTCTGGCTCTTAAATCACTTTGCTGAGGGGTGGCAGGGACTTGGCATTTATGAGTTCTCCTGGAACAAAAAGAATAAAAAGTTGTTATAAATGGGCACAACACAAGAACAGAAAATCAAACACCACATGTTCTCACTCATAGGTGGGTGTTGAACAATGAGAACACATGGACACAGGGAGGGGAACATCACACACTGGGGTCTGTTGCGGGGAAATAAGGGAGGGACAGCGGAGGGTGGGGAGTTGGGGAGAGATAGCACGGGGAGAAATGCCAGATATAGGTGAAGGGGAGGAAGGCAGCAAATCACACTGCCATGTGTGCACCTATGCAACAATCTTGCATGTTCTTCACATGTACCCCAAAACCTAAAATGCAATTAAAAAAAAAAAAAACTTCCAATGACAATGACACTAGTCCCTGGAATAAGCTCAGCTTCCTGTTCTTCCCTGGAAGGAGTTTGTCTGCACTTTTCTAAATTCCTCCTGAGGGTCTTGATTCTAACTAGCCTACATCTGGAACTGACAAGTCATGCAAACAATAGACCACCCCAAGCCTGAACAGGAGGCTGGGCACTTCCTAAGCTTTCTCTACCAGCTTACTACAGCCAAAGAGTCAGATCTTCAGATCCTTCACAGAAGGAGGTTGTGAAACCTCTGCAAACCTTTGCAGGAAGGTTATTATGTTATAATAAAAGGGTCAATTCAACAGGAAGTTATAAAAATCATTAATATACATGCACCACACATCAGAGAACCTAATTATATAAAGCAAATATTGACAGATATGAAAAGATAAGTTGACAGCAATACGATAATAGTAGGAGACTGACTTTAATATAGCACTTTCAATAGTAGGTAGAAAATCTAGATAAAAAATTAAAAAAGAAACAGGAAACTTAATTAACACTATATACCAAATAAACTTAACAGACATATACAAAACTTATCACCCAACAGCAGAAGAATACACATTCTTCTCAAGTACAGATGCCACATTCTCCAGGATAGATCACATATTAGGTCACAAATCATGTCTTAACAAACTTCCCCTCTTTCTGTTTGTCCTGAGAATACTCTCTGGTGGTGCTTGTGGCTGGCTGTAGCATTTACTCAGAGATAAATCTGCCATGAAATAGCTCGCTTTTATTATTATTTTCTCATTGCTGTAGTATATCAACTTTGGAAACAAAAGACATTCTATCACAGAGGTGCAAGAATAATTCAACATATACAAATCTATAAATGGGATACACACTGCAGTAACAAGATGAAGGACAAAAACCATATGATCATAACTATATGATCATCTCCATAGATGCATAAAAAGCATTTAACAAAGTTTAACATGCTTTCGTGATAGAAGCTCTCAACAAATTTTGTAGAGAAGCAATGTATCAGTCATATATCCTGTATCATAATGGTAAAAAGTTGAAAGCTCTTCTTCTAGAAGCAGAAACGAAGAAAGAATGCCTACTCTTGCCACTTTCATTCAACATAACACTGGAAGTTCCAGCCAGAGCAATTAAGCAAGAGAAAGAGATAAATGGCATCCAAGTTAGAAAGGTGGAAGTGAATGGTTGCTGTTTGCAGATGACATGCTGTTATACATAGAAAACCCTAAAGTCTCTACCAAAACCTGTTAGCTTTTTGGGATATATAATACCTTATTGTTGGCATTATATATCTTGTAAGTTTCTACTACAAATAAATGATAATGTGTGAGGTATGCTAGTTCACTTGACTTTATGATTAACACCACATTGTACCCCATAAATAAGTACATTCATTATGTGTACATTTAAGAATGAATTTCAAGAAACCTGTGAGAACCACCAGGCAAATTCAGTCAAGCTGCAGGATACAAAATCAACATACAACAATCTGTAGAGTTTCTACATTAACAATGAGCTATCCAAAGGAAAATAATCAAGAAAACTATCCCATTTATAATAGTTAGCATTAAAATAATAATTAGAAACAAAATATACCAGGGAAGTGAGAGATTCATACATTGAAAACCATAAAACACTGATGAAATAAATTAAAGAAAGCACAATAATGGAAAGATATCCCATATTTATGGGTTGGAAGAATTAATACCATTAAAATGTCTGCACTACCCAAAGTGATCCACAGGTCCTATGCAGTGTTTATCAAAACTCCAATGACATTTTTTTTTCACAGAAACAGAAAAAAAATTCTAAATTTATATAGAACCACAAAAGACCCCAAATAGTCAAAGCTATCTTGAGCAAAAAGAATAAAGTTGGAGGCATCACACTATCTATTTCAAAATATACTACAAACCCATATTAATCAAAACAGTATTTTATTGGCATAAAAACAGACACATAGGCCAATGAAACAGAATAGAGATCCCAGAAATAAATCCACCCATTTATGGTCAATTGATTTTCAACACAGTCGCCAAGAATGCACAGTGGGGAAAGAACAGTTTCTACAACAAATGCTGTCAGGAAAATTAGATATCCACATGCAGAAGGATGAAATTTCACTGCTTTTTCACACCATCTGCAAATATAAATTCAAAGTGAATCAAAGAGTTAAATGTGAGAACTCAAATAAAACCACTAGAAGAAAACAAGGTAGAAAAGCTCCATGACACTGGTCTAAGCAATGGAATTTCTGGATATGAGCCTAGAAGCCCAAGCAATGAAAGCAAAAATCGACAAATGGGATTACCCCAAACTGTTTCTGCATAGCAATGGCAACAATCAAAGGTGTGAAAAGAGAACCCACGTGATGGGTGGAACTATTTGCCAACCATGCATCCAATGAGGGGATAATATCTAAAATGTGTAAGGAACTCAAGCAACTCAATAGCAGGCAAACAAATGACCCAGTTAAAGAATGGGCAAAGTACAGCCGGGTGCAGTGGCTCACATCTGTAAGCCCAACACTTTGGGAGTATGAGGCAGGCAGATCATAAGTTCAGGAGTTTGAGACCAGCCTGGCCAATATGATGAAACCCCATCTCTACTAAAGATACAAAAACTAACTGGACATGGTGGTGGGCGCCTGTAGTCCCAGCTACTCAGAAGGCTGATGCAGGAGAAATGCTAGAACCCAGGAGGTGGAGGTTGCAGTGAGCCAAGATTGTGCCACTGCACTCTCCAGCCTGGGCAACAGAGTGAGAGGTCGTCCGAAAAGAAAAGAAAAGAAAGAAAAAGAATGGCCAAAGTACAAAAGGCATTTCTCTAAAGAATATATACAAGGAGAAAGGGAGCTAGATAGGGAGAGATCTGTTAAAGGATAGAACATACAGTGTTCTATAGCAGTGTATGACAACTAAGGTCAATAATAATACACCATGTAGTTTCAAATAGCTAGAAGAAGGATATTAAAAGCCTCCAACACAAAGAGATGATAAATGTTCAAGATGATGGATATACTAATGACCCTGATCTGATTGCTATACATTGTATATATTGAAACATCACTATGTGCTCCATAAATATATACAGTTATTATATGTTAACTTAAAAAAAAGAAGACATGTAAATGGCCAACAGGTATACGGAAAATGCTTAACATCACTAATCATCAGCAAAATGCAAATCAAAACCACAGTGAGACATCACTTCACACCTGTTGAATGGCTATTATCAAAAAGATAAAAGAAAACAATTGTTGTCAAGGATGTAAAGAACAAGGAACCCTTGTTCGCTGTCCATGGGGATGTGTATAGTCATTACAGAAAACAGTATGAAGTTTCCACAGAAAAATAAAAATAGAACTATCATATTAATCATCAATCCCACTACTGAGTATATATCCAAAGGAAATGAAGTCAGTATGCCAAAGAGATCTCTGCATCCCATGTTTGTTGCCGCACTATTCACAATAGCCAACATATGGAATCAACCTAAGTGTCCATTGACAGATGAATGGATAAAGGAAAAGTGGGCCGGGCACAGTGGCTCATGCCTGTAATCCCAGCACTTTGGGAGGCAGAGCCAGGCAAATCACCTGAGGTCAGGAGTTCAAGACGAGCCTGGCCAACATGGCGAAATCCTGTCTCTTCTAAAAATACAAAAATTAGCCAGACATGGTGGTGCCACCTGTAGTCCCAGGTACTCCAGAGGCTGAGGCAGGAGAATGATTTGAGCCTGGGAGACAGAGTTTGCTTTGAGCTGAGATGTAGCCACTGCACTCCAGCCTGAAAGACAGAGCAAGACTCTATCTCAAAATAAAAAACAAAAACAAAAACAAAAATGGAGGCGGTATATATTGTATATATACATGGGAATACTATTCAACCTTTGGAAAGAAGGAAATCCTGTCATTTGCTACAATGTGGATGAACCTGGAAGACGTGATAAGTGAAATAAGCCTGGCTCAGAAAGACACATATTATGTGATACTCATATGTAGAAGCTAAAATGTCAAACTCATAGAAGCAGAGAATAGAATGATAGTTACCACGGGGTGTGGGGTGGGAGGATTGGGGAAATGTTGGTTGAATGATGTAAAATTCCAGTTAGGCTGGAAAAATAAGTTGAAGAAATCTGATATACATCACAGTGACTACAGATAACAACAATGTACCAGACCATGTTCTTGAAAATTGCTGAGAGTAGATTTTAGGTATATTTACACCAAAAGAAAAATTATATGAGGTACTGTATATGTTAAGAAGCTTGATTTAACCACACCAAAAGATATACATATTTCAAACACCATGTTGTACATGATAATTATATGAAAGATTCTGACAATTATAAAAAATAAGTTCCCTAATTTTATTTTATTACTTTTTTAAATAAGAGATAGGGGTCTCACTGTATCACCCAGGCTGGAGTGCAGTGGTAGCAATCCTGGCTCACCATGACCTCTAATTCCTGGAATTCCTGGACTCAAGCAATCCTCCCACCTCAACCTCCCAAGTAACTGGGACTACAGGCACACACCACTGCCCTGGCTAATTTTTTTTTTTTTTCTAGATGGAGTCTTGCTCTGTCACCAGGCTGGAGTGCAGTGGCGTGATCTTGGCTCATTGCAACCTCCGCCTCCAGGGTTAAAGCAATTCTCCTGCCACCAAGCCCAGCTAATTTTTTTGGTATTTTTAGTAGAGATGGGGTTTCACCATGTTGGCCAAGATGGTCTCAATCTCCTGACCTCGTGATCTTCCCACCTCACCCTCCCAAAATGCTGAGCCACTACAGGCATGAGCCACCGCACTGGGCCAATTTTTGTATTTTTTATAGAGATGGGGTTTCCCTGTGTTGCCCAGGCTGGTCTCTTAGGACTCCTGGACTCTAGCCTGGTGTGGTGGTGCACATCTATAATCCCAGCTACTTGGGAGACTGAGGCAGGAGAATCACTTGAGCTTGGGAGGCGGAGGTTACAGTAAGCTGAGATTGCACCACTGCACTCCAGCCTAGGCAACAGAGCAAGATTCCCTCAAAAAAAAAATAATAAAATAAAAACAAACAAACCTTTGGGAGCAATCTTCCCACTTCAGCCTTCCAAGTCACGGGGACCACAGGTAAGCACCACTACACCTGGTAAATTGTTGTATTTTTTGTAGAGACAGGGTTTCCCTTGTTGTCCAGGCTGGTCTCTTAGGACTCCTGGACTCAAGCGATCCTCCCTCCTCAGCCTTTCAGCGTACTGGAATTGCGGGCATGAGCCCCTGCATTATTAATATATGAATGCATCAAACAAATGTATCAAGGATTCCAGTGGATTCTAAGTGGACTTGGACATGTTGGATGTGCCTGGAACACTGGTGGGCATGGGCCGCCCATCTGCATTTGCAGGACTGGAAAATATCCGGAGGGCAAAACCGTTCAGGAGCTGCAAGAAGCAGACCCTAGAAGAGAGTAAGACCAGTGAGGCATCCAGGGCACAACATTTAAGGAAGCCCCACACTCAGGAGCCGACCCTGCACTTTCACAAGCCTGAGAGTGAGGGCTTCCTTAAATTTCCCACTGATTCCTCCTTTGTCTCACTAAGTCCCAGCCCTGGTAAGAAACCAGACATGTCTAGCTGACTCCACTGGCCAGAGCTGCAGCACAGAGTTTTATCATAAGACCACGCTGCAGCTACTAACAGGAGTAAACAGAAAGCATTTACTACAATGATGTAGCAGACATTTGTAATGCAATGTGAATATTTTGTTTTACAGATGGGGGGTTTTGCTAAGTTGCCCAGGCTAGTCTCGAATGTCTGACTTCAAGCCATCCTTTTACCTCAGCCTCCCAAAGTGCTGGGACTACAGGTGTGAGCAAATTGCTGGGTCTTGATAAGGCTGAAGGTCATGTTCAAAGTCCAGCTGAGAGTCATCGTGAGGATCAGAGTGGGGGTCAGTGTCAGAGTGAGGATGAGGAAGAGTGTGAGGCAAACATTCAGAGCCAGGGTCAGGGCAAGGATCAGAGTCAGTTTCAGGTTCAGAGTTTATTGCAGGGTGAGAAAGACTTAGTGCCAGGGTCAGGCTGAGTGTCTAGTTCAGGCTCAGCATAAGTTTCAGATTCACAGCAGGTTCAAGGACATGGTGAAGGTATGGATAAGGGTCCTTATAGTGTCAGGGTGAGGTGAGGACCAGGGAGACAGTAAGGGTCAAGTCAGGGTCAGTGGAAAGTAAGCAGCAGAGTCAGGGTCAGGCAAGAGTCAGCTATGGTCATGATGAAGGTCCTCGTGACGTTAAGATTCCAGGCCAGGGGAAGGTCAGGTTGAGTGCCACTGTAGGATTAGCTTCAAAATTCAGGTCGAGATTAAGGGTGAGGCTAAAATTGAAGGCAAAAGTGAGGGTCAGGGTCAAGTACAGAGTCGGAGAGTCGGGGTCAGGGTGAGAACGAAATAGAGTGTGTAAGTGACAATCAGGATCAGGTCCGGTGAGTGTCACAGTCAGACCTAAGGTAAGAGTGAGCACCAGGGTAAGGCTCAGGCACGGGGGAGGGGGTAGTGTCAGAATGAGAGCGAGGTCAGAGTCAAGGTAATATGCTTCAGGGTCAAGAGTCATGGTTAAGGCTGGGCACAGTGGCTCACATCTGTGGTCCCAGTGCTTTGGGAGGCTAAGGAGGGAGGCTTCCTTGGGGCCAGGAGTTCAAGACCAGCCTGGGAAACATAGAAACATAGTTGGCAACATCAGGAAAGGGAATTACCTTTCTCAGCTAAATAAGTTTCATGAAAATTATCTGTGAAATGTACAAATGGCAAGAGAACAATGTTAGGTTCCAGACACCCCTAAAAAACTAAAACCCATCTACTACTCTTCAGCTATTTAACTTAGAGTAGGGTGTATCTGGAAGTACAATGCTCACTGTGGACATTCATAATCTGAAGACATTTCATTCTTGGCTCAACTGAGGAAACGTGGGCATGAGAAATGTCACTGCAGAGCTATGGGACAGAAACACACCAGAGGATTTTGATCAAAAATCTTGTGCCAGAAATTTTTGGAAGCCTTAAAATCCGGGCTGACGCTGTGTTTTTCTAACTTCCAGAACTGAAAAGATACGATTAAAATATAACACTTTCTTTTTCTAAAGACTTAAAGATCTTCTACCATCAAATCCCTGTGCCACACATCAATGAGAAGCTCACAATCATATGAATTGCATCAACTATTTTATCAGGAGGGAAACAGAGCACATATCCTTTGTGCTCAGAACTCTGATCAAGATTAATTAAGACCCATGCTCTCACACATCCTTTCTCATCCATCTGAAATGCAAGAAACATTTTAAGGCAAACTCAAACTTCTCTAGGGAGCAGGTACAGAGAAGGTTTTATGCTGATCAAGTTTTTTGAGGTTTTGATGCCCTTGTGAGCCACAGATAATTGACATTTCTGTCATTATCATTTTATTCCTTTTGTTTCTGAGTGTCCTCATTGTATCCCCTGTTTTCCATTTTAAAGACACATAGACACTAGAAAGCACTAACCTTATTGAATTCAGGTAATGTAACTTGTAAATTTCAACAAATAACTTGAAACTTACTTGTCACTTTTTGGGAATACATGTTTTATTAAGTTACTTATAGTTGAAACCTGAAGGGAAAAGGGTAGGAATACTGCCTTTAGAGGATTTTTAAAATAATAAGTGAATGCTGTGTCATTCAAGTTTGCAAATCATTGCTTTATAACATTCTTATCTAAATAGTCTTATATTATTGGAAATATGCTAAGTACCTTCAGCCAAAAAACACAGCATAATTAAATAATTCTGAGAATAATTCTGAGTTCAGATTTTTGTGCCTTAAAGGATAAAACTTTCCATAAATGCATAAAAATAATTTATTGTTGTATTAATTTATTGTGAGAAATAGTCAAGTAAAATTTCAATTCAAATACACCATTACAAAATTACATATCCTTTCAAACATCTATAAATTCCTTTCAAACATCTATAAATTTATGTGCTCATAATATTAAAATTTATATTTTCATCTGAAAATACTTATTAGTTGTAATTCAGTGAGATCCAAGAACCAAAATATGAGAAGGCTACCTACATCATCCCCCTCCCACTACCCACTTGAGTCTTGATCACTCACTTTTACTGAAGCTGAGAAACATCTATGTGCCCAGCGGAGTCCTGGAGTGAGTCTGTGTGTGTGGACGGTGATCCCTGAGACTTGGATATCAGGAAGAGATGCCGTCAGCTCATCTCCCTCCAGGCCCATAACTGTCTTGTCACCTGTAGATGCAGGACAGCCCCGGTCTTGAGATTATTGGAAAGGGAGGCAACCAAAGGGAAAACTGAACGTATTTAATTCCCAGAAAACATCAGTGTAGAGCAGGTGGATTTCAAACTTTAACATGTGTGAGCTTGTTTTCTTAGGTAATTTTGCCCAGGAGGGTTGCCTGGTCTCAGTTATTGCCAATAAAGTAGAAGTTAAGCAATAACTATAGCTTCAAACTTTGTTTAATTTCTGTGTTGCTTTACCAAACATATCTTTGCTAACTCAAGAGATTTCTGGGGGCCTTCACACATGTTCCCCAGTGGTCTCTGAGTTTCAGTATTACAGGTAGTCTATGTAAAACTTTTTTGGGAATAAAGAAAATGCCCCCGCCACCAGCCTTACGTAGCCCTTGCAGTGAAATTATTTCTACTTACAAGGATGTTTAACTTTATACAGTCAGGATTAGAGTCTGTAGAATAAAATGATTAACACATCTTAGCAACCGACAACCTTAATTTGCTTCTGTGACACCATCAACTACACTTTCATGATCACTAGTGCTAACTTTAACTTTAACCTTGATCACGATTGTCACATTTGTAGTACATCGAACATCATCTGATACTGAAGACTTCTCACTCACTGAATCTACAGATTTTCCCCCAAGACACCAGATCTGAATATGTTTGAGTTCACCCTGGTGTACCTCTCATGTGCCATGTCTGATGCTCTAATAAACTCTCCAAGCCAGGCATGGTGGCTCGTGCCTGCAATCCCAGCACTTTGGGAGGCTGAGGCAGGTAGATCACTTTAGGTCAGGAGTTTGAGACCAGCCCGGCCAATACGGCAAAACCCTGTCTCTACTAAAAATAGAAAAATTAGCCTGGCTTGGTGGTGGGCATCTGTAAACCCAGCTACTTGGGACGCTGAGGCAGGAGAATTGCTCGAATCCAGGAGGCAGTGGTTGCAGTGAGCAGAGATTGGGCCACTGCACTCTAGCCTGGGCAACAGAGTGAGACTCTAGCTCAAAAAATAAAATAAAATAAAATAAAATAAAATAAAATAAACAAAACCTCTCCATTCAGCTGCAGTCAGGACCACTTGATCCCCAGCCTTCCACTGTCTTCAATGACAATTCTCCCTGCCATCTTGAACCCAGCTGCCATCGCTATGACTTTGTTGCTCAATCCAGTCAGTGTCCTTAGGTCTTGATTTATTTTCCCTCTTTGAAGCTTTTCAATTACTTCTTTATAAATTATTTCGTCCAATGTTCACAGAAAAAGTCTGTCTAATAAGAATCCTATACCCACAAAAACTAGCTATTAAAATTGAAGGTTAAATACATTTTGTATGCATAAAAACTGATACAATTTGTTGCTAAACTGACCTTATGAAAAAATGCTAAAAGAAGTTCTGGCTGAAAGCAAGTAAATCCAGACAATAATTTGAATGCATAAGAAAGATAAACCACACACTAGCAAAACTAATTGCATAATTATAAGAAAATATAAATGAATATATTTATTTATTTATATTGTACATAAATAAATCCTTTAGTGGTGATTTCTGAGACTTTGGTGCACTTGTCACCCCGGGGCCTAGTAACGGCTCCAGAAAGGCTGCCAACACTGGTGCCCTAGCATGAGCTCCAGAGGCCTGGGACTTCTCCTGCCCTGCCCATAGCCTGTGCTCATGTGATCACTGGGAGGACTTGAGAACAGGCCCACCTCCCCTGCCTCTCTCCCACCCTCAGTGCTCAAGAGTGCCACCTGTGGACCTGGGGATGGCACTGCACATTGGTAGCTCTGGCATGAGTCCACCAGGGGCCTAAAAACAGGCCAAGAAAATGTGCTGCCAGCACGCAAGCGTGCTGTCTAAAGAAAGGCCTAGGAATCTCCCCATGCCATCCACCACTGCTGTTATCTGGGTACTCTTGGGGTCCTAAGGATGGGCCCACCAGACGACCACCAGCACCCTTACTCGTGTGTCACTTAAGGCCCTAGGGACTGGCTGATTCAGCCCACTGCAGCCACCACAAACACCATGAGTGCTGCCTGGAAGCCTGAGGTTGCCTCAGCCTGACTACTTCCCTAATCCATTTGCCCCCTTTCCTAGCCCACTGCTGTTACTACTGACACCAGGGCAAGCCTCCTGAAGGTCTAAGAATCAATGTGCCTGGGCACACTAATGCCAGTGTCCACATACATTGCTCAGCAGCCCAGGGACAGACACCCTCAATCCTTTACTGCTGCTACTGCCACCACAGGGACTCAAGGACTGGCCTATCTGGTGTTCCATTCCAACCAAAACCTCACACCGCCTCAACCAGCAAACACAGCCTAAGCAAGGTTGTACTGTATAATGACGGAGAAATAAAGACCTTCCTAGACAAGCAAAAACTGAGGAAATTCATCACCACTAGACCAGCCCTGCAAGATTACCTAGACAGCAAATCAATAAAGAAACATCAGATTTAAACTGTACTTTACACCGGGGTCCCCAGCTGTCAGGTCACAGACCAATACCCGCCCACGGCTTAACCCTGATGCTCAGCAGGAGGCAAGTGGCAGCTGAGCCAGAGAAGCTGAGCTTCACCTCCTGTCAGATCAGCAGCGGCATCAGATTCTCATAGGAGCTCAAACCCTGTTGTGAACTGCACATGCCAGCAATCCAGGTTGTAAGCTCCTTATGAGAATCTAATGATAAATGTAATGGGCTTAAATTATTCTGAAGTCATTCCCCTCCCTTAGTCCGAGGAAAAATTGTCTTCCACGAAACCACTCCCTGGTGTCAAAAAGGTTAGGCACTGCTCCTTTAGATCAAATGAACCTAACAGACATCTCCAGAACACTTTATCCAGTGACTGCAAAATATACATTCTTCTCACCAGCACATGGAACAGTCCTCAGGATAGACCCTGTGTTAGGCCAGAAAATGAGTCTTAACAAATGTTTAAAAATTCAAATCATATCAAGTGTTTTCTCACATTACAGTGAAATTAAGCCAAAAATCAGTAGCAAAATGAACTTTGAAAACTGTACAAATACATGAAAATTAAACAACATGCTCCTGAACAACCATTGGATCAATAAAGAAATCCAAACAAATATTTTAAAAATGAAGAGGAAAACACAATATATTGGAAACTATGAAATGCAGCAAAAGCAATGCTGAGGGAAGTTTACAGCAGTAAATGCCTATGTTTAAAAGTAGAAATATTTACAGTAAACAACCTAATGATATATCTCAAGAAACCAGAAAAGCAAGAACAAACTAAGTCCAACATAAACATAAGAAATAATAAAAATCAGGCCTGGTGCAGTGACTTGTGCCTGTAATCCCAGCACTCTGGGAGGCTGAGGTAGGTGGATCATCTGAGATCAGGCATTTGAGACTAGCCTGGCAACATGGTGAAACCTCATCTCTATTAAAAAATACAAAAACTCACTGGGTGCAGTGGCTCACACCTGTAGTCCCAGCTACTCGGGGGACTGAGGCAGGAAAATCACTTGAATTTGGGAGTCAGTGGTTGCAGTAAGCCAAGGTCATAATACCACTGTACTCCAGCCGGGGCAACAGAGTGAGACTCTGTCACCAAAAAAAAAAAAAAAAAAAAAAAAGAAAGAAAAGAAAAGAAGAAAAGGAAGAATAAAAATCGAAGAGGAATTAAGCAAAAGAGAAACAACAACAACAACAAAAATACAAAGGGCCAATGAAATAAAGCTTTTTTTGAAAAGATAAACAACATTCATAAACCACTAGCTACATGGGGAAGAAAAAAGAGAGAAGATCAAATAAACAAAATCAGAAATGAAAAAGCAGACATTTCAACTGATATTTCAGAAATAAATATGAAAGGCCATCAGAGACTCCTAAGAACAACTATCTGATAACAAACTGAAAAATTAGAGAAAATAATATAAATTCCTGGATACATACAAACTATCACTATTGAATCAAGGAGAAATAGAAGACCCAAACAAACCAATAACAAATAATGAGATTGATATGGTAATAAAATGTCTCTCAGTAAATAAAAGTTTAAGACTTGCTAATTTGACAGCTGAATTCTACCAAACTTATAAAGAAGAGCTAGTATCAATTTTTCTTAAAGTATTCAAAAAATAGAATTGGAGGGAGTTCTTTGTAACTCATTCAGTGAAGGAAGCATTACCTTGATATGAAAACAATACAAGGATACAATGAAAACAGAAAACTACAGTTTAATATGATGAATAAAGATGTTAAAATCTTCAACAAAATACTAGTAAACTGTATGCAACAGCACATCAAAAGATAATATGTCACAATCAAGTAGGATTTATCCCAGGGGTCCAAGGATGGATTTCCACACACAAACCAATACACGCAATACATCACATCAACAGAATGAAATGCAAAAACCATACAATCATCTCAATAGGCACAGAAAAAGTATTTGACAAAATTTAACATCTTTTCATGATAGAAATTCTCAACAAACTAGGCCTAAGGGAACATACCTCAAGTTAATAAAGGCCATATATGGCAAATCCACAGGTAACATTATACTAAATAAGGAAAGCTTAAAACTTTTCTGCTAGGGACTGGAAGTAGACAAGGATGTTCATTTTCACCATTTCTATTCAACTAGTATTGGAAGTCCTAGCCAAAGTAATAAGGCAAGAGAAAGAAATAAAAGGCATCCAAATTGGAAAAGCAAAAGTTAAATTGTTGCTTTGTGCAAATGACACGATCTTATATTTAGAAGAACCTAAAGGTGCCACTAAAAAGCTGTTAGATCTGATAAATAAATTCAGCAAAGTTGCCAGACACAAAATCAACATACAGAAATCAGGGGCATTTCTATATTACAAGGAAGTAGCTGGAACAAGTCAAGGAAGCAATCTCATTTACCATAGCTACAAAATACTAAAATACCTGGTACTAAATTTAACTATGGTGGTGAAAGACCTCTACGAAGAAGACTAAAAAACGCTGATGTAAGAAACTGAAACATAAACAAATGAAAGGACATTCCATGCTCATAGATTAGCAGAATTTAAAATATTGTTAAAATGACCAAAGCAATCTACAGATCCAATGCAATCACTCTCAAAATACCAACTTTTTTCACAGAAAAAAAGTCTAAAATGTGTATGGAACCAAAAAAGAGCCTGAATAGCCAAAGCAATCCTGAGCAAAAGAACAAAGCTGAAGGCATTATACCACCTGACTTCAAAATACAATAGAAGGTCAGCGCAACCCCAAAAGCATAGTGTTGGTATGAAAATAGACACAGAGATCAATAGAACAGAATAAAGAATTCAGAAAAAACCCACATATTTATAGGTAACTCACTTTCAACAGTGGCACTAAGAACATACATTGGGAGAAGGATACTCTCTTCGATAAATGGTACTGAAAAAACTGGATAGCTATATGCATAAGCTATTCAATTTCATTTGAAACGAGACTCCTATCTCTCCATGTATATATATATCAACTCAAAATAAGAGATTGAAATCCAAGACTCGTAACTGTAATACTACTAGAATAAAACATAAGATAAACCGTCCTGTACATTGATCTAGCCAGAGACTTTATGGCTAAGACCACAAAATCTCAAACAACAAACAAAAACTAGAAAAATGGGACCATATTTAACGAAAAGGTTCTGCACAGCAAAGGAAGCAATCATCAGTGATGAGACAGCTTGTTGAATGGGAGAAAATATTTGCAAACTATTCATCTTACACTACCAGTTATACAACCAAGAGATATGAAAACCTATGTGTACACAAAGGCTCCCTGCAGCACTATTCCTGATAGCCAAATGGATTAACAACTTAAATAACAACCAGTGAGAATAAGGAAAAACAATACACCATGGAATACTATGCAGCCATAAAAGGGAATGAGTTCATGTCCTTTGCAGAGACATGGATGAAGCTGGAAACCATCATCCTCAGCAGACTAACGCAGGAACAGAAAATCAAATGCCACATGTTCTCACTCATAAGTGGGAGTTGAGCAATGAGAACACATGGATACAGAAGGGGGAACATCACACACCAGGGCCTGTCAGGGGGTTGGGGGCAAGAAGAAGAAAAGCATCAGGATTCATATGTAATGTATGCAGAGCTTAATGAGTTGATAAGTGCAGCAAACCCCCACAGCACATGTATACCTATGTAACAAACCTACACGTTCTGCACATGTATCCCAGAACTTAAAGTAAAATAAAAAAACATTTATCTATATATATGGTTTTATAATGAAATATATTCAGCAATCAAAATTGAGCACATAATGACACATGGTATAAGAGGAGTAAACTTTTCAAAAAGCTAAGAAGAAAGCAGAAGCAGAAGACCCCATACTGCAGAATTCCAATCCTAAGATATGTCCAGAAAAGGCAAATCTCCTCAGAATATAAACTAATGGTAGTCTCGGGCTGGAAGAGAATAGAGTGACCACAAATAACATGCAGTCTTTTTAACGATGAACAGAAGTGTGCTTAAATTAGACTGAGATTATAATTAATTTTTAATAATTTATATAATCAATTATAATAATTATAATTATTTTTTAATAATTTATATAATTAATTCTAATAATTATAATTAAAGTTTTTTTTGCCTGTACTCATTGGTATATCTGAATTGCCAGTGTCTTTAGCTCCAAGACTACAATGAAACATGCAATGTATATTTAAAATGTAACACTGTGGCTCATCAGGCTGTGTTTTGAGATCAGGGCTCCAGCGAGGTGCCTAAAGTCCCATAAATACATTCCACGAGCCCAGGGAGCAGTGGCTGTTTTCAGTTATTTATAGTGTTTTTGAGCATAGCATTTTTAGTGTGTGATCAAGATATTACATTATACACAGAAATTATCACAGTTGAAAATCTTACCATTTTTTCTGAAAGCATCAAATAGAATTTATAAAATGCGAAAGAGAAAAAACACCCTACGGTGCTTATCTGCATTTCATCCCGGCGTTTGTGAAACTCTAGCCTCTCATTTGACTTTTGGTGGCATATGTGGACATGGAGGCATGGTTTTTCAGTGGCTTGGGCTGTAATAGGGCAGTCACTGGATACAAGTTTTCTGGGTTTTATTTTTTTGCCTGTGACCACTGGTATATCTGAGTTGCCAGTTTCTTTAGCTCCAAGACTACAATATATGAGCAAAAAAACCCATGTTTCACCCCACTCTGTTATCACATCTTGCTCAGGTTCATGAACACTGTGCTTGCTTTCATCCACCTTTTAGAGTTTCTCCATTTTGTTTTACATGTAATGTTCAGGGATTTTAGTTTTACTTATTGAGAAGAACAGAGACATGTATGTCTGGTCTGTCTTCCCCAGAGCAGAAATGCTTGGTTGTGAATGAATTAAACTGAGCTATTTCTAGTTTGCCCATTATCCAAGCAGAAACACCAAGTTACTGATAATAGTCCCCATCTGAGACCCTATTCCAGGTGGTGGCACCTCTTCCTGGGCACTGGGGCCTTGGCTGCAGTAGTCGGAAGAAATGCTGCCACTTAGGTCTTGAGCTTCCCTCTAGCACAGTGATGTGCCCTGTCTGTGGTGGAGAATATGTCTACAACAAAATCCCCTGCAAACCCAGGAAATCTCTCCAGAGAGACAGAAGAGAAAGAAAAGAGTTTCACTGAAAAACCATTAAACCATATTTTGATGCACAAAAGAGGCAATAACTTAGTGCTTTGCAAGAAAGAAGGAAATCCCACACTGGTGCATAGCCAGGCAGTTACAACCAGTGCACGCTTGCTCCTGAGATCAACAGTCACCAGTCCTAAGGGAAGCGACTTGACAGCGCTGTTTTCACATGTCCCTCAAGGGTAGCCACTGTGCTCGCTAATTGCATTTACAAGATCAGTGTCTCCTAGTTTATGGCAGGAGTAGGTGAGTAAGAGATGGGCACTGGTGGAAGTTGGGCTCTCATGGGAGCTCTCTCCCTTAATGATTCTATTTCAGAGAGGAGATGACTCCCCAACCCTTGAGAAAGATAGTCTTGGTCCTGCTTGGAAGCTGGTAAAAGGCTTATATAGCTTTTGAAGAGATTTCCATACATCACAAAGGGACAGAGAAGATACTCAAAAGGACAAGTTTTCTTTTAAAAATGCTCTAAAAGAAAAAGGCAGGGTTCCTTTTCTCCTTTTCACTGGGACGAATTTGTTTCCTTGGTAATTACCCTTGTAACGGCCAATGGTTCAGTGACCCCCCCATCTTCTACTTTCCAGTCCTGCCTCTAATTCAGCCACTCCCACCTACATCTGGTACTCGGCCCTGTGTCTTCCAGCCATCTTCCTCCTAATATTCTCAACCCTGTTTCCTTAACTCAGGAATTCCCATGCTCTGCCTGGGATCTCCCTCGCTGCACTGCCTCCTGCTTGTTCTCTGCAGGCTGTGAGCTGGGACAGCTAGGGGGTCCTCTCTCTTGGATTCAGCCTCCAGCCACAGTCCTGTGCTCCTCAGATGCTTTCTAGTGTCTGGACACATTTGGGTCACATAGTGGATCTGGCTTTCTACTTGTTTGATGCTGGAGGAAGTCTGGACCTTGTTCTTTCACATACACAGAGCAAAGCTCTAAACTGATTTTGAAATTTTTTGTTATTAATTTGGACTGAGATAAATTATTACTTTACAGTGACACAACTATCATAGCTCAATTTTTGGTAGTTAGAATTTTAGATTATCATTTTCAGTACTGTGATTTCTCATATTTAATCAACGTATAGGAAAGGCATGATAAAGAGATTATCTCATGTTAGAATACCCTTTTCTTTAATTTTTGGTTTAGCTCTCTTCTCCAAAAAACCCACAATCTTCCTGTTCTAGCCACAGGGACTCCTGGCAGCCATCAGTTTTTTGTTCTGGGCAACTGGAGCGACTCCATGGATGATGAGTCTATGGCCTGTCACACGTGGAGCTCTTATAAGCAAGTCCTGGTGACCAGAAGGTGACCCAAGGCCCCGTCTCAGGGCAAATCACTATGCCTGAAACAAAGGAAGAACCCTTCCACAAAAGGAATACTTAGCCTGAAAATTCTTTTGTTCATTCACTTTTCAAGTGTCTTTATCTATTATTGAGGCTGACAAATATTCAGACACACAGATGCTTCCCCATATGTCCATTAGTTTAAGGATTGGATATCACTTCTCCCAGTGATTTCAAACTTGTCACATAAGGTTTTATCATCTCCCGCCAACAGACACAAGGTCATGCTTAGGCCTTGGTGGCACAGGGGAGGTGTCTGAAAGTCACTCAGATACACGCTCTGAGTAGTTTCAAGGTGCATTCCTGTTTGTCTGTCCCTTCTAGGCTAGTCCTTGGACAGACCAGGAAATCCAGAGTTTCCTATAAGAATGGGATTCCTTGGAAGAGAGTTTTACCTTGAGTCAAGAAAGAGGAATCACGTTCTTTCAAAGGAAATTGCCATGATCTCAAGAACAGAGAAAGAAAAGCTGGGCTGATACAATGGTGCTGGTCCTGTCTGTCATCCAAAAAGCTACCACTGCCTCTAGACCCTCTCAGGATGGCAATATTTCTTGATTTCAATAACTAAAACGGGCAAAGATGGGAGGATGCACACTTCATTTGGTGCCAAACATGAGAAAACATATATATGAATGACCAAAGAAAACTATGAGAAAAAATTGAAAATCTATCCTAGGCTAGTCACAGTGTTTTGCTGGTATCCTGGGATCCACGTGCATTTGAAGAAGACTGAAGTGTGCCAAGCCTGCAGGACATTGAAGAATGAATGTCTTAGTCCTAAACTATGGCCTGTCCATTCAGGTTCATGTTACAGAATTGTCTTTAAAAGATGACTTGCCAAAGTTAGACATCAACGAAGAGTACTACATGCAGAATATAGACAGAGCAATTTTGGACTCTGATGGAACACAGTCAGTTGGTCTGGTGGGGGGAGTCACATACACCAGTGACATGCTGCTGAAACTGGCATAGTCCACACTCTACTACAAAAGGAATGAGCACATTTGCTCCTTCTGGGTGAAAGGAGAGTGTGATGGAGAAGAGGAGGGTCCATACGGACCTAAGAAGCCTACAGAGCCAGATGTTCTCCTTGCTGTTAAGAATATTGAAGACTGGAGTTATGGAATCAGTGACCCTGGAGCAGATAAGCTTGTAAAGCAGGCTTCACCACACCTTGTCTGGATTCACCAGAGGGCAATGTTATCACTACACTCTATGTTGCTGATCTGGGTGATGCCATTACTGAGTCAGATCTAAATAATCTTTTCTAGGTATTTGAAGATCCGAACAATCACTGTTGTGCAGACCAGACAGTAGTGTGCTTTCATCCAGGTTTCCACAGGGCAGGCTGGGGGATCCAGCTAACGCCTATTCCAGCACCGCCAGGAACAGGAACTCTTCCTCCTTCTGCAGCAGCAGATGTATGTGCCAACTACGGCAACCTGTCCCCGTGTGCTCCTCCAGCTATGCTGAGCACTGCCTGGCCTCTAGCCCCGGGTGTGTCCTGATGCTAGCCCCAGGATTTCAGCCACCCATGTTCCATCCAATGGCACCATTGCCTTCCTTTCAAGAGGATTCCAGGATCAATCCATCTCGGGACCTCCAGAGGATGGGAGCTCGTTCCGGAAATCACAGCAGCCCCTGTCACATTTTCACCGCCCTGTGGCTCTATGGAAGAAACATCACTTTAAAATCCCAATTAATGAACATGGGATTAAATGTTTTTTTCTTTCTTTGTGATCCCCAAGGCAGCTGAATGTGGTCAGATATGGGCAGGCAGGAAATGATAGCTATGCTTTTTCATATGGATTCAAGGGACCAATGGAGCTCAATTAAGATGTTACTAAAGCATCTGTTTACTACTATAACATGACTAATAAAACCTACTGCCTGTTCCTCTCACCTCTGTGGCAGACCAGTGGCTGAGTGAGTTACAGAATGTCCAGCAGAATCAGCAGTCCAATCATATAACCATTTTGTCTTTTTTTATGAGGGCAGACATTGACCTGAGGGTAAAAAAAAAAACCCTTTGAACATGTTTATGTCCATTGGGAATTTTCCATTTTATTGCCTTTAAAAAGGATCACTAGTACTAATTGTTGTAGTGGTATGTGTGATTTAACTCCTTACCCTCAGAAAAACAGGTAGAAACCAGTACCCATCACAGCTCAAATCTTTTCCTTCCTCCTCCTTTTTCTCATGTATCACCCAAGAAATCTATTAGTTTTACTTCTGTATATGCCAAAAAAAGACAAAAATAAAATGCCTTTCTACTTCTATAAGCCAGATGAAAACAGACTTCATGAAACTCTGTATCGTGAAATTAGAAATCATTATCATTTACCCAAAATGATGGAAACAATTTTCCTTAGATTTGACGAACTTCCCTAAGCTTGAAATCTGAACACAAGCATTTCCTGACATATCTTCAAGAAGAGAAACAGCCTTAAACACATTTGAAAAACACATTAGCATAGAACCCACACACCCCTCCAGAGTCTATCTTAAGAAGGGTTCCTTGGTCACACCCTAGTCCCCTGCCTCTGGCCCTAAGACGTCCATAAAGCTCCCCTCATTATCTCAGGGGAAAAAGTTCCCTGGGCATTGGAACCTCTGGGGGTGAACTTCCCAGCACTGGCAGTTCATCAGAGCCCCCTGGGAGCTTCAGGCCTGCCGATGCCTGGGCTCTAAGCTGGATCATCCCATCAGAATCTCTGGGATGGGACCTCAAAGCATGGTGAAACCCTTTGCAGAGCATTCTAATCTGTACCTGGCCGTGACTCCCACTTACTGAAGTCCTCGCCTTCTTGCGGCACATTAAGATGAGGACAGACAAAGGTGATCCCTGCCCTCAGAGCAGCTCATGATAAAGAGAATTCTGTTCTTCTAAGGCTGTGGACTTCAACCCAGGATGCATGTGAATATCACGCAGCGAGATTTGCACAAACACGATGGCCTGCCCCAGTAGAACATAGTTCTTAAACTTCTATCTCCACATTTCTTGGAATGAGTTTATCAAAACCATTTTACTTCTCCTTTGTAGATGCCAGTTTGACACGTATTTTTCTTGAACAACTTTTGTCATTAATATGTACACATCCGCACCTTATTTATCACTTTTCTAACTCAGAGAGATATAGAAAAAATAAAACCACCAAAGTGTGTTTCTTTTTCCTCACTCTACAATCCATACAGAATACTTCTGTGACCTCTGATCACCAAATGTGTGGAGAGTTTTCTATATCAACAGGCAATTCTGCAGCAGACACCGGCTGGGTGTTGTATAATTCAATTGGATTCTGACACCATCCATCTGGAGCTTCAGGGCCCTGTATTGGTGTGAGCACCCCACCTTCGAGGAACTGCCATGTATCCAGCTATCCAGAAGCTCTAGGAACACATTATTTTAGGATTCCCTGTAAGCTTCAATAAATAAGCTTGATTGGTTAAATCACTGTTTATTGGTGATCAACTTACCTTTCAGCCTTTCTGCCTCCTCAGAAGTTAAGGTGGGGCTAAGAAATGGTCCTACTGGAGTGAGATTATATCCACAGGCAAGAGATTGCAACATCCAGGTGAAGAAGTGGCATTGCTTCTACATGTGGAGAGAGGATGTCTGTTTCCAGGCTGCAGCACTGATTTTGTGGTGCAAGAATTCTGCTGGCTGTATTTTCTGATTCTCTCCTGTTCCTGTCTGTTCAGTTTCACCACCGGCTCCACAGGTGTCCCAGCCCTCCTCCTCCTTTGTCTGTGTTCTGGCTGTGGCTCTCTCAATTGCCCTCCGCATCCCGTGTCATCTCACAGGGCATGTTATCATTCTGATGAGGAGTTTGAAATTATGCTAATAGCATGAGAAATCATTTTCAATGGGAGAATTTGAGGTCATTTAAAGACTTGAAATAAAACATTCTGACCACTTAATTGAGAATAGAAGAAAGCAATGCCAGTTATATCACGCCAGGCCTGTTAGAATATCTCTTATCAGAAAGACCAATGAAGGCAAGCATTGGCAAGGATGCGGAGAAAAGTCCTTTTACCCTGTTCGTGGGAATGTAGAGTAGTACAGCCATTCTGAAAACAGTATGGAAGTTCTTCAAAAAACTAGAAATAAAAGTATCCTATGTAAAGAAAATGTGGTGCATATACACCACGGTATACTATGAAGCCATAAAAAGGAATGAGATCACGTCCTTTGCAGGGAATTGAAGGAGTTGTTAGCCATTATTTTCAGCAAACTAATGCAGGAACAGAAAACCAAATATCACATATTCTCACGTGTAAGTGGGAGGTGAACAATGAAAACACGTGGACACATGGTGGGGAACAATACACACTGGGGCCTGTCGGGGTTGCGGGGAGGGAGAGCATCAGGAAGAATAGCTAAGGCATGCTGGGCTTAATACCTATGTGATGTGTTGATCTGTGCATCAAACCACCACGGCATACATTTACCTATGTAACAAACTTGCACCTGCTGCACACGCACCCCGGAAGTTAAAGTAAAATTGAAGAAAAAAAAGTATCCTATGGTCCAGCAATTCCACTTTTGGGTATATATCCAAAAGAACTCAAATTAGGAGAGAATATTGAAAAGGGATCTGTCCTCCTGTGTTTATTTTGGCATTGTTGACAATAGTCAAGATGTGGAAGCACTCTTAGTGTCCATCAGCAGCTGAATGAATAAAGAAAATGTGTATATACACAATGGAGTACTAGTTAGCCTTTGTAAAGAAGGGAATTATGTTATTTGTGATAACTCAGATTGAACCAGAGGATATTATGCTAAGTTAAATAAACCGGGAACAGAAAGACCTATACTGTATGATCTCACCTAGATGTGGAATTAAAAAGATTGACCTCACAGAAACAGAGAATAGAGACTAGAAAGGTGATTACCAGAAGCTGGGTCAGGGGGAGGGTGGGATAGGGAAAAAGAAGATGTTTATGGAAAGGTACAAAGCTTTAGTTAGACTGGAGGAATACGTGATCTATTGCACTGCACGGTGAGCACAGTGAATAATGTACATTTCAAAACTGCAAAATTAAAGTTTTAATGTTTTCACTACAAAAAAGATAAATTGAGGAGTGGACGGCTATGTTAATTAGCTTGGTGGAATCTTTCTATAATGTATATCTTTATATCAAAACGGTCATCACATTGTACCCCATAAATATATAAAATTATTATTTGTCAATTAAAAAGAAAAAGACAGTCTGCTCTGGGGCTAGTGATATTTATCTTTGATCTTCTGCTGCCACCTGGTGACCAACTTCAGAGTGTGGAAGAAAGCAGAGGGGCGAGAAATGAAGTAACAACTTTGCCTCTGGATCCCAAATGAGGACTCAGGCTCCCAGTTGTGGGCGGGAATGCATTCTTTCACTGAATTCTCCCAAATTACGGCCTTGTCCCCAACGAAACCTTTGACACCCTCCACCAAGTCCCCCACCCATAGCAACTGATCTGCTGCGTGGCTGCTGTCAAAAGAGCTGAGACTGAAACCTGACGTTGAAGAGCAACCTACTAGTTGGGAGGATTCTGAATTCCATAGGACTTTACTTTTGTTTAAACTCAGAGCATTTCCTTTAGTTCAAGTAGGCAGTGTTTCTAGTACTCAGTGGCAAACACCACAGTACACACACACACACACACACACACACACTCTCTCTCTCTCTCTCTCTCTCTCCACACACATGCACATATGCAAGCAGTGCAAGCCCCATTTTAATCTGTTTGAGTGTATTTCATCATCCCAGGAGTGATTAGTCCCATCCCCAATTCAATCTGGGTAATTTTTTTTTCTTCTCAGGGTAATGCACGGAAATTGACTTTCCCATATGTCTGTGGCAAGAGTACACACCACGTCATAATTTTTTTCTCATTCTTTTGGAATGCTGTTGCTGATTGGATTGATGTGCTGGTTTCATCTAATCATTGCACGAAAGCACAGATATGCCACCCACAGACTAATGAGGACTTTGTTATAGAATATATTTGCTCTTTTTAAAATAAAGCTTGTCTTCAAGTTTCTTTCTTCTTCCTTTTTTCTTCACTGTAGGAAAGAATGTGCTGTGTTTTCATGAAGCAGAACTTCCATTTTGCTTCCCATATTCTATTTGTCATCTTCTCTCTCCTGTCATAACCCTCCAGTTTGTCACACGGTGCAGTCCTTTTCTGAGCTTGTGCACTTCTCAGCTCACCCTGACAATGGCAGTCATTAACACATGAACCAACCACTTCTAGCCTGTTCTCTTTTCCCTCATAGCATAAAGAGGATGTCTCATGTTTTGGCTCCCAGATTTTGTCAGAGCTTTACAGAGATTGGCATTTGCATGATATGTGTTATGTGTTGCCCTCTGTCCAGGGTGCAATATGGCTGGGTATCACTCATGGATGGTTGACCTTCAAGAACAGTTCACTTACATAACTTTTCTGGAAAGATGTGACCCTGGAAGCTTATGGGGACTCAGGGACTACCTTCCAGAGGGCCCTGGCCAGGGACATCTGCCTGGGCGTGAGACAGACAACCTCCTACTCTCCATGTACCTCCTGGTCCAGGACATGGAAGTCTCACAGGCCACCCTGCCCTGGGCAGAAGAGGAGGGGGCTAGCCTCAGAAGGTGTGGACAGTTCCCTGGCCCCTGGGAGGACTTCAAACTTATTGCAGACAGAAACCCCTTCTTCCTCATTTTCAGTCCAACGAACAAACTTCATGGCTAGAGAAACATTACTTCCTGTTTTTATTTATATATTAATTGTTTTTAATTTTACACAAGATATGTATATAAACAACCAGATCCTGGATTTGATGAAGAACATGCCTAAGATTTGTCCTGTTCTTTTTTTTTTTTTTTTTTTTTTGAGATGGAGTTTCGCTCTTGTTACCCAGGCTGGAGTGCAATGGCACGATCTTGGCTCACCGCAACCTCTGTCTCCTGGGTTCAAGCAATTCTCCTGCCTCAGCCTCCTGAGTAGCTGAGACTACAGGCACGCGCCACCAGGCCCAGCTAATTTTTTTTTTTTTTTTTTTTGTATTTTTAGTAGAGACGGGGTTTCACCATGTTGACCAGGATGGCCTCGATCTCTTGACCTTGTGATCCACCCGTCTCGGCCTCCCAAAGTGCTGGGATTACAGGCTTGAGCCACCGCGCCCGGCCTGTCCTGTTCTTTTAATTGTCACTTTAGTCCTGTGTAAGGACGGATTTGCCCTATGTGTAGCAGCTACATTTAAAAAGTCATACAATTGTCCTTAGCTTTACATGATATAATTTTAAAAATAAAAATTTCTAATTGAACAATGTAGGCAAAGATTATTCCCCCCACCTTTTTCCTGCCCCCAACAAACCTAAAGGATCATGATGCTTTTTATATTAAGTCCTGGAATACAGAGATAAACAAGGAGTGAGCACCCCCTGGTGCAGAAAGGAAATCTTTTCACAGAACCAGTGTTTTCTCTCACCTGTCTTCACTGGAAATCATTCAACACCAGTAACTCAATGATCATTGGAAATCAATGACGGTTGGTCACTCAGTACAAACAAGTAAGCAAACAAGCCGTTTGTGCAGCTACACCCGATAATTTATGTACAACAAAGGAATGAGGAATAGGAAAGTGAAGAATAGAGAAAGGGATACTGGACCAGCGGCCGTGGTGGAACCATATTGCAGTTTTCCACATGAGAATGTCTGCTTGGTCTGTAGGAACAAATTTCTGGGGTAAAGCAGCAGGTGTGTTCTCCGTAGACACTCCTGTCTGCTTCTGGAACACATCAACTGTATCTTTGTCCTCCATTTCCAGTTCTGCACATGTGTCTGTTTCGCTGATTGGTCCGCGGTCAAAGTAGAATCTGATCTATGTCACGGACAAACTCTGCCTTTCACCAAAGGCTTCTACTCATTTACCAAGTGGTGTGCAACACTTCACCATCAACTGCACCCCACGACCGTCGTACCTGCCACCTTCAAATTCATAGGATTACTGCTCTCAGCCTCGACTCGGGCTCTTTCTCTGCCATAGCAGAGCCTGAAGGCTTTTCAGCTGCAGCTTCATGAAAGAGCTCCAGAGTGTGCACCAAACTAGTGAGCCAGCAACCCCCGATGCCACAGGTGGAGGAACCAGCAAAGCCTTACTCCATGTTTTTATCACCATCCCCACAACAGCAGCAGCAGCAGCAGCAGCAACCACAGCTAGTCTTTCTAATTGTGGTCACAATAATGATCATACTTAGAATAATAATAAATAACGTAATTTAATTGCCGACATGTTTAGTTTGCATATAGATTTATTATTTGCAATGTTTTATAATTTAGTTTTAGTAATATACATGTTAATTGTGTCATGAATATCAGGACCCCAAAACACTCCACCTAATGAATGACTGTCACCTATGGACCTATGGCTGCCCACCTGCTAGTGCAGATCATCTCACCACTCCACCCCCAGAGCTTCCATCTCTCTGATCAACCTGGGATGATGAAGGAGCTGAAGCACTCATATGATCTGATTGGGGTCTTGGCAAACAGCTTGACTTGTTAGAAATCAAAGGCTGACTTTAAGACATACTCAGCTGTCTGGCTAACTTGTGGCAGGAGAAAATGTCTTCTCAGCAGATCTACCTTTGCATCTCTTGCTTTCAGAATAAAAGGTTGTTTCAGGCACAGTAGTTTGAGTTAGTCTGTATTGAAAATCAACGGCCTATTAATACTGAGGGAACGAAAATAATTTGCAGACATATTGAACCCATTCTAAGTGCTTTCAAATTTCTCCTATTGTAAGAAATGAATAATAAAATGTTAGGCCTTGATCTCTTAAGCCCAGCCTTTAGCCATTTCCCCAAATTCTAAATGTTTCCAGGATTTCAGAAGCATTCTCTGGTGGAGATTATTTCTAATTGTGAAGAGTACTAGAAGGATGAGAATCCAAAGGAATCTTTCTTCTATTGCAGAAGAGTCAATCTCCAGGATTTCAAAGGCCTAGGGAAGATGCTTGAGTTGTGAGGCCCATGGAGGCACATGGACTTTGGAGTCTGGCAGAGTCGATCCTGAGTTCCAGCCCAGCCCCTTAGAAGGCTGTAAGGACTCCTGAGGAGCTGCCACAAGCAGTGCTGCCTTTGGGAGCCCCTAAACTCCCGCCTTTTCTCCCCTCAGTGTGGGAAAGGGGTTTGATCAGCCAGGGGTGTCAGCAGCCCCTCCCCACACCCATTGACTACGCCTAATCTGGTAGCAGGGAGGCCACAGAGTGCAGTGATTGGAACTGGGTGTGAGAGTGAGAGGCAGCTGGGCCCTAGGCTGAGTAAAGTGCATGGAATCCTGAGTGCCGGCAATTAGGGATCTTTCTACTTTTGGAAGGAAAGCACTTGTTTGACACGTCTCACCGAATAAGGCACAGAGCCTGATCTGTCCCAAGTGGGAGTTTAACCAAGCTAGAGGAGGGCTGAGGGCCCTGGCCCTGTCTGTCACCCACCTGCCCTCCCACCTTCTCAGCCAGAAGACGAGGAGAATCTGAAAACAGAGGTGGTGCAGTGCCACCAGCTACAGGAGTCCAGAAAAACAGAGATAGGGCATTCTGGGAGATCATAGCAGGCAGATCACTTCAGCTCAGGAGCTGGAGACCTGACTACTAACCCCAGCTACTTGGGAGGCTGATTGGGAGGATTACTTGAGCTCAGGAGGTCGAGACCAGCCTGGACAACATGGTGAAACCTCCTCTCTACAAAAAATACAGAAATCATCCAGGCATGGTGACATGTGCCTATAGTCCCAGCTACTCAGGAGGCTAAGGTGAGAAGATTGCTTGAGCTCCAGAGGTTAAGGCTGCACTGAGCCATGATTGCACCACACACACATAGACACACACACACACACACACATACACACACACCGGAGATAAGGCTGAGGAGTCTATGGCCACTGAGTTTGAGCCAGCAGGGCCCAGTGGAACTGAGCTCCCAGTCATGTGCCTGCCAAGGACGCTTCTTCCCTGAGCTTTCAGGGATTAAGAGGGAGAGACAGATGGACACGGCCCGTTACCCGGGATGCAGAGTCCAGAAGATGGGGGCAGGCTTGCAGATTAGAGGAAGAGGCCAGCCCCTCTTTCATGTTCCACCACCCGCAGCATCCTCCTGGGACCCCAGCCTGCATGCCGTCTATAAGATGCTTTTGCATTGGTTCAGTGTACATATCATACAAAGGCCTAATTGAAAACACGTGAAGTGTACGGTCTTCTGTTCCCAGCTGAGGGGCCCCTCCCACGGTGGCATTAGCAGTGGGGTACAGTGTGGTAAGAGAGGTGCTAAGGGACAGGATGAGGGTCTTTCTTGCTTTAAAGGTGTCTAAATGTCCTTCTCCTTAAACTTAATTAGCTAATAAGATGCTTTATACAAGCAGAACCAGGTAAGAGAAAAAGCAAATGCATTTCAAGTCGCAGCTCAACCCTTAGCTGTAATTCCCGCAGCAGACGGCCCCACCTCCATGGGGCCTGGTCTCTCTTTAAAAAAAAAAGCAGAAAACCCAAAACCCACTAATAATGAGGGGGCGGGGCCTGGAGTTTTATCCAATCAGGGGCGCTGGAGTGGAAACCGTCCAATCAGGAGTGAAGCCGGAGAGCAGGGGCGGCTTCCGGGATTTGGCGGGGGCCTTTGTCAGCTCCAGTCAGAGCTCGGGTCTCGCTGCTGCAGCTGCGAGGCTTTGGTTCTGGGAGGCCCAGGCGGATTCGCGTTCTGAGAATAAACAGAGATTTTGTTGCTCTGTGACCTGCAGGCACTGGGAGATCCGTAGCTAAGACGCCGGGGCATCCCGGAAGCTGGGAAATGGTGAGTCTGCGGGGTTAGGGGTCCCCAGAGGGGTAGGGGCGGTCGGAAGCGGCGGGAAATCGCTGTGGGGGTACCCGGGACTCCCCGCGGTCAGCTTTGGGGTCTGGGCTCCGAGTCCCCGAGGGCGCAGTGCGGCCCTCTGTCCCCTCCGCCGCAAGATGGCGGCCGGGCTGGCAGCGGGGACCCGGCGCGTCCTGTCCCGTCCCCGCGGAGCGACCTCGGCCCTGGCCTGAGCCGTCTTTGGGCAGCTCCACGCCGCAGCCCAGCGTGGTGCGGTGAGGACGGGAGCTCTCTGTGTGTGGTTCGTGTGTAGGAGGAAATTGTACCCCGTGGGGTCCCCAGTGGCTCCTTTTTCCTATTAAGAAATAAAGGGAGTCACTGTTAAAACGGTGAGGAATTTGAGCACATGACATGGGAAGCCTGCAGTCCTGGTTTGTGGTTCGGAGGTCTCCAGAGGGGCTTGAAGGAAAGGTTTTGATAAGGTGCATGAGGAAACAGACCAAATTAAATAACCGATGGGTTACAGTTCTGTAGTTGCCTTATTTAGACTATACAGGTGAAAGTTTCCTGCTTATATAGTCAGGGGTGAATTGAAGGGTTGTGGATCGTTAAGTCTGAATTTTGTTTTCCCCTAATGTTGTAATTTACAAGAAATGCATTGGTTTGGTTTTTCTTCCTAGAAACCCAGGGCACTGTAACCACTTCCGTACGATCGCCTGCTTGTTAATCATCTTAACACTGCCCAGAACTGGTTTTCCCCCTGCGGTTTCCTAACATGTGGCACGCAGAGTCCGAAATCCACCATTGCGTTCCCCCAGCCTAACTGGGGTTTGCAGTAAAATATTAAATTTCCAGTTTCTTCCTGATATTTCCAAAGACTGGTTTCCCCTCTCCAGTTCACTGCATTATTAACTATTGGTCATTTACTGTACATTTCAGACAGAGTATTTTACTCGTTAATCATTATTTCACAGAGCAGTGGATGACACTTTTTTAAAGTTTAGGGTTTTTTTGGTATACATTTCATGTGAGAGAAAAGCAGAGAATAAATCCCTGACACTGCACTGCAAAAAAGTCTTTGTGCCTCTTTTTCTTTAATCTTCCCTAGGCACAGAGACATCAGAAAGAATGTCTTTTGACTTCAAGTTTTGCTTTGGAAACTTTACACGGCCCTGTGTAGCCACCCTCCGTCCAGTCTTTTCCAGTTCCTGAGATTCAGAACTGTCTGGGATGACTCAAGATGCCCACAGTGGTCATGTGTCTTGGAGTGTTTAGTGACTGTCAGCCCCGTGTCATCTCTTAGAGGACCGCCCAAGGTATGGAAGTGTAGCCCCCTAGGGGAGTAGCTGGATGCTCTGGGGCTGAGAGAAATCTCCTGGGATACCCTTAACCAAAAAAGCTAACCCCCTGGGACATAAAGATTTTATTCAAACCTAGTTTTCATCCCTTGGAGACACATTGCTGGTCAGCCAATCGCTGATATTTAGAGGAAACAGTCACAAATGATTCCTGCCCTCTGGATTCATTATTTGTGAAGGGAGAAAAACTTCCAAAGGACCAAAAAACAAAAACCCCACCCCAGTGAGGTGGTGCAAACTCCGCTGCAGTGTTCATGGGGGCACAGTGCAGGATTTCCTGGGAGGAAGGTCCCTGAGCATTTTAATGAGCAGTATTGGGATAGGATAATGTCCCAAATGATACCGTGACCTGACTTGACACTTGAGCCAGCTATGTCTGTGTTCCAATTAGCATTGCCATTCCCTGAGTTTGCTGCCTTAGAAAGATTTGTTCATTTATTTCAATTTCAGTTTTTTAATTAGTGTACATTTCATTAGTAGAGCTTGAAAGATAAAAAAAAAACATTTCCAAGGCTGTGAAAGGTGGATTTCAGAAAATTAAAATATCAAGTCATATACTTCATTGTTAAAAATACTTATTGTCCTTTTCTTCAGCAGAGTGAGCATAGTAAGTTTCTCAGAGTGTTCTTATTTTGGGAGTAATTTAAAAGAATCTTAGGGCTCACCTTTGGAAATGCTGTCTGGGAAAAGGAATGGAGAAATGGAGAAAAATCTTTCATTATTGACTGTAGAAAGTGAATACATTTTCACAACAATGTGTGGTAGATTAATTGGTGAATTCTATAGATTCATCAAAACATCAGTTTTTCTTTTTTGTAGGGTGAAGTTGTGACAGTGGATATCTTTGTTCCAGTGGATATCTTTGTTCTTTATCTTCTTGTCTGGATGTTGAGTTTATTTTTTATTTTTTGTTTTTGGAGACAGGATCTCCCTCTGTGACCCAGACTGAAATGCTGTGGTGTGATCATAGCTCACTCAACCTCCTGGGCTCAAGTGATCCTCTCACCTCAGCCTTCTGAGTAGCTGGGACTTAAAGGGGTGCTCTACTGTGGCTGGCTTTTTTTTTTTTTTTTTCTTTTTGTAGAGATGTGGATCTCACTACTGGGCTCAAACTCTTGGGCTCAAGCAATCCCCCTGCCTTGGCCTCCAAAGTGCTGGGATAACAGGCACGAGCCACCATGCCTAGCCTTGGATATATGGTTTTAATGCTAAATTTTATGAGACAGAACGTGGCACCTGCTAGAAGTGTTTATATATGATTAATTATTTACTAAATGATCTGTCATTATGGAAATAAGTAAGTGGCATATTAATTGTCTGAAAGGGATGGATACTTTTGCATTTTCTGTTGAGGTATAACTTGTAAAGGTGTTTTAGTTTCCTTCACTTCTATGAACACTGAGTAGTTTTGCTTTCTTCAAATGCTGGGCATTTTCTCATTTAATACTAAGTGAATAACCCTGACAGGGAAGCAGAAGGCTGAGCTCAGTGAGTGCAAACTAACCCAGTCTTGAGCCTGCAAGAAGAGGTCACTGAAGGCCCAGTTAGTTCTTCCTAGGGAGCTTCACCTGCAGGTTTCCCAGCCTGCTCACCTCAACCATGGAAGGAGCCCTTTATACTGAGAAGCTACAGAACCCTGGAAAGCTGAAAATGCACAGAAAGAGGCAGATAGGGTTGGGATGGAAGTAGGGTTGGGAGGCTCTTTCTGAGGATACAAATTGTCATTGTCCTGGGGCTATTTGGTTTGGTTTTTCTCCCTAGAAACTGCGGGCACTAAAACCACTTCCATATGGTATAATCGCCTACCTGTTAATCATTTTAACACTGCCCCCAACAACTGGTTTTCCCCCTGTGTTTTCCTAATGGGTGGCACGCAGAATCTCAAATCCACCACTGTGTTCCCCCAGCCTGAGGCTTGCAGTAAAATACTAAATTTCCAGTTCCTTCCCCACATTTTATTTGATTTTGTCAAATAGGACCAATTCAGGTTTAGGTAAGAAATTCCTTAATTCTAAAGGAGTATTGCTACAGGGGGAAAGCACCCACTGTAAGATCTTTGTGGATCTCAAAGGTTGGGCAGACAATGGCTTTCTTTCACAGGGAGGAACAAACAAGCACAGAAAGAAGGTGGGAGGGGAAGGGCAGGATTAGGTGCCAAAATCAGATTCTAGATCAGAGGATGTTTCACGCTGAGGTCAGCCTGTTCTTAGGAGGGGCAAAAGGAGGGGTTGAGCTGTGGGTATGTCAAAGTCCAGCAACCTGGAGAAAAAAGGTTGGTTAAGTAGTTCATTCTGAATACTGAAGACACAACTGTTCAGCTGAGTCAGAAAGGGGGAGTGTGGAGAGTCTGTGGCTTTGTGATGACTAAATCAGGGGCATCATTGAAGTCATAATAGGGTGGGTGTTTGCAGTAAGCTACTCTTGGGGAACACAAAAGATAGGGGATTTCTTTAATCACAGCTATTTACCAGGTTACTATTCCTATCTTTTCCTACTGCTTTTCTTGGTCCTATATGTATTTATCCCATTTGGCTGTTCTGAACTCTATCCTTATGATAACCTGATAAACATAAGTAAAGTGATTTGCTGAGTTCTGTGAGTAGATCTTTGAAATGAGTGAACTTAAGGATAGGGTTATGGGTGCCCTTGATTTATAGGCAGTAGCTTGGAAGTATAGTTGTGCCTCCAGGAATTGTGACTGACATCTGAAGTGGGGGCAGTGTTGTGGGACTGAACCCAGAACTTGTAGGGCCTGTGCTGACTCTGGGTGGTGTCAGAATTAAGTTGTTTGCCAAACACCTTAATTGTTGGAGGATTGGTTGGTCTTCAGCAAACTCTACACGTTTGGTGTCAGAAGACAGACCTCACAGGGGCCTGGGCTGGAGAGAGACTCCAAGTGTCTGGGGGAAGGGAGGCTCTGTTCTGCACACAGGCTGCCCCACTGTGCATCGTCCTTTGATTCCAGGAGTGCTAGGGTGACAGGGGACTGAAGACTGAGAAGAAAGGAGTTCTGGGAAGAGACCCCCTCCCCCACCGAGCTGCCACTATATGATTCCTGCCCACCACTCCTGAACATACCCACTAGGCATTGACATGTCCCTGCCCCTCCCAGCAGAAGGCTTGACCCTCAGGAATTGCACCGACAGCACTTTTGCGTCTAGTTTCTTGCCAAAAACTCACACAAGTGCCTGAGGGCCCCTGACTCATCAACCCAGACACTGAATCTGTAGCAGCGGCTTACTTTCTCCATCAGCCTAGGCTTGTGGACCACCTAATCATAATCTCACCTGCCTGCATGGACCCAGGAATATGTCAGAGCATAGCACCACCTGGGCCAGTATCTGTAGCACAAACCAACAAGTCCTTCCACCAACTTGGCACTGGCCCCTGCTCGTGGTTCCCCAGTAGCATCTTCTTCTTTTCTGCCTTTTACTTCCCCACAAGCCCCCTTTTTTTATGTGTACAATGTTCCCAAGGTCACCCCTCAGGTGCCTGAATCCAGCACCTATCGGAATTCAGATGTCCATGAGCTCAAGACCATGGCCCTAGACCTGGCTGTTGTAAGAGCAAATACAAATGAGGAATACAAGACTTAATCTTTCTTGAAAATAAGATGATCGGGTGCAGTGGCTCATGCCTGTAATCCCAGCACTTTGGGAGGCCGAGGCGGGTGGATCACAAGGTTAGGAATTCGAGACCAGCCTGGCCAAACACAGTGAAACCCCGTCTCTACTAAAGGCACAAAATTAGCTGGGCGGGGTGGTACGTGCCTGTAGTCCCATCTACTTGGGAGGCTGAGGCAGGAGAATCACTTGAAACCGGGAGGCAAAGGTTGCAGTGAACCGAGATTGCACCACTGCACTCCAGCCTAGGCGACAGGGCAAGACCCCGTCTCTAAAAAAAAAAAAGGAAAGAAATATTTTTTTTCTTAAAGCATTTACTTTGGAAAAGTTTCATATGTAAATTATTTTTGTTTTACAATCTGTCTAAATCATTCTAACAGCTAAATAGGCCATTTGTCAGTCTTTTTGACTCAGGACTGCCTTTCTCTAGGAACTGGGAATCACTGATATAAAATGTAAATAGCAAAGAAAATACAGCTGTATCCCACAGTTTCTCTAGGAGAGCAGGCACCTAGCTCCAAGTTGCAAATCTACCTGTCACGAAGACATGAAGTTCATTTTTCCATTGAATATAGCCAGTTAAAAAACAAAGATGGCCTCCCAATTCCCAGGTGAATTTAGCGTGAAATATATCTGACAAATAGTGCTGTTAGGTCTTCTACTTGAGGACTAATTATGGTAACTTTCACCAGTGGATGTTTTTCTAGTCTCTTCGCAGGTTGCCTATTATGTCCTTTACATTCTGGTCTAATTGTGTAATAAAACAGTTTTCTTTCTTTTCTACCATTGTAGATAGTTTTTCTGGGGTTAGAGATGATTTTGTGATTTTCTTCTTAATAACATTTTTCAAACATTGCCCAGAATTACCCCACAGAATATAAACATGTAAGATGCCCATAAGACTTCACTCCAAAGGGTCCTTTCCCTCTTCGATTTTCATTCGCAACCTACAGTTGTGCAGCAAAGTGCCCATTGCCCCCAAAATCTGTAAGCAGAATGGTCTCTCTGCTTAGTTGGGATCTTCAGTCCTTTCTAGAACCGTTTGACTAGATTTCTACAAAAATAAGTTCACAGGGCATCATTTAGCTGTTCCACTTCTGTCTTTCCATGCCCCTGGCATCTTTAGACCTGAAACTGATTCAGAGACCACGGGGCCTGGAAACCAACCGGGCACAAACACATGCATTGAGTAGACCTGAGAATCTCAACATTCCCCTCATCCTCCTGCCCAAATGCCCACGAGTGTGCATAGGGCGCCTGCCACTTCCTTGCCCCTCCAGCAGCTAAATCCGCAGCTGCGACTTCTGAACCCAGGTCCTGGGGTTCTCCAGGATGTGTGAGAGCAGCCTTCCTGAGGAGCTGTTTCCTCTAGTTTTCCTTTCTTTACAGCAACACTCAAGAATGCAGAGCCAGGTTGATTCCACCTGGAGTCTGGAGGTGAAGGCTGATCACCACCTGGGATCCACAAGACAGGGCCAGACTCTGGACCAAGGATGTATAGAAAATCCAGGGGTCGGCCGGGCGTGGTGGCTCAAGCCTGTAATCCCAGCACTTTGGGAGGCCGAGGCGGGTGGATCACGAGGTCAAGAGATCGAGACCATCCTGGTCAACATGGTGAAACCCCGTCTCTACTAAAAATACAAAAAAAAAATTAGCTGGGCGTGGTGGCGCGTGCCTGTAATCCCAGCTACTCAGGAGGCTGAGGCAGGAGAATTGCCTGAACCAAGGAGGCGGAGGTTGCGGTGAGCCGAGATCGTGCCATTGCACTCCAGCCTGGGTAACAAGAGTGAAACTCCGTCTCAAAAAAAAAAAAAAGAAAAAAAAAAAAGAAAATCCAGGGGACATTTTCTGCATTGTGAGAGATCAACATGGACTTTGTAACGCCCTCCTTTTGGAGTGAGGCCCTCAGAGTTTTCAAGATCTTGCCCAGCGAAGTACAGCAGTTCTGTGAGGGGTTCCTTTTATAAACAATCTGGTGGCAGAATCTGTAAGTGTAAGACAGCACCTTAGCAGTGGGAGGGCAGGGCCACAACTGTCCAGATCTGTGAGTGAAGCTACACCTACCCGTGAGCTGTGTTACTGGAGTAGGGTAATCTTGTCCTCTCTTGTACCCAAGAGTTAGCTGATCAGGTGTAGGTAATAACATATCTGGATCCAGGAACTGGGGCCCTACCATGACAACTCAGTTTTCTACTCTGGTTCCACAAGGACAATTTGAGTCTTTCCTGCCTAAATCACCATTGGGTTTTCATCCCAGGGTTACCAGGGACTCTTCACCAGCACCTAGGGATCCTTGAGATACTTGGTTATATCCTGTGCAGGCGGGGTTCAGGCTGACAATGGGCTAATCTTGCTTCAGTCTCAGAGGAAGAGGAATGAGTTATCCAGGTTTTGTTTCTCCTTTAACATAAGGAATGTCTTTATTTGGTATCCAAAGGGGCATTGCTCCAGTTTTCTAATGTGTGGGTGAAGAACAAGGAGGAGGTCTGAAGACTCATACTGATAGGTAAACCAATTGCTTCCATTTCATATGGCCATTAGAAAAACAGATGTAGCAGCGATAGTCCCTACTATCCAGGAACTTTCAGTCTAGAGCAGATAGATAATGGTTGAATTCACCATCATGTCAGGAGCAAGAACAGAGGTGTATAGGGAACTTGCGCTTCATTTGGGACACTGCCTGTATGTTAACATTGTGAGTTCTGATGTCAACACATGAAGGGCTGCCCATGGACAAAATACTTGTTATTATAATTATTATTTATATTGCTTTTTTTCTTGTTAAGGATAATTGTATAGCTACTAATATAACTTTCTTAGAAAGCCCTACGTATTTTGGTTAAATTGCTTGTTATTGCATGTTACAAAATAGGATGAAGCTTAAACCGTTAAAACAAGGCAAACCATGGGAGTCAAGTTCTTGTTGGTCAGGCTTAGGAAAGACAGAACTGAAAATAAACCAGCAAGGTAGAGATGAGAAGCCTAGGGCCCACTTCCACCCTCATCTGCTCTGTCCAAATCCACCCTCTTCTGAGCCTTGGCCAGGTCTGCCTCTACCCTGGAGCCTCCCCTCACAGAACTGACTAGAGGAGATCGGATTTCTGGGTGGCTGCTGCTGCCATTTCTTCAGAGGTGGTGCTCACAGTTTTCCCAAATCCAAAGCAAGTAAATGAGAGCAAAAGACTCACTTTAAAAATTGTTTGGAAATTTAATTTTTTTTCTTATTGAAACCAGTACCTCTAGAAACATTCCACCTGGCAACCTTTTTTCTATTTCTGCAGATCCAGTAGTTGCTCCACAAGTTGTAATGAAGTCAATGTAAAGATGTAAAGACAATAATGAGAAATTCTGCTCTCGCTCTGTTCCCAGGCTGGAGTGCAGTGTTGCAATCTTGGCTTACTGCAGCCTCTGCCTCCCCAGTTCAGGTGATTCTACTGCCCTAGCCTCCTGAGAAGCTGGGATTACAGGCATGCCATCACGCCCAGCTAATTTTTGTATTTTTAGTAGAGACAGGGCTTCACAATGTTGACCAGGCCGGTCTTGAACTACTAACCTCAAGCGATCCACCGGCCTTGGCCCCCCAAAGTGCTGGGATTTCAGGCATGAGCCACCGTGCCTGGCCAAGAAATTCTTCTAAACTAAATTTCACTCCTTTCAGTATCCCTCCCATATGTCTATAGTTAGCTTTTATAGTGATAGGGAAACAGAAGAAGAAATAGAAAGGCTGGGCCATCATCTAAATCCTGCTGGGAATTATGGGATCCTCAGGACCTGCATCCCAGGGGTTTATATGGTTTAAATCACACCATATGATGTTCTCAGCACAGTGCATGCTGTGAGCACATAGTACAAGCTCAGTAAACACTGCTTTAATGCAGGTATCCATGCTGTTTTCCAAATGCTGTCTTAGACGTTACTGTCTTCTCCAGCCTCTGTAGACTTTAAATGGCTGGCAAAGGATGTGATCTTTCAGGACAGTGGTTGGTGGTTCTTGCTGTGAACAAAAAGTATTCGTGTTGTGAGGAAAAGTACTGTGGGTGAGGGACCCTGTGTGCTGTGTCTGCTTCCTTTAGCTGAGTGACATTGATAATGGGTCTAGGAGGAGCAATATCGGCACTGACTGCGGACTTGTTAAAGAAGCCAGTTCATGGAAACTTTCCAAACATGCAGAATCACATTACATAGAGGGGGCCCAGAATGCCAAATGGTATGTATGCATATTGAACCTTGAGAGACAATGCTTAGCTAAGTGATTCTCAGCCCCGGCTTCTAAGTAGGGTCACCTGGCCAGTTTGAGGAACTATGGTCACCTGTATCTTCCCCCACAGATTGCTTTTTATGATTATACTAAGATTATGATTTACTTTTCCCCTCCACTCATATCACAGCAGTGATTATGGGCTCATCTGTACATCAGCACTATTACCTATTGGTCTTATTACAGCCGATGCTAACTTCATTCACCTGGTTCAGGTGCTCTTTGCCAGATTCCTTCACTATAAAGTTAATCATTTTTCTCTTTGTCTTTAATGAGTATCTAGGAGGGAGGATTTACTGAGTGATGTGTATAAACCATCACATTTAATCCAGAGACTCCCATTTCTTTTTAGTTTCCCTTTGCTTGTAGCTTTCTTTGCAGAGTGAAGGCTCTTACATTTGTTGACAGGAGATAATAGCTTTTGAGCCTGAAAGTTCTGAAGCAGCTCTTAGTTCTGTAGATTTCCATTTTATTTCATCTCATGTCACAAGCATATCCTTATTCCTTCTCTATATTTTCAGAGAAAGAGCAATAATTAACGTATAGTAAATATAACATAGTAAATATATCTATCGTCTATTAACATATACTAAATATGTCTTATTGTCTATTAACATATAGTAAATAAACATAGTAAATATGTTGTCTTGAAATTCTAAGATATATAATAGCACATAGAATAAACATAAGAAAAACTTGAAAAAAAGTACCAGACTCAGAAACAAGAGCTTTTAGTTTATATCATTGTATGTATTGGTCTTTATAAAGTTATTTAAAAACACAAAGACATCATCAACAAAGAGTTTTATAGTTTTTATACAATTTTTAAAATTTTCTAATTCTGTTTACACAGATATATTCTCTTACTTTTAATGTGTATATAGTTACCATTTCTGTGTGTGTGCGCAAAAAATGAAAGCATTATTTGATCAATATTGTGTGGCTGCCTTCCTGTTTTCATTACTCAGTTACGAAATTTTCTCTAAACATTCCGTTAAGGTTGTTTTTGTATATTGGTCTGCATGTCCTTTTGAGATAAATTCTAAATCAGATAAACTGAGGCAAAATACAAGCTTTACTATGTAGCAAACATTTGGAAAATATTTTTCTATAAGAGGAAGAATCCTATAATTTTTCTCATACATTATTTATTGGGTTTTGTATATGTAAACAACTGTTAGGATGACATCTGATATACAGTATATGTTCAAAAAGGATTACTACCATTCTAGCTATTATGTTGTAACTTGCAAATTTCATAAAACTCTCAGTTTCACATCATGCCTGAATTCTTTCCTCAGTGTTCTGCCTCTCTGCTATTCAAAAGTGGCCTCTGGGCCTGAAGCATTAACACTACTGGTGAACTTGTTAGAAATGTAGATACTCAGACAGCTGTGGTGGCTCATGCCTAGAGCTTCAGCTACTCAGGAGGCTGAGACAAGAAGATCACCTGAGCCCAGGAGGTCGAAGCTGCAGTGAACCAAGATTCCATCACTGCACTCCAGCCTGGGTGGTAGAGCGAGACCCTGTGTCAAAATAAAAAATTAAAAACCATAGAAATGCAGAAACTCAGGCCAAAACCTAGATCATAATCTGCATTTGAATAAGATCTCCAGTTTATTGTTGTATACAATAAAACTTGGGAAGTATGCCTCTAAGTTACCATGACTTTTCCACCTGAGAATTATACATAACTGATTCTGGGTGGTGGAAATATAGCACTCAAAAATGTATATTCCTGTTTTTGAATTTTAAAGTGTTGGCAACAATAGTTTATGTCGACCAATTTCTAGACTCATTACTAGAATGAAACTTACACATCACCTCAAATAAAAAGGCAAATTTCAAGATCAAACATGAAATTTTTTCTACGTCAGATTATAAACAGATTATAAAAACATACATTCCCAGCCTTTCTAGTGTTTTTGCAAAGCAAAAAAAAAAAAAAAAATTGTACAGAAAGTGGCAGTGTTGATTCATTTGAGGGGAATAAGATATCTTTACAGTACCAACTTACATTAAATGCAAAAAATTCTAATGAACATATTGGTTTTACTAAAAAATAATGAAGCCAGCTAATTACCATCAGGTTACAACTTAACTTTACAAAATGAAGCAGCAAAGAGCTAAAGCAGAAAAGACATAGTTTTATGTTTTACATATGCTTGAGTTTTATATTTTACATTCTGTGTAAATAATATCTGCACTAGTTTTGAGAATTTTATGTAACTCTCCACAGAGATTGAGACTACATTAGAAAATACTACTGTGTTAAAAATTATCTTATTGAATAATTCAGGTCACTCATATAAGTCAGAACCAATAACTGTCTTTTCATCTAGGGACAAATGAAGAACTCTGCTATGGCCACATGGTCAGTATATTATTTATTTTTATTTCAGGGACTGTTGACATTCAGGGATGTGGCCATAGAATTCTCTGTGGAGGAGTGGGAACACCTGGAACCAGCTCAGAAGACTTTGTATTGGGATGTGATGTTAGAGAACTACAGAAACCTGGTCTCTCTGGGTGAGGATAACTAAGAGATTTATTTCTTTTCTTTTCAGAACGTCTCTTGGGATCTTGTGCTTTCTATGAATTAGTTTCAGATTCTTGTTTTCAGGATAAAAAAATGGGGGTTTTGCTGATGTAGAAAAAAATGTCATAATGTTTGATCTTGATGTTTGCCTTTTTATTTGAGGTGATGTGCAAGTTTCACTCTAGTAGAGTCTAGAAATTGGTTGACGTAAACTATTGTTGCCAACACTTTAAAATCCAATATTTTAAAATTTTGATTCAGATTTATAAGAGAACTCAGGATCCCCAAATTTAAAATGTTTCCTAAATATTCTAAAGAAGCTGGTAGGAAACAGTATTTTGAGAAACCCTTTTCTAGAATCTTCTACAATGTCTTCTTTTTTCTACTGAGCACAGTAGAAAAAAGAAATTAGAAATTGTTAGAAATTAATCCTGTCCTGTGGGGCCAAAAAAAGTATAAAAACATAAAAAGAACTGTCAGAATCATGTGAGTTTTTCTAATAAAACAGGTCTTACTGTCTCTAAGCCGGACCTGATCACCTTTTTGGAGCAAAGGAAAGAGCCCTGGAATGTGAAGAGTGCGGAGACAGTAGCCAGCCAGCCAGGTAGGTGGGAGTGAATGAATAGATGACATGGGTGAGAGGTCCAGAGGTCAGGAAAGAACCAGACATTGATGTGTGGATTGGGAAGTTCTCCAGTGGAAGTGATTTTTTAGATGGCTGAGTTTATTTCTCTTGCTGTCACAGAGGGACATCTTCTGTCTCATGCTCTGAAATTATCTAATGATTCTCCTTTCCCTTCCACGATCCACCATTAAATTCACAGTGACAGCCAAAGTGCTCCCCTTGGCCTGTGAGGGCCTGTGTGATCTGACTGCTGTTCCATTGATTTGGGGGCTCTGGGAAAGTCTGCATGTTTCTATCTCTACATGAAACCACTTTTAAAGTTCTGTTTTTGCCTCATGTCAGAAGTGTGTGAGGGGAGTGATGGACAATGGGATTTTTTTCAGAAGTTCCAGGAATTCTGTGGACAGATGTCACATATTTTTGATATGTTAATTTTTAATTCTATTGTGGTTTCTGGGGTGATCCTACCGAAATTAAGATGCAGTAATTTTATCAAACCACAAAGCATCTTCCTAACTATAAGAAAATCTAATTTTATGTTTCACTTCAACTTTTCATTTTCCCTAGCTTGAGCTAAGATGAGAAATTTAAACCCTATAGGCACAAATTCCACAAATGTAAAATAGCTTAATGTGTATTACTCATTATGTAGAATTCTTATCTAACTTTTGTCTATGGGAAGCTTAGAACATTGCTTAGTATGTAACAAACCCTAAACTCTTGCCTTGTATCTTAACTATCATTTTATAATTTTGTCTGGTTAAGTATGAAGCTTACTGAGAATATGTCCTTTAGTTCTTTTTTTTCTTGACATAAGTATAAATGATATCTATTTAAAGGGTACATCTTGATGATTTGATATGCATACACATTGTGTAATGACTAACACAACAAAGTTAATTACCATATCAGTTATCTCATATTAGATGCCAGTTGTTTTGTGTGTGGTGAGAACTCTTAAGATGTACACTGTTAACAAATTTCAAGTATACTATAGAGCAGAGGTCTATAGTACTGGTCTGTGACCTGTTAGGAATCCGGCCATGCAGCAGGAGGTGACCATTATTGAGCCAGCAAGCATTACTGCCTGAGCCTGCCTCCTGTCAGATCAGTGGCAGCATTCAGTTCTCATAGAAGTGTGAAGCCTATTGTGAATTGTGCATGTAAAAGATCCAGGCTGTGTGTTCTTTATGAGAATCTATCTAATGCCTGATGCTTTGAGGTAAAACAATTTCATCTCCAAACCATCCCCCCACTCGACCTCCATCCATGGAAAAATTATCTTCCATAAGACTGGTCCCTGCTGCCAAAAAGGTTGGGGACTGCTACTACAGAGTTTTGTTAACTATATTTACAAGGCTTTACATTGGATATTCAGAATTTATCTTGTAAATGAAAGTTTGTATTCATTACCATTACGTCCACCTGGTTTATTCATCCATGTTGTAAAAATTGTAGGAGTACCTTCTTTGTTACGGCTGAAAAATATTCTGTGTATTGTGAATAATTGGCTATGAACATAGGGGTACAGATATATCTTTGACATACTGATTTTATTTTCTTTGCTTATACTGTTAGAAGTAGGATACTTATATTTTTAATTTTTTTGAGGTGCCTTCATGCCATTTTTTCATAATGGCTGGATCAATTTACATTTCCACTGACAGTGTACAAGGGTTTTCTTTTCTCCATGCTCTGACTCTTATTATTGTTAATATTTCTTGACTCTAACAGCAGTCATTCTAACAAGTGTGAATATTTATTTCTTGACTCTTTGACAGTAATTATTCTAACACGTGTGAGGTGATATCTGTTGAGGTTTTACTTGCATTTTCCTGATGAATAATGCCAGTGAGAACCTTTTCATAAATCTGTTGGCTACTTCCATGTCATATTTGGTGAAATTTCTACTTGGGTCCTTTGCAAATTTTTAAGTCAGATTTACTTTTTTTTTTGCTATTGAAGTGTGTGCGATTCCTACATATTTTGGATATAAGAGTCTTATCAGATATATTTTTTCACAATCCCTGGGTTGCTTTTTCGTGCTCTGTGTTTTCTTTGCTGTGCACACATCTTTTTGTTTGATGTAATTTTACTTGTTTTTATTTTTTGCTTTTTTTTGCTTGTGATTTTTTGGTGTGATATCCAGAAAAATTATTGCCAAGGCCAGTGTCAAAGAGATTGTTTCTTATGCTTTGTTCTAGAAGTTATATAGTTTTTGGTTTTGCATTTAAGTGTTAATTCTTTTGAGTTAATTTTTGTACATGGTATAAATGTTCAATTTTATCCTTTTGCACATGACTAATTTTTTTCAACATTATTTGTTGAAGAGATTATACCCTTAGTGTATCTTGGTTCCCTTGTCAAAGTATTAGTTGACTGTATACACCGTGGGTTTCTTTCTGGTTTCTGTATTCTATTCCATTGGTCTATGTGTCTGTTTTTATGTCAGTATCATACTCTTGATTAGTATAGCTGTGTAATAGTTTGAAATGAAGAAGTGTGATGTCTCTAGCTTTGTTCTTTTTCAATATTGCATTGTCTATTTGGAGTTATTTGTGATTCTGTAGAAGTTTTAGAATTTTTTCTATTTCTGTGAAAAATGTCATTAAAATTTTAATACAGATTGCATTGGATTAGTAAATCACTTTGTGAAGTATGGACATTTTAGCAATATTATTTTTTCTTATCCATGAAAAAGAAATATATGTGTCTTTTTCAATTACTTTCAACAGTGTTTTATAGATTTTGGCCAGATCTTTCACCTCCTTTGTTAAATGAAGTTATAGAAATTCTTAAATTTTTTATACTATTATAAATAAGATTTTTTTGTAACTTTTTTCTCAGTTTATTGTTAGTAAATGGAAATGCAACTAATTTTTGTATATTTTTGTGGCCTCAACTTTACTGAATGGATTTATTAGCTCTATTTTTTTGTTTTGGTTTGGTATGGTCTTTAGGGTTTTCTATATTTTAAAATCACCTCATCTGTAAACAGTGAGCAATTTTACTTCTTTATTCCTGATTTGAATTTTTTTTTGTTTCTTTTTCTTACCTAATTGTTCTGACTTGATTTCTCACTACTCTGTTGAATAGAAGTGTTGTGATTGGGCACCCCTGTCTTCTTTCTTATACTAGAGGAAACTTTCAGCATTTCACTGTTGAGTATTACCTGAAAGCTTGTTATGTATATGGCCTTTATTGTGTTGAGGTGGATATTTTTGTATGTATGTTGTTTGGAGTTTTTATTATGAAAATGTGCTTAATTTTATCATAGGCTTTTAATAGATTTTTTGAGAGGATTATGTGATTTTCATATTTTTGTTATTGTATTAAGACAGTCTTGCATCTCAGGGATAAATCCTATTTGATAATGATGTGTGATCCTTTTAATGCGGTTTTGAATTTGGTATCTAGTATTTTGTTGGGAATTTTTGCTTGTATCTTTATAAGGAATATTGGCTTGTTCTTTTTTTGCTGTGTCTTTATCTGGCTTCATTATGAGATGTTGGTGGTCTCATAAAATGAGTTTGAAAGTGTTTTTTTCTTTAAATGAATAATTTGTCTTCATATATGTGGATATACAGTTTTTTTAAGCAGCAGTTATTGAAAAAACTGTCCTTTCTTTAATGTATGTTCTTAACATCTTTGTTGAAAATTAGTCCACTCAAGGTGTGTGGAATTGTTTTTTGGATTCTCTATTCTGTTCCATTGATCTCTGTGTCTGTTTTTATGCCAGTACCATGCCATTTTGGTTACTATAGCTCTGTAGTGTAATTTCAAGTATGGTAATGTGAATCCTTAAGTTTTGTTCTTTTTGCTTAGGATAGCTTTGTTAGACTGAGTCTTTTGTGGTTCCATATATATTTTAGGATTGTTTTTTGTATTTTTTTGAAGGATGTCATTGGTTGTTTGATAAGAGATTGTGTTGAATCTGTAGGCTGTTTTGAGTAGTATGGATATTTTAACAATATTGATTCTTCCAGTCTGTTGACATGGAATATTTTTCCTTTGTGTGTGTGTGTGTGTGTGTGTGTGTGTGTGTGTGTGTGTGTTCGTGTCCTGTTTTTTTTTTGTTTTTTTTTTTTTTTTGAGATGGAGTCTCACTGTGTTGCTCAGGCTGGCGTGCCATGGCACGATCTCAGCTCACTGCAACCTCTGCCTCCCAAATTCAAGTGATTCTCTTGTTGCAGCCTCCTGAGTAGCTAGGACCATAGGCACATGCCACCATGCTCGGTGAATGTTTTGTATTTTTAGTAGAGATGAGGTTTCACCATGTTGGCTAGGCTGGTCTCGAACTCCTGACCTCAAGTGATCTGCCTGCCTCAGTCTCCCAAAGTGCTGGGATTACAGGTGAGAGCCACTGCACCCAGCCACCCTCTTCAATTTCTTTCATTCATCTTTTATAGTTTTCATTGTAGGGATCTTTCACTTACTTGGGTAAGTCAGTGTCTAGGTATTTAATTTTATTTGTGGCTATTGTAAATAGAATTACTTTCTGATCTCTTTTTCAGATTGTTCCCTGTTGGCATATAGAAATGCTACTGATGTTTGTATGTTCATTTTATATCCTGCAACTTTGTTTATCTGTTCTAATAGCTTTTGGTAGTCTTTAGATTTTTCTAAATATAAGACTATACCATCTGCAAACAAGGATAATTTGACTTCTTCCTTTCCAGTTTGGATGGCATTTAGTTTTTTCTCTTGTCTTCCTGCTGCTTTAGGTAGCACTTCCAGTACTATGTTGAATAACAGTGGTGAAAGTGGGCATCCTTGTTATGTTCCAGATCTTTGAGAAAAGACTTTCAGGTGTTTTGTTTTGTTTTTTTTCTCCATTCAATATGATGCTAGCTATGTATCTGTCATATATGGTTTTTATTATTTTGAGGCATGTTCTTTTATACCCAGCTTTTTGAGGGTTTTTTAAAAATCATCAAAGGATGTTGAATTTTATTAAATGCCTTTTCAGCAGCAGTTGAAATGATCATATGATTTTGTCCTTCATTCTGTTGATATGATGTATTATATTAATTGCATATGATGAACCATTCTTGCATCCCTGGGATAAATCCCACTTTGTCATAATGAACAGTCTTTTAATGTGTTGTTGAATTCTGTTTGCTAATATTTTGTTGATTATTTTTACATAAATATTTATTATAGATATTGGCCTATAGTTTTCATCCTTTGATGTATCTTTTTCTGATTTAGGTATTATGGTAATACTGGCCTCAAAGAATGAATTTGGAAGTATTCCTTCCTCCTCTTATGTTTTGGAAGAGTTTTTGAGTATGGTGGGTATTAGTCCTTTAAGTGTTTGGTAGAATTTAGTGATGAAGCCATCAGGTCTTGGGCTTTTCTTTACTGGGAGACTTTTTATTATGGCTTTGATCTTGTTACTTGTTATTGATCTGTTCATGTTTTGGATTTCTTCCTTGATTAATCTTGGTAGGTTGTATATATCCAAGAACTTACCCATTTTTGCTGGATTTTCCAATTAATTGGCATACAGTTGTTAATAGTAGCCACTAATAATCTTTTGAAATTCTGCAGTATCAGGTATAATGTCTCCTTTTTCATCTCCGATTCTATTTTGGCCTTCTTTTTTTCTTAGTCAAGCTAAAGATTTATACACATTATTTATCTGCTTAAAAAATCAACTTTTCATTAATCTTTTGTATTTTTTAATTTCAATTTTATTTCTGCTGTGATCTTTATTATTATAATTTTTGGTTTGTTTTGCTGTTGTTTATTTCAAGATGCAACTTTAGGTTATTCGATTTTTTTTCTTTCTATTTTGATATAAAAACATACTCTATATATTTCTCTCTTAGTACTTCTTTTGCTGTATCCCATAGGTTTTGGTATGTGGTTTTTTTCATTATTTGTTTGGAGAAGTTTTTCAATTTGCTTCTTAATTCCTTTATTGATTCACTTTTCATTCAGGGGCATACTGTTTAATTTCTATTTGTTTGTACGGTTTCCAAACTTCTTGTTACTGATTTCTAGTTATATTCCATCGTGAGCAGAGATGTTTGATATTATTTCACTTTTCTGAATAAGTCTTGTTTTGTAATGTAAAATGTTGTGTATCTTTGAAAATTATGTGTTGAGAACAATCTGTGTTCTGTAGCCATTAGATAAAATGTCTGTTAATATTTATTAGGTATATTTGGCTTCAGATTAAGTCTGATGTTTCTTTCATGATTTTCTGTCTGTAAGATCTGTACAATGCTGAAAGTGGTGTGTTAAGTCTCAATTGTTACTGTATTGGAGCCTCTCTTTTTAGCTGAATATGATTTGCTACATATGTCTCAGTGTTTTAGTGTAGGGTGCATGTATATTTAAAATTATTATATTTTCTGGCTGAATTGATTCCTTTATCATCATAAAATGACTTCCTTTCTGTCTTCTTACAGTTTTTGTCTTGAAATATATTTTGTCTACATATAGCTTCTCCTGTTTTTTTTTTCTCCCCCATTGGCATCAAACGTTTTTCCATTCCTTTATTTTCAGTCTTTGTGTATGTTTACAGGTGAAGTGTGTTTCTTGTAGGTAGCAGACCACTGGGTCTTTCTTGTTCTTTTTCTCACTCATTCTGTGTTATTTAGTTGGAGTACTTAATGCATTTCCATTCAGTGTTATTATTGATAAGTATGTGTTTACTTCTGCCATTTTTTTTCTGGTTTTGTATCTTCTCTTTCTTTTGTCCTTCCTGTCTTCATTTTAGTGAATGTGATTTTTCTTGGTGGTATAATTTTTTGCTTTTTATTGCATTGTTTATTTGTTGTATTTTTTTTTTTTAATTTGAGGTTACTGTGAAGCTTACAAATACTATTTTATAGCCTATTATTTTTAATTGATGACTGAACAAATAAGCAACAGTAAAACTAGTAAAAACTCTACCTTTAACTTTGTTTCCCCATTTTTAAACTTTGTCGGTTCTCTTTATGTCTTATTTTACTGTCTGTGTCTCGAAACTTATTGTAGTTGTATTGATTCATCAATGGGTATTTCTACTTGAGTATTTTACATACCACAATTACCATATTATATTCAGTTTTTCTCTGTGCTATTACCAATGAGTTCCATACCTTCAGATGACTTCTTATTTATTGTTCATTAACATTCTCTTCTTACAGATGAAAGAGAATGCCCCTCAGTATTACTTGTAGGACAGGTCTGGTTTTGATGAAATCCCTCAGTGTTTGTCTGGGAAGGTTGTTTTTTCTTTTCTCCTTCATGCTTATGGGATATTTTCACTGGTTACACTATTCTAGGGTAAAAGCTTTTGTTCCTTCAGCACTTTAAATATGTCATGCTACTTTCTTCTGGCCTGTAAGGTTTCCACTGAAAGTCTGCTGCCAGACATACTAGAGTTTCATTGTATGCTGTTTCTTTTCTCTTGCTGTTTTTAGGATCCTTTATTCTTAATTTTGGGGAGTTTGATTATTAAACGTTTTGAGGTAGTTGTCTTTGAGTTCAATATGCTTTGTGTTCTGTAACCTGATTGTACTTGGATATTGATATCTTTCTATGGATTTGGGAAGTTCTCTGATCATATTCCTTGAATAAACTTTCTATACCTATCTCTTTCTCTCTTTAAGGTGAATAAGCCTTAGATTTGCTCTTTTCAGGCTTTTTTCTAGATCATGTAGGCCTGTTTTTTTGTTTTTTTTTTGTTTTTTTGGTTTTTTTTTGTCTTCTCTATATATTTTCAAACTGCCTGTGTTCAAGCTCAATAATTTTTTCTTCTGCTTGATCAGTTTTGCTATTAAGAGACTTTGATGCATTCTTCAGTATGCCAGTTGCATTTTTAAATTTCAATTGCTGCTTGATTCCTTTTATTTTAATGTTTGTTCAGTTTATCTGATAGAATCTGAATTCCTTCTTCATGTTACTTTAATTTGTTTCCTCAACACGACTATTGTGAATTATCTGTCTCAAAAGTAACTTATTTTGTTTCTTCAGAATTGGTCTCTTATTCAGTTTGTTAAGTGAGGCCACATTTTCCTGGATGGTTTTAATGTATAAGTGTTTGTCTGTGTCTGGGCATTGATTGTAGCCTTCACAGTCTGGACTTAGTGCCTACCCTTGTTGGGAAGGCTTTCTAGGAATTTGAAGGTACTTGGACATCAAACTCAGTAATATAGTTCTTGCAGACTCATAGAGGTACTATATTGTTGGTCTTGGTTAAAATCTGAATGAATTATCTGGATTACCAAGCAGAGACTCTTGTTCTCTTCCTTTAGTTTCTTCCAGACAAATGGAGTTCTCTGTCTTTGCTGTGTTACCTGGAGCTGGGGTGGGGTGACACAAGCTTCCCTCTTGCCCCCACCACTGGGACTGTGGTAACTTAGATCTAAAGTGAGCACAGCACTGGGTCTCACCCAAGGCCCAGTGTAACTACTGCTTGGCTACCGCCTAAGTTTACTCAAGACCTTAGGGGTCTACAATCAGCAGGTGGCAACAAGCCATGTTTGTGTCTCCTCGGGGCTATAAGTTACCCTTTGGCCCCAGGTAGGTCAAGAGATGCTGTGTGGAAGCCAGGTATTGAAGTCAGAAACCTTATTTATCTCATGTTCTGTTCTACTGCAGCTGGCATTCAAACCACCAGACAACATCCTTCCCACTCCCTTGCTGCAGGCAGAGGAGCCTCATGCTCTCTGCCACCACCACCAGTCACCACCACCAGCCCACAGGGGTTTTCACTGGGCTATCACTGATGTTCATTCAACACCCAAGTGCTCTTCAGTCAGCTTGTGATGACTGCTTCCATGTCTGGAACTTACTCTTTGGTCTAGGGCAGGTCCAGAAATGCTGGCTTGGGGACCCCAAGAGTCTGCTTGGTTCTCTATCTCACTGTGGCCAAGCAGTGCAAAACAGAGTCCCCTTTGCTTTTTCCTCTTCTTTGCTGAAACAGAAGGTGTCTTTCACTATACCCACCACAGTGGGAAATGTTCTGGGTCACAACTAAAGCCAGTACATCTCAGAATCCAATGTTCATGTGTTACTGGAGTATCACCGTTGGTTATTTAGAGATCAGCAGCTCCTAAGTCAGAAGGTGATGAATCCTGCCAGGTCTACGCTGTGACAGAGCAGCCCTGGGTTCTATGTAGTCCTCTAGTCACTGTGCTCTCTGTCTCCGAAATGTACAGTTTTCTCCCAGTGTCATGTAGATGCTGCTGAGGGGCAAGGGAGGGGTGGCATAAGCATTCCCTTTCTTCCACTGTTGGTGTCTTAGTAGTTCACATGCCACTTTATTGTAGTAAGGTTATTGTATTAAAGTTTGCATATCAGTTGAGGAAATAGGACCTCAAGCTTTTCACTCAACTGTTGTGTTCTTAACTTAGCATAATTTTGTATATTAGATTTATAAAATATATGTACCTGAATCTAGTAATTGGAATTCTTAAAACTTTTATATCTTTCAGATATGTTTTCACATGATAACAAGGACCTGTTGACAGAGCACTGCACAGAGGCATCATTCCAAAAAGTGATACCGAGGAGACATGAGAGCTGTGATCTTGAGAATTTACATATAAGGAAAAGGTGGGAAAGGGAGGAGTGTGAAGGGCACAGTGGGTGTTATGATGAAAAGACTTTTAAATATGATCAGTTTGATGAGCCCTCTATTGAAAGTTTGTTTCACCAACAAATACTTTCTTCTTGTGCCAAAAGCTATAACTTTGATCAATATAGGAAGATCTTTACTCATTCATCATTGCTTAATCAACAACAGGAAATTGATATTTGGGAAAAACATCACATATATGATAAACCTTCAGTGTTCTTTGGGCAGGTCTCTACTCTAAATGGTTACCAAGATATTTTTATTGGAGAGAAAAATTATCAGTGCAATAATTCTGATAAAATCTTGAACCAAAGGTCAAGCCCTAAAAATCATCAGGAAAATTATTTTCTAGAGAAACAGTACAAATGTAAAGAATTTGAGAAAGTCTTTCTTCAGAGTATGCATGTGCAAGAGAAGCAAGAAGAGTCTTACAAATGTGATAAATGTGTAGAAGTTTGTACCCAGTCATTAAAACACATTCAACATCAGACCATCCCTATCAGAGAAGACTCACATAGATATAATAAATATGATAAAGACCTTAGTCAATCATCAAATCTTAGAAAGCAGGTAATCCATAACGGAGAGAAACCATACAAATGTGAAAAATGTGGTGATAGCTTTAACCATAGTTTGTACCTTACTCAAAATCAGATTGTTCCTACTGAAGAGAAAGCTTATAAATGGAAAGAATGTGGCCAAGTTTTTAACCTTAAGTGTAGTTTATACCTTACTAAACATCAGCAAATTCATACTGGAGAAAACCTCTACAAATGTAAAGCATGTAGCAAATCTTTTACTCGTTCCTCCAATCTTATTGTGCATCAGAGAATTCATACTGGAGAGAAACCCTACAAATGTAAAGAATGTGGCAAAGCCTTTCGCTGTAGTTCATACCTTACTAAACATAAGCGAATTCATACTGGAGAGAAACCTTATAAATGTAAGGAATGTGGCAAAGCTTTTAACCGTAGTTCATGCCTTACTCAACATCAGACAACTCATACAGGAGAAAAACTTTACAAATGTAAAGTATGTAGCAAATCTTATGCTCGTTCTTCAAATCTTATTATGCATCAGAGAGTTCATACCGGAGAGAAGCCTTTTAAGTGTAAAGAATGTGGCAAAGTCTTTAGCCGTAGTTCATGCCTTACTCAACATCGGAAAATTCATACTGGAGAAAATCTTTACAAATGTAAAGTATGTGCCAAACCTTTTACTTGTTTCTCAAATCTTATTGTGCATGAGAGAATTCATACTGGAGAGAAACCCTATAAATGTAAAGAATGTGGCAAAGCCTTTCCTTATAGTTCACACCTTATTCGGCATCATAGAACTCATACTGGAGAAAAACCATATAAATGTAAAGCATGTAGCAAATCTTTTAGTGACTCCTCAGGTCTTACTGTGCATCGGAGAAGTCATACTGGCGAGAAACCCTATACCTGTAAAGAATGTGGCAAAGCCTTTAGTTACAGTTCTGATGTTATTCAGCATCAGAGAATTCATACTGACCAGAGACCCTACAAATGTGAAGAATGTGGCAAAGCCTTTAACTATAGGTCATACCTCACTACCCATCGGAGAAGTCATACTGGAGAGAGACCCTACAAATGTGAGGTATGTGGCAAAGCCTTTAACTCTAGGTCATATCTCACTACCCATCGGAGAAGTCATACTGGAGAGAGACCCTACAAATGTGAAGAATGTGGCAAAGCCTTTAATTATAGGTCATACCTCGCTACACATCAGAGAAGTCATACTGGAGAGAGACCTTATAAATGTGAAGAATGTGGCAAAGCCTTTAACTCTAGGTCGTACCTCACTGCACATCAGAGAAGTCATACTAGAGAAAAACTTTAAAAATGTAAAACATGGAGCAAATTTTTTACTTGTTACCTATATCTTATTGTGCATCAGATAATTTATATGGGAGTGAAACCCTACAAAGGTTAAGAATGTGCATAACCTTTAACCATTTTTCAAGCTTTAGACAACAGCAGAGAATATAAACTGGAAAAAAGCCACACAGATGTGGCAAATTATTTAAACTGTGCTTAACCCTTACTCAGGGTAATCCATACTAGAGAAAAAGTATAGATATAAAAATGTGAAAAGTTTTACTCAAGATATCAAACTTATGAGTCACCTAGGGGTTCATAGAAAAAGTTTGCAGATGTGGTAAATGTGAGGAAGTATTTAATAAAAAATGAAGTCTAAATGTGTCAGAATTTACTCAAGAAAGGACTGAAGCACAGACACTTTCAGCCTTTACGCTAAATAAGAGTATTTTTTATACAGAATAAAGGCAAAATAATTAGATAATTTATTTGCTTATATGTTTTAAAGTAGCAAGAACATTGATATTTTGACAGGTACATTTCGTGGATACTTCATTTGTATTTACAGTATTCAGGGTTTTTGGAAAGCAAATATTATTTATATAATTCAGCTCTCAAATCCATTGCTGCTTTTCCTTAATCCATGGTGTTCATGTGAAAATATGTGTTGTTTTTTTTTTTTCTGCATCAGAACAATGTGAGATCCTTCTACAGTAGGTGAACATCACTATTATCCACATTTTTCATGGAAGTTTAATACCAAATGTAAAACACATGAAGAGAATGTTTAAAAATATGCTCTTTGTGTTTGAATAAAGTGGTAATGGATGTAAACATATGATATGTGTTTAGAGCATTTTTTTCTATATTAGAGTAAGAGGGATATTCTGAATTTTTAAGAATATCATCAAATTACATCATCAATTCCCCCGTAAGTAAAAGAAAACAAAGTTCATTTAAACCAGGGGTCCCCATTCCCCAGGCTGCACACTGGTACTGGTCTGTGTGGTCTGTTAGAAACTGGGCAGCACAGAGGATGTGAGTGGTGGGGGAGTGAGCATTACCACCTGAGCTCTGCCTCCTCTCAGATGAGTGGTGTTACTAGATTTTCACAAACCCTATTGTGAACTCTGCATGCGAAGGATCTAGGTTTGTGCTCCTTAGGAGACTTCAACTAATGCCTGATGATCTGAGATAGAATATTTCATACCAAAACCATCTCTCTCCTTGCCGGTTTGTAGGAAAATTGTCTTCCATGAAACTAGTCCCTGGTACCAAAAAGATTAGAGACCACTGAGTTAAAGTACTAACATATCTTTAAAATAGAATAAAGAAGGTGTCTTTGGTATTATTTGATGTGATAGAAGACAGTGAAAGAGTTGAATATATGATGTGATGAAAATAACATCTTCACCTGTATCAGGGAAATATGAAGATAGTTCCTGTTAACATTCACTAAGTAATTAGCCTCACTTTAAAAAAAAATGTAGAAACAGAACTGCATGATTAGTATATTTGGACAAAGAATGCTTCTTGAGTACTTGCAACTGTATTTTGACCAGGAAGAGTATAGTGGATTTTAAAATGCTCTGCTTAGACTATGGGTGAACCTACATTTCTTTTAATAAAATTAGATGGTTTTTAATGTTTTAACACTGATGTACAATGAATGAAATGTACTGCCACTAATGTTAAACTATTCTGTCTTATCTAAGATTGTGGTCAACAGATGAAAATAATATACTGTGGGATAACTGTGAAATGTCTTCCCTAATATTTCTTTTTTTGGAGGACTTAAACTTTCAGTAATTTGGAGAATAGTTTTCTCATAGTGACTGTCTTGTTATGAGTAGATTAATGCAGGTAAGACTGAAAGGCCACAACTTAGCAACAAATGTTTTACACTCATTTGAGAGCCAGTTTGGAAGTAGTTCACCAAAAGGTATTGGGTTAAAGCAGTGGTTTGTATTAACTGTATAGCATTCTTATAACAGAATACAACTCAGCCATACAAAGAAACAAAGAACTAAAGCTCATACCCCAGATGAATCTCATAGACCTCCTAAATGAAAAAAGCTAGACATAAAATTGTGTTTTGTGTTGGGCATGGTGGCTCACGCCTGTAATCCAGCACTTTGGGAGGCTGAGGCAGGCAGATCATGAAATTAGGAGTTTGAGATCAGCCTGACCAACATGATGAAACCCCATCTCTACTAAAAAAAAAAAAAAAATCCAAAAAATTAGCCGGGCATAGTGGTGCATGCCTGTAATCCCAGCTACTCAGGAGGCTGAGGCAGGAGAATCGCTTGAATCCAGAAGGCAGAGGTTGAAGTGAGATATCATGCCACTGGGTGACAGAGTGAGACTCCATCTCAAAAAAAAAAATTGTGTTTTGTGTATTTATGTATTGTATTATTTCAAGCAAAATAAACCTATGGTGAAATAAATCACATTGATAGCCTCTGGTTAAGGAAAAAAAGATTCCTGGGACAAAACACAAGTGAATTTTTTAAAGATGTTGAAAATTTTCTGTTTCTAAACTAGGTGAAGGTCATATGGCCTTATTTGTCAAAAATTTATAGCTAGAGTTTGTGTCAGCCAGTTGGTGCTGTGGAGTCTATGTCATTTGGGTTGGGACCTCATTCCTTGGGTTGGGACCTCACCTCACTGAATTTCTGACAGAGTCTCTAGAAGAGATGTGATGATCTTGTCCCAGACCCCAAGAGTGGTTTCTTGGATCTCACACAGGAAGGAATTCTTGGTGAGTTGCAGAGTAAAGTTATAATAGTTAATTAGAGATTACTCAGTTACAGAGTAGGGCAGCCTCAGTAAACAAGAAGAGGAATGCCTTGCAGTGAGAAGAGATAATTTATTGAACCTACTCTGTTAGAGTAGGCCTTCCTCAGAAAGCAAGAGGAGAAATCCACCCATTTCAAATGGTTATGTAGGTGAAGAATAGTGCACTTTATTACAGAGGCTTGTAATCAGCTTGTGACAGGCTATTAGCATTGTTACTTTTCTATGTTACTATTGATTTTAGCAAGAATTTATGAGCGTATTATTTTTAAAGGAAAACAAATAATTCTTTTTGTTCTTAAAATACTGTGACATTTATAAGTTTTGAGTTTTATTTAGTTGGTTAACATCATTAACTCAGTGTCTCAGGCATAAATATCTTGGGACCAAGAGTGCCCAACCCCCTTGGGAAGTAATCCAGCAGGTTTGGCATTTTTTTTTTTTTTTTTTTTTTTTTTTTTTTTTTTGAGACAGAGTCTCACTCAGTTGCCCAGACTGGAATGCAATGGTGCGATCTTGGCTCACTGCAACCTCTGCCTCCCAGCTCAAGCCATTCTTCTGCCTCAGCCTCCTGAGTAGCTGGGATTACAGGAACCCACCACCACACCTGGCTAATTTTTGTGTTTTTAGTAGAGACAGGGTCTCCCCATGTTGGTCAGGCTGTTCTTGAACACCTGACCTCAGGTGATCTGCCCACCTTGGCCTCCCAAAGTGCTGGGATTATAGGCATGAGCCACCGTGCCCAGCCACAAGGTTGGCTTTACCTGGCCTTTATTCAACATAGGGTCACTGGTTGGGATACTTCTGGCAGGTTTAGCATGATTGTTATCTGAGAGCTGTCTATCACACTGCAGTGAGGAAGGGTGGTGAGCAACGACTGAGGTTTTAGCAGCTCCTCATTTGGTTACAGAGGTCCAGCTAGCAGCAAAAGCAAAAGTATAATGACTTGACTAGTAATTACAATTAAGAAAAGAATCATTAAAGAGCTCTACAGTCAAACGCTGACTTATTAAAACTGATATTTAGTCTATGTACATACTCATATGCATTATTTTAAGATTCTCTGTAAAACAATCAGTCAAATGAATTCTGTTTCTCCATTTACTTCTGTCTTTCCTTACTCTTGCCACTCCAAATGTCACATGAGGGCCCACCCCAAGAAAAGATTGCTAACAAGCCTAGAATCACTTAAGGAAAACAGAAAAGCAGGTTCCTCCCAAAAGGAACCTGCTTTTTCTCATGAGGCTCTCAGAGTTGTAAGCAGACAGATTCCTCTGAGGTCTGACACTCTGCCCTTTTTTTGTATTGCATCACTTGATCTCCTTGGCTTTGGGGGATACCAGAGATTGCATTGTATATTGTGAGAGAACTTGACTAGGTGTGTGTAATTGCTGATGAGTCATTGGCAAGAGCTGTGGTGTTAGAGGCTGACAGCAGTTGCTTACAGTAAATGTTTATCACTCTAGAGAATTGCTTATTTCTTTGGGTGATTGGATAGAAAAATTCCCACCCACCTCATTGAGGGGTAGGACACCCATGTGGGATGGACTCATCATAGTGTGTGCTAACTGGCATAGAATTGCCCACCAACCTCAAAGGAATGTCCCTCTACTGAGGCACACTGTGGAATCATTGAACTGTCCAGTCCTCTGGCATTTCCTTTCTTTTGGGAGCCCAGAATTCAATGTAAAAATGGGATTCTTGATTTTTGAGTATCTAAGTGTTTTGCCTTCCAGCTGTTCCTACTTTGCACATATTTAAATATTAAGCTCTAAAAACTGCATGCATGCTTTCTTTGCTTTATTAAGTGGCTCCACCCTGAAGCCAGCAATCTAAGAAACAAGCTAAGTTAAGAAGCCCACCTATCCAACTAAATCCGTCTCCAAAATGTGCAACTTTCTGACATTTAGCTGGCTGGTTTGATACTCTTTGGAAAAAAAAAAAAAAAAAAAAAAGCTTTAGAAAACAAACTCAGAAATGCTTTTCTCCAGGACCGGGAACAATGTATTTGAAATATAAATATGAAAAAAGATAGTGCCCTATTCCACAAGTTTGCAGTAGGATAGAAGCCTAATTTTATCAGGAGCTTAGCTCCAAGTTGCAAAACCATTTTCTGTCACAAAGATTAGAAGTTTATTTTTCCATTTAATAAAGCCAATTATCAAACCTAGATCATCTTTCTGGTTACCAGGTGAATTTGGGATAAACTGTGGCAGCTGGTGCTGTCAAATCTTCCTACTTGAGGACTATTATTATTAATCTTGACAACACATGTTTTATAACTCAAACCAGACTATGATGTTTAAACGCTATGTTTGCCTCTGATGCACATCACATTCTGTTTTGAGTTACATAAAACAGTTTTATCTCTCTTCTGCCTTTGTAGAAAGGCATTCTAGATTGGGAGACAATTTTGTTTTAATTATTTTCCCAAGCACTGTTCAGAAATACGAGATCAAATATAAAAGGTACCCACCAGGCTTCCTACTAGAAGGGCCTTTGGCAAATACCCAGCAAATTTTCTTTCAGGCTTTCTTCCCCCAAGCCACAATTGTTCAGTGAAGATCTTGCCTGCCCTCAAAATCTGAATGTAGTATGATCTCGCTGCCTATTTGGATTCTGCAGTTTCATCTGGGGCATAGTTAGAAAAGATTTGTAATAAAATAACCTCAAAAAGTGGCAATCATCAGTTCCAGTCATGTCTTTCAATGCACCTGGAGACTTTATAACAAATCGATTCAGAGGGCACGGGGCCTGGAAGCCCAATCAGACAAGTACTTGTGCATTCAGTTGACCTCTTCCACTCCCTGTCTCTCTGGGGACCTAAATGTGCACCTCTAAATTTTGAATGCAGGACCCGGGGCTCTTCAGAATGCTCTATAGCAGCCTTCCGGTCTCTTCTCCAACTTTTCTTGCCGTCAAACCCAGGAATACAGAACAGGTGTGATCCCCACAGAATTTGCATATAAGGGGAATTTGTCTCCCCCTGAGGTTCATAAAAAAGGAGCAGCCTTCAGTCAGGATTACAAAAAATGCAGGGCAGACCTGTCTTGTATCATGAGAGATCAATATAGACTCCATAAAGCAGGAGGATGGCTCAAGGTGGGGCCCCCAGAATTTTTTAGAGCTTGTTCATGGACCTGCTGCCATTGTGTGAAGGGTTTCTGGTGGTCAGTGTAGAATCTATACGTGTAAACAAGCATTAACATTAAAACCAGCACTTCCAGGGACACCAGAACCTGCCTTGTTTAGAATGTTAAATATATATTTTCCAAAAAATTGGCCAGCATATCTAATCAAAATATTATAACTGTACATTAACACTTACATAGAAAGATGTTAAAATTCTGTATAACTTTCCTGAATTTTGTTTATCTAAATGAGTCACCGTGTTTTGAAAGAAATCTCAGGAACATATTCCACTTTTGGGATTCTCATAAACAGTTTGGCCACAGTCAAGGAGAGAACACTGGAGTGTCTGAGAGCATGAGTCTTGACTAATTTTAATCAGGGTTCCTAAGCACAGAGGACATACCCTCCATTTCATTCCTGATTGAATAGTTGATGTAGTTCACATTACTATAATCTTGTTACTGTGATACACAGAAATAGGAGGTTAAAAGACCTTTAAATCTTTTAGGAAGAAAAAATGTTATATTTTGCTCATCTTTTTGGGTTTTGTGGTCAGAAGCATGCACTGGCAGACAGGATTTTTAAAGTGTCCGATTATTTGTAGCTCAGGATTTGTGTCCAATGTTTTTCTGTCTCCTAACCCTGCACCTTCTCTGGCTCATGTTTTTCTCACATGAGCTGAGAATAAATTGTCTTGAGATTGTGAGTGTCCGTGATTTCTAATGTATTTTACTCTGTTAAATAATGAAAGGAAAAATAATAATGAAAGAGTAGGTATACACATGCCATGGTGGTTTGCTGCCTCCATCCCCCCATCATCTACATTAGGTATTTCTCCCAATGTTATCTCTCCCCAATCTCCCCAACCCTTGTTATCCCTCCCCTAGCCCCCCATCCCCAACAGACCCCAATGTGTGATGTTACTTTCCCTGTGTCCATGTGTTCTCATTGTTCAACACCCATCTATGAGTGAGAACATGCAGTGTTTGGTTTTCTGTTCTTGTGTCAGTTTGCTGAGAATGATGGTTTCCAGATTTATCCATGTCCCTGCAAAAGACATGAACTCATCCTTTTTTATGGCTGCATAGTATTCCGTGGTGTATATGTGCCACATTTTCTTTATCCAGTCTATCCTTGATGGGCATTTGGGTTGGTTCCAGGTCTTTGCTATTGCAAACATGGCATGCATATACCTGTGTAACAATCCTGCAAGATCTGCACATGTCACCCAGAACTTAAACAAAGAAAAAGAATTTAAAAAAAAAAAAAAAAAAAAAAGAATAGTAGATGCATTTCAGCTTTTTGATGGCATCTAAAGTACCATAATTCTTATCTTGCCATTTGTATATTACACAAATATTTAACAAAACTGTTATAGCCAGGAAGGGCAATTCCCTTTTTTGATATTTCCAGCTGTGTTTCTTGGGTTGCCACTATTGCCACTGAATGAAAAACATCTTTCCTTCATCAAACCAGGTAATCTGCAGTTCTCATGCTTTGTGCTGTTGATGAGTAGTCATATGTTTTTCAGTGCTATTTATAAAATACAGTAAAATTGATGAGGAATATGATGCTTTTGATTGTTATACTAATAAAACAGGATATTTTGTGATATATAGCTATACTTAAATATGTCAGAAGAATGCAAGTAACAATATTATTCATAAAATGATGTCATAGAATTCCAAATTCTGGCTCATGTACCTGATGCACAGCTGAGGCCAAACTGTCACCGGTGCTTGAAGATAGAGAAAGGTTTATTCAGTGGGGCCAAAGTAAGAATGTAGGAGAAAAAATTTCTCAAATCCACCTGAAAAAAAAAGAAGCATGAGGGGATATTTATTCATCTAGAAGATAAGGAAAGGGGAGTTTAAGGGAATTGAGAGGAAAAGTCTGTATTTCTTCAGTTTCAGATAACTTGACCAACAGGACTTCTCGGTGACATCAGCTGGTTAACGGTGTCCTTCAAGGCATGTATTTCTTCTGCAAAATGTTTTTGTAACCCTTCTGCTTGACAAAGAAAATTACCTCTTCCTGCTTGACAGAGAACAGTACCTCAACAATTTATAATTTTATTGTAGAAACAAGGGATGCTGGCTTTTGTGCAAGCAAGCAAGGATTTAATTATACATTTTATTATTTCAGTCACTAAAAATGCTGGGGTGCTGAAATCTCAAGGGGCTTGGTTATAATACAACACTAAACAGTAGATATTATTATAAAACTGAGGAAATACATCTTGTAAAACTTTTTTTTTGTCTAAGAGAACATTCCATAATACAAAATAACATTGGTTTTGGAAATGGCTTGTATCTTTCTTTGAAGTCCTTATTTTTTTTCTGACATTTGATCTAAGCCCATAGACTTTATGATTAGTTTTTAGTTCCTGGTTCACTTGATGATGTTTTTCCTAACATTTCCATGATTGCATAGATGCTTTCACGCTTGCAATATCATAAACAAGCTAAGATGAAAGTAAGAATAAGGAAGATGAACTTTATCTGTCTCTCAGAGTACTCAGGGGCTTCCCCCTCAGCCCAAGGACAAACTGTCACTGCTCAGAGCAATCTGAGATGTGCATTCAGATCCACATGTTTGTATGGTATCAGATAGGACACAATTCTCCTCCATGCTCATTCCAATCTATGTGACCTCTACGGGTTTTTCTTCTTTTGCTTTTCTCCCAGGTTTGCATCATGTTTTCAGATCCTATGATTATTTCATGCTGCAGTTGATGGATTCAGCAGGTAAAACTACCAGACACACGGTTACATCCTAAAAACAGAAAGACAGCTACAAACTCTGTAGTACCAGCATTTGGATACTCTATATGTAATTCACTATCTGAAAGTTGCTTACTGACTATCTTACACTTTATACACGGGAGGATAACAATGCAGAAACGAGGTACCTGCCAGGAAGCAGTGTCCTGGGGAGACGCTGAAAAGAGAAGCTAGGTCAGCCAGGGAGGCTGCTGGCATCTGAAACCAGAGCTCCGGATGGAAGTCTTCACTGGGACGGGGACTCACGGCCGTACTCAACAGGGCAGAGTCCATCTGAGGGGACCTTCTGTTAAACAGTGGCCTCAGAACATAAAGCAGCTTGGCAAGATGACACTGAAACCCAGACATGCACAGGACACTGCATGGAAGGGGCCTCTGTGTGCACCAGGCTCCTCCTGAGAGTCACTGCTACTCATACCATGGTCATGACCTTCAGGACTGTGGGTTGGAACCTGCAGATCTTCTCCAGGGCATTGGAGGCCTTAATATGGCACAGCTTGAGCAAGGGGGACAGAAGTGGTCTTGAGCTTACAGGGGCTTTATTAGTTTCAAAGAATTTCATCATTTCTGCTTTAATTTCATTGTTTACCCAAAAATCATTCAGGAGCATGTTGTTTGATTTCCAAGTAATTGTATGGTTTTGATCAATTTTCTTAGTATTAATTTCTATTTTTCTTGCTCTGTGGTCTGTGAGTGTGGTTGTTATGATTTGTTAAAAATTTGCTGAGGATTATTTTATGTCTAATGTGCAGTCGGTCTTAGAATATGTGTGCCATGTGCAGATGAGAAGAATGTCTATTCTGGTGTTTGGGGGAAGAGAGTTCTGTAGATGTCTATTAGGTTCATTTGGTCAAGTGGTGAGTTCAGGTTTTAAATACTTTTGTTAGTTTTCTACCTCAGTGATCTATCAGATAACTCTGAATTAGTTGTTGAAGTCTCCCACTATTGTGTGGTTAAGTTTCTTCACAGGTCTCTAAGAATTTGCTTCGTGAACCTGGGTACTTCTGTGATATGGGACTATATATTTATGATAGGTGTTTTTGTTTGAGTTCTTTACCATTATGTAATGTCCTTCTTTGTCTTTTTTGATCTTTGTTAATTTGAAGTCTGTTTTGTCTGGAATTAAAATAAGAATCCCAGCCTTTTTTCTGTTGGCTTGGTAGAGTTTTCTCCATCCCTTTTCTTCAGGCTACAGGTATCATTGCCTGTGAGATGTTTCCCTCAAAGACAGCATATCATCGGATGTTGCTTCTTTGTCTAACTTGTCACTCTGTGCCAATTACTAGCACAGAATGGATAATAGAAGCCATAATCTAACCGTATGCTGTCTACATAACATTGAAAAGCTCAAATTGTTTAAAAGTGAAAGAATCAAAAAAGGGTATTATAGTCATGCAAACAATCACCAGAGGAAAGGTGGTCGGTATACTAATATCAGAAAATAACAGGCTTTACATCAAAGTTGTAACAAGAGACAAAGGGCATTATGTATTGATAATAGGGTCAATCCAGTAAGAAGATATAAAAATTATAAGCATATGCATATGTTACAGAAGGATCCTCAAATATATGAAATATATTAAATACACAATGTTAAAAATGGACGGAATTCAAGAGAAAATGAACAGTTCTCCAGTAATGAATGAATACCTCAATACCACACTTTCAACAATAAATAGACACTCACCATCAGACAGACCATCAATAAGCAGTAGGGGACTGGTACAACACTATGATCAAATTAGACCTAAGAAATACATATATGAAACACTCTAGCCACCCCTACAATAAAAGCAGAATACTTACTTTTCAAGTGCACATGGAACAATTTCCAGGATACATTATATATTGTTAGGGCACAAAAAAACTCTGAAATTAAAAATGATTATAATTACACAAAGAATTTTCCCTGGTCAAATGGAATAACGAGAAATCAATATCAAAAAGGAAAACTAGAAAATCTGTAAATAGATTTAAATAAAACAATAAACTCAAAGAAAGAGAAATCATACTTTTTTTTTTTGAGATGGAGTCTCACTCTGTCACCTAGGCTGGAGTGCAGTTGCACGATCTTGGCTCACTGCAACCTTTGCCTCCTGGGTTCAAGTGATTCTCCTGCCTCAGCCTCCTGAGTAGCTGAGATTACAGGCTCCTGGCTAATTTTTTGTATTTTTAGTAGCGATGGGGTTTCACCATGTTGGCCAGACTGGTCTGGAACTCCTTACCTCAAGTGATCTGCCCACCTCAGACTCTCAAAGTGCTGGGATTACAGGCGTGAGCCACCACACCCAGCTGATAATGAACATTTAAAAATACTTTGACACAAATAATGTTAAAAATTAACCTACCAAAATTTAAGAAATACAGCAAAAAGAGAAATAACAGGCAAATTTATAACTGTCAATGTTTACATCAAAAAGAGAGATTTATATTAGCCTAACTCTCTACCTAAATGAATGAGTAAAAGAACAAATTAAATGTAAACTGACATGAGGGTAATAAAATTAGAGCTGAGATCAGATAAACACAGTATCCAAAGACAAAACATTAATCAAAACTTTTTTGAAGATTTTTTTTTTTTTTTTTTGAGACGGAGTTTTGCTCGTTACCCAGGCTGGAGTGCAATGGCGCAATCTCGGTTCACCGCAACCTCCACCTCCCGTGTTCAAGTAATACACCTGCCTCAGCCTCCCGAGTAGCCGGGACTACAGGCGTGCGCGATCACACCCAGCTAATTTTTGTATTTTTAGTAGAGATGGGGGTTTCTCCGAGTTGACCTGGATGGTCTCGATCTCTTGACCTCGTGATCCACCCGCCTCAGCCTTCCAATGAAGTTTTTTTTTTTTTTTTTTTTTTTTTGAGACGGAGTTTCGCTCTTGTTACCCAGGCTGGAGTGCAATGGCGCGATCTCGGCTCACCGCAACCTCTGCCTCCTGGGTTCAGGTAATTCTCCCGCCTCAGCCTCCTGAGTAGCTGGGATTACAGGCACGGGCCACCATGCCCAGCTAATTTTTTTTGTATTTTTAGTAGAGACGGGGTTTCACCATGTTGACCAGGATGGTCTCGATCTCTTGACCTCGTGATCCACCCGCCTCGGCCTCCCAAAGTGCTGGGATTACAGGCTTGAGCCACCGCGCCCAGCCCCAATGAAGATTTTTAATGTCAACAAATTTTAGCTAAGAAGGGAGAGAAAAATTAAGTTAATAAAATGACTAATAAAAGGCCTTATAGAAATAAGGAGGATAAAAAGAGGATACTATGAACAACTGTATGCCAAAAAACTAGGTTGAAATAGGCAAACAAAAAAAATACAAAAAATGACATTAGAAATAGAAAATATAATGAGGTAAATCTGATGCAAGAAATCAAATCCACAAACAGGAAATGCTCAACTAAGAGAAGGCCAGGCCCAGATGGCTTCACTGAATTCTACCAAACATTTATAAAAGAATCGACTACTCTTCTAAATCTCCTCTGCACAAAGAGGAAGAGAAAACACTTCCTGACTCATTTTATGATGTTAAGATTGCCTTGATATCAAGGCTATAAAAAGACACTAGAAAATAGAAAACGTCATACCAACCTCCCTTAAAAATATAAAAGTAAAAATAATAAATACAATGCTAGCAAACTTAATTCAGGGGATAATAAAATGTTATATATCATGAACACATGGGCTTTATTCTAGGAATGGAAAGGTATTTCAACATAAAATATCAATCAATTTAACATGCAATACACCACATTAACAAAAAAAGACAATTTTAATTGATGCATGATAGGCATTTTACAAAATCTAATAGCCATTAATGGAAAAAAAAAACTCAATAAATTAGAAATAAAAGAGAGTTCTGCAACCTGATTCAGGTAATTTATGAGAACCACACAGGTAAGATCATATTCAATGGCTGAACACTAAACTCTCTCTTCTTGGGACCGGAAGAAAGACAAAAATGCCCAATTTTGCCACTTCTAGAACCACACAGGTAAGATCATATTCAATGGTTGAACACTAAACTCTCTCTTCTTGGGACCGGAAGAAAGACAAAAATGCCCAATTTTGCCACTTCTACTGAATATCATGATGATAGTTTTAGCCAGAACATTTGGTCACAAAATTATTAAAAAGCATGTAACTTGGAAAACAAAATGTAATACTATTTATTTGCAGGTGGACTGATACATAAAACCTTTAAGAAAATGATAAAATAACTATTAAAACTAAAATTTAGCAAATATCAGCACAATAACAATATTTTATTCCTGTATACTAGCCATAATCATTCTGAAAAATAAACACTATTACATTTACAAAAGCATCAAAAAGAATAAAATAGGTATCATCAAAAATATGAGGTAGGGAACTGCAAGGTCTTATTCCCACCACAAAACCATCACAAAATAAACCAAAAATGTCCAAGCCAAACTGTACAGAACTCTACAGAACATATCAGCCTGGAGCAATGAAGCAAATGCTGAATAAAATAAAAGACAACTTTAAAAATGATAGAAAACAGTAGTGTATGTTTTCATTGCAATTGCCTTATTTTCTCTCTGCCTTAGCCACAGTTGTTAAGACAGCAACATGTTTTTCCAGTGTGACATCCTAGTACCTGGTCACAGAAGGAGAATAGAAGACCCTACTCACAAATTATGTGTTTGCATATTCAAACCTGTCTCAGGGATACCGGAAATATTGAAACAAGGCACTCATTTCTGTTTTGCATAGCTGAGAAATCAGAAAAGTAGTGATCCTTGCTGAAATATTGTTTAGGAGATTCAAAACAACTGTAACAACCTAGTAACCTGGGAATAAGATTGTGATTAATCTTTAGTCAAAAATAGACAAAATAGACAGCTGCTATGGTCTAAATGTTTGTGCCTTCTTTAAAATTCATGTTGCAGCTTAATCTCCAATGCAATAATATTGACAGGTTGGACTTTTAGGAGGTGATTAAGTCGTGAGGGTTTCTCTCTTGTAACTGGGATGAATGCCAATACAACAGAGGCTTCTCACAGTGTTTGCTCCTTTTGCCCATTTGCCTTTCACCATTTGAGAATACAGCAGTAAGATGCCATGGGAAGCAGAAAATAATTTTTACACAACAACAAAATTACCAGTGCCTTGATCTTGAACTTCTCTGCCTCCAGAACAATGAGAAATGAATTTCCATTATTTACAAATTTCCTAGTCTCAAGTATTTTTCTATAGCAGTATAAATAGACTAAGACAATAGTTTAACATCTGAGATGAAAAGTTGCAAAGAGAATAAAAAGTGACATCGGAAACATGAAAGACTTGGAAGCTCCAGAGTCTGGCCCCCATGGCAACATCAAATGTACAACTACCGGCTGAGTAAAATACCTTTATAGCCATTCTAAAAGCTAGTTAATCAATGTCAAGAAAAAGACATTAAAAGTGGTAGAAATTTTTGTGTCCTTTTAACTTATCCTTGCCCCAACCCCTTCCTGCATGGTGTAACAGTCAGAGGAAGTGTGATCCAAGTCCCAGTTCCCACCGTTACGAAAACGAACAGCACGTAGCTTGATTGAAATGTTCAAGTTTGTGTGTGGCCTACCCAAAAGACTGGGTTCTGTCTCCCCTGACTTGGAGTTTAGACAAAGAAAGGTGGCATGGTGTGGATGTCAAATTAGATTCGATGGAAGGAGAGAGAGCTGCTCTGATAAGCAAAAACTACAGAGGGATACTAAGATCCTCAGACACCTATGAAAAAGAAACGAGAGAGGAATATAATGGCAAATTTAAGACCCTGGGAAAAAGCTTGGGTGATAATCTTTTAAAAAATTAAGACAGTTAAATGCAGGTAAGAAATATTGAAGAAAATAATAAAACTACAACACAGGCCCAGACAGTTCCAGGCCTGGAAAATACCTGATGATTCCTTATGTCTTCACTCTAGGATAAACTCAATGCTTAGAGGCCTGCTAATTAGTAAAGGTCTTTCTTACCAGTCTACAAATAGTGGGAGATGTGGCTGCTTTGCTTCATACCAAATTTTGACAGAAGATTACAAGGCATACCAAAAAAAAAAAAAAAGAAAGAAAGAAAGAAAACATGATCCACTGAAAGAGAAAAATGGATATCCACAAACAAACCCTATAGAAACATAGATATTTGGTGACTAGATAAAGACTTTAAAATAACTGTCTTAAACATGTTAAATGTCTAAAGGAAAATATGGGCAAATAACTAAAAGATATCAGAAAAGCAATGTATTAAGAAAATGAGAATGTTCATAAAGAGAGATTAGAAAAATAACCAAAGAAAGACCCAGGCATATTGAAAGAGAAATTTTACAAGATATGTAACCAACCATCAGGGAAACACGAATCATAAACACAATGAGACATCATCTTATCTCGGTTGGGATGGCTATAATTAAAAAAAAAAATTACAAATGCTGGTATGTGGACAAAGAGAAACATTTATACACTATTGGTGGACATTTAAATTAGTACAGCATTAGGAAACACAGTATAAAGATTCCCCAAATATTATCAATGGAACTACCAAATAATTCACCAAATCCAATGCTGGATATATATCCCCAAAAGAGTAATCAGTATATTGAAGAGACATCACTTCCATATCTAGCACGGTTTACAAGAGCAAAGACATGGAATCAACCTAAGTGTCTATCAGTAGATAAATGAATTTACAAATGTGGCACACATACACAATGAAATACTGTCCAGTAAGATTCTGTCCTTCGAAGCAACATGAATGAAACTGAAGGACGTGTTAAGTGAAATAAGCCAGGTATCAAAAAGATAATACTGCATGTGTTCACTAATATATGGAATCTTAAAAAGTTGATCTCATGGAAGTATGAGTGGAATGGTGGTTACTAAAGGCTAGAGGGAGCAAGAGAGGGAGAACAAGAAGAGACTGGTTGATGAGCACAAAGTTACCGTTAGGTAGGAGGAATCTATTCCAGTGCACAGTAGGGTGACTATGGTTAAAATTTTTGTATTATGTATTCTTAAATAGCTAGGAGAGGGAATTCTGAATGTTCTGTTTTGAATTTTGAACAATTCTGAATTTCTTCATTAATAAACGTGTGAAGTGATGGATATAAATCCCCTAATTTGATTACACACAATGTAAAAAATGTATCAAAGCATCACACCATACCCCATCTATATGTACAACTATGGTGTCAATTAAAAACAAAATTGAAAAAAAGAAAAATGAGGTCATCAGCTAAACTTCTGCCCTTTAATTATACAGAAAGACATACATATACAGAGAATTGCAACTCACCAGAAGAGAAACCCATAAGCGAAACCTGCAGTAACAATCTCTACTGGGGTGGGAACCCAACACTGTAATTGAGGAATCACTGAGGGCTGAGAATGGACAAGTTTAAGAGTTAACTCCAGAGGGGCCAGCCTTGGATCCTAGTTTTCACTTTTGAGAGTTTTTTTTTTTTTTTTTTTTTTAATTTTTTTTTAGATGGAATCTGGCTCTGTCGCCTAGGCTGGAGTGCAGTGGCATAATCCTGGCTCACTGCAACCTCTACCTCCCGGGGTCAAGCAACTCCCCTGCCTCAGCTTCCTGGGTAGCTGGATTACAGGAACCCACCACCAAGACCAGTTAATTTTTCTTGTATTTTTAGTAGAGACAGGGTTTCACCATGTTGGCCAGGCTGGTTCAGAAGGCCTGACCTCAAGTAATCCGCCCACCTTGACCTCCCAAAGTGCTGGGATTACAGGTATGAGCCACCGTGCCCGGCCCTACCTTTGAGTTTTATTTTCAGAAGACTTACCAGATTCTCACAAGTATAGGTAGAAAAATCTATCGTGTTTCTGACATAGGGAAGGGAAATATACCCATTTTAAAAGTCATTCAGTGTACTCTGTTCTTACCAAGCTCTGCCAGGTGTAAAAGTGTTTTAGCAGCGTTGAACCTACTGGGGTTTTGTCAGAGGTTAACCAAGCTGAGGTAAGGGAAACAGCCATCTTAAGACTCCTCTAGTTTTTAATGGCAGAAAAGAGAAATATTCTACTTTGGACCACTAGAACCCTTCATGTGAGGGAAGGGACATAAGCAACTCCCATCTCTTCTAGTCTTTCTGTTAAACCTAGGGGAATGGGAAATGTGAAGCGTTATCTTATTTTCTAAGATAACAGCACAGAAACATAGACTCACTAAAAGCCCTATGCTCACAGGGGTTAAAATGAAGATATCCTTCTGTGCTCAATAAATGCAACTGAATAAATTAATGGAGGGGCAGGGGTGAAAGCAACCTTCATTTTGCTCCCAATATCTGCTATTCTGAGATGTATCCTTTGGAGGACTGAACACTTTGCCTATGTAGATCTTATAGAAATCACATTTTTCTGATTTCCACAAACACTTTTTTTTTTTTAATCTAATTATGACCCTAAAAACTAGAGACCACTGAGTGACATATATGAAAAACACTGAATCACTGGAACCAGCAGGAATACACTGGGAAATTTGACTTTGCATTTTACTCATTTTGAAGGTCGGATTATTGGGAGACATGTTGTTTAAAGAACTGAGAACATCAAGTATACTGAGCCAGAGTAGATGAGCTCACATATGAAAAAGTTTGGAGCACAGCTGTTCCTGTTGTGTTTTGCAAAATTATTTAAGTTTCTTTTTCCCTATGGTGACTTCCTTTTCCATCATAATATGTGTAGATATTGTCCTCCTTTTCAGTTGACATAAAAATTATAGGCCTGGAGGGAGATGAGCTAATGGCATTGTCTTCTTATAATGATATCCTGTGAGCCTCATCCTTTATATGTGGACTCACTCCAGGATTTACTGGGGAAATGTCTATCTGTCAGCATTATTAACAGTGGAAGTGCAAGACACAGGTGAGTGATAGAATGAGGCAGGATTTTTCACTGAAGGGCTGGAGAATCATCTTCTCATAATTAATATTTCAGTGCATAATAAGTACAGTAGATATTTCCAAATCAAAAGGTTAGTTTTATAAATCTTAAGAAGTCATAAATGTGCTCATTTTAAACAGAATCTTGGTAATTTTGTACTATTGTATTTGCGTTGCAATTGTATTTTACTGTTTCTTACTTTTCTTAGTTTAATTTATGATGCTCGTAGGTTAAATTTCATATTTCATAATAAGAACTCTGAGCTAATTCTGAACAATTTAGTCATTCTTTTTAAAATTTTAAAATACCTTAGTATAATATTTATAACCATTTAAAATAAATGTCATAAAACATAAGATTACTTTTTAACATTTTATATTACTTAACTTTTAGCAAATGACCATAAAATTATTTTGTTCTGTTACATTAATGCTAATACAGATATGTTTCTGGTTGTTAAAATCTGTCTAGTGTTCATGTTGTTATTTATTACATTTTAAAAATAATTAGTGTGCATAGGTTACTGTAGTTAGTGCCCTATACTTAGTCCCCTTAGGTTTAAGAGGTATAGGAGCTTGTAATATTAACCATGATTACAAGTACTTAAATTTAATTTCAATATTTAGTAATTTATTAATATACTAAATTTTATAAAATGTTCTCTGTATTAGCAAGAGTAACATTTTTTATTTTTCATTCTATTTATTTATTTTTTGAGATGAAGTCTCACTCTGTCACCCAGGCTGGAGTGCAGTTGCACGATCTTGGCTCATTGCAACCTCTGCCTCCCAGGTTCAGGCAATTCTCCTGCCTCAGCCTCCTGAGTAGCTGGGATTACAGGTGTGTGCTGCCACGCCCAGCTAATTTTTGTATTTTTAGTAGAGACAAGGTTTCACCATTTTGGTCAGGCTGGTCTCGAACTCCTGACCTTGTGATCCACCTGCCTCAGCCTCCCAAAGTGCTGGGATTACAGGCATGAGCCACCGCACCCAGCTGAATAACATTTATTATTATGAGAAAACAATTATTTGCAAAGTCTGAAGGATGTAACATTCCCTTTTTATTTAAAAAAGTCGTCCAAACTGTGTGTCTATATAGTCTCTGAAAGTTTCAAATTTGTAATCTGCTTATTGAAACTTATATTCACAAATGTGACAAGCATATTTCACTTCTGTTGTCAAAATTGACAAGTTAGCATCATCTGATTTCAGTTGGGATAGTGCCCTCATATCGTCTATGTTTCCTACATGAAGGCCCAGAGAATGGAGTAAGGTTAACTAGAAACAGAAAAAAAATGATGATTGTCCATTTGTGATCAATGAGAGCACAAACCCATCAAGAAAAGTTTACAGTACAAAATCATGTGTCTGTGAATGTTAGACAAAGATATTAAAGCACTTTAAATGCTGAAAAGTTCTGCATTTTATGCATTTAGGGTAGAGGATAATGTCAGAACCTCAATTGCTTTTAATTAGTGAACATAAAGAGAAAAGATGCATTTCTTCTTATTTCAGTTCCCACTTGGAAATTTTCCTTCAAATTTAATTTTTGACACAGTTAATAAGTGTGACTTATAATCTCTTTCCTGTGACACACAAGGATATCATGGTTTTAAAAAAAAGCCTTGCAAGCCTTGAGGAAAGAAGGGTATCACACTCATATCTTCATGGTTGAGGTGATCAGAAAACAAACAAAATATAAACTAAAAATGTTTCCATACAATTTTTAGTTTTTCAAAATTGGCCACACATGGTTGTAGACCACATCTGTCCTGTGATTTTTGTGCCTCCTACTTCTGCAGTGATACTTTCCCTGCTTATGCTTCTCCCCAAGTCAGCTGAGAATCAAATGTATTGGAATTAGCAATAGGCTTGTCAGCAAGAGTTGTGTTTTCAGCTGTACCCCAAAATAGGTTTAATTTCTAAAGAATTGTTGATACATTACAGTCATTCAATGATATCTAATGCTTACCATAGTTGTTCTTTTGGCATTTGTGTATTTTATACAGACGTGTTTAAGGCACTAACTTTGGTGGAAAATAAGTTTTTCTTTTCTGGATTTTCCAGCTGATTTTTTTAGGTTGATACATATTGCCACTTATCAATTAACCCTCTCAAGCTGACACCCAAAATACTCATAATCACTTTTTGCTATTAAGACTAATCACAAGTCTTAAAAGATGATGCAACTAATGTAGGAAAATTTGTGATGAAAAGAACACTTTTGATTAATATAATAATAAAAGGTTTTCTTCAAATGAATATTTTAAATCTTTAATAGGCAGAGTGAAATAATATTCGTGATATTGTTTATAAAAGTTAAATGTTATCATGAAGATATGAAAACAGAATTTTATCTAACTACTTTTTAGTCAAAAGAACATCATCATTTGATGCAAATAGCTCTTGGATTTCTATAAATGGCTTCTTTCTTTCATTATGCCCCTCCTCTGTTCTTCAGATGTCTGATCTAAGCCCACACACTTTATGATGTCTTTTGCTCCTAGTACATTTAATGGTGTTATTTCTTTACCGTTATTCATGATTATGTCTCCACTTTGGAACTTACAATACTGAGAACAGTCCTAGGGGAAAGCCAGTATAATGAAAGTAAACTTGATCTGCATTGATTGTTCCTGGTTGTGTTCAGAGGCTTCATCTTCAGCTCTGGACATCTCTAGTTGTCAATTCTCATAGTGAGAGCTAAAATGTTCATTCTCACTAAATTTTTTAATGTATCAAATATAACTCATTTTTATTGCATTCTGACCAAAATGTAGGTAACTTCTCATTGATATTTCTTCTGTTTTATGACTTCCAATTTGTTAAGATATTTGAGCAAATCCTATGACTTTTTCATAATGGAGTTGTCAGAATTATGTTTTTTAAACTTTCTGAAAGTTTAAAATGTGGATATAATCAATAACTTTTTGATATATTGAAAGCAATCAGCAGTTTAGTTCTGACATTTGAGATAACATTTTAAATGCATAATAAAAATGAGTTATTATAATCAATCATTTTTACACCATAATCATGGGAACCATGGTTCTTTACTGGCCTGGCTCAGTAGCCATACCCTGCAGATTGTCATGGAGAAACATAACATTTGAGAATCTAGAAAATTAAGTCCTTTTTAGTACGTGATGGTCACTTCCAGGGTGAAGGATATGAATTAGAGGAGATGAGCTGAATATCTGTCGGTAGTGAAGAAAAGAAATACTGAACTTATTTTTGACATTACTTTAATTATTTGTACTGTCTATATTTCTAATGTATGGCTTATAACCTAGCATATATACTAATAAAATTACATAAAGATAGTTAATAAAACATTGTACACAGACGATTAGTCCATGTCCAACTATTCTGTTAGTAGTACTAGAGTGTGAGTTTAATATCTGAAGAACATTAAGCTATTAATTTAATGTGATCCACCATTGCTTCTGGTTCCAAATTCCTAGTACAACCAAACTGCTAACAGTGCCAGTGTATGCTGCTAGGCGCTCTCTGTATTTCGGTTCTTGCAACTAAAATAAATGTGTTCCCTTACTAGAGTAAGCCTTTAAAGAAATCACTTAACTAACTATATCATCATGTAGACACTAAAAATCTATAAAATCATACACATTAGGCAACTTTAGAGCAATTTTTACTGCAGCCAATACTTTATGATTATTAGGCAGAAATGTGAATTGTCAAAAATTTGGCATTGTCTGCATATGTATATTTAAGGGACAGCAGAATGATAAGTGACCTGGAATATAGAGGTGGACACACTCTCATCTCGTAGGAATCTGAGTAAATATGGTGGTTTCTATTTCTTCATGTCATGAAGCTAAACTGTTCTAAGTCCTGGATTAAATTCAATTGCTAAAAAATGATGCCTAAATTCAAGTTAAGTAACATGAAATAGCAACTGCAAAATTATTTTCTGAAAATTTACAAGATATTCTGGTATTAGAAATATTCTGAGAAAACCTTAGGGGAATTATCTTAGTTATTAGAGAGGTTATTTTTTTCTGGGCATATGAGAATATCCTGTAGTAAGTGACATCTTAGGAAAAAGATCAACGTAGGTTATTTTGATGCAACCTCATGGTTGTCATAAAATGATTAATGTGATTTTTTTCTGGACAATCGAGTGGTGGCAATCTTGTACTGAGAGGAAGAGAGTCTCATAAGACATCTCTGGAATGGACAGTAAAGTTGGAGAAAGCCAGGACCATTTTTAGATGATGAGTTAGTAGAGTTTGGTAAGCATAATACTGACCCCTAAAGATGTCCATGTGAATTCCCAGACTGCGAACATATTACAATTCATGGCAATGGAAATACAAGGTTTCAGATAAAATCACGATCGCTAATTTTCTGATTAAAAATGAGATTATAATGACTTATTTTAGAGGATTCAGCAAAGTCACCAGAATCTAAGAGCATAGAAGAGTCATGAGGAATAGGATGTGTCCAAGTGATGGGATGGGAGAAAGTGCCAACTGGATTTTAAAAATTATTAATTTTAGTTATCCTTTTTACATTACCATTCACTTCAACTGTATAAATATTGCTGAGTAATTTTATATGTCCCTCACAATTCTGGGTGCTAAATATATGAGGGCATATAAGGCAATGATACCATTTCTAGGAAGAGAGGTCTTGGTACAATAGAAGTTGAGAAATTGTGCACTGCACAAGGCATAGACGTGTCAATGTTTTATTTATATAAGTTATTTGATGTAGAAAATAGTGCCAAGGCTGGATTATGCAGAATTTGTATGAGGTAGCCAGAGCTAACCAAAAAGAAGTAGTAAAAATTAAAATGATAATGATGATTATATGGATCACTAAAGAAAAAATCATTGGTAATGAGAAATCTATTTTTTCCCAGCTTAGGAAATACGTTTCTTTGCCATTAAGATGAACACACTTTCCACTTACCTTGTGCTTAAAAATGCCTTTTTTTCCCAAGCTGCCATTGGACTTTCAGCCAACATCTTATGTCTTTTCTTCCACATTTTCACATTCATTCAGCATCACAAACCTAAGCCCCATGACCTGATCAGCTGTCACTTGGCCTTCATTCATGTATTGATGTTCCTCACTGCACTGGATGTTTTGCCTTCAGGACTGCTTGAGTCACATTTTGGAAATTACATCAAATGTATGTCATCATTCTACATAAACAGAGTGATGAGGGGCCTAAGCATCTGTACCACCTGCCTCCTGAGTGTCCACCAAGCCAGCACCATCAGCCCTAGAAATGTCTGGTTGGCAAGATTTAAACATAAATTCACAAATAACACTGTCAGTGTCATCTTTTTGTTTTGGCCACTCAATTTGTCTCTCAGTAGTAACATAATACTCTTCACTGTGGCTTCTTCCAACATATCCCAGACCAATCTGCTTCAGATCACTACACACTGCTCACGTTCTCCTTTGAACTCCATCATCAGGGGAGTGTTTTTCACTCTGACAATATCAAGAGATTTCTGCCTTCTAGGAGTTACCCTGCTCTCAGGCATGTACATGGTGATCCTTTTGTCCAGGCATCAGAGGCGATCCCAGCACCTGCACAGCACCAGTCTATACCCAAGATCCTCACCAGAGAAAAAAGCAACTCAGACTATCCTGTTGCTGGTCAGTTTCTTTGTGGTCATGTATTCAGTGGATGTCATCATCTCATCCTCTTCAACCTTGTTATGGATGTATAACCCAGTCATCCTGAATGTGCAGAACCTGGTGGGCAATGCCTATGCTACTGTTGCTCCATTTGTACAAATCAGCTCTAATAGAAGACTAGGTGATACTCTTCAAAATATGCAATCAGAGTGCTACAAACTTTTAACAAGTTAGGTGAAAAATATTTCTAAAAAATAAATTATTCTATAAATTGTTTAAATAATCCAAAATTTATTTTATCTGATTTAAATAAAATGTATGGAATCACACTTTGATTACCTTTAAATACCTTTGAAATGGATGCATTTAAGGACTATGTAATTTCTTTAGTTCAGTGTCCACCATGAGTTGATATTCCCCTATCAAGACCTTTACACACTTGCCTTCATTTAACCTAGGTAGAAAAAATATTTTTGTTGTCTTGAAGCATACTCTTTTTTAAAAAATTTATTTTATTGCATTTTAGGTTTGGGGTACATGTGAAGAACATGCAAGATTGTTGCATAGGTACACATGTGGCAGTGTGATTTGCTGCCTTCCTCCCCATCACCTATATCTGGCATTTCTCCCCGTGCTATATCTCCCAACTCCTCAACCCCCACTGTCTCTCCCCTATTTCCCCCCAGCAGACCCCAGTGTGTAGTGCTCCCCTCCCTGTGTCCATGTGTTCTCATTGTTCAACACCTGCCTATGAGTGAGAACATGTGGTGTTTGATTTTCTGCTCTTGTGTCAGTTTGCTGAGAATGATGGTTTCCAGGTTCATCCATGTCCCTACAAATGACACAAACTCATCGTTTTTGATGGCTACATAATATTCCATGGTGTATATGTGCCACATTTTCCCTGTCCAGTCTATCATCGATGGACATTTGGGTTGGTTCCAGGTCTTTGCTATTGTAAACAGTGCTGCAATGAACATTCGTGTGCATGTGTCCTTATAGTAGAACGATTTATAATCTTTTGGATATACACCCAGTAATGGGATTGCTGGGTCAAATGGAATTTCTATTTCTACGTCCTTGAGGAATCGCCACACTCTCTTCCACAATGGTTGAACTAATTTACACTCCCACCAACAGAAAAAAGAATAAAAAGGAATGAACAAAGCCTCTGAGAAATATGGTACTATGTGAAAACACCAAATCATGATTGATTGGTGTACCTTAAAGTGACAGGAAGAATGAAACAAAGTTCGAAAATACACATCAGAATATTATCCAGGAGAATTTCCCCAACCTAGCAAGACAGGTCAACATTCTAATTCAGGAAAATACAAAAAACACCACTAAGATACTCCTTGGAAAGTGAAACCCTGAGACACATAATTGTCAGATTCACCAATGTTGAAACAAAGAAAAAAAATGTTAAAGGCAGCCAGAGAGCAAGGTCGAGTTACCTACAAAGGGAAGCCCATCATTCTAACAGTGGATCTCTCTGCAGAAACCTACAAGCCAGAACACAGTGGGGCCAATATGCAACACTCTTAAATAAAAGAATTTTTAACCCGAAATTTAATATCCAGCCAAGCTAAGCTTTGTAAGAGAAGGAGAAATAAAATCCTTTACAGACAAGGAAGTGAGGAATTTTGTCACCACCAGGCCTACCTTACAAGAGCTTCTGAGGGAAGCACTAAATATGGAAAGGAAAAGCCAGTACCAGCCACCACAGAAACATACCAAAATATAAAGACCAATGACACTACGAAGAAACTGCATTAACTAATGTACAAAATAACCAGCTAACATCATGATGACAGGATCCAATTCACACATAACAATATTAACTTTATAAGTAAATGGGCTAAATGGCCCAATTAAAAGACAGAGACTGGCAAATTGGATAAAGAGTTAAGACTGATAGGTGTACTGTATTCAGGAGACTCATCTCATGTGCAAAGACACATATCGGCTCAAAATAAAGGGATAGAGGAATATATACCATGCAAATGGAAAACAAAAGAAAAGCAAGAATTGCAATTCTAGTCTCTAATAAAATAGACTTTAAACCGTAAAAGATAAAATAAGACAAAGAAGGGAATTACATAACGGTAAAGGGATAAATAAAACAAGAAGAGCAAGGTATCCTAAATATATATGCACCCAATACAGGAGCACCCAGATTCATAAAGTAAGTTCTTAGAAACCTACAACGAGACTTAAGACTCCTACACAATAATATTGGGAGACTTCAAGACTCCACGGCCATTATTAGACAGATCAATGAGAACGAAAATTAACAAAATATTCAGGACTTGAACTCAGCTCTGGACCAAGTGGACCTTATAGACATCTACACAATTCTCCACCCAAAATCAACAGAATATACATTCTTCTCAGCACTGTATCACACTTATTCTAAAATTGACCACATAATTGGAGGTAAAAAACACCTCAGCAAATAAAAAACAATGGAAATCATAATAAGCAGCCTCTCAGACCACACTGCAATCAAATTAGAACTCAGGAATAAGAAACTCACTCAAAACCACCCAACTACATGGAAACTGAACAACATGCTATGAATGACTACTGGATAAATAACAAAATTAAGGCAGAAATAAATACGTTCTTTGAAACCAATGAGAATGAAGACACAAAGTAGCAGAATCTCTGAGACACAGTAAAGCAGTGTTTAGAGGGAAGTTTAGAGTACTAAATCCCCACAGAAGAAAGCAGAAAAAATCTAAAATTGACATCTTAACATCACAATTAAAAGAACTAGAGAAGCAAGAACAAACAAATTCTAAAGCTAGCAGAATATAAGAAATAACTAAGGACAGAGCAGAACTGAAAGAGGTAGACAAAAACCCTTCAAATAATTAATGAATCCAGGAGCTAGTTTTTAAAAAAAGATTAACAAAATAGATAGACTGCCAGCTAGACTAATAAAGGAAAAAAAGGAGAATCAAAACACACAATAAAAAATGATAAAGGAATATCTCCACTGATCTCACAAAGCTATAAAATACCATCAGAGAATACTATAAACACCTCTATGCAAATCAACTAGAAATCTAGAAGAAACAGGTGAATTCCTGGACACATACACCATCCCAAGACTAAACCAGAGCAAAGAAAAATCCATGAATAGACCAAAACAAGGTCTGAAATTGAGGCGGTAATTAGTCTACCAACCAAAAAAAGGGCAGGACCAAATGAATTCACGGCTAAATTCTACCAGAGGTACAAAGAGCAGGTCTTTACATTGCTTCTGAAGCTATTCCAAACAACAAATAGAAAAAGGAGGAATCCCCTCTAACTCATTTTATGAGGTCAGCATTATCCTGATACCAAAACCTGGCAAAGACACAAGAAAACAAAATTTCAGGTCCATATCCTTGATGAACATCAATGCGAAAATCCTCAGTAAAACACTGGCAGCAGCACATCAAAAACTTATCCACCACAATCAACTTGGTTTCATCCCTGGGGTGCAAGGCTGGTTTAATATATGCAAATCAATAAAGGTAATTCATCACATAAACATAACCAATGACAAAAACCACATGATTATCTCAATAGATGCAGAAAAGACCTTCAATAAAATTCAACACCCCTTTATGCTATAAACACTCAATAAACTAGGTATTGATGAAACATATCTCAAAATAATAAGAGCTATTTATGACAGACCCATAGCCAATATCATACTGAATGAGCAAAACCTGGGAACATTCCCTTTGAAAACTGGCACAAGACAAGGATGCCAGCTCTTTCCACTATTATTCAACATAATATTGAAAGTTCTGGCCAGAGCAATCAGGCAGGAGAAAGCAATAAAGAGCATTCAAATAGGAAGAGAGGAAATCAACTTGTGTCTGTTTGCAGACCACATGATTATTTAGAAAATTCTATTGTCTCAGCCCCAAAACTCCTTAAGCCAATAAGCAACTTCAACAAAGTCTCAGAATACAAAATCATTATGCAAAAATCACAAGCATTCCTTTACACCCATAATAGACAGAGAGCCAACTCATGAGTGAACTCCCATTCACAATGGCTACAAAGAGAATAAAACACCTAGGAATACAACTTACAAGGGATGTAAAGGACCTCTTCAGAGAGGTCCTTCAGAGAGAACTACAAACCACTGCTCCAGGAAATAACAGAAGACAAAAGCAAATGGAAAAACATTACATGTTCATGGATGGAAGGAATCAGTATCATAAAAACGACCATATTGCCCAAAGTAAAATAGATTTAATGCTATTTCCACCAAGCTACCATTGACTCTCTTCATAGAATTAGAAAAAAAACTACTTTAAATTTTTTATAAAACTGTAAAAAAGCCCATACAGCCAAGACAATCCTAAGCAAAAAGAACAAAGCTGGAGGCATCATGCTACCTGACTTCAAACTATACTACAAGGCTACAGTAATCAAAACAGCATAGTTGGTACTGGTACCAAAACAGACATATAGACTAATGGAACAGAACAGAGGCCTCAGAAGTAAAGCCACATGTCTAAAACCATCTGATCTTTGACAAACTTGACAGAAACAAGCAATGAGGAAATAATTTTCTGTTTAATAAATGGTGTTGGGAAAATTAGCTAGCCATGTGCAGAAAGCTGAAACTAGACCCTTTTCTAACACCTTACACTAAAATTAACTCCAGATGGATTAAAGATCTAAACATAAGCCCTAACACCATAAACACCCTAGAAGAAAACCTAGGCAATACGATTCAGGGCATAGGCATAGGCAAGGACTTCATGACTAAAACACCAAAGCAACGGCAATAAAAGCCAAAATAGACAAACAGGATCAAATTAAACTTAAGAGCTTCTGCACAGTAAAAGTAACAATCATTAGAGTGTACCAGCAACCAACAGAATGGGAAAAGATTTCTGCAAGCTACCCATCTGACAAAGGGCAATAACCAGAATCTACAAAGAACTAAAAAAAATTTACAAGAGAAAAAAAAAACCATCAAAAAGTGGGTGAAGAATATGAACAGACACATTTCAAAGGAAGACACTTATGCAGCCAACTAACATACAAAAAACTGCTTATCATCACTGGTCATTAGAAATGCAAATCAAAACCACAATGAGATACCATCTCACACCAGTTAGAATGGCAATCATTAAATAATCTGCAGACAACAGATGCTGGAGAGGATGTGGAGAAATAGGAACACTTTTACACTGTTGGTGGGAGTGTAAATTAGTTCAACCATTGTGAAAGACAGTGTAGCAATTCCTCAGGGATCTAGAAATAGAAATTCCATTTGACCCAGCAATCCCATTACTGGGTGTATACTCAAAGGATTATAAATTGTTCTATTATAAAGGCACATGCACATGTATATCCATTGCAGCACTATTTACAATAGCAAAAACTTGGAACCAACTCACATGCCCATCAATGATAGAATGGATAAAGAAAATGTGGCACATATACATTATGGAATATTATGCAGCCATAACAATGGATGAGTTCATGTCCTTTGCACGGACATGGATGAATCTGGAAATCATCATTCTCAGCAAACTGACACAAAAACAGAAAACCAAATACTGCATGTTCTCATTCATAAGTGGGTGGTGAACAATGAGAACACATGGACACAGGAAGGGGAACACCACACACTGGGGTGTGTTGAGGGGTCGGGGTACTAGGGGAAGGATAGAAGGAGGTGGGGAGATTGGAGAGAGATAACATTAGGAGAAATACTTAATGTAGATAATGGGGGGATGGAGGCAGCAAACATCATGACATGTGTATATCTATGTAACAATCCTGCAAGATCTACACATCTACACCAAAACTTAGTGTAAATAAACCCACCAGAATGTCTAGAGGGTGTAAAACCAAGTGCAGCATGGCAAAGCCACTGCAGCCAGACTGCCTCTCTAGGTTCCTCTTCACTGGGCAGGGCACCTCTGCAAAACGCAGCAGCCCCAGTCAAGGGCTTATAGAGAAACTCCCATCTTCCTGGGATGGAGACCTGGAGAAAGGGGTAGCTGTGGCCACAGCTTCAGCTGACTAATGTTCCTGCCTGCCGGCTCTGAAGAGAGCAGTGAATCTCCCAGTACAGTGCTTGAGCTTGGCTAAGGGACAGACTGCCTCCTCACGTAGGTCCCTGACTTCTGTGCCTCCTGACTGAGAGATAACTTCCAGTGGGTGGACAGATACCTCATACAGGAGAGCACTGGATGCTATCTGGTAGGTGCCACTCTGGGATGAAGCTTCCAGAGGAAGGAGCAGGCAGCAATCTTTGCTGCTCTGATGTTAATACCCAGGCAAACAGTGTCTGTAGTGGACCTCCAGCAGACCTGCAGAAGAGACGCATGACCATTAGAACGGAATCTAACAAACAGAAAAGCAGTAACATTAATATCAACAAAAAAGATGCCCTTACAAAAAACCCATCTGAAGATCATCAACATAAAGATGAAAGGTAGATAAATCCATGAAATTGAGGAAAAACCAGTGCAAAAATTCTCACAGTCTCAAAAACCAGAATGCCTGTTTTCTTCCAAAGATCACAATACCTCACCAGCAAGAAAACAAAATAGGATGGAGAATGAGTTTGACAAGTTAACAAAAGTAGGCTTCATAACGTCGGTAATCATAAACTTATCTGAGATAAAGGAGCATGTTCTAAATCAATGCAAGGAAGCTAAGAACCTTGATAAAAGGTAAGGGAATCTGCTAACTAGAATAACCAATTTAGAAAAGAACATAAATGTCCTGATCGAGCTGAAAAACACAGCACAAGAACTTCATAAAGCATACACAAGTGTCAATAGTCAAATCAAGCAAGTGGAATAAAGAATATCAGAGACTGAAGATCAACTTAATGAAATAAAGCATGAAGATAGATTAGAGAAAAAAGAATTAAAAGGAACAAACAAAACCTCCAAGAAATATGGTACTATGTAAAAAGACCAAACCTATGATTGATTAGTGTACATGAAAGTGACATGAAGAATGGGAAAAAGTTGGAAAACACATTTCAGAATATTATCCAGGAGAACTTCCCCAACCTAGCAAGACAGGTCAACATTTAAATTCAGGAAAATACGGAGACCACCACTAAAATACTCCTTGAGAAGAGAAACCCCAAGGCACACAATTGTCAGATTCACTAAGATTGAAACAAAGAAAAAAATTGTTAAGTGCAGCCAGAGAGCAAGGTCAGGTTACCAACAAAAGGAAACCCATCTGTCTAACAGTGGATCTCTCTGCAGAAATCCTACATGCCAGAAGACATTAGGGGCCAATGTTCAACATTCCTAAAGAAAAGAATTTTCAACCCAGAATTTAATATCCAGCCAAGCTAAACTTCATAAGGGAAGGAGAAATAAAATCCTTTACAGACAAGGAAATGTTGAGGAATTTTGTCACCACCAGGCCTGCCTTACAAGAGCTTCTGAGGGAAGCACTAAATATGGAAAGGAAAAGCTAGTACCAGCCATTGCAGAAACATACCAAAATATAAAGGCCAAAACACTATGAAGAAATTGCATCAACTAATTTGCAAAATAGCCAGCCAGCATCATGATAATGGGATCAAATTCACACATAACAGTATTAACTTTAAATGTAAATAGGCTAAATGGCTCAATTAAAGGTATAGACTGGCAAATTGGATAAACAGTTAACACCCATATGTGTGCTGCATTCAGGAGACTCATCTCACGTTCAAAGACACATATAGGCTCAAAATAAAGGGATGGACAAATATATATCAAGCAAATGGAAAACAAAACAAAAAAGGAATTGCAATCCTAATCTCTGATAAGACAGACTTTAAACCAACAAAGATAAAATAAGACAAGGAAGGGAATTACATAATGCTAAACAGATCGATGAAACTAGAAGAGCTAACTATTCTAAATATATATGCATCCGGTCCTGCCTGCCGCACCTCTCATTTCTTCTGTTATCTCCAGCCGAAGCCGCACATCCGGCCCGGATCCCCGCACCATGTGCTTCGGCTCGGAGCACTACCAGTGCTCTTCCTCCTCCTACCGCAAGGTGTTCAGGGATGCCTCCCGCCTGTCCGGGCGCCTCTCCGGGGCCGGTGGCGCGGGCGGCTTCCGCTCGCAGTCCCTGGCCCGCTGCAATGTGGCCTCCTCGACCGCCTGCTCCTCGGCCTCGTCGCTCGGCCTCGGCCTGGCCTATCGCCGGCCGCCGGCATCCGACGGGCCGAACCCGAGCCAGGCGACGGCGCGCACCAAGGAGTACAAGATCATCCGCACCAACGAGGAGCAGCTGCAGGGACTCACCGACCATCATCCGCACCAACAAGAAGGAGCAGCTGCAGGGACTCACCGACCGCTTCGCGGTGTTCATCGGGAAGGTGCATCAGCTGGAGACGCAGAACCGCGCGCTGGAGGCCGAGCCATTGGCGCTGCGGCGGCGCCACACCGAGCAGTCGCGGGCCGCGAGCTCTTCCAGCGTGAGCTGCGCGACCTGCGCGCGCAGCTGGAGGAGGCGAGCTCGGCGCGCGCGCAGGCCCTGCTGGAGCGCGGCGGGCTGGCCCAGGAGGTGCAGCGGCTGCTCGCCCTGCGAGGAGGAGGGCCGCGGTCGCGAAGGTGCTGAGCGCGCCCTGAAGGCGCAGCAGCGCGACAGGGAATGCGCCACGCTGGCCCGCCTGGACCTGGAGAAGAAGGTGGACTCGCTGCTGGACGGGCTGGCCTTCGTGCGCCAGGTGCGACGAGGAGGTAGCAGGCGTCGTCACAGGCCGCGGCCGAGGTGGACGTGGCTGTGGCTAAACCAGACCTGAGCTCCGCGCTGACGGAGATCAGCGCCCAATATGAGTCCCTGGCTGCTAAGAACCTGCAGTCCGCCGAAGAAGGGTACAAGTCCAAGTTCGCCAACGTGAAGGAGCAGGCGGCGCGCAGCACCGAAACCATCCGAGCCAGTCGCGAAGAGATCCACGAGTACTGGCGCCAGCTGCAGGCTCACACCATCAAGATCGAGGGCCTGCGCGGGCCCAACGAGTCCTTGGAAAGGCAGATCCTGGAACTGGAGGAGCGGCACAATGCCGAGGTGGCTGGTTACCAGGATGCTTTGGGCAGCTAGAGAATGATCTGAGGAACACCAGGCGTGAGATGGCATGCCACCTTCGGGAATACCAGGACTTGCTCAATGTCAAAATGGCTCTTGACATTGAGATATCAGCTTACAGGAAACTGCTGGAAGGCGAAGAAACATGTTTTAGCACCAGTGGGTTAAGCACTTCGGGGCTGAATCCACTTCCCATTCCAAGTTATCTGCTCCCATCTAGAATCCTCAGTTCTACAAACTTCAAAGTCTCATCCACTGGGCTATCACTTAAGAAAAAGGAAGAGGAGGAGGCGGCATCTAAGGTAGCCTCTAAGAAAACCTCCGAGATAGGGGAAAGTTTTGAAGAAATATTAGAGGAGACAGTCATATCTACTAAGAAAACCGAGAAATCAAATATAGAAGAAACCACCATTTCGAGGCAAAAAATGTAATTCTATTGCTTTGAAAGAGTTAATGCTTAAGAGGGAATGATATGCATTTGACTTGTTAAACAGCCTGTTTCTGAAACATAACACCTGCCACACCACTATGAAATATCTTCAAGGCTTCAGTCTCATATTTAGTATTGAAAACTTACATTCTCTAATAAGAAAACCACCCCTTTGATTAAAGTAAACTGCAGTCCTGGAGCAATCACAGATGAGTTATCTAAGAATACAGCTTTCTGACCTGCTCACGCTTCACAGTGATTGATGATTCATTCAGGTGCAGAGGAATTACAAACTAAGGTGCTAAATCTGTGATCATCGTCATTTGCTGTGAACTGAAATTATTCACACTATCCAGCCATTATCCAGCTAAATAATCTTACTCTAGATACCTAAAACATAAGATCACTGCCAAAGATAAACTAATGGTCCACACCCAGTTCCACTCTGATAGAACTGGTTCACAAATAATAGGTGTTTGTTTTAATGGACACTTTCCACCTCCCTCAATTCCATATATCCTTTTCTTCTATGCAGGAAAAAAAAATAGTCTAGTGTAGTATTCTTCCCTTTTAAACACATTTTGTTTCTTCTCGAAAGAACTTACCCATGTTAGCTCTCTTTGCTCAGTGAGTAAAATTAGTTGCACATTGACCATATCTATGATTCGTGTAGTGACTCATCCCTGCCCGATTAATATTCTTTCAATCCTATAGGTTAAAAAAAATGGCAGTGATGAATTTTAAGGGCTTCCCCCAACAAATAAAATAATGAAAAGCATCCCTAGACTTTAGGCTTTCAGCTTACACAAATCCATTTAATTAGGAGAAAAAAACTATTAAGGATGTAGCTTTTCACCTTTACTTTAGAAGCTCAGTAAATAGTCATTCCAAATAGTGATTAAGCTGAACTTAGATGTAGTAGTATAAGCTAGAAGAAGTGAGTGTTTCTATGAGTGGAAAAAGCCAAGGTGTCATTTATGTGTCAGTTCATTTGTGGTGATATAGAATTAGCCTTTTCATGCCCTTACCCTTAGAATCCACTCATTCCCTTTCCCACTAGTCTAGGTCCTAAAGAGGCCTTGCTTTCACTCTCTTATGCCTTTTACGAGTACTAAGTATAGGATATTTTGTCACCAGAACACAATGCTATTGCCCCAAAGTGAAAGCAACCACTTCTGGTCAATCAACACCACCAGCAAATATAAAAAAGAAATCTTTCTCTTTTCTAAAAGACTTCCCCAACATTTACCCCATGGCTGCACAGCTGGTGGGGTCCTGCCAGAGAGGAAGAGACACTCAGACCAGAGGAGGGGTGTGCATGCACCTACTCTCTTTCTAGAAGTAGATTTTGGACAGTCAGCTCTTAATTTGCTCAACTGCGTAGCATCTATGTTGCCCAGTCTTTCACTTATGCCAAGGTTGATGCAGGATTTGTTCTCTGTCCAGCAGTCACTTCTGCCAGAGCTGAAGAGTTTCCCCGTCTCTCTTCCACATCTCCTTTAAGAGCTCTGGTGATAAGAACATGATGCTTTTACTGAACTTTCTTATCCTAGCACATGCTTCAATTGTTCAAGGAACTTGAAAGATACTTTTCTCTTCCTTACCTTTATCCCATCCCTATCTTTACTCCTCACACTTACTGTAAAACATTAGTAAAATAGGAAATTAAAAGTCACATGAATCCCACCAAAGTAAATATATATATATATATATATATATATCTCCAATACAGGAGCACTCAGATTCATAAAACAAATTATTAGAGACCTACAAAGAGTCTTAGACTCCCACACAATAATAATGGGAGACTTTAACACCTCACTCTCATTATTCAACAGAACAATGGGACAGAAAATTAACAAGGATATTCAGTACTTGAACTCAGTTCTGGACCAAGCAGACCTAATAGACATCTACAGAACTCTCCTCCCTAAGTCAATAGAATATACATTCTTCTCAGTATCACATCACACTTATTCTAAAATTGACCACATATTTGGAGGTAAAAAGCACCTCAGCAAATGCAAAAGAATGGAAATCATAATAAACAGCCTCTCAGACCACTGTGCAATCAAATTAGAAATCAGGAATAAGAAACTCTCTCAAAACCACACCACTACATCGAAATTGAACAACCTGCTCTTAATGACTACTGGATAAATAACAAAATTAAGGCAGAAATGTGTAAGTTTTTTTCAAACCAATGAGAATGAAGACACAAAGTACCAGAATCTCTGAGACACAGCAAAGCAGTGGTTAGGAAGAAAATTATAGCACTAAATGCCCACAGGAGAAAGCAGGAATATCCTAAAATCAACAGCTTAACATCACAATTAAAAGAAATAGAGAAGTAAAAGCAAAGAAATTCAAAGGCTGGCAGAAGACCAGACATAAATAAGATCATAGCAGAACTGAAGGCGATAGAGACACGAAAAACCCTTCAAAAAATAAATGAACCCAGGAGCTAGTATTTTTAAAAGATTAACAAAATAGACGGCTAGCTAGACTGATAAAGAAAAAAAAGAATCAAATACTCACAATAAAAAAAGATAAAGTAATATCAACTGTTATTCACAATTGCTACAAAAAGAATAAAATACCTAGGAATAAAACTTACAAGGGATGTGAAGAACCTCTTCATGGAGAACTACAAAATAATGCTCAGTGAAATAACACGGGACACAAACAAATGGAAAAACATTTCACGTTCATGGATAGAAAGAATCAATATCATGAAAATAACCATACTGCCCAAAGTGAATTATAGATTCAATGCTATTCCCGTCAAGCTACCATTGACTTTCTTCACAGAATTAGAAAAAAACTACTTTAAATTTTATATGGAACCAAAAATGAGTCCGTATAGCCAAGACAATCCTAAGCAAAAAAGACAAAGCTGGACGCATCATGCTACCTGACTTCAAACTATACTGTAAGGCTACAGTAACCAAAACAACATGGTACTGGTACCAAAACAGACATATAGATCAATGGAAGAGAACAGAGACCTCAGAAATAACACCACACACCTACCACCCTCTGATCTTTAATAAACCTGACAAAAACAAGCAATGGGAAAAGATTCCCTATTTAATAAATGGTGTTGGGAGAACTGGCTAGCCACATGCAGAAAACTGAAACTGGACCCTGTCCTTACATCTTAGACAAAAATTAACTCAAGACAGATTAAAGACTTAAAAGTAAGACCTAAAACCATAAAAACACTAGCAGAAAAGGTAGGCAATACCATTCAGACATAGGCATAAGCAAAAACATCATGACTAAAACACCAAAAGCAATTCCAATAAAAGCCAGAATTGACAAATGGGATCTAATTAAACCAAAGAACTTCTGCACGGCAAAAGAAACTATCATCAGAGTGAACAGGCAACCTAGAGAATGGGAGAAAATTTTTGCAATCTACCCATCTGACAAAGGGCTAATATCCAGAATCTGTAAGAAACTTAAACAAATCTACAAATAAAACAAAACAACCCCATTGAAAACTACACAAAGGGTATGAACAGACACTCCCCAAAAGAAGATATTTATGTGTCCAGTAAACGTATGGAAACAAGCTCATCATCCCTGGTAATTAGAAAAATGCAAATCAAAATCCCAGTGAAATACCATCTCTTACCAGTTAGAATGGCAATCATTAAAAAGCCAGGAAACAACAGGTGCTGGAGAGGATGTGGAGAAATAGGAATGCTTTTACACTGTTGGTGGGAGTGTAAATTAGTTCAACCATTGTGGAAGACAGTGTGGTGATTTTTCAAGGATCTAGAACCAGAAAAACCATTTGACCCAGCAATCCTATTACTGGGTATATATCCAAAGAATTATAAATTATTCTACTATAAAGACACATGCACGTGTATGTTTACTGCAACACTATTTACAATAGCAAAGAACTGAAATCAACCCAAATGCCCATCAATTGACAGACCAGATAAAGAAAATGGGGCACATATACAACATGGAATACAATGCAGCCATAAAGACAAATGAGTTTATATCTTTTGCAGGGGTATGAATGAAGGTGAAAACCGTCATTCTCAGAAAACTAACACAGAAACAGAAAACCAAACACCACATGTTCTCACTCATAAGTGGAAGTTGAACAACGAGAACACATGGAAACAGGGAGGGAAACATCACACACCATGGCCTGTCAGTGGCTGGGGGACAAGGGGTGGGACAGCATTAGGAGAAATAACTAATGCATGCAAGGCTTAAAACCTAGATGACAGGTTGATGTGTGCAGCAAACCACTGTGGCACATGCATACCTATGTAACAAACCTGCACATTCTTCACATGTATCCTAGAACTGAAGGTATAATTTTTATAAAGAGAAAAAAATTACTAATAATACTAGACAAACACAAAAACTACTTCAACACAAGACAAAAATGTTTAAAACCCACAGATAACATTATACACAGTGGTAAAATATAAGTCTTGTCCTGACCAACAAGGTGAAATCCCGTCGCTACTAAATATACAAAAATTAGCAGAGTGTGGTGGCAGACCCCTGTAATCCCAGCTACTCAGGAGGCTGAGAGAGTAGAATTGCTTGAATCCAGAAGGTGGACATTGCAGCAAACCAAGATCACATCTCTGCACTCCAGCCTGGGCAATAGAGTGGGATTCTATCTCAAAAACAATAAATAGATAGATGATAGATAGATAGATAGATAGATAGATAGATAGATAGATAGATAGATATTTTCTATGAGATCAGGAACAAGGCAAGGATGCCTACTTTCATGACTTCTATTCAACATTGTACTGAAGTCATAGCCAGATAAATTAATCATGAGAATGAAATAAAATCCAGGCATATTGAAAAGGAAGTTTTACAAGACACACCACCAACCATCAGAAAAACATGAACAATAAACACAATGAGACATCATCTTATCTCACTTAGAATGGGTACAATTTTAACAGAATTACAAATGCCAGTATGAATATGAATGAAGAGAAACATTTATACACTGTTAGTAGAAATTTAAATTAGTACAGCCACTAGGAAAAGATGTATAAAGTGTCCCCAGAAATATCAATACAGCTACCAAATGATTCAGCAATTCCAATGCTGGGTATATATTCCCAAAACTGTAATCAGTATATTGAAGAGACATCTTCAATTCCATATCTAGCAGTATTTACAATAGCTAAGACATAAACCTAAGTGTTTATCAGTGGATAAATGAATTTACAAATGTGACACATATACACAATGAAATATTATCCAGTCATAAAAATGCTAAGATTCTGTTCTTTGCAGCAACATGAATGGAACTGAAGGCTTGTGTTGAGTGAAATAAGCTAGATATTAAAAGATAGCACTACATGTGTTTACTAATACATGGTATTAAAATAGTTGATCTTACGGAAGTGTGAGTGGAATGGTGGTTACTAAAGGCTAGAGGGAGCAAGGGAGAAGGGAGGAAGAAGAGACTGGTTGATGAGCACAAAGTTACAGTTAGGTAGAAGGAATCTATTCCAGGGCACAGTAGGGTGACTATGGTTAAAATTTTTGTATTATGTGTTTTTAGGGAGCTAGGAGAGAGAATTCTGAACATTTTCACCACAAATTAGTAAATGTATGAGATGATGGATATAAGTCCCTTAATTTGATCATACACAGTGTAAAAACTATATCAAAACATCACACCATAGCCCATCTGTATGTACATTCAAAGTGTCATTTAAAAACAAAAATTTTTAAATGAGGTCATCAGCTAAACTTTGGCCATCTAATTGTATAGAAAGATGTACAAATATAGAGAATTATAACTCTCCAGAAGAGAAACCCATAAGAGGAAATCTTCAGTAACAATCAGTACGAGGGTAGGAAACCTACACTATAATTGAGGAATCACTGAAGACTGAGAGTGGACAAGTTTAAGAGTTAACAATTCCACGGGCCTCAGCCTTAGGTCCTCCTTTTCACTATTGAGAGTTTTATCTTCAGAAGCCTCACCGGATTCTTACAATACAGATAAAAAATCTCATCATGTTTCTGGCACAGGGAAGGGAAATGTACCCATTTAAAAAATCACTCAGTGTATTCTGTGCTTACCAAGCTCTGCCATCAGTAAAATTGTTTTAGTAGAGTCGAACCTGCTAAACTTGTCAGAAATTAACCAAGCTGAGGTAAGGGAAATACTAATTTTCAGACTTCTAGTTTTCAATGTGGGAGGAGGGAAACATTCAACTGTAGACCACAGGAGCCCTCCATGTGAGGGAAGGAACATAAGCAACTCCCATCTCTTCTAGCCTTCCTGTTAAACCGGAGGAGATGGGAAGCACAAAGCATTTTTAAAGATAACAACACAGAGACAAAGACTCACTAAAAGTTCCCAAACTCACAGTAATTAAAAAAAAGAAATCCTTATGTTCTCAATAAATGCACCTGGATAAAGTAATGGAGGGGTGGAGATGAGAAGCAATCTACATTTGCTCCCCATATCTGTTCTTCTGACTATAGATGTATCCTCTGGAAAACTTTGTCTATGTAGATCTTATACAAGTAACATTTTGCTGATTTCCATAAAAAGAAGAGACCACTAGAGAATACTGAGTGGCACATCTGAAGAGCACTGTGAATCACTGGAACAGTAGGGACGCTTTGGGAAACTTGACTGCATTTTGTTCATTTTGAAGGTTGGATTATTGGGAGACGTGTATTGTTTACAAGTACTGAGAACATGGAATCCTCCGGGCCAAAGTAGATGAGGTCACATATGAAAACGTTTGGGGCACAGCTGTTCCTATTGTGTTTTCCAAAATTAGATAATTTCCTTTTTCCCTTTGGTGACATTCTTTTCCGTAAGTTCCAAGTCTAGGTCTTGTCCTCCTTCTTCAGTTGACATAAAAATTATATCCCTGGAGAAAGATGAGCTGATGACATTGTTTTCTTCTAGTGATATATTGTGAGCCTCATCCTTCATATGCGGACTCACTCTAGGACTTATCTGTGTAGATGTCTATCTGTCAGCATTATTAACAGTGAAAGAGCAACACACAGGTGAGTAATAGAATGAGGCAGGAGGCTTTCGTTGAAGAGCTGAAGAGCTGCCTTCTCATAATTCACATTCCCATGAATAATAATTAAGTACGGTGGATATATCCAAAAAAAGAAAACTAGTTTTATGACTCTTATGAGGGCATAAATGTGTTACACTTAAAAGAATCTTGGTAATTTTGTAGTATTGTATTTGAGTTGCAATTGTATTTTATTTTTCTTAGTTTAATTTACTATGTTCTTAGGTTAAATTTCATATTTCATAACAAGTCATCTGAACTAATTCTGAAGAAGTTAGTCATCCTTCCTTGTTCTTTTAAATTTAAAAATATCTTAGTATATTTATATTATTTATAACCATTTAAAATTAAGATATCATAAAACCTGAGATTACTTTTCAACATTTTACATTACTTATCTTTTAGCAAATGACCATGAAAATTTTTTGGTTCTATTATGTTACATGAATGCTAATATAGAGACTTTTCTGGTTGTTACACTCTGTCTGGAAATGTTCATTTTGTCATCTATTATATTTTTGTATAGTTAATATCTACATCACAGACATAGAAGCTTGTAATATTAAGCATAATTGCAACTACTTCAATTCAGTTTTTATATTTAATATTTTATTAATATGCTAAGTTGTATTAGGCTAAAATGTTAAGAGTAATATATTTTAGTCTAAAAAATTATTTGCAAATATTTTATTTTAAAAATTATATAAATTTTATATCCATACACTTCTGAAAGTTTCAAATCTGCAATGTGCTTATTGATACTTACATTCACAATATGATAAGCATATTTCACTTTTCTTGTCAAAATTGACAAGTTAGACATGTCTGATTTCGGTAGGGATGGTGCCTTCCCATTGTCTGTTTCAAGGAAGGCCCACAGAATGGACTAAGTTTAACCCAAAACAGAAAGAAAAAAATGATGATTGTTTATTTATGATTAATGAGAGCATAAAACCATCAAGAAAATTTTACAGTACAAAAGTATTATATCTGGGAATGTTAGACAAAGATATTAAAGCATTTTAAATGCTGAAAATTTCTCATTTTATGCATTTAGGGAGGATAATGTCAGAGCAAAAAAACCTCAATAGCGTTTAATCAGTGTATATAAAATGGAAAGATGCATTTCTTCACATTCCAATTCCCGCTAGAAATTTTTTCTCCAAATTTAATATTTAACAGAGTTAATAAGTATGACTTATAATCTCTTTACTGTAACAAGCAGGGACATGATGATTAAAGGAAAAAAAGCCTTGCAATTCTTGAGGTAAAAAGAGTGTCCCACTCACTTATATCTAAGAAGATATAAGTTGAGGTGATCAGAAAACAGCCAAACAAAATATAAACTAAAAATGTTTCCATAGAAGTTTTCAAGTTTTACAAAATTGGCAGCACATGTGTGGGGACCACGTCTGTCCAGTGACTTCTGTGCCTCCTACTTCCGCAGTGATACTTCTCCTGCCTGTGCTTTCCCCAAGGGAAGGTGAGAATTAAATGTCTTGGAATTAGCAATAGGCTTGTCAGCTAGAGTCCTGCTTTCAGCTTCACCCCATGCTAAGTTTAACTTCGAAAGAATTGTTGATGTATTGCAGTCATTCAGTGATATCTAATGCTTACTGTAGTTATTCTTTTGACATTTGCATAGTTTATAAAGACATGTTTATGGCAGTAACTTTGCTGGATAAAGAGATTTTCTTTTCTGAATTTTCCAGCTGACTTTTTGAGGTTGCCACATACAGGTATTCCTATTTATCAACCACCTTCTCAAGTTGGCATCCAAAATACTGTAAATCCCTTATTGCTATTAGAACCAATCACAAGTCTTAAAAGAGGGCTCAACTAACTTAAGAAAATTGGGCATTAAAATAACACTTTTGATTAATATAATAATAAAATAAAAGGGTTTTTCAAATGGATTATATATATATATATATATATATATTTTTTTTTTTTTTTTTTTTTTTTTTTTTTTTTTGAGACAGAGTCTCTGTCACTCAGGTTGGTGTGCAGTGGTGTGATCTCGGCCCACTGCAACCTCCGCCTCTCAGGTTCAAACGATTCTCCTGCCGAGTCGCTGGGATTACAAGTATGTGCTGACACACCCGGCTAATTTTTGTATTTTTTACTAGAGACGGGGTTTCACCATGTTGGTCGGGCTGGTCTGGAACTGCTCACCTTGTGATCCACATGCCTTGGCCTCCCAGAGTGCTGGTATTACAGGAGCGAGCCACCAAGCCCAGTCAGATAATATTTTTAAATCTACAAAAGGCAAGTGGAATGATCACTATTCAAATGTTCTTATTTATAAAAGTAGTAGTTAAATGTTGTCATGAAGATAAGAAAACAGACTTTTATCTAACTACTTTTTAGTCAAAGGAACATAGTCCTTCAATGCAAATAGCTTTTGGATTTTTGAAAATGGCTCTTTTCTTTCATTATGCCCATCTTCTGTTCTTCAGATATCTGGTTCAAGCCCACACACTTTATGATGTCCTTTGTTCTTACTGCATTAAACTGTGTTAATTCTCTCGCATTATTGATGATTATGGTTACACCTTGGGGCTTTCAATAGTGACAGTAGTCCTAGGTGGAAGCCGGTATAATGAGAGTAAACTTGATCTGCATTGATTGTTCCCAGGAGTGCTCAAAGGCTTCTTCCTCAGCCCTGGCCATCTCTAGTTGTCACTTCACACAATAAGAGCCAATTTGAATTTTTGGATTTTGGATTTTTTAATGTAACAAATATAACTCAATTCTTTATTGCACTCTGATCAAAATGTAAGTAACTTCACATTGACAAGGCTTTGGTTTTTATAACTCCTAGTTTGTTAACCTATTTTTGCAAATCCCACAATTTTTTTATAATGAAGTTGCCAGAATTATATTTTTTAAAGTTTCTAAATGTTAAAATGTGGACAAGGGTCAATAACTTTTTTGATATGTCAATAGCAACTCAGTTTAGTTCTGGCATTTGAGATAATGTTTTAAATGCATGATAAAAATGAGTAATAAAATCAGTGATTTTTACACCACAGTCTGTGGGGACCATGATCCTTTCCTGGCCTGGCTCAGTAGCCATGCCTTGCAGATTGTTATGGAGAAACACATCATTTCATATTCCAGAAAATCAAGTCTTTTTTAGTGTGTGATGGTTACTTACAGAGTAAAGGACATGAATTAGAGGGAGTGAGCTGAATATCTGTTGCTAGTAAGAGAAAAAAGCACTAAAATTATTATCAATGTCACTTTATGTAATTATTTGTACTATCTGTTTCTAATGTTTGCCTTATATCCTGGAAAATATAGTATTAAAATTACATAAAATAGTTAATAAAACATTGTACACATATTAGTAGTCTATATCCAACTAGTCTGTTAATGGTACTGGTGTGTGAGCTTAATATTTGAAGAACATTAAGCCATTAATTCAATGTGATCCCACAATTGTTTCTGGTTCCAAATTGCTAGTAGAACCCAACTGTGCTGAGGATGCCAGTGTATAATGCTAGGAACTCTGTGTTGTTTGGTTCTTGCAGCTAAAATAAATGTGTTCCCTTATTAGAGTAAACCTTTGAAAAAATTACTTAACCAACTATGCCATCATATAGACACTAAAATATGTAAAATCATATATATGATGCAGCTTTAGGGCAATTTTTACCCCAGCCATCGATTCCTGATTATTAGGCAGAAATGTGAATTGTCAAAAATTTGGCATTGCCCACAGACGTATGTTTACAGGACAGTAGAGTGATAAGTGACCTGGAATATAGAGTTGGACACACTCTCATCTCATAGGAATCTGAGTGAATAGCGTGGTTTCTATTTCTCCATGTTATGAAGCTAAACTGTTCTAAGTCCTGGATTAAATTCAATTGCTAGAATATGATTCCTGAATTCAAGCTAGGTAACACGAGATAGCAATGGCAGAATTGCTTTGTAAAATTTTACAAGATATTCTGATATTGGAGATATTCTGAGAAAACCTTAGGGGAATTATCTTCATTGTTAGAGAGGGTATTTTTTTCTGGGTATGTGAGAGTATCCCTGCAGTAAGTGACATCTCAGAGAAAAGATCAACATAGGTTATTTTGATGCAACCTCATGGTTTTCATAAAGTGATTAATGTAGTGATTTTTTTTCTTGACAATTGAGTGGTGACAATCTTGTACTGAGTGGAAGAGGGTCCCATAAGACATCTCAGGGATAGAAAGTAAACTTGGAGAAAGCCAGAAATGTAGTTATTCTTTTTAGATTACCATTTACTTCAACTGTACAAATTCTATTGCATAATTTTATGTCTTTCACAATTCTGTCTGCTAAATATAAAATGAGAAAATATAAAATGATAATATCATTTCTAGAAAGAGAGGCCTTGGTACAATAGAAGTTGAGAAATTGTGCACTCTGCACAGGCATAGATGTGTCAATGTTTTTTGTATATGAGTTATTTGATGTAGAATATAGTGCAGAGGTTGGATTATGCAGAATGTATATGAGATAGTCAGAGCTATCAAAAAGTAATGGCTAAAATTACAATGGTAGTGGTCATATGGATCACTAAAGAAAAAGACATTGGTAATGTGAAATTTATTTTTTCCCAGCTTAGGAAATACGTTTCTTTGCCATTAAGATGAACACACTTTCCACTTACCTTGTGCTTAAAAGTGTCTTTTTGTCCCAAGCTGCCATTGGACTTTCAGCCAACAGCTTATGTCTTTTCTTCCATATTTTCACATTCCTTCAGCATCGCAAACCTAAGCCCCATGACTTGATCAGCTGTCACTTGGCCTTCATTCATGTACTGATGCTCCTCACTGCACTGGATGTTGTCCCTCTGCTTGAATCACTACCTTTTGAGAATGACTTCAAATGTAAGTCATCATTCTACATAAACAGAGTGATGAGGGGCCTAAGCATCTGTACCACCTGCCTCCTGAGTGTCCACCAAGCCAGCACCATCAGCCCTAGAAATATCTGGTTGGCAAGATTTAAACATAGATTCACAAATAACATTGTCAGTGTCATCTTTTTGTTTTGGCCACTCAATTTGTCTCTCAATAGTAACATAATGCTCTTCACTGTGGCTTCTTTCAACATGTCACAGGCCAGTCTACTTCAGATCACTACATACTGCTCATTTTCTCCCATGAACTACATCATCAGGGGAGTGTTTTCTACTCTGAAAGTATCAAGAGATTTCTTCCTTGTAGGAATTATGCTGCTGTCAGGCATGTACATGGTGATTCTTTTGTCCAGGCATCAGATGCGATCCCAGCACCTCCACAGCACCAATCTATCCTCAAGATCCTCAGCAGAGAAAAAAGCAACTCAGACCATCCTGTTGCTGGTCAGTTTCTTTGTGGTCATGTATTCAGTGGATGTCATCATCTCATTCTCTTCAACCTTCTTATGGACATATAACCCAGTCGTCCTGAATGTGCAGAACCTGGTGGGCAATGTCTATGCTACTGTTGCTCCATTTGTACAAATCAGCTCTGATAAAAGAATAGGTGAAACTCTTCAAAATATACAATCAGAGTGCTATAAACCTTTAACAAGTTAGTAATAAAAAAATTCTAAAAAATAAATTCTTCTCCTCTGAATTGTTTAAATAATCCAATATTTATTTGATCTGATTTAAATAAAATGTGTGGGACACCCTTTGATTATATTTAAATACTTTTGAAATGGATGCATCCAAGGACTATGCAATTTCTTTAGTTCAGTGTCCACCGTAAGTCGATAGTTCCCTGTCCAGACTCTTACACACTTACCTTCATTTAATCTGAGTAGAAAAATTTTTTTGTCATCTTCCAGTATGCCCTTAACAATGTGCCAATGGTAGTGAATTTTCTCAATATTTTTACTTTTGATTTTAATCCACTCTTATTAAGAAAAGGTACTCTAGCTAAATATCCAATTTTCTTTTATGCCATTCTTGTCCATTCAAACTTTTTTGACTGGAAAAGTTATGTCAATTTGAATTTTTTGTTTAATCTAGTATTCATTTTAAAAGCATTTTTAATAAAATTGGCATGTGGTGAGATATTATTTCAATCATGCTTTTTTCTCACATTTATTGAGGAATGATTAATAAATAAAATCATGTGTATTTACGATGCATAATGTGATGTTTTGATATATGTGTATATAGTGAAATTATTACCACAATCAAGCTAAATGACTGTCTATCACTTCCTATAGTTATTTTATTTTGTCTGTGTGTGGTGAGAACACTTAAGATATAGATAGATAGATAGATAGATAGATAGATAGATATAGATATTTATTTATTTATTTTATTATTTTTTTTTTTTTTTGAGACAAAATCTTTCTCTGTCACCAGGCTGGAGTGCAGTGGCTCAATCTCAGTTCACTGCAATCTCTGCCTCCCTTAGTAGACACAGGGTTTCATCGTGTTGGCCAGGATGTCTCCATCTCTTGGCCTTGCGATCTGCCCACCTCAGCCTCTCAAAGTGCTGGAATTATGGGTGTGAGCCACTGTGCCTGGCCAAGATCTAAATTCTTAATAATATTCCCTTTTATAAACCTTATTATTAACTCTAGTCTCCATGCTGTTCATTAGGTCCCCAGTATTCATATAATTCAGTTATGCACCATTTGATTAATACCTCATTACCACAAACCCCATCTTCTGGTCATCAACGTTCTACTTTACATAACTATAATTCAAACCCTTTTAAAGATTCTATGTGTAACATAGATAATTCAGTGTTCATCTTTCTCTTCTCCTAAAGAAATACAGGAGATGTCATCAAATGGGCCAACATTTGCATTATGGGTATTCCAGAATGAGTACAGAGAGAGAAAGGCAGAAAATTTATTTAAAGAAATACTGAATGAACACTTCCCAAATTTTAGGAAAGGTATTAAAAAATAAAAGTTTTCTATATGTTAATTAAAATAAACCCTAAGATTCACACCAACACATTTAAAGCAAGCAGTTAAAAGGCAAACATAAGGAGAATATTGAAAATAACAAGAGGACAGTGATTTATTACATGCAAGGAATCACAGAAAAGATTACTGGCAGGTTTCTCAGTAGCAGCATTGTAGGAAGAAGGTAGTGAGATGATAATTTCAAGGTTTAAAAGAAAACAAACGTCAAAACAAATAAAAAACAACGGAAAACAAAACAAAGAAATATAAACCCAGACTTCTACATCTGATGAAATTGTTTTACAAAAATATGGGAAAAATTAAGACATTTCCAGGCAAACAAAACCTAGAGAGTAGTTGTTTATTACCCCTAGACCTGCCCTGCAAAAATGCTAAAGAAAATCCTTCCTTCAGGTTAAAATAAAAAATTCGTTTATAAAAGGTACCCCAAACCATATGAAAATATGAAGTTATCCAGTAAAGTTAAACACATTGACAAATATTCTTTTTTCTTAAAATTATATTTTAAGTTCTAGGGTACATGTGTGGATCATGCAGGATTGTTATATAGGTATACACATGCCATGGTGGTTTGCAGCATTCATCTCCCCATCATCTACATTAGGTATTTCTCCTAATGTTATTTCTCCCCAATCCCCCCACACCCTGCAGTCTCTCCCCTAGCCCCTCCACTCCCCCCACAGGTCCTGGTGTGTGATGTTACCCTCCCTATGTCTATGTGTTCTCATTGTTCAACATCCACTTATGAGTGAGTACATGCAGTGTTCTGTTTTCTGTTTTCGTGTCAGTTTGCTGAGAATGACCACCTTCATCCATGTTGCTTCAAAGGGCATAAACTCATCCTTTTTTATGGCTGCATAGTATTCCATGGTGTATATGTGCCACATTTATTATATCCACTCTATCACTGATGGGCATTTCAGTCAGTTCCAAGTCTTCACTATTATAAAAAGTGCCCCAATGAACATATATGTGCATGTATCTGTATAGTAGAATGATTTATAATCCTTTGGGTATATACCCAGTAACGGGATTGGTGGGTCTAATGATATTTTTATTTCTAGATTCTTGAAAAATCACCAAACTGTCTCACAAAGGTCGAACTAAATTACATTCCCACCAACAATGTAAAAGTGTTCCTATTTCTCCACATGCTCTCCAGTGTCTATTGTCTCCATATTTTTTTAATGATCACCATTCTAACTGGTGTGAGGTGGTATCTCAATGTGGTTTTGATTTGCGTTTCTCTAATGACCAGTAATGATGAGCATTTTTTCATATGTTTGTTGGCTGCATAAATGTCTTCTATTGAAAAGTGTCTGTTCATATCCTTTGCCCACATTTTGAAGGGGTTGTTTGTTTTTTCCTTGTAAATTTGTTTAAATTCTTTGTAGATTCTGGATATTAACCCTTTGTCAGATGGGTAGATTGCAAAACGTTTTTCACATTCTGTTGGTTGCCAGGTCACTCTAATGATAGTTTCTTTGCTGTGCAGAAGCTCTTCAGTTTAATTAGATCCCATTTGTCTATTTTGGCTTTTGTTGCCATTGCTATTGGTGTTTTAGTCATGAATTCCTTGCCCACGCCTATGTCCTGAATAATATTGCCTAGGTTTTCTTCTCAGGTTTTTATGGTGTTAGATCTTATGTTTAGATCTTTAATCCATCTGGAGTTAATTTTTGTATAAGGCGTAGGGAAGGGGTCCAGTTTCAGTTTTCTACATATAGCTAGCCAGTTCTCACAACACCATTATTAAATAGGGAATTCTTACCCCATTGCTTGTTTTTGTCAGGTTTGTCAAAGATCAGGTCATTGTAGATGTGTGGTGTTACTTACAAGGCCTCTGTTCTGTTCCATTTGTCTTCATCTCTGTTTTGGTAGGAGTACCATGCTGTTTTGATGACTGTAGCCTTATAGTATAGTTTGAAGCCTCCAGCTTTGTTTATTTTGCTTAGGATTGTCTTGGCTATGTGGGTTCTTTTTGGTTCCACATGAAGTTTAAGGTGTTTTTTTCCAGTTCTGTGAAGAAGGTGAATGGTAGCTTGAAGAGGATAGCACTGAATCTGTAAATTACTTTGGGCAGTATGACCATTTTTACGATATTGATTCTTCCTAACTTTGAGCATAAAATGTTTTTCCATCTGTTTGTGTCCTCTCTTACTTTCTTGAGCAGTGGTTTGCAGTTCTTTTTCAAGAGGTCCTTCACATTCCTTGTCAGTGGTATTCTCAGTTGTATTCTCTTTGCAGCAATTGTGAATGGGAGTTCACTCATGATTTGACTCTCTGTCTGTCTTTTTTTTGGTGTATAGGAATGCTTGTGATTTTTGCAGATTGATTTTTTATCCTGAGACTTTGCTGAAGTTGCTTATCATCCTAAGGAGATTTTGGGCTGAGACAATGGAGTCTTCTAAATATACAATCATGTCATCTGCAAATAGAGATAATTTGACTTCCTCTTTTCCTAATTGAATAAATACTCTTTATTTCTTGCCTGATTGCTCTAACCAGAACTTCCAATACTATGCTGAATAGGAGTGGTGAGAGAGGGCACTTTTGTCATGTGTCAGCTTTCAAAGGAAATGCTTCCAGTTTTTGCCCATTTGGTATGATATCGGCTGTGGGTTTGTCGTAAATAATTTATCATAAATTGGGTTTGTCATAGATTATTTATTATTTTGAGATACATTTCATCAATACCTAGTTTATTAAGAGTTGTTAGCATAAAGGCTGTTGACTTTTGTCAAAGGCCTTCTCTGCATCTATTGAGATAATCATGCGGTTTTTGTTTTTGATTTAGATTTGTATGTTTAACCAGCCTTGCATTCAAGGGATGAAGCCGACTTGATCATGCTGGATAAGCTTTTTGATATGCTGTTGGATTCAGTTTGCCAGTAGTTTATTGAAGATTTTTGCATCAATGTTCATCATGGATATTGGTCTAAAGTTTTCTTTTTTACTTGTGTGTCTGCCAGGTTTTGGCAACAGGATGATGTTGGTCTCATCAAATGAACTAGGGAGAATTCCCTTTTTTTGTATTGCTTGGAATAATTTCAGAAGGAATGGTACCAGGTTCTGCTTGTACCTCCAGTTGATTTCAGCTGTGAACTCATCTGGTCCTGGACTTTTTCCGGTTCGTAGGCTATTAATTGCTGCCTCAACTTCAGACCTTTTTATTGGTCTACTCAGGAATTCAACTTGTTCCTGCTTTCCTCTTGGGAGAGTGCATGTGTCCCAGAATGTAACCACATCTTCTAAATTTACTGGTTTCTGTGCATAGAGATGTTTGTAGTAATCTCTGAAGGTAGCTCCTATTTATGTGGGATCAGTGGTGATACCTCCTTCATCATTTTTTATTGAATCTATTCAATTCATCTCTCTTTCCTTTTTTATTGGTCTGGCTATTGGTCTGGTTTTTTTTTTTAATTTTTTTCAAAAAACCACCTCCTGGATTTATTAATTTTTGAAGGGTTTTTTTGTGTCTCTATCTCCTTCAGTTCTGCTCTGATCTTAGTTATATCGTGTCTTCTGCTAGCTTTTGAATTTGTTTGAACTTTCTCCCTAGTTCTTTTAATTGTGATGTTAGGGTGTTGATTTTAGATCTTTCCTCTTTTCTCATGTGGGCATTTAGTGCTATAATTTTTTTTCTAGACACTGCTTTAAATGTGTCCCAGAGATTCTGGTTTGTTTTGTCTTCATTCTTATTGGCTTCAAAGAACATCTTTATTTCTGCCTTCATTTCATTATTTATCCAGTATTCATTCAGTAGCAGGTTGTTTGGTTTCCATGTAGTTGTGTGGTTTTGAGCGAGTTTCTTAATCCTGAGTTCTACTTTGATTGCACTGTGGTCTTAGAGAGTATTTGTTATGAATTTCATTCTTTTGCATTTGCTCAGGAGTGATTTACTTCCAATTACGTGGTCAGTTTTTGAGTAAGTGAGATGTGGTGCTGAGAAGAATGTATATTCTATGGATTTGGGGTGGAGAGTTCTGTAGATGTCTATTAGGTCTACTTGGTCTAGATCAGAGTTCAAGTCCTGGATATCCTTAATTTTCTATCTCATACATCTGTCTAATATTGACAGTGGAGTGTGACAGTCTCCTGCTGTTATTGTGTGGAAGTCTAAGTCTTTTTGTAGGTCATTTAGCACTTGCTTTATGTATCTGGGTACTCCTGTATTGAGTGCATACATATTTAGGATAGTTAGCTCTTCTTGTTGCATTGATCCCTTCACCATTATGAAATGCCTTTCTTTGTCTCTTTTGATCTTTGTTGCTTTTAAGCCTGTTTTATCAGAGAGTAGGGTTGCAACCGCTGCTTTTTTTGCTCTTCATTTGCTTGGTAAGTCTTCCTCCATCTTTTTATTTTGAGCCTATATGTGTCTTGCATGTGAGATGAAGCTTCTAAATATAGGACACTGATGAGTCTTGACTCTTTATCCAGTTTTCCAGTCTGTGTCTTTTGATTGGTGCATTTAGCCGATTTACATTTAAGGTTAATATTGTTATGCATGAATTTGATCCTGTCGTTTTGATGCTAGCTGGTTGTTTTGCCCATTAGTTGATGCAGTTTTTTTCATTGTGTTGATGCTCTTTGCAATTTGATACATTTTTACAGTGGCTGGTACCGGTTGTTCCTTTCCATGTTTAGTGCTTCCTTCAGGAGCTCTTGTAAGTCAGGCCTGGTTCTGATGAAATCTCTCAGCAATTGCTTGTTCATAAAAGATTTTATTTCTCCTTTGCTTATGAAACTAGTTTGGCTTGATATGAAATTCTGGGTTGAAAGTTGTTTTCAATAAAAATATTGAATACTGGCCCCCACTCTCTTCTGGCTTGTTGGGTTTCTGCTGAGAGATTTGCTGTGAGTCAGATTGGTTTCCCTTTGTGAGTGACCTGACCTTTCTCTCTGGCTGCCCTTAGCACTTTTTCCTTCATTACAACCCTGGTGAATCTGGCGATTATGTGCCTTGGGGTTGCTCTTCTCGAGGAATATCTTTGTGGTATTCTCTGTATTTCCTGAATCTCAATGTTGGCCTGACTTGCTAGATTGGGAAAGTCCTCCTGGATAATATCTGAAGAGTGTTTTCCAGCTTGGTTTCAGTCTCCTCATCACATTCAGGTACATTGATCAAACATAGATTTGGTATTTTCACATAATCTCATATTTCTTGTAGGCTTTTTTTGTTTCTTTTCTCTTTTTTCTGCAATCTTGCTATCTCATTTTATTTCATTGAGTTTTTTTAAATTTTTATTCTCATAATCATGGAAAATCAGGCCAAAAATAAAGTCAGAAATTATTCAAGAATGTCAGATCCGCTTTATTTTTATAAGATAGATAAAAACAAATAAAATATTTGTTTTTGTAAAGGATGTCACACAGGTTTTCTTTAGACTATAAATAGCAGGAACCATTTCCTACATATGTTCCAAATAATAAGTGATACTAAATGCTCAATCAATATTTCTTCAATAACAAGCCAGCACTAGTATCGGGTGTTAGAAATAAAAAATCTTAAAATTATTTCAATTATTCATCTTGAAATAAAATTTAAAGATCTTTTTTGTTGTGATTTTTCATCAGGTATGCATGCATGATGAGGCATAACTGACCAACACATAACATTCCAGACTAAAGATGGGGTCCTTGTCCCATGGTCATGAAATATTAGGGCTCACAGACACTTTGAAAAGTGAGAAAAATAAAATTTATTAAGCAAAAAGGATAAAGAGGAACCAGGGACCCTCAGCAGAGCAAGAGTCCTGCTAGCATAGGCTTCCCGCCTCACAGATTGAATTCCAGGTTCCGTCCAGGAAGGGAAGAGACCAGGCTCCCCACACTGCAAACAGCACAGACTTCCCGAGGCTCCACTCCAGTGCTCACTCCTAGTGTGCAGGCCTGATGGAGGTTCTCTGATGACCCCTTTACACTCAGCTGCCTCATTCCTCCCTTTAAAGAAGTACATCAATTGCTGTTAGAATAAGGACACTGCTTCCTACTGTCAGGGGCAGTTTTGGAAAAACAGCACTCAGAGTCCCCTCTGAGGCCTATCTAAAGGTCCCTGGCAGAAGGGGTCATTGTCCGAGGCTCCAGCTGCATGACCATTCAAAGTTTGATGGCTGAAGGTGAGACAACACACACCAGATTATTAGAAAACATGTATCAAAACAAAATGAGCCAGGTGTGGTGGTTCGCGCCTGTAATCCCAGCACGTTTTGGAGGCTAAGGCAGGTGGATTGCCTGAGGTCAGGAGTTTGAGACCAGCCTGACCAACATAGTGAAACCCTGTCTCTATTAAAAATACAAAAAATTAGCTGGGCATGGTGGCAGGCTCCTGTAATCCCAGCTACTAGGGAAGCTGAGGCAGGAGAATCACTTTAACCTGGGAGGTGGAGGTTGGTGGGCCGAGATCTCGCCATTGCCCTCCAGCCTGGGCAACAAGAGAGAAACTCTGTCTTAAACAAAACAAAACAAATCGAAGCGAATCAAAACAAGGGGAGGGGTAAGGACCGCTCAGAAATCCCAAGGCCTTTTACCAGTTTGCACAGGGAGGCCAAAAACCCCACTGGTTTAAAAACAAAAACAAAAACACACTTGACCCTTTGGCCAGCATGTTTTGCTTCTGGGTTCCCTTCCCCTGAGCCCAATCCTAAGTCAACCAGTTTAAGGTTTGAAAAATTAACTTTTCTCAGTTTGGAGGATGCATCTGAGGAAAGTGTCTCATAGTATAGAGACAGAATTACCTCTCTGTGAAGAGAGGACAGAAGAGGAGAAAGAAAAAGATATTTTTTCAAAGGCATCCCAGGGTTTCACAATGCATTTCAAAGGGGTACAGATGCAAGATGGGTGGCTACCCATCTAAAAACAGGGGAGCCGGCACACCTGGTTCCCTTCTCTTCCTAGTAGATACACCCTGGGTATGTGAGGGAGAGAAGGGGGTCCTCTTTCCCTCTTCTGTCCTTGCATCCCTGAGTCCCAGCAACCTTGGCAGGTGCCACCCATAGGTGCCAAAGCAGCTTGCATTCATGAAGCAGGGAGGCCCTAGGGAATAAGGATTATCCACTCTCACCCATGTCTCTATCCCACCTACTCTCAGTAGCCTTGGAGTTCCCTAGACCTCACTGATGCCCTGGATACTGCTCACCCATGAAAAGGAATATAATGGATGAGACTGGAGACCATTATTCTCAGTAAAGTAACCAGGGAACAGAAAACCAAACATCTTAGGTTTGCACTCATAAGTGGGAACTAAGCTATGAGGATGCCAAGGCCTAAGAATGATACAATGGATTCTGGGGCCTTGGGGGAAAGGGTAGGAGGTGGGTGAGGGATAAAAGACTACACATTGGGTAGTGTACACTGCTCAGGTGATGGGTGGACCAAAATCTCAAAACTTGCCACTAAAGAACAAGAAAGCAGAAAGCATTTTCTACATATGTTCCAAATAATGTGATATTAAATGCTCAATCAATATTTCTTCAATACCAAGCCAGCACTAGTACCAAGTGTTTTAAATAAAAACAGCAAAATCATTTCAATTATTCATTTTGAAATAAAATTTAAAGAACTACCTTTTTTTGTGGTGGTGATTTTGTTGTGGTCTAACCAAACACCTGTTCCCCAAAAACGTACTTAAATAAAAAAAATATATACAAATGCAAATACAAAAAAATTTCTCAAGGATAGAAAAAAGAGGTCTTATGAATCTGTAAGACATATTTCTGTCAGCATGCCTAATAGATTTATGTATTTATGTCTTGTGTATGCAATTTTTCTCTACTATAAATGGAAAGCTCTAATTCATTGACTTAAATAAAAATATAAGTATGTAAATCAACCATTTTATCAATAAGAATAGACAAATGCTTTATCACATGTATGTGACTTGAGTAAAATCTTTTATAAATAAGCTGGCTTTCAAGTTATTAAAAAATATTAGAAATGCTGTAATAATTTCCAGCATTTTTGTTTGCATTTGTTGATCAAGTGATTTCATGCTTACGCCTGCAGAATACTATAAGACTTGTTACAAGGGTTATAAAACTATAAAACCCCCAGCCCAAGATAGAATGATCTTCGCTTGTGTAATTTTTGATAAATAAGACATGGAATAATTTGATTTAAAGAAAATATCTACATTCTGAGTTATTGGTAAAAATACCCTTATATTTATCCCTAAGAAAATTGCTTAAACAGGCTGGGCATGGTGGTTCACGCCTGTTATTCGCGAGTACTCTGAGAGGCCGAGGAAGGCCCGATCACCTCATCAGAAGTTCAAGATCAGCCTGGCCAACATGGTGAAACCCTCTCTCTATTAAAAATACAAAAAATTAGCCTGTGTGGTGGCTGGTGCCTGTAGTCCCAGCTACTTGGAGGCTGAGGCAAGAGAATCACTTGAACCCAGGAGGCAGAGGTGGTAGTGAGCCTGGGCAATAAAAGCAAAACTGTCTCAAACAAAAAATAAAAATAAAAAATAAAGAAAATTACTTAAGCTCCTGAAATAAAAATGGTTAACAGGGAATTTACTTTGAAAACTATCACAGTTTCATAATCTAGATAAAATATTAAATAATTTTGTAAATGTAATGGAATAAATGGTTGTCAACATACATGTCATATGATTTGGCATATATGGTTATTAACAGATATTAACTAGCTGGGTAATTTCCAATTTAAAAAATGTAAGAAAACATTTTTTAAACGTTCTTATTAGAAAGTAAATTATCTTTGTCTAATTCAAACCTTCCATAAAAGTTATGTATAAAATGAGGTAAAAGGAACCAGGAAATATGAGATGTAAAGAAAGTTAAAGATATAAAGAGGTATTTTTGATAAAGAAGGTGGAAAAAAAAGCAATTTTATGTAAGAAGGAATTTCATGTGGTAAATTTTTTGTCCTAAAATAAAATGACCAGGTTGTTTAAGAAAGATAATATTTAGGCAAAACAGAAAGGCTAAGCATGTTGTGAATCATCTATGTAAATTGTAATAAGATTAGTTAATAGTAACGTTGTTGTTGCTGTTTTTAGAAAACAGGGTGGTATAATTTAGTTGGATATGAGTAAGAAGAAAATCACAATAGTCTTTCTAGAGGTGGGTCTTTTATATTAACAAAATTGCATGAAAACAAACAATAATTGGTTAAAACAAGATTTTATTTAAAATGTTTAAAAGATTTTATTTAAAATATTTATTTATTTATTTGAGACAGAGTCTCACTCTGTCACCCTGGAGTGCACTGGTACAATTTCAGCTCACTGCAAACTTTGCCTTCTGGGTTCCAGCAATTCCATCTGTATTTCTGTCCATAAATCATGGGCTTTCCTAACTCCCTGGCTCAAGTTTAACAATTCAATAAAACTACTTACAGAACTTAGCAGAGAAACTTTACCTATGTTTACCAGGTTATTATATAGGATACACCTCAGAAAAATCAAATGAAAAAAAATTGTAGAGGACAGAGTAAAGTGGGGAAAAGGATGGGGTGGGTAGTCAATCTTGGTAAACAGGCATGGTTAAGAACTCTCCATCCTTTGTGTTCTGCAGAAAGAGTTTACAGCAAATACCCTTTTCATTATGACTTAGATGATCCTTCCTCTTTTAGGTGTCACAAATGCACAAACTCTCTAATTTTTCATTTTCACCTTATAAACGATTTTGTCTTCAGTGTTCAGAACAAAATACCTGTTAAATACACTGCATAAGTTTCTCTCCTTTCCCCAGCTTCCCGGACTCTGCTCTGCTTTCAGTCTGAGCCAAAATACAAACTCTGTTTCTACCCCTCCTAAGAACAGGCTGCCTTTTGGGTGCAACATTCCCTAAGCCTGACTCTGATCTTGCCATTCTCCGCTCTTCCTCCCACCTTCCTTCTCATGTTGTTTGCTCCTCCATATAAACAGCCCTTTTCTCCCTCTTTTGAGATACTTATAGATCTGATGCTTGGTGCTTTCCCATTGCAATGCTCCTTTAGAATTAAGTCATGTTCTACCTACATCTAAATTTGTTTGACAATATCTCAAAACAGCCTCAAGACAATAACAATTGCAGAGGACCTCACAACCCACCTCCCATCTCCACTCTCACACGTCTGCCTGTGCATTCCCAGCTTCCCAGGGCTCTGCAGCTTCTCTCAGTATACAGGCCCCTTCTATGGCTGCTGTGAGCAGGCTGGGACCCCTGCAGGGAAGGATCCCCAGGAAGAAAAGACTGTGCTATTCATGAACTCCTCTGACACGTGTTAATACTAATAGTGCATTGATTTCAAATGCATATGCAGCAATTTGGGGGGTGGAAATATTTTTTTTAAAAAAACTGAAAAGTTATCTTTAAAATCTAAAAAATTTAAACTATTGTTTTAAAAGCCTTACAGAGGCCAGGCGTACCTGTAAATCCCAGCTACTTAAAAAATTTAATTAAGGAGGGAGGCTGAGGCAGGAGAACGGTTTGAACCCAGGAGGTGGAGAATGCAGTGAACCGAGATCGAGCCACTGCACTCCAGCCTGGCAACAGAGTGAGACTCATCTCAAATCAAACAAACAAAAGCCTTACATAGTTCACAGCTATCAGCCCACACTAAGCTGGTATCTGTGTGTGGGCAGAAGGAGCCTTCACTTTGGAGTGGTTTCTATAACTCCGTTTACATGAAAACGGACACAAGAGTGTAAGACTGTGTTGTTGCCCTGACAAGGCCCCATTCTTTTCTAGGATGTGCAGCCTTAGTTGTCCTTGAGTTAACTGGAATTGAGGTGTTTCTTCTTTTGAAAACACTAGCTTTACTATTTCTTTAGCAGGAGAGGTGGTATCTTCCTGTCTTTTTTGATGAGGGGTGCGGATGTTACATTACCCCTCATTACTTCCTTCAGGAGAGGATGGCCTTAGAGCGCTGAAGACGAATCAAATCATCAGCACTCAAAGACCTGTTCTTGTGGGCAGTAGAGAAGACTTCGTCTCCTTCCATCCTTGAAAAAGCCTAAGAATGTCAAATAGAAAAGAGGTACAATTTTAAAAAGGGTTCCAACCTTATAACTATCACCACTGATGATAAGCCACACATGCAGACTCCTTTAGATAGTTCAGCTACAGCTACTGAGGCTCTGAGGTTTACACTGCCAACAATAGTTCAGCTACAGCTACTGAGGCTCTGAGGTTTACACTGCCAACTTCTGGCAGCTCACTACAGTAATCACCTTTCAGGGCTAGAATTAGATTGCTGGAGCAAAGGAAAGCTTGCTTTATTAAGTTACTTAAAAATTGGGCTCCCAAAAATGTCACAGTACTGTGACAGGCTTCTAACAGTATCATCTGTTACCTATGCACTTGCTCCTTAAACATAATGAACGCACACTTTTGCAAAAAGTCAATTTATTAATGTAATCAAATTCTACCCAATCTATAAGTTATCATACACTCAAAGCAAATTTTAACGAGGCAGGCATGTGCTGGATTGTACTGAAATGTAAACGAAGTCTAATGACTAAAGCATCAAAAGGCACTACTTCACTTGCACTAATTATGGTAGAAAAATGTATTATTTCAAAATACTTCCATGTTGCCACAGAACATGTCTATTTTAAATGTTCATCCTTGTCAGCTGTGAGTAATTTTGCTGTGTACTTACCAAAAGTCACAAATATTAGTTTGTCCTATAAAAGTTATCATTTCCAGTAAAATCCCATGTACTTCCTGCATCCAGTCCTTGAGACACGCACAACCTCATACAGTCTAAGTGCAGGCCTCTCGGCTTAGGCACTAATGGTTTGTCTAACAAACCCATGGGACTGACTGCACTGTGGTATACACCGCAGAAAATGACATAAATTTGCAAACCGAGTAATAAAAAGTAGTCAATAGGGGTAACTGCATTATGTATGTAGACCTCAGTAGAAATAAAATGGCAAGAAATCATTTATGTGCGATTATTTGCAAAGGCAAAGGTTCAAATTCATTAATAATTAAATTTTGATTAAAACATTCTGAATTATGGTCACAAAAGAGATAATATCTATACTTTTGAAATAAAGTGAATCTTTATAAAAACCATAAAAGACATAGGAAACAGAATGCCAAAAGGTTAATAAGCTCTTCAGTATATTAGTTAATTTTGAAGCTTTCCATTTTTCTAACCATTACTTAATATGACCTAGTCACAGATGTCGGCATTGGTGTTTGACTGAAAACCCACTTAGTGACTTCGCAGCCTTACCTGCAGCTCCCATGCTCTTTCTCTCTCAAGAAGGTAAACTGGCAAACGCAGGCCATGCTTGTGTGCCAAGGCACGAAGACAGAAGTAGTATCTGGTATAAACCTTTCCAGGAACTATGAAATTATAATTAATTAGCTCCACAAAGTACTCTTCCAACTCGTTCCTGGAGAAGGAGAAACACGACAAAACCAACACAGGACGATGTTAGTTCACCGGGCTATCTTCAAAAACATTATTCTCATGTAAGAAATGTGGCAAAGCCATCATGTGCTCTAGTTTATTAGCATTCATGAAATAAGGCACACTGGACAGAACCCTATTGAGAAAAGACATATAAGAAAGCATGCAATGTTCCCAGTTCTCTTTGAAAACTTAGAAATAACTTGTACCAGAAAAGAAACATGAATGTAAAAAGTGTGTTAATAACTTCATTTTCCCGTGTGCTTTCAAAGACATATTCACATTTAATATGGAGAAAAATGACATAATCTTAAGAAACATGGTAAAGCCTTCAGCTTTTTCATTTCTTTGAAAACATGAAAGGAATCAATGGAGAAAATCCTTATAAATACAAGCATGTGGTAAGGTCTGCAGTTGTTCCACTTCCACTGAGGATAAGAACTCATTTCTGAAATAAAATCCACGTATGTACAGAATGTAGAAATGCCTTCATTTCCATGATCTTTGCTCAAAGACCCATGATAATACACAATGTGGACAGACCTTATAAATATAAGAAAGCACATTGAATTGGAATCCCAGTAGATTAATACTAATTAATACAAATAAAGAAAAGTTTTCAAATACCAAAATACAGAAAAGTTTTCAGCTTTAAGAATTTCTTCAACATTTATGTGAAAACTTTCCCTAGAGGGAAATCCTATTAATGTTCATAAATTGGAAAGCCCGATGCAAACTGATTCTTGTATAATCTTTAAAAATGTACATAAGTAAATGTTATACTACTTATATTTTGTTTCTCAGTGGTTCTTCATTTGAAAGGGTCTCTGTACTTAATTCTGCTTCTTTTGCAAGAAAACATTGAGGTTACAATTTTGTAGATACTCTTTAAACAATACTATATGCATTTAAAAGGCAGTGTTTTTTTGTTAAGTCAGTTAATAAAATATATCTATTTATTTTAAAATGTCACACTGAGCTACTAGAACGGCTCCAAATTTTGTTTTGAAATGAATACAGCCTATGCAGGTGGGTTCCCACGCTAATGTCCAAACAGGGCACAGCTGCTTGCAGTCCATTCTGCACTCAGCACCCCAAGTTTGGGATGAGGAGAAAGGTGACAGCCTCCTCTGCACTTGTGCAGCTGACTCGGGCTCATTCTTCAGGGTTCCATTGCACAAATCAGACTTCATGCTCACTCCCAAGGCACTGCAATAGTGATCAGATGACAGAAATGATGGATGCCATTTATTAGCTGTCACTATTAAGGGGCAGGAATACTCTTTACACTTCAAATGATAGAAGGATCAGAGAGAGACGTCTTGGCTAGACTAAACCCATTTTATGAGATGCCTTCTGGTAGGGTGCTGTCCTTACACAGTGTTTCTCCTGAGTTGAGTTAGAAATGAAACCCCAAGGTGCTCAGCATCTGTCACCCCTGGCCAGAACAGACTGTGGGGATGAGTTGAATGCACTGAGAGGGGAAGAGGCTGGAAGCAGCCCTCTGCTGCATGATTATTCAGCTGTCCTGGCCAAAGGTTTTGTTTTTGTTTTTGTGTGTGTGTGACAGGGTCTTGCTCTGTTACCCAGGCTAACGTGCAGTGGCATGATCCTAGCTCACAGCCAACTCAACCTCCCAGGCTCAAGTGGCCCATTCATCTAAGCCCTTCAAGGCTTGGAACTACAGGCTCATGCCACTTAGCTGGGCTATTTTAAAAAATTCTTTTTGTGGAGACAGGGTCTCGCTTTTTGCCCAGGCTGGTGTTAAACTCCTGTGATCAAGTGGTTACTCCCACCTTGGTCTCCCAAAGTGCTGGTATTACAGACATGAGCCACTGTATCCAGTACTTGGTCAAATGCTTAAATAAATACAAAACCAGAGTAATCTTACCACTCCCATAGTAATTCCTATAAAGAGTTAATTGTATAAAAGCAGTACCTCAACAACACATTGGTTCCTTGGTATTAAAGTTACAATGTTTTATCCACTGGCTAAACATCTGTTGACTTAAAAATGCTTGAAGTTCTCCAGTATGGAAAGCAGGATACAAGCAGATATGTGGTCTTCTCATTTGTTTAACTGAAAAACCAGCTGAAACTACTTCCAACATTAATTTCCTATTCATATAACCACAAGGCTATGGGGATGTAGAGGGAATGTAGATCAGATAATATTTGAATAATCAGCTGATCAGGACTTAATTGACTATACGAATATATGCACATCATAATCTCTTTTGTGTTTTTCCAGAAACATATTTTAACGGTGTAAAATATGGTTTTTTATAAAATTATCATGTTTATTAATAGTTATTGAAAAACACGATTATCCCTACAGGATATGTATCTTCTTACTTTTTGTCAGTTTTTAAATGGCTGAATAGCATACCCTTTACGAGCACAGCGAATTTTCTGAATAGGAGCTGCTCAGTTTAACTTACAGGTGTATGTGTGTGTGTGTGTGTGTATATATATAAGTTGTTTATCAGTAATGTTTTTAAATTTTATTTCAATAGTTTTTGAGGTACAGGTGGTTTTGGTTACATGTTTAATTTCTTTAGGGGTGACATTGGAGCTTCTGGTTTACCTACCACTTGGGCATTGTACACTGTACCCAATATGTAATCTTAATCTTTTATCCATCACCCCCTCCCATCCTTCCTCCCATAATCCCCAAAGGCCATTGTATCTTTTTTTTTTTTTTGAGATGCTGTCTTGCTCTGTTGCCAGGCTGGAGTGCAGTGGCGCAAACTTGGCTCACTGCAACCTCTGCCTCCTGGGTTCAAGCGATTCTTCCACCTCAGCCTCCTGTGTACCTGGGACCACAGGCATGTGCCACCATGCCCAGCTTTTTGTATTTTTAGTAGAGACGGTTTCACCATGTTGGCCAGGATGGTCTCCATCTCTTGACCTCGTGATCTGCCCACCTTGGCCTCCCAAAGTGCTGGGATTACAGGCATGAACCACCTCGCCCGGCCTATTGTATCATTCTTATGCCTTTGGATCCTCATGGCTTAGCTCCCACCTATAAGTGAGAACATACGATATTTGGTTTTCCATTCCTGACTTACTTGACTTAGGATAATGGCCTCCAGCTCCATCCAGGTTGCTGTCAAGGCTATTATTTAATTCTGTTTTATGGCTCAGCAGTATTTCATGGTGTATACATTCCACATTTTCTTTATCTACCCATTAACTGATGGGCATTGAGGCTAGTTCCACATTTTTGCAATGGCAAATTGTGCTGCTATCAACATGCATGTGCATGTGTCTTTTTCATATGACTTCCTTTCCTTTGGGTAGATACCCAGTGTCAGATTGCTGGATTGAATGGCAGTACTGTTTTCCATAGTGGTTGTACTAGTTTACATCCCCATCAGCAGTGTAAGTGTTCCCTTTTTACTAAATCCATATCAACATGTATGATTTTTTAAATTTTTTCATTATGGCCATTCTTGCAGGAGTAAGGTGGTATTACATTGTGCCTTTTAATTTGCCTTTCCCTCATAATTAGTAATGTTTCTTAAGGAAAATATATTCTAACAAGATTAACAGCTGTTGGTGAAAAGTTTGAAGAAAAATCTGATAGACATTAATTTTTAAATGGTTCAGTTTACCATCAAAAAGAGATTATTACAAATAATCAACAGCAGAGGGACAAGATAAATGTCCATTAAACACTTTGTTGTAATGTTTTTCAATTTCCAAAGATCACGAACATAGCTCCTGTTCAGAGCATAGTTCCTGATGCTTCTGCATTCATAAATGGCACTATGTAGAACTGATCCTCTTGGGGCTGGCCTCTGTCATCACTGCCTCTGGAGCTCACATCTGTGGAAACCTGCACATTTCCCTGTGTATTCTCTGACCTTGGAACTAGAGCTAGAGCCCCACCAGATTAGCCGCAGGTCTTGAGATCAATTTAACTGCCACTATAGTGGAGCTAAGTGTTCATAATTACAAATTTTGCTTCCTTCAAGAAACCAGGTTACAAGCTGGGCACAGTGGCTCACACCTGTAATCTCAGCACTTTGGGAGGCTCAGGTGGGTGGATCACCTGAGGTCGGGAGTTCAAAACCAGCATGACCCATGGAGAAACAACATGGAGAAACCCCTGAAGAGGGAGATTAAATAATAACAATAGTAGTCTGTAATTGCTACATAATACATTTACTGTGTTGTGTTCAATATAAAACCTAACCCCCAGCTCTGCTTGAAATTAACTAACTCCCTGTAAAATCTACCTTGTCTACTCTCCCCACTTTCTCAGTAAAGTTCCCAGGTAGCTCAAGACTCCTGTTTTTCTTGCAGACCAGCTGCAAGAAAAAGAGTCACAGGGTAAGATAAAACCCGAAGAATGTGCAATGTGTTTCTGAAAATGCTATTTTCAAATGTAACGTACATCACAAGACATGTCACAAATTAACTGTTCTTTGTCTGGCTTCTGCAAACCTGTTAGCTGCTACATCATCCTGGATGTACAAAAAGTCAAGCCCTGTCTTTGTTAGGAGCTCAGCCCTGGGATGCAGATCTGCTGAGCTGGTGGCCGCCTTAATAAAATCCTCCTGTTTAACCTATTGGTCTATCCAGTCTCCTGAATATTATGTAACACCCCAACTCTACTAAAAATAGAAAATAAGCCAGGTGTGGTGGCACATGCCTGTAATCCCAGCTATTTGGGAGGATGCGTCAGGAGAATCGCTTGAACCCAGGAAGCGGAGGTTGTGGTGAGCCAACATCGTGCCATTGCACTTGAGCCTAGGCAACAAGAGCAAAACTCCTTCTAACAAACAAACAAAAACAACAGTTTACCTATTGATGCCAGCAGTGATTAAGAGCACTTTAGCTTCTGCAGCTTTCAAAGTACCTTCATGTTGTTACCTCCTTTACTAAAATGGCTACTAGCAATATCACCGTGACAACTCAGTTTATGCTATTAGCAGAGTGGTAAGTTAGCAGCCATTTCAACAGCAACCAACCATCACTAGTCTCTTCTTGGTTACAAGAAGCCTCATTTTGGTTGTAAATATACACTGTGTTAATTCTGAATGAAAGTCTTTTTTTGGGGGGGTACACTATATATTTATAGGGTATATAAAATTATTTGATACAGGCCCAGAATGTGTAATAATCACATCAGGGTAAACAGAGACTCCATCACACCTCAAGCATGTATCCTTTTATTTATTATTATTGTTATTGTTACAAATAATTCAATCACATTTTTAGTTACTGTAAAATGTACAATTAAACTGTTGTCACCCTGTTGTGCTATCAAATACTAGATGTTATTAATTCTTTCTAGCAAAATGTGTGTACCTATTAACCATTATCCTTACTCCTCTCATTCTGCATACCACTTTTACCAGCTGCTGCTAACAATTCTACTCTGTATCTTCATGAGTCGAATTGTTTTAATTTTTAGTTCCCACAAATAAGTGAGAATATGAGAAGCTTGTCTTTCTGTTTCTGTGTCTGGCTTATTTCACTTAACATTTCCATCCATGTTGTTGCAAATAACTATCTCATTCTCTTTGATGGTTGAATATTGCTCCATTGTGTCTATGTACAATTTTCTTTAGCCACTTATCTGTTGATGAACACCTGCAATGCTTCCAAATCTTGGCTGTTGTGAATAATGCTGCAACATCCATGAGTGCAGGTATCTCTCTGATACACTGATTTCCTTTCTTTTGGGTATATAACCAGCAGTGGAATTCCCTGATCATATGGTAGCTCTATTTTTAGTTCTGAGGACCTCCAAACTCTTCTCCATAGTGGTTGTATTTAAATTACATTTCCACTAACAGAGTAGGAGCGTTATCTTTTCTTTACATCCTCGCAAGCACTTGTTATAAAAGCCATTTTAAGTGAGGTGAGATAATCTCTAATTGTAATTTTGATTTGCATTTCTCTGAAGATCAACAATATTGATTTTGAGTATCTTTTCATTTACCTGTTTGCCTTTTTTGTTTGTTTGTTTGTTTTTTTGAGTCAGAGTCTTGGTTTGTCACCAGGCTAGAGTGCAGTGGCGGAATCTCTGCTTACTGCAACCTCCGCCTCCCGGGTTCAAGCAATTCTCCTGCCTCAGTCTCCCAAGTAGCTGGGACTATAGGTGCGCACCACCACACCCATATAATTTTTCTTTTTTAAGTAGAGAGGGGGTTTCACCCTGTTTGCCAGGATGATTTTGATCTCTTGACCTCATGATCTACCGGCCTCAGACTCCCAAAGAGTTGGGATTACAGGTGTGAGCCACCATGCCTGGCCTGGTATGCTTTTCATAAGGAGTTTTGAAACAGGTGTCACTTTGTCACTCAGGTTGGAGTGCAGTGGCACAATCACAGCTTACTGCAGCCTTCACCTGGCAGGCTCAGGTAATTTTCACACCTAAACCTCCTAAACAGCTGAAATTACAGGCGCATGCCACCAAGCCTGTCTTATGTGTCCTCTTTGAGAAATGCCTATTCAGATATTTTGTCCATTTTAAAAATCAGATTGTTAGATGTTTTTCTTCTATGGAGTTGAGCTCTTTAAATATTCTGGTAATTAATCCCTTGTCAGATAGTTTTCAAAACCTTCGTCCACTCTGTGGGTTGTCTCTTCACTTTGTTGACTATTTCCTTTGCTGTGCACAAGCTTTCTAACTTGATGTGACCTAATGTGCCCATTTTTGCTTTGGTTGCCTGTGCTTATAAAACATTATGCAAGAAATATTTACCCAGCCCAATATCCTGGAGAATTTTCCCAATGTCTTATTTTAGTTTCATATTTGGGGTCTTAGATTTAAATCTTAAAAAAAAAATTTTTTTTTAAATAGACACACTGCATTGCCCAGGTAGTCTTGAACTCCTGAGCTAAAGCGATTCTCCCATCTTGGCCTCCCAAAGTGCTGGGATTACAGGCGTGAGCCACTGCACCCAGCTGAGATTTACATCTTTAATCTGCTTTGATTTGATTTTTGTATAAGGTGAGAAATAGAGGCCTAGTCTCGTTCTTCTGCATATAGATATCCAGTTTTCCCAGCACCACTTATTGATGAGACTGTCATTCCCGCATTGTATGTACTCAGCACCTTCGGAGAAAATGAGGTTACCGAAGATGTGTGAATCGGTTTCTGGGTTTACTACTCTGCTGCATTGCTCTATGTGTCTGTATTTAAACACAGTGCCATGCTGTTCTGGTTCCTATAGCTGTAGAGAATAATTTGAAATCAGATAATGCAATTCAACCAGGTTTGCTTGTTTTTTATTCTGAGTCTTTTGTAATTGCCTAAAAATTTTAGGATTCCCTTTTTATTTCTATTTCTGTGAAGAACGTCATTGGGTTTTGCAGACTTGTGGAGGTACGACATTGGTGGTCTGAAATCAGACCTGGAGGAATTCTCTAGATTAGTGGACAGAGACTCACTTCTTCCCTTACTTTCACACAAATGAGGTCTGCCTCCCTCTGCTAGGGTGCCTGGAGCTGGCAGAGAACAGATACAAGCACCCCTGTGGCCACGACCTCTGGGACAGCACTAGGTCTGTCCAGACGGCACTAGGTCTGAAGCCGGCACAGCACTGTGACTACACAAGGCTCACTCTAACAACTACCCAGTGCCACCTATGTCACTCAAGGCCCCTGGGCTCTACAATTAGCAGGTAGTGACGCCAGCCAAGCCTCTGTCCTTCCCTTAAGCACAGTGAGTTCCCCTGGTCCCTGGGTGAGTTCATGGTGCTGTCTGGGAGCCAGGGTAAAGTCGTAAACCTTAGACATCTACTGGCGTTCTGTTCTACCATGGCTGAGCTGGCACTGAATCCACCAGGCCTTCCCACTCTTCCCTTCCTTTTCCCCAAGCACAGTAGTCTGTCCCCACATACAACATCATTGCAGTCCCATGGGGATTAATGCCAGGTCACCACTGATGTTCACTTAACGCCCAGGGGCTCTCAGTCAGCTTGTGGTGAGTGCTGCCTGCCCTGGAACTCACTCTTCAGGGCAGTGGGCTCTCTTCTGGCTTAGGTAGGTCCAGAGACGCCATCAAAGGGCCAAGGCCTGGATCAGGGATCCTACAGCTCACTTGGTGCTCTTCTCACTGTAGTTGAGCCGGTATCTAAGCTCAAGAAAAATCCTCTTCACTCTTCCCTCAGCATTTATCAAGCAGAGGGAGTCTTTCCTCATGGCCACCACAGCTGGGAATGTGCTGGGGTGCACCAGAAGCCAACACATCTCTCAGTCTCAATCCAGGCCCATGGCATGTACTACCTGGTCACCACTGATGATTCCTCCAGGCCCAAGGGCTCTTTCATCAGAAAGTGAGGAATCCTGCCACTACTGAGTCCTTCCCTTTAAGGTAGTAGGTTCCCTCTGGCCCGGAGTTTGTCTAGAGATGTTATCCCGAAGCTGGGACCTGAAATGGAGGGGTCTTAAGACTCTGACCAGTGCCCTCTCCCGCTGTGGCTGAGCCAGTATCCGAGGTGCAAGACAAAGTCCTCTTTCCTCTCCTCAAGCGGAAGAAACAGGTCTTTGTCAGAGCTGCGAGCTGCACTGTCTAGGGATGGAGGAGGCGTGGGCAAGCACTGCCTAGCTGCCGCAGCTGCTGTCTCCCTGGGTCACCTGCCCTCAAACACACTGGCTCCAAGCGCAGCACGGCACTCGGACTTGCCTAAGAGTTGCAGTCCCTGTGACCTAGACAGACTTTCAGCTTATTAAGGACCCCAGAGTATTTTATCCCACAGCAGCCAGGCTTCCACAACTCAAGTTCAACCACAGGGATGAAGAACTCCCCTCTGGCTGGGGCTAGTCTCAATGTTTTCTCCGTGGGTGGGCATTGGGTGAGTTCAGCCTTGTTTTACTTTCTGCTATTAGAAGGCAGCACTGAGTTCAGGCAGAGCCCCACAGCTGCTGTGCTCTCCCTCCCACAAGCATGTAGCCTCTCTCCTGGTAGGAGACAGGTTCATGGTGGTCGCATCGACAACTCAAGACTGTCTTTTCTATGCTGTTCAGTGCCTCTTTCAGTGATATGAAGTTAAAACCACCTAGAATGATCACTTACCTAATTTTCAGGTCTTAGAAAGGTGCTTCTTTATTTAGATAGTTGCTAAATTTGTAATTCCTGTGGGGAGCACAATTGGCAGAGACTTCTATTCAGCCATCATGCTCCACCTCTGTGACTGCATACATTCTGAATGACAGTCTTATCTGGAGTAATACGCAAACATAAAAGCAAACAAACAAAAAAACCCCAAAACAAAAACCTCTTGCCACTGCCTGAAGATCTTGATCTTCATATGCCTCATATGCTTCAATGTCATCAAGGGGTGTTGCTTCAGATTTTCTTAAGTGTTACCCACAAAGGTATTCTCGATGTCCAGTGGACACTGAGAGCCTCTGTTGGAAATGCCTCCCTGGCTCACCCTGCCAACCAGCTTCAAGACTCTTCCTTTTACAGCACTCAGGAGGCCAGAGTGGAAGAAAGACCCATGAAGCTCCTGCTTCAGTGGCATGTTGGTGCCAGCTGTGAGCAACCCCATGACTCAGCAAGATTTCTTGCACTCTCATAGGTAACTTGGGTCCCCCCACCCCCACCCCAACAAGTGCTGCTGTGGTTGCATGAGGGCCCCGGGAACCTCCTGAGTGTGACGAGCATTGGGTGACACTCAAGCAACGTTTCTTAGACCGCCCGAGGGGAACCCTGGAACTTCTAACTCATCAGCCCAGTGATGCAACACTCCTAATGGGGCACAGGGATCTGTGGCTATTCTGTATCCAAGGTTTCTATAAAACAGATCTTCAGATAAAAGCAGGGGAACACCAGCAATAGCAAATACACAATGTATGAGTCAGGGTGAAGCTATACTTCACAATGCAGAGGCCCTAGACTTGTCAATGGCCAAATAATTATTTCAAAGGCCAGACATGTGCTCCTCACAGAGACAGGAACTTGCAGACAGCTTGTAAAAAGCCATAAGGATATTTACCGTACTATTATGTTCTGGTAGTACACTGGTAAGATATTTGCCAAAAACATTCACCAGAAAAATACTTTTCCATTTATGAGATAATTACAACAGCAGTTTACCAAGACCTACCAATGAACAGTGAAAAATATGAACTGTTGCTGTAAGGCTGGGGAGAAAGAGGATGTGGTATTTATGCCCATTCTTATTATCTGCATCATGTAACCTTTAAAAATATTTCTTAAAGCGTTTAAGTTTATGGGAGCAAATAAAGTATTCAAAAATGGTTAGAAAGTTCACAAAAACCATGCAAACTCACATATCCTCAACTGTAAGGTTCTCAAAGAGCTCGCAGTAGTCCTCAAGGCATACAGCCTCTTCACTCCTAACCTTGAGGGCAAGAAGAATGGCTCCTAAGATAATCCTCTTCCAGTTGGTTGGACAAATGTCGAGATCAGCATAACGTATAAGTCTTTTAATGTATACCTGCAAAACAGAGCGCTGGCCTTTGATTTAGCTCAGTGGAAGTGCTGTGATAAGAACTCTTGTGAAAAACCATCTGGTTTTGACCAGAAAGTAAATGCCTTTTATTCTTATGTCCTACAGAGATTTTGTTTCATCAGGTTAAGCAAGGGGCCATATCACAATCATAGGCCAAATATTTCTGCTACCTACCCAGCCCAGCAGGGGTAGATTAACACATCCAAGGAACAATGAATTGAGGGCAGTAGCTCTCAGTCACAACATACATCAGAATTGCCTGGGGGTACACCCTGGGACTCAGCTTAGACCTACAATGGCATCCCTTCCTGCCCATCAACTGGATGGTTTTGTTACTACTCCCCATTCCAAGCCCTCCACATGCCCCAGGTGTGTGCACTGTGTGTGCATGTGTGCACTGAAGCGTGCGGGGAGAAATCAGAACTCCTTCCTGCTGCCTTTAACAGCAACTGTTCTGTAACGAGAAAAGCAATGGCAACATTTTAAGCCATAATGATGATTCCACTCAAATGTATTTGCTTTAAGTTTCTCTTAAAGTTCTGAGATAATTTCAGAAACCTACTTTCATTTAAAAACAGGACCAATACTACCCCGTTTACAAGGTCAACTTCTTTTTTTTTGAAATGGAGTCTTGCTCTGTTGCCTAGACTGGAGTACAGTGGCTTGATCACTTCAACCTCTGCCTCCTGAGTTCAAGCAATTCTCCTGCCTCAGTCTCCGGAGTAGCTGGGACTACAGGGGCATGCTACCATGCCTGGCTAATTTTTTTTATTTTTGGTAGAGACAGGGTTTAACCATGTTGGCTAGGCTGCTCTGTAAGACCAATTTCTAAAGATGCTTTATAAATAGAAAATATCTTACCAAACTAACGATTGCTAACTCAGCTCTTAGCTTTTTGGCTTTAAACAGAGTACGAACAAATCTGAAAATCACTTTGTGTCTAGGATCATACTTAAAGTGTTCCTCCGGAAGCTGTTCTCGCTGAAAGAAGAAAGGATGCAATGTAAGTATCCATTGAAGAAAAAACATGAAGTGCTCTTAAGACACCGGTGTTCACATTTGTGCCCATGAATCATTTACAGTAATTTTGATTGGTGAGATGTCATTCAGTTTTTACAATATGAACAGTAAGATCTTAAAATACCGTAATGATTTAATACTCATCAACATTCATTTAAAAATCATATGAGTGAAATTTCAGAAAATGTTTGCTCTTTTTTACTCTTTGACCCACATAATTCTATCCAAAATGTAAGCTACTCTTAGGCTTTAATGTCTTACTGATCATATGTCATTCTTTTCTGCAATAAATTTGGAGAAAATATAGTTTCCTGTAATCATGAGGCTCTAAGCCTATGCTTTAAAATACAATAGTCACTAGACACATGTAGCTATTATGCACCTGAGGAAGTACATTTTTAAATTTTTATACCATATACGTTGATTTAAACTTAAATTATTTTTAACTCTCTTGATAAAATCATGCTTCTGTGTTAAAAGTATTTACATATTCTCATATTGCTTGATGCTACGGACAACTGTCTTTTAAAAGATACATTTTCTGTTATTTGGATAGTATATTTTCTATCCAAACATACTATCTTTTGGATAGTATAAAAGATACATTTTCTGTTATTTGGATAGCTACTCATACTAGCTCACTAACTAAACAGAGCTGCAGATCAGTTCTTATTCCAGCACATTCTTTTTACAACACTTAACATGACTAAACGCAACACAAAATGGGGAAGATTTAAAGACGGCTTTGACTTCAGCATGAAACAAATACAAGTCTGTGATAAAAATACAACCTCGATAAAGTGTCACTTACTGTCAACGGGTATGATCGTTCATCAAATACATCCAGAGTTTTATCCGCCCCTCTATAAAATAAGAATGTGCATTACTTTAAAAACTGTTAATATCTTAGTATAATATCTGTTTAGTATAATAATGCCTCCTATGTGCTTTGGTGTCTACTTCAACACAGCAAACAGTTTTTACAGATTCTTCTCCTGGATCCTGACCTGCAGAGGGTTTCCTGACCTCTTCTTCCTCAGCACGTGTCCTGTATTGTGAAATCTTTTTCACAATAACAAGTCAGAACTGCCTATAGGTACTGACCCTCCCTAACAGGCAATGGCAATAAACCAAACATATTTTCACTCTTCTTAACCACACATTGAAACACAAGAATGTTTTACAAAGCAGCTACACAGGAGCCTGAGGTGGGCAATAAAGTCTTTAGAACTTTAATAAATGTAAATGTCAATCAGATATCCTAGCTTCCTTTCTTTTTACTCCTCTGTAGTATACTCTCATGATATATTTACTTTCTGTTGTTTGAATGAAAAACTCATCTGCCTTTTTATTTTAAAAGAGGCCAGTCTTTGATAAACTTTCAATTTTGTAAAACTAATGCATTGTGCCTGTGTGGTAAACCAGTGGTTCTCCAAATGTGCTCTGTAGATCTCTGGGGATCTCCAAGACCCTTTTCCGGAAGGCCTAAGAGGTCAACAGTTTTTTGTTTGTTTGTTTGTTTTCTGAGATAGAGTTTCACTCTTGTTGCCCAGGCTGGAGTGCAATGGTGCAATCTTGGCTTCCTGCAACCTCCGCCTCCCAGGTTCAGACGATTCTTCTGCCTCAGTCTCCCAAGTAGCTGGGATTACAGGCATTACAGATGCCTACCACCAGACCCAGCTAATTTTTGTGTTTTTAGTAGAAATGGGGTTTCACCATGCTGTCAAGGCTGGTCTTGAACTCCTGACCTCAGGTGATCCACCTGCCTGGCTTCCCAAAGTGCTGGGATTACAGGCCTGAGCCACTGTGCCTGCTGGACACTATTCTGATAATCATACTAATTGAACCTCAGAAAGCTGATTTTAAAAATTTTAAGAAATGAAGAAAGTAATACAAAGACATTGACTGTTTTTTTCATAGATACTTGCCATAACTGTATAAAAGCAAAAGTAAATAAAATTGCTGGTTTCTCAGCCTAAATCAAGATAGTGGTAAAAATTACACTGGTAGTAATTATATTCTTTATTGTCCCTTACAATTAAAAAAGATAGCCTGAAGCACTTAAGAATGTTTTTGTTGAGGCAGTAAAAATTAATGTTGTTACTAAATCTTGACATGTGTCTTTAATATTCTGAATCAGTGGAAAGTTAATAAAAAGTGCTTCTGCTGACTGTAGTATGGTTGTGTCTTTAAAAAATTCATGATTTAATTGTGAGCTGAACAATCACTTTTTTGGCAGAAATCATTTTTACTTAAAAGTACAACTGGGCCAGTGCAATGGCTCATGCCTATAAAATCCCAGCACTTTGGGAGGCCAAAGCAGGCAGATCACTTGAGCTCCTTCAGAAGTTTGAGACTAGCCTGGGCAACAAGGTGAAACTCTGTCTCTACCAAAAATACATATAAATTAGCCGGGCATGGTGCCACACATGTGGTCCCAGCTACACAGGAGCCTGAGGTGAGAGGATTGCTTGAGCTGAGATCATGCCAATGTACTACAGCCAAGTGACAGAGACTCAGTCTAAAAAAAAAGTACAACTATCATTCTCAAAAATAAAGGAAGTGAGGTTGTCACTTCAAGGAAAATAAGTATTTGTTCCCAATGATAAAATTTAAGCTTTCCTGAGGACTTTGAAAAACTCCTTCCTTCTACTGTAGGCCTGACAGCTTTTCAATACTTAAAGATGCTTTAAAATAAGACTGGAGGTTAAACTAAGAGTGATTTTTGATGTAATAAAACATAAACCACTATATTGCAAATAACTAATGCATAATATTATAAATGCAAGTATGGGGGAAGAGATCCATTTACCGTGCAAGGCAGATTAGTGAGCACTGATGGAATAAATGTATTAATATGTAAAATGCCACTGTAACTAAGAAAGTAGCACTTGTAAAGTTTTCACTTAGTATTGAAGAATACATACAACTGTCTCAAAATTTTAAAAATGCACCTTTTACCAACTACATATTTGCATGAGATTACGCCATGTTATTGCTGCTGCTGTTTCTTTTTTTGCTGTCTTCTCTTAAGTGCAACATTAGCAATTTTTAATAATATAAATACATGACACACTTTTTACTCAGTATTTTGTTGTAGAAAAGGTATTTCTTCATTAAAAAATTATATTAACAATATTGTTCTTAAGAAATATTTTCTGTTGTCACAACCTGGCTCATGGGTTACCACTGACATTAGTTGGTAGAGGATATCAGCGCTGCTAAACTTTCTGCACCGCACAGGGCGGTCCTCATAACAAAGTGTTATCTAGCTCATGATATCAACAGTGGTAGAGATGTGAAATCTAAACTAAAAATAAAGTTTGAAAAACAATCTCAATTTTATACTTCTACAATAATAAATATCAATATAATCAATAATCAATATAGACACATATTCTGAGATTCCCAATCATTTAAGAATTAAAAGAGTCTTTTTTTTTTTTTTGGCTTAGTGCCATATTAAGTTACAAATTGCTTTGAGAGCTCTGAAGAAGGAGTAATTAATTCCAGTTGGGATGAAAGCTCCAGTTTTACATGTTCAATTTACTAGTGCTTAATGTATGAATAAGGTATGAATTAAAAGAGTCTTAAGGTATGAATTAAAAGAGTCTTAAGGACCAAAGAAAACACAAATAATTTGCTTGGATATTTTAGCAGGCCCAATACAGCTCATGATGTCTACAGCTGTGACCTAAAATGCTTGATAGCTTGCAGAGTAATTAGCTGGAATAACAAGACAGGTTTTTAAAAAGCTCACCTTTGCCGGATAAGATAATATATCACCAAGGCCACACTGTGGAAGAAAAAACATTCATAACAATAGATGTTATCATTTGTTAGGCCAGAAGACATTTTATAAAAAGGGTACAGAGGAAACTCTCCTAGCGGCCCTGAAATTAAAATCTTCTGGTTCAGAACAGTACCATAAGGGCACTTTCTTGTTTTCATTTCTTGGCTTTTAGCAAAAATATGAGAACCAAATTGCAAGGCAATATGCTGTTAGAAGACATGTTTCTGTTGATGATTATATATATAAATAATAACCTATTTCCCTGTTATATTTTCTTCTATCCACAAAAGCTTTTCTCACATGCAATTTATTTTATCAGTTTATTTACTGTTTGACCTAGAGTCTTGCTCTGTTGCCCAGAGTGATCTTGGCTCACCATAACCTCCACCTGCCAGATTCAAGCAATTCTCATGCCTCAGCCTCCCAAGTAGCTGAGACTATAGGTTTGTGCGACTACACTTGGCTAATCTTTGTATTTTTAGTAGGGATGGAGTTTTGCCATGATGGTCAGGTTGGTCTCAAACTCCTGGTCTCAAGTGATCTGCCTGTCTAAGCCTCCCAAAGTGCTGGGATACAGGCTTGAGCCGTCATGCCCAGCCTCATACATTTTATATCTATGTGTACATATGTTTACATTTCAGCCACACTGTAGTGGTTTCTTTTTTAAGATTTTAGGCCTTGCATTTTAGTTCCGTTCACTAACTCCTACCCACCCATTTTTAAAATTATTCCCAAAAAATCCAAACAAAAGTGCTTTATAACAAATAAAATTACTTCAAATTGCTTTTGCATAATTATTAGAAAACATGTTAGTAAACATAAGCTCACATGACGTCAATGATAGGTAGAGCAAATCCTAAAATAAGCAGTGCTAATAAGGCAGTGTAACATGACAAAGTGTAATATAATGGCAGGTATCTTCGATTAGTTTAACTGAAATATTTACGAACAGATACAACTCTTCAGATACATGTAACTGTATTTCTAAGTTACCCACTGTTGCTGTGTATCAGAAAACAAGAGGTTTTCTTAGATAAGTTATGTGCTTCCATTTGCCCTCAGTGTCTAGAATGAGGCTCAGAATAACTGAGGGAAGGCAAATCTCATTTTAGTAATAGGTCTGTACAATATCAGCACTTGTTAAAAAGCCTGTAACATTAGCACTTAAGATGGATATATCTATAGTGCTTCAAGTAGTTTTCATCTATGAAATGGTATTAAAATCACAGAATTTGAAGATACATGCTGGAAAGGACGGAGCTTACATGACATTTAATCCAACATTCATTTTACAGGTCAGGGAAACAAATCTTAAAATTGACCTGCCCAAGGTCCCACCAGATAGGAGCAGTTTCTTGTCCTAAACTAAATTAGGCAGTGGCTGTCAAATTTTGCTGCACATTAAAATCACCTGAAAAGCTTTAATAACTGACTCATTTTCAACATGAGACATTTTGATTTAATTAACATTGGATATAACTTTGGGTATCAGGGTTGTTGCTAAAAGTTTCCCAGGTGATTTCAATGTGCAGCAAAATTTGAAATGATGGAGTTGGGGTAAAAATCAGAATCTTCTGGGATGCTTTTCTTCACATAAAGATGCTATGTTTTCCCAAAAGTCTTCTCAGTGCCTGAAGATAGAGGGAAAGTGGAGATTGGAGGATACATGTATTTGCAGACATGTATTTTGAAGAAAAACTTTGCAAAAATGATCCCAATGAGTTCCATGTATCCCATTGATAACAGTGCAATACTAACTTTTGATGAACATTTTTCAAAATCTTTTCTTGAAGCCAATTTGCCCTATTAATTTGCTCAGTAAACCTCTATTTCACCAGTAGTGAATACACCAAATGATCATTTCTCAAACTTGCTGATGGCAAATTAAAACTTACTTTACTTTCAAAAGTAGACTTCTAAAAATTAGAATAATGAGGAAAAAACATGAAATTTGTTTAAGCAAGATTAATTTTCAAAGCTGCTTTTAAATTGTATGCTAACACATCAAAATATTTTGAATTCAAAAGCAGCCAGGGACTCTAGCCAAAGTAGTTTGTTTGTTTTTGTGCTCAAAGATTTAAGACACAGCCAGGTACACTGGCTCACACCTGTAATCACAGAACTTTCAGAGGCGGAGGCAGGCGGACCACCTGAGGTCAAGAGTTCACATGAAGAAACCTCATCTCTACTAAAAAAAAAAAAAAAAAAAAAATACAGAATCAGCTGGGCATGGCGGTGCATGCCTGTAATCTAGCTACTTGTGAGGCTGAGGCAGAAGAATTGCTTAAACCTGGGAGGTGGAGGCTGCAGTGAGCCAAGATGGTGCCATTCCACTCCAGTCTGGGCAAAAGGACAAGAGTGAAACTGTCACAAAAAAAAAAGAAAAAAAGAAAAGAAAAAGAGTAAAGACTGAAGAGACTTGGCTGAGTACAGACATTTAGTGATTATTCAATAGGTCCTGAAGCTCAGCACCTGAGACAGAGTTTGATTCCAGTTTTTGCTGAAACATAATTTCATCTCAACTATTGTTATAAGGGAGGGAGAAAAGTGACATTATTATAAGTGTAAACTTACCATTTTTAATTAAAGTAAAACTTACTGACAACAGAATCAGCTAAAAAGGCTAGGGCATTCAAAACAAAATTGTTGATAAGCTAGCGAGTTATGTTTCTAGAATGAAAAGTAAAACTAACGAAAAAGACATTAATATTCTAAATGAGCACTTTCTGAACTGTGCTCCAAAAATCAACTCATAACCCAACGAGATGATAATAATGTACACTCCACAGCCCCTATGGTGGTGGTGGTGGTTGTTCCTTTTAAAATAAACTTCATCTCAGCGTGCTCTCAAAGTGCATCTTTGTGGCCCATGCGGTGCTCATGCACAATGGAAGAAATTCAAATGCAGATACACTGTGGTGCCAGAGGAGAAAAAGCTGTTCCTTCTTCTAAGACTAAATCCAAAGTAGTACACATTGACTTAGGCCTGCAACACACTGAAAAATTAATTTTTCACAAAAAACATTCAACACAGGGAACCTATCCTTCTCACTGCGTTCAACATTGTCTTAAGGCAAAACGGCATCAAATAAACGCTACACTTTTTCTAAAATGGCTTATTTGCTAACAGATTTTTCTTTCCATCATGACATGTAAGATGAAGAGAGAAACTGAGACTTAATATTTAGAATCTGGTATCAATATATAGTTGACTCCAATTTCTTAAACTGATTGGAGAGGACAAAATGGCTGAAATAATTTTAGTCTGTCCCTTAGCAGTACAGTTGTACTCACGATTTTAGCGTCATTGTAAAATGAGGGCGGCTGGCTGTGCTGTCATCGAGGAATATAGTTGAGCACGAACTACATTTTTGAATAAAATGCTCAGTAAATACCTGAAGAGGAAGGGAAGGAGAGGTAAACTTATCAAAGTATATATATTTTTTTCTCAGTTAAAATGTCAAATGACAAAGCACTAAGATATTTCTTACACTCCATGAACTGCCTGAGTGTGGTGTCATGTGCACTCTACAGAAAAACCATGGGAGGCTCTTAACTTCCAGAGATGATACTGAGATATGGGTTATAAAATGCTGCTCTAAATATGGTACCTGTCATCAAACCTAACACGGATTTTATGAATTCCCTTTATAAATGATGACAAAAGTTTAAAATAAAATGTCATCATTTTTGTTTCTACCATGCTATAAAGCAGCTAAGAATTTCTATTATTTATTTACTACGATAAAATGTAATGTATTAAATAATACTGGTACAAGAGAAGTTTATTGCAATGTATACAAAACTAATGTATTTACTAAGTTACTAATCCTAAATGTATTATTTCAGGTGATATTGTGACAAAACAGGTGTTTCAGATTCAGAGGTTGTGTGCCAGTGTTGCTAGGCCACCACCAAGTGAGGAAGCCATAGGTTTCTCTAGTCCTGTTTCTTTATGTGGAGAATAAAAAGATTATCACTTAAATATTCTCTCACACCCTGAAAACAGAGGACAACTTATAAAATGTAACTGCCACTTCATGTTTAAATAAGACTGCCATGACATGACTCAAATGAAACTCTCAGAGAATATTTGCCATTCATTTCAAAAGTTGATTAGTTTCATTCTATAAATCATCTGACCTGCACCTAGGCATTTTCCTGCTATAGCTCCGCTCTCTGCCTAGAATACTGTTTTTCTCTCTCCTTGTTTCAGCAAGCTTGGCTCCATCTACTCTCTTGGATCTCCTTGCCAGCAGCCATACCAAAACATGTTTTTTTGTACACTAATGAATCAAATTCACCATTGGTTACAAGATACTAATTCTTGCAGCGTATTCCCCTCATGAGGAAGTATGCCTAGCCACAAGAGTAAGAGAGGGCCCTAACTGTTCCTACATCCAGCTGCTGAGCATAGAATTATGCTCATAAAGGAACAAAAACTTCAACAAGTGTTTAATAAATTAATTCAGTTATAATTTGGAAAAGAAGTCTTAATACATTTAATTACACCAAAAACAGTACTAACAGTTTACTGTTTGTAGGTATTATTTAAGGTAGTCACAAAATAGAAACAAATCATCCAATTTCAGTCAGCATAAATCAAGAGTATGAAATTTTACCATCTTTAACAAGAAATGGAAGGGTTTAATAACAAAAACATAGCAGTTTAATAACAAATATAAAAATAAAAATAAAAAAATAGCAGTTTAATAACAAAAACTAGAAAATAATTATATCTAGTAATTTAGTAAGTCAAAACCAAAAGGCTTACCATCAAAGGTCCAGTACCCATTGGATGCTGATTGCCCACCCACTGACTTCTTCTACTGTACCTACTGCCTTTCCATTAAAAATACTAAAACCCATTAAAAATACTAAAGTTGTTTTTCTTATAGAGGTCTTTCACCTCCTTGGTTAGGTCTATTCCTAAGTATTTTATTTTATTTTTGCAACTATTATAAAAGGGGCTGAGTTCTTGGTTTAATTCTCAGTGTGGTCACTGTTAGGGCATAACAGAGTTACTGACTTGTATACTTGCTAAATTCATTTATCAGTTTCTAGGAGCTTTTTGGTGGGGTCTTTAGGGTTTTCTAAGTACATAATCATATCATCGGCAAAGAGTAACGGTTTGACCTCCTATTTACTGATCTGGATGCCCTTTATTTCTCTCTCTCGTGTGCTCTGGCTAGGTCTTCCAGTACTACGCTGAACAGAAGTGGTGGCCTAGGCATCCTTGTCTTGTTCCAGTTTTCAAGGGGAATTCTTTCAACTTTTCCCTCTTCAGTATTATGTTGGCCGTGGGTGTGTCATAGATGGCTTTTATTACACTAAGGTATGACACTTGTATGCCAATTTTGCTGAGGATCTTAACCATAAAAGGATGCTGGATTTTTGTCAAATGCTTTTTCTGTGTCTATTGAGATGATCATGTGATTTTTGTTTTGAATTCTCTGTTCATGTAGTGTATCACATTTATGGACCTGTGTATGTTAAATCATCCCTGGATCACTGGTATGAAACCCATTTCATCATCATGGATTATATTTTTGATATGCTGTTGGGAATGACAAACCATTGATGAATGAAATGATGGACACAAACGAATGGAAAGGCATGTGCTGCTCATAAATAGGTAGTATGAATATTGTAAAAATGACCATATTGCCAAAAGCAATCTACAAATTCAATAAAATTCCCATCAAAATACCATCAACCTTCTTCACAGAACCAAAAAAATTTTAAAAATTTTTTAAAAATTTAAAAAAAGAAATCCTAAAACTCATATGGGACCAAACAAGGCTCCACATAGCCAGAACAAAATTAAGCAAAACAACAAATCTGGAGGCATCAATCACACTCCCTAATTTCACACTATACTATAAAGCCAGAGTCACCAAAACAGCATGGAACTGGTATAAAAACAGGCACATAGACCAATGGAACAGAACAAAGAACCCAGAAATAAACCCAAATATCTATAGCCAAATGATCTTCAACAAAGCCAACTAACACATAAAGTAAAGAAAGTAAACCCTATTCAACAAATGATGCTGGGATAATTGGCAAGCTACATGCAGGAGAGTGAAACTGGATCCTCAACTACCACCTTACACAAAAATCAACTCAAGATGGATCAAGCACATAAATCTATGCCTGAAACTACAAAAATTCTAGAAGACAACATTGGAAAAACCCTTCTAGACACAGGCTTAGGCGAAGACTTCATGAGCAAGAACCCAAAAGGAAATGCAAGAAAAACAAACAGGTAAGACTTAATTGAAGAGTTTCTGTACAGAAAAAGAAACAATCAGCAGAGTAAACAGACAACCCACAGAGTGGGAGAAAGTTTACACGCTTCATAATATCTGACAAAGAGCTATTATACAGAATCTACAAGGAACTCAAACAAATTACAATTTACAAATTACAATTACAAAAATATGGAACCAGCCCAAATGCCCATCAGTCAATGAGTGGATAAAGAAACTGTGATATACATAAGTGTGTGTGTGTGTGTATGTGTGTGTGCGTGTGTGTGTGTGTAAAATGGAATACCATTCAACTATAATAAGGAGTAAATTAATGGCATTCCCAGCAACCTGGATGGAGTTGGAGACTATTATTCTAAGTGAAGTAACTCGGACATGGAAAACTAAACGTTCTATGTTCTCATTCACACATGGGAGCTAAGCTATGGGGATGCAAAGGCGTAAGAATGATACAGTGGACTTGGGGACTTTGGGGAAAGTCTGAAAAAACAGTGAAAGATAAAAGACTATAAATCAGGTTTAGTGGACACTGCTCAGGTTACGGGTGCACCAAAATCTCACAAATCATCACTAAAGAACTTACTCATGAAACCAGATACCACCTGGTCCCCCCAGAACCTATGGAAATAAAAAATAAATAAACTACAGCATTCTTCTCAGCAAACATAAATTAAATAAAATAAAAACTGAAGTTTATGTTTTCCCTCTCCTTTTTGGCAGGACAAATTTTAGGTATATTTTTAAATAGCATTTTTTTTTCTTTATTCTGAGAAAAGGGTCTCACTTTGCTGCCCAGGCTGGAGGGCAGTGGTGCAATTATGGTTAACCACAGCCTCAAACTCCTGAGCTCAAGCAATCCTCTACCTCAGCTGGCTTAGTAGGTAAACTAAAGGCATATGCCACCATGCCTGGCTAATTTGTTATTTCACCTTTTTGTAGAGATGAGGTCTTGCTATGTTGACCAGGCTGGAAATAAATCTTAATTAACTTAAGTATTTCTAACACCGTGAGCATTCACGAAAACAGCTCCATCTACGTTGTGATGTAATAGGATATGGCAGTGTATAAAGTTTGAATGAAAGTATTAAACAAGGCCTTAGAAAACAACTGTAATATGCTTATTATAGACACATCACTAAAAAACTGTCTGGGTTAATATCATTAATGATATTGAAATTAAACTTTGATTTACACTTAAATATAGGTCCTAAATTTGGATTAAATACAATAGATGGATCACAAATTTATGTCCTCTCTCTGGAAATCTCATTAGTCAGAAAATAAAGGTTACACACAGGACCACGAGAGAAGGTTGACAGAGATAATTTTTAATAAATGCTGAGACTTAAAAAGTAGATAAAGGAGTCATAAATAACACAGAAGCACAACTCTGGTGCCTACAGAAAGTGACTGGAGACTAGACAAGGCGGCTCACACCTATAATCCTACCACTTTGGCAGACCGAGGTGGGTGGGTCACGAGGTCAGGAGTTCAAGACCAGCCTGGCAAAGATGGTGAAACACTATCTCTACTAAAAATACAAAATTCAGCCGGGTGTGGTGGCAGGTACCTGCAATCCCAGCTACTCAGGAAGCTGAGGCAGAGAACTGCTTGAACCTGGGAGGATGAGGTTGCAGTGCACTGAGATCTCACCACTGCAGTCCAGCCCAGGCGACAAACCAAGACTCTGTCTCAAAAAAAAAAAAAAAAAAAAAAAAAAAAAAAAAAAAGAAAGAAAGAAAGAAAAGGAAAAAGAAAGTGAATGGAACAGAAGTGAGCAGTAGTTTGTCTTGCAGAACTAAAGGCAGGCTATGAACTTAAGAGGCAAACAGCACTTCAAAAAGTAGTGCAAAATGTAAAACAAAAGCCTACAAGGTCAGCTGAAAATCTGCAGTTAGAGACCCAAGTCCACCTGTCCTCCCATCTGATAACAAACTTAGATATATGTTCCCTGGATATACCAAACCTGAGAATTTCTGGTTCACAGCTACCGTGGCTTAAACCTGAGATATAAAGAAAACTGTATACCAAAAATAGAACTCCAATTTTCTTTCCCAACTCTGCTTTTGGAAAGCAAGTAGCCAGGCAGAAACTTGGGAGATCCTTCTCAAGAAACTGAACTGTCTCAAATAAAGATCCCCAGATAATACACTGCGGTCCCCCAAATGAAAAGCTAGTTTGGCTTCCAAAACCTCACACTGAGTGCCATCAGTTAATACAAGTCCTGCTTCCAAATAAAGCAAGCAAGCCAGGGACCACCACACATTGGCTAAAAGCCTCCAACAAGCGATCGAAACAACACAAAAAAGGGAATTCAGGGGACCAGTCAAAATCAGGAGCAAAACTTTAAAAAAAAAATTAAAACTCTCAAAAAATACATAAAATTCAATAGATATAGTAGAGGACAAACTCAAAGGATATCCCAGAAGTAGAATAAAAAGACAAACTGAAAAAAATAGAAGGGGAAAAATTGGAAACCAGTGCAGGTCTACTGGTCTAAGCAGTCTAGCGTCTGAGTAACAAGACTATCAGAAAAAAGTAACAGGGAAAATAAAAAACATTCTCAAAAAGCGTCTGCAGACTTAGTAGCCTCAATAAAATGAAAAGATCCCCACCAAGCTCTTACGTTGAAATTTCAAAACCTCAGAGAGAGAAAAGCTCCTAAAAAGTTTGCAGAGATACATAAAACCCGGTTATAAACAACATGTCATGCAAGGGCAATAGATTCAACAACAACACTGTGATGAGAGCACAATTGCAGAATATCTTCAGAACCTTACGATTTAGATTCAGCCTAGAAGTTTGCTCTCTATCAAGGCGGAAGGATTTTAAGACTGGTCAGATCTAAACATCTCCGCCCAGGAAAATGTGCAACTAGAGAGGGTAACAGGACAGAAGGAAACATAAAATCTAGGACTCAGGCGATCCCACACAGGCGGCAGTTATGTGAGATCCCAAAAGACTTTAAAGAGATAGCACAGAAAAGCAGACAGCCAGCGTATCTAGGGAAAGCCACTCTATACTGAACTAGTAAGAAAAAAGGCCAAAGAATGTTGCCTACCAATTGCCAAAAAGAAAAAGAGGAACAGATATGATTTAGCAGATGGAGAATATCTTTGAAAGGAATGTGATAAATGCTACAACACTGGGCTGGAGGGAGGGGGAACAGCTGTTAGAAAACAGGCAAATGAATACAGTCAGAAAATTAGCTTCATGCTAAAAAATAATGGATGTGAAATGTAAATTATATGTAAAATATAATTTAGCAATAATTATTAAAATCATTTTTCAATAAAGTGACAGACCACCCAGAGGCTACTTACTGCATTTGGCTGGATAAACCAGCATAGGCTAGGAAAAAAGAGATTATTTAGAAGAAGTGCAGAAGTGCTCAGATTTCAGAACTGTCTCAGAGAAAGGATGAAGGAATATGTAATGCAGAGACACAGCGAAAACACCATATGACTTAGCAGTGAACAATATTAGCATAGTCATAATCATGTCAATATTACTGATTTAATTAAAAAGTGTGCTACAATTGAAAGAAGCAGAGGGAGAAAAATAAGGTCATGGTGTAGCGGGGAAGGTATGCTTCCACCTGCTGTGACAGAAAGTCAACAGACCGTGCTGACAATTAACTTAGCTCTTCTATTTTTGCTATTTCATTAAGAATAAGATTAACTGTTTAAAGCAGATCTTTATACCACAACCAGATTATTAAAATTTAACTTAAATGTCAGCAATCCTTAAAAGGTGGGCATACTGAGCTGAAGACTTTTCTGGATAAATTTGACAGGAAAGTAGAAAAGATTCAGAAAATCCACAAAACAAGGTCCATGCTATCACCACTGCGTCCCCATTATCATTTAAAGGAATCAAGAGAGACACACTTTTACATCAAACTATCAATTGCTCAGCTTTTTGACTATTTACTTACATGGTTTGCAGAGTCACTTTCTCTTATTTCTTGTACTAAGAATGAAAGAAAAAAATCGTCACTGCTGACACAAATAATATAAAAAGTAGTTGTTAACATCTTACTGACTACTCCTTTCTACAATGAGAAAAAACTCCATGCAAAAAAAAATTAATTTCAATAATTTATAATTTAAACCATCTGGCATGATAAATCTCATAAAGTAAAATCTGAAAGCTTACATTTACTTTTTGACCTAGTTTACTTTTAGTTATTTTACATACGAAGGAAATAATACTGATGTACAAAAGAAGAGGGCAAAAAAATTAGGCCAGATGAAAAATTTAGCTGATCGAAAAGTTTAACTGTTGCATCTATGAGCCATGATCTGTTAGTATTCTCCTATTCTGCATTTACACATAGCTTAATTACCAGAATCTAAGAGCTAACAGCTCTAAGAACTACTTCCTGGCCAGGCACCCATCTCTAGATGCACCAGAATCCCTGTAAGCATCTCCAACCACACTTAGTGGTCATCTACTAACATGTCACTACAAACAAAACAAAAACAGGTCTTTATACAAGGGAAAAGTAACCTATCTTAAATTTAATCTTTTGTTTATTGTGTCTTTTTTGAGAAGGAGTCTCATTCTGTCAACCAGGCTGGAGTGCAATGGTGTGACCTCGGCTCACTGCAACCTCTGCCTCCAGGGTTCAAATGATTCTCCTGCCTCAGACTCCCAAGTAGCTGGGATTACAGGCGCACCCCACCATGCCCAGCTAGTTTTTGTATTTTCAGTAGAGAGGGTTTCACCATGTTGGTCAGACTGGTCTCAAACTCCTGACCTCATGATCCACCCACCTCCGCCTCCCAAAGTGCTGGAATCACAGGTGTGAGCCACTGCGTCCAGCCAAATTTAAATCTTAAAATAAGTAACAAACCTAATTGGACATGGTGTCTGCAGCAAAAAAAAAAAAAAAAAAAAAAAAAAGGCCAGAATAATAAAAGCTCCAAGAGGGACTGGGACCATGCTTTGTTTCCTACACGGCCTCTGCCTTTAATGCTGGAAGGGCCTTGTAGGCAAACATTCCTATCACTGAAGAGTGAGGGACATGGAATAGCTTTTCTTTTTTCTGCTTCCATGCTCTCTAGGTGTGAGAAGCCCATGGCTCTGGAAGGAACTGGGAAATACAACTCTGAAATGGTTTGGATATGTCTCCCTCTCTAAATCTCATGTTAAAATGGGACCTTTAACGTTGGAGACAGGGCCTAGTGGGAGGTGTCTGGGTAATAGCAATGGATTCCTTATGAATGGCTTGGTACCATCCCCGTGGTAATAAGCAAATTTTCATTCTGGTATTAAACCAATATGAGTTTTTCTTTTCTTTTCTTTGTTTGCAGAAAAGTGATCCATTTATTTAGAGAGAGAAACAGGAGAAGAGAGAAAGCTTCCACGAGAGAGAGTGGGTGGAGTGGGACCCCAAAGGGGAAATTCAGGAGGGGAAAGAGAGCTCCCACTATGTGAACCAGTATGAGCTTTTCTAAATACTTTCTATAATTCATCTGATCAAACAAGAGTTTTCACTCTTTTGCTTGGCAGAGAAAACAATGGTGACCCACTGTCTGTTTGAGATGTCTTTGCTTCTGGATGGTCAGAAGGGTTTGACTCCAAAGCCAAATCTATACAGAGAGAAAAGAAAAAAGATGTGATCACTTATGACAATTTATCAACTCATTTATTTGGCCAGGAGGCCATTTCACTACCTCTTTTATGCTTGCCCATTGGGAAAAGGGACAAAGAATTATACATAAAGATAAATCTAAGACTCCTCCATCACATGACAAATTGTATTAATTAAAAGATGGCAAAATGTATAAACAAAAAGTTAACATGTTTTCACTAATATGGTAACAAGTAAAGGAAAGTATATCATGTTAAAATAACACAAGTGAATATGTGAAAATTTAGAACATTTAAACCAATATGAGTTTTCCTAAATACTTTCTATAATTCATCTGATCAAACAAGAGTTTTCACTCTTTTTCTTGGTGGAAAAAACGATGTTGGCTCACCATCTGTTTCAGTTTTCTTTGCTTCTGGGTGGTCAGAAGGGTTGGACTCCAAAGCCGTATCAATACCGTCTGTTTGAGATTTCTTTGCTTCCAAATGGTCAGAAGGGTTGGACTTCAAATCTATACAGAGAGAAAAGAAAAAATATGTGATCACTTATAACAATTTATCAACTCGTTTATTTGAAGAGGAGGCCATTTCACTACCCCTACTCTTACCTTTATCTATTGAAATGAATGTATAGACATAAGATGGTGCCAGGCAAGGTGGCGCATGCCTGTAGTCCCAGCTACTCAGGAGGCTGAGATTGGAAAATTCCTCAAACCCAGGTCAGGAATTTGAGGGCAACATGAGTAACATAGTGAGACCCTCCTTTATTAAAAAAAAAAAAAAAAGAGGTAAATGTTCCCTTTGAGCTGTGTAAAATCAACTTTGTGTAAAATAAATCAAGATGGCAATACATTTTAAAACACGGGCCTATTTTATAGGCAAAATATAAAACATATTCCGGAGTTTGAAAAATTTAAAAAGAAGTGAATTCAGCATATTAGTCACTTCCATGTCATTCTGAAGACACAGGACCTTAGTTCTATTGGTGACTGTCTTCCAATAGTCACGTGAGATCTCTGTCTTCATTTCTTCACTAGCAACACATACAGAGAACATGCACAAGACTTCTTTGTATTGGAAGGAGCCAAATGAGACATATACAAACTCTGTTGTAACCCTAAAGAATGACAATAAAGAGCCTTTTTTGGGCTTTCATTCATCTACGAACTGATGTGTAAAATCACTCACAGACTTTCCTTACACCAGCAACCAGATTATAAGTATACACAACTACTTACACATTTTGTGTATAAAGGTATACTCAATTCACATATTTATTCTAAATTCTTAAACATCTTCAAAAGTGAGTATAATACTCCCAAGTTACAAAGTCACACTTATCATGAGTCTTCATTATTCTACCTCTGAAAAAAACTAAGAGCTGAACTAAAGTTGTTTTTTTAAGTTCTGAGATACATGTGCAGAACATGCAGGTTTGTTACATTCGTATACCTGTGCCATGGTGGTTTGCTGTACATATAAACGTATCATTGAGGTTTCAAACCCCACATGCATTAGGTATTTGTCCTAATGTTCTCTGTCCCCTGACCCCCATCCCACAACAGGCCCCACTGTGTGATGTTCCCCTCCCTGTGTCCATGTGTTCTCATTGTTCAACTCCCACTTATGAGTGAGAACTTGCGATGTCTGCTTTTTGTTCCTGTGTTAGTTTGCTGAGAATGATGGCTTCCAGCTTCTTAGGCTTTACTTTCTTATCTTTGAACAAGATGCTATTGTCAGGTGGGGGAAGAACAAAGGGGCACCAGTGGCAACAAACACCCTTACATAGGCAAGGTCTGGCATTTTAACATGCGATCTTTACATTACACGTTAAAAGACATTTCATGTCTTTTGAAAGTTTTCTGACCCTGAACCATCTCTACCTTTCTTTCACAGCAAGGAAGTAAATAAAGTCTCGTAAGTCACCAGAATAAATCTAGAGACACATTTTGTGTTAAAGTAAGAATTTTAAAGTAATCAGAGCCTCATGGGTAAACTCCTTTGGGGGAAAAAAACACTGGATTTTTCTGCAGCCCCGGCCGAGACATTTCACACCTTTCACAATTATTGTAAGAACCCTCCATTTTCTTTCCTTTTGTGTTCAAATTACAGTTAGAAGGACATAAGCACCTGTCAAGGTGACTTAAAGCCACCCATTAAGAATATCCTGTCATCTCTCCCTGGCAAACTTCATTCTGATTTCAAAGTAGAAATCCCCAAATAGTTCAGTATGAATTGTCCTGCGATTTAGCTACTTTAACAGAGGACACAATTAGGCACGTACCTGGTTCCTTCACTTAGGTACCATCTGGATAGGCACACAAAAAGAATGCGATGGCTACTGGAAAGTCGGGATATTTGAGTTTTTATTGAAAAAAGGAACAGAATATTCCAAAGAAGCCTCAACAAAGTCCCACAGAATAATAAACAGAGCTACAGACAAGAAGAGCCATAAATAAATGATCCCAGGCGAGCCTGAGAGAATGAGATGAGGGAGCAAGAACTGGGCGATTGGGAGGGGAGGAGACAAGAAACTGCCTGGACTCTGTGGAGAGAGACTAAGAGACTAAGAGGGGGGTGGGAAGGCGGGGCAGAGCCAGCCTTTGTTTCTGACCAGCCCTGGGAAAGCTGGCTACGGGCAAAAAGGAGCCTGAGGTGGGCGATACCCCCTAGGAGACCTCGGGGGCAGCAGCAGCCAGAGGTGTGGCCAGGGCAGAAGCCACTGTCACTTCCTTACCTTCAGGCATCTCCTGGTCACAGATCTGGCGCACATGAAGGCCATCACCAGCTTCAAAAGTCAGCTCGGCAGGCTCTGCAGCAGCAGCCATGGGCGCTGCTGCTACCGTGTCCTCAGCTGCGGCCTCACAGATTTCGGACTCAGCAGGACACTCTGACCCCTGGTGTTGGTCCAACTCAGGGCTGACCCTGGGGCTCACACAACAACACATCAGTATGTTCCCCATGGGGCACCCCTACTCCTGTCTGCCGCCGCCTGTGCCTCTGCTCACAGCGTTGGCCACGCGATCCCGCTGCCCAAGGCGAGGCTACGCTGCACTTGCAGAGATGGTCTTGCTGCTGCTCGCCTGGCTACCCCACAGCCCGGCCCCGGCCGGCCAGGGCTCGGGCCGAGGCCCGCACCCTGCCCCCTCCCTTGAGTTGACTTGTCTGGGAGGGTGAAGAATAACAGGCTAATTTAATAGGTTGTGAATCCAAAAAGTGCTGAGAGACACAACAACTGCCTATAGAGAGTACAGAATGAGCTTCTCCTCCTCCTGTAGTCACCTACAGACTGAAGCCCAGTGGCCCAGGTGGAAGCTCAGGCATGTGACTCACAATGCCCTGCCCCACACCTCACAATGCCCCACCCTGGCTGCCCGCCCCTCCCCCGCTGCCTGGGTGCCCCACCCTGTGGCTTATGATGTGGTTGCTCTCCTGGCCCCTCCTGCAGTGCCAGTGGGACTAAAGTTTTCATTCATCGACAGCTTCCTGAGCTTTTTAGTCCCAAGAAAAGCACAGAGTGGTTTGTTACTGAAAGCCATCTTCCACTATGAGTTCTGTACATAGTCTCAGTCAGCACAGTGGGTCCCATTAGCAACAAAGTTGAACTTTATTTGCTGACTGAATGTAGATACACCTGAACTGTTCACTGCTTTTTTAATGAAATATTCCTCTCCTGTTTTCCAATGAGTGGTAGTTTTTGTCTGCAGCTTGAACACAGCAATCCCTGGGCCCTAGCTCTACTCTCACTAAAGAGTTATGACTATATGTCTTGAATGACACCTTAGGACCCATCCTGCCTCCACCTCCTTCTCCATAAAATAGAAACCGAATTTGTCCCTCCAAGCTCTGAAATGCTGGAACTTACCAACTGCCTATTCTCCCCTCTGTTTCTTCCTTCCGTGGCAGCAACTTTCAGATTTTCTCTCGTTTACTAACAAAGTACTAAGCACAATTTTGTTATTCAAAATCAGGAGCTGCAAAGTGAGTGACTACAGTCCTAACTCAATAAAAATAAACACTCAACATCTGGCAAGCAGTATGTGCCTGACAGTGTTCCAAGTGGGCTATGCTCATTTAACCCTCAGAAACAACCTCACAGGTTTTGGAGAAGACATTAAGATTAAGAAGGTAAGTCATCTCCCCAATGGCCACATGACTGCTCAGGCTGGGGCCATGATTTGATCCCAGGTAGTATGAATTCCATAATTCCTCAAGTATGATTATCAGAAAGTGTACTGTTCCATTTTCACACTACTGTAAAGAAATACCTGAGGTTGGGTCATTTAGAAAGGAAATAAGTTTAATTGACTCACATTCCACATGGCTGTGGAGGCCAAAGGGAAACTGACATAGTAGAAGGGGAAGCAGTTACTTCTGACATGGCGGCAGGCCACAGAGTGTGTGCATGTGAAGGAGCAACTGTCAAACATGTATAAAACCATCAAATCTCATGAGAACTCACTCGCTATCACAAGAACAGCACGGGGGAAACAGCCCCCATGATCCAATTACCTCCCACTGAGTCCCTCCCTCACCACACAGGAATTATGGGGATTACAATTCGAGATGAGATTTGGGTGGGGACATGGCCAAACCATATCAGAAAGTACAGGTAGAAGTCAAGCTTGGAAGGGAAGTGACACTATAGATCAGCATACTGTTTTTAAAAACAACTTTTTTTTTAAAATGTGGATTTTAAAATGCCTCCTGTTGATCCAACACTGATGAAGTCCCTTCTATATGTGAGACACCGTATGTGTGAAACAGTCCCAAATCTCAGTGAGTGTAGGCAGATACACAAACAAAGGCTTAAGAAGTTCAGTTTTCTGAGACCACATTACTGGACAGTGTATGAACCTGAGACTGAAACCCACCTCTATTTGACCCCAAATGCTGGGGTGGTTTAAATTTTATTCTGAAAATTTGAGTCATTGAGCCATAAAAAGGTGAGGAGTCTCTGTCAGATATGTGTGCAGTGGTCTGTCTAAGAAGGAAGGACTGAAGGAAGGAACAAGACCAATCAAGAGACTACCTAAAGGAAGAGTAATGCTAAAGGCAGTGGCAGTGACAAAAGTGGAGGAAAGACCGATCACACGGAGTTACCGACCGGACGGTCCCGCGAACGGTGAGAGGCCCGCGGGGAATAAGCGTGGGGACCGAGGAAACCCTAGAACCATGTTTCTCAAACTTGCCTACCATGAAGTTGCAGTGTTCGCGGCTGCTCTCAGAGCTTTGAAATGCTGCCCAAGGATGACAAGAAAAAGAAAGACGCTGGAAAGTTGGCCAAGGAAGACAAAGACTCAATGAACAAATCTGGGGTAAGGCCAAGAAGAAGTGGTCCAAAGGAAAGTTCGCGACAAGCTCAATAACTTAGCCTTGTTTGACAACGCTACCTATGACAAACTCTGTAAGGAAGTTACCAACTATAAACTTAAAACCCCAGCTGTGGTTTCTGAGAGACTGAAGATTTGAGGCTCCCTGGCCAGGGCAGCCCTGCAGGAGCTCCTTAGCAAAAGACTTAACAAACTGGTTTCAAAGCACAGAGATCAAGTAATTTATACCGAAAATACCAAGGGTGGAGATGCTCCAGCTGCTGGTGAAGATGCATGGATAGGTCCAAACTACATTTGGAAAAATAAAACTATTAAATCCAAAAAAATGTTGCATATCTATATATGAAACACTGCACTACCACTTAAAAAAATTAATGTCCTTTGCAGCAACATGGATGCAGCTGGAGGCCATTATCCTAAGCAAATTAATGCAGGAACAGAAAATCAGATTACTCCATGTTCTCATTTATTAGTGGGAGCTAAACATTCAGTACCCATGAACACAAAGAGGGGACCAACAGATGTTCGGGCCTACTTGAGGGGGGACGGTGGGAGGAGGGAGAAGGTCCTAAAACTACCTATTGGATACTATGCTCACTACCTAGGTGACAAAATCATTTGTAAACCAAACTCCAGCAACATACAACTTACCCATTTAACAAACCTGCACATGTGCCCCTAAATCTAAAATGAAAAATTTAAAAAGAAAAAGAAAAATGAATAAATAAAAATAAAGAGGTTGGGTGCAAAAAAAAAAAAGTGGAGGAAAAAACTTTGTGATTATTTGGGAGACAGAATGGGAAGTGCTTGGTCATGAGATGTGAAAGTGGTAAAGTAGTGGGAAAAACGGGGCTGCTCAGGCTCTGCTGGGGAAGACTGGGTATAGAGTTGTACCTTTCTCCTGGCAGAGAATGTAGGAAGAGAAATAGGTAAGGAGGAAAAGATCATTTTTTACTCTCAGTGTCACATTAAAATAAAACTCTCTGGTCAAAGTTGACTTTAAATCTCTGTAGGCTAAGACCATTTGTGACATCCCAACATATGTTTCCAAAAATAACACACACAGTAAATCAAACCATTAAGAGTAACTGGGGAAATTTCCTAAAATTTACATGCTAAGAATATCACCATTTTTTATATTACTTTTATGGAGTAACTCTGAATCTATGGTTATAGCGAATGAGAAATCTTACATAAAATAAAGCTAACATTTTAAATTTAAAATTCGATTGTCCTTAGAGAATAGAGAAAGCAACTGAAGCTGTGGGCGTGGAAGCAATTGCCTTGAGAAGTTCTATATAGCAAGGAGAACTTGAAAGAAAGAAGATCTGGAGAATAGGGTGATTTACACGGCATTAAGTAAAGCTTGCAAAAGTGAGCACCCGGAGTCAAGAGACCTGCATATGAATCAGGATCGGCTGCTCCTGTGAGTCATTAGACAGGAGATGATGCCTGATTTCATTTCTGAAACAGCAGCACCTAGCACACTGCCTGATCAATAGCTACTTAATATTATCCCAATGCACAGAGTCAAATTTTGCTAGGAAGACAGGAAAGCTACAAGTCAGCTATGGCAACTTAGTGATTGGGCTTGCGCAAGGGAGTGAGTGATCTGGACGTCAGGCAGTGGGTAAAGTAGTGAACTGGAGGTGAGAAAACAGTGACACAAACTTAGGGCTTCTCTTCCCAAGTATTCGGCTGAGAATAGAGATGTAGTAGTTAAAGGGAGATATGTGGTAAAGAAAGCCTTTTATTCCAGGATTCAACAAATGTGTAAGAATAATTATATGTTAAACAGGAAGAGTCAACAGAGAAAACACATTATTGAGGTTAGAAGAGAAGGAAGAACAAATGCACAAGGGCCCCCAAAAGGCACAGATGCGTGCAATCTGGATCAGGAAGAGATTAGCTTTGGCATTCGGCAAAAGCAAGAAGGGAGAAAGGGCCATGTGACTCCAAAGGTATTTCTGGTAGAGGAAAGGTTTAGGAAGAGATCTTTTGATGACCTTTATTGTAACAGAGTTTAAAAAAAAAAACCATGGGAGAAAAAGAATATTATATATAGAAGTCTACACTTCTTGATACACCTAACAACCAAAAAAAGCTTGATACACTAATAGATTCCCTAAACGTGGGTAACTTGAAAAGCAATTTAAGCAAAAATCACAGAATCCAATTATAAATAAGTATATCTAGAAAGTGAAAAATGGGCTTAATTTTTCCCACAAAGAGTTAAGAGAAATAACAACAATTTTAGGGGAAAGGGAAAAAATAATTGAGAAGAAAATTATATGCAATCATAAAATATATGAATATTTACAAACTCTATCATAAGTAATTACAAAAATGACCAGAAGAATCATTATCATAAGCAAAGGGTCATTTCAAAAACATGGGGAGAAATGATTCCTATTTAATTTAATTCCACTGAAAATATTTCAGTGAAGTTTGAGGACAAGAATAGGTAATATGTTGAAATGTGAGAACCCACAGTGGAAGGAAAAAGAATCCAAGAAAGCTCAGTTTTAGTAACCAACATCAAATACAATCCTCAGGACCTAGTGGCTACAATCTGTGCTAATAGTGTCTGAACACCTGGAAGTGTCATTAGATATCATTGTGGATGATTCTTGTAGACTTGAGATGGTGTCTATTTAAAGTTACAAAATAGTGCCTGCATTTAACGACAGACACACTCAAAAACAGATATCCATGACTTTAAAAATGGAAGAATTTTGAACTTTCTAAACAGGAAAATATTGGGAAGCACTGCTATGAAAATAGATTTTAAAACATTTTTATTGAAGGCAATATTGAAGTAAGTTAAGAAAAAATCCTATCCTCCCATGACTTTGGCAAGTCTGAGAGAGCAAAGAGAAACAAATTAGAGTAGGGTCATTTGAATTAATCAGGAGTTTGAGTCTGTGAAATGAGCTGAGACCTTGTTTATTTTTGACTCCAGAGTAAACTAATACATCCATTCATTCAATACCCATTTAATACCTGAGCCCTTAGCAAAGACGCCATATACTGTGTGTAAGTGCTGGGATATTGATTGGACCAACATAAACAAGGTTATTAGTCTTGTGAAATTTATCTTCCAGTAAGGGAGTTAACATCCAACCCTGCAAATTCAAGGGTCCACACATGGCCAAGATCATGTCGGGGTGCACAGAACCCCTCCTCTGATCTGCAGACAAATGTGCCCTATATTCTGGCCCTCTACCAGCAAGTGAAGACCCTAGAAATTTCCAGACACACAACAGTGTTCTAAACTGCAGGCTGCTGTCCCATCCGATGGCAGAGTAGACCTTTTCTTCACCAGACTTGGCCTGTTATCCTGTTAAATGAAATGTCTTTTTTACACAGAAACAGAGCACAGAAACTAGTGTCCTTTGGCCCTGATCCCATCACATGGTTTGTAGGTACACACCAGGTCCGAACAAGTAACACAAAATTGAGGCCTCAGGCCCTAGAGTGTGCACATCGGCTCTGCTTTCAGAAAACATCAAGGTACTTTTGGCAAGTCTGCAGACTTTATGCAGAAAAACAAAAACAAAGACATAAACAAGTGATGAGGGCAAACACGCGTGCGCATACACACAAACACACACACCCCATAGTGACTAACAGAATCTCCCTCCAGGGGATTTGCAGACAAGGGAGCAGAAAACATCCCAGGGGCCTTTCACAGCTACTTCCTGGAGCCCCTTTTCAGACTGTGCTCTCTAGACCTGTCTCAGCCCAAGCACCACCGCCCTGATATGCAGGAGCTAGATTCCTTACCTGAAATTCAACATCAAGAAACAATCTCTTTTACTTAAAACTGATAGGACTGTCCTCAAGCAACAACTTTGTTGGCAGGGGTGAAGTTGGGGAGTTTCTTAAAATGTGAGGCCTCTGTCTACCACCTAGAGAACCTGGAAATTTCCACCTATGCCATGAAGTCCAAATCACTGGCCACTGCCCCAGTGTATGGCAGCGTATAGCCGATTAGACAGACCATCTCTCCGTCTCATAACATCAAAAAGACACAACCAGTCTTTATATGACTCCCAATAAAAAAAAAACCACCACCACCTGGGAAGAAGCTTTGCTGAAAAATAAAAAATCAAAATCAAATCTTATCCAGCTGCAGGCTGGGCGTGGTGGCTCACGCCTGTAATCCAAGCACTTTGGAGGCCAAGACGGGTGGATCACCTGAGGTCAGGAGTTCAAGACCAGCCTGACAAACATGGTGAAACCTCGTCTTTAAAAAAAAAAAAAAAAAAAAATTCTTATCCAGCTGCTAGATGTTTTGTCCATCAGGAAATTAGAACCATGTGTGGCTATATAAATATATCTTGAGATTAAATAAAATTTAAAGTTTAGTTCTCCCATCTCACTAACCAAACTTAAAGTGCTCAGTAACCATAAGTAGGCACAACCCACAACTCCAATATACATTCTGTTCATCACAGAATTTTTCTTAGTATTGCTCCCTACCCATTCACAGGAATTACAGGAGGGCCTGAGAAACTGCGGACGGGTGCAAAGCAATCCACGAAATCCAGAAGACAAGAAACTCTACAGACCAGCAACGTGGTTTCTTAAATAAAATGTAACCAAAAAAAAGAAATGGGAAGATTGTTGACTAAAAATTTTTAAAGAGACTGAAAAACAGTATTGAAAATCAGGCAAGAGCAAACTACGAGGCTTATGGAAGCATGGAGGAAGAAACCAGGAAGAAAAGGAAAGAGTCACCACAAGAGGCGGGACCACACCTCCTTCTACAGGGAGGAGGAGGACTGGGGCTGGTGTTACAATCAAGCAGCAAAGCTTGATTTCCCAGCCTGAGTGCCGAGTACACGGGTATTCACCTTCTGGCAACCCATTAAGTTAAACAATTGTTTTTATGTGGTTTTCTATATCTGTATTAAATTTCACCATTAAAAAATGGTTAAATAAAATCTCATGAAGAGCATTAAGTGTTACCTGGAAAATTATAATAGGCAGGATGAGAGCAATTGGGCCTCTGTGAGAAGCGACAGCTCAGCCAAACTGAACTGACAAAAAGGAAGGCAGCCCTTGGAAGTTCAGAATATTCCAGAAGAAAACATAGAGAAAGGGGTTGGCGTGATGGCTCACTACTATCCCAGCACTCTTGGGAGGGCAAGCCAGGGAGATCACCCTAGCCCAGAGTTTGAGACTGGCTCAACATGGTGAAACACTGTTTCTACAAAAAATGCAAAAAGCCTCCAGGCCTGGTGGTTCGTGCCTATAGTCCCAGCTACTCTGATGGCTGAGGTGGGAGGATCCCTCGAGCCCGGGAGGTCGAGGCTGCATTGGGCCGTATACTCGTGCCACTGCACTCCAGCCTGGACTGCAGAGCAAGACTGTGTCTCAAAAAAAGAAGAGTGAGAAAGAGAAAAGGCCCAAGAGGAGGATAAGTATGTGGAGCTTGAGTACTGAATGAATTCTAGTGTGACTACAAAGTGGTGAGCTGCAGGAGGAGCATTTACAGGTACCACAGATTTCTGTATGCTTTCAAATGGCAGAATCTATAAATGTTAACTCAGGAATGTTACGTATATCCTACGGATAAGACACAAAATACATCAGATGTATAGAAATTTATGTGTGATGCTTCAAAATAAAGATTGGCGCTACTGTTCACACTGGAAGCTGAACCTGTCCTCCAAGGGCTGTGCACATGGTCTAACTAAGCTCAGAACGTGTTATTGCTTACGATGCATAAAGTGCCCACTACACTATCTGGGAGGATGACCTGTCATCCTATAAAAATAAGAAGCCAACAACTGGTAAGCAATAGGGACATCACATAATCTTATTCTAGAACAGTTCTCTAATAAATCAAACCTACCACCCAGCCTTACCTCCTCGACATCCTAGTCATGGAGCGCCTCCACAAGAAATCTAGAGCAGTCCGAAGAGTCAGCCTTGTGCTCACACTCTCTGTCAGCCTGGCTGACACCAAACAACCCTCTAAGCTTTTCTCAGGTATCATTTTCATCTTCATTATCTTCTGTCACTAAAGAGAACACCATGGCAGAAAAGTGAGAACAAAAACTACATCCCTAGAGGACTCATTGTTTTCAACCGCTTAGGCCATGAGTCTTCAAACTCAGGAACTGAGGGCCTCTGTCTGTGGTGGGTATGGTGATGGCCACATATGAGTCAGGCACTGAGAGGGCAGGTCAGCCACAGGTGAAGAGAGGCCAGGAAGCCATTGCTGTACATGTGTGGGCGCTCCTGCACTCCTGCACGGCAGCAGCCAAGCAGTCAAGGAGGACTGCAAATATTAGGGGTTGAAGAAGGAAGTGACATTTAAAGGCAGAGCTTTAGATTATTAAAGAAGAGCTCTAAAGAGTGTTGAGCCTCTCATCACTGAGAGTACCCAGACAAAACCTGAATGAAAATCAGTACACAACAGCCCTCCCAATTCAGTGTGCCAAGGCCAAATGTCACCTTGAGGCCTTGATCTCATCATGCAGTAACCAGGGAGCATAGTATGAAGCTCACCAATTATTTATTTATTTCTGCATTAATTTGACCACAAAGAACGTATAGGTATGTTTAATAAAGCATAAAATCAGAGGACAAGGGAAGAACAAAATGTGTTATACAGGGTTCTCATTCTCAGAAAGAACAAAATAAAAATTTTTACGGGCAGAAATATTTTTCGGCCACCAAATTCTACAAAAATTTCTCATGAAGGACTTTTAAAAAGAAGATACAACATGACACAATGGACAGTACTTGCATTGAATTTTACAGCAAACCCATATGTGTACTTCACAAGACCAATGTGTGGTCCTCGGAAGCTGATGATTAAAGACATCTGCCAAGTAGGAAAGGTGACGGCCAGCAATGATGGACGTCAACAATACCAGCCCAATCATCCAGCCTCTCCCTCATCTCCTTTTCAGAAAATAATCAGAGAAACTAAAGTGTTTCCGTCTCTGAACCAGAATTCTTGACTCGTTCCATAAAAAAGCTCTCAAATGTTTGGAGCTGTTGCTGCTGCTGCTGCCTCAAAGAGGCCTCAGCTGCCTTTCTGGAAAGGTCTTCCTTCCACTTGAGGGCACCTGAAATGACCAATGCCAACCTCCAGTTAGAGTTGTTTATGTGTTTCCCCTCCCTCAAGGTCCATTCAAAATGCAGCATTTCAACAGTTAACAAAATCTCAAAATCAACAGACCCCCAAATGTAGACATTCCTTTGGGTACCATTTCAAGAGTCAAGTTCATAGCAGCAACCAACTAAATTCAAGCTTACCTGAGGCTTCTGTGGAATCATTCTTCTCTTCCTTGAAATCTTTTTCCTCTTTGAGTAAATCTTCTACACCACGGGTCTCATCAATTGTTTCTTGACCCCAGTTTCTGACCACTGGCCACCTGAGAAGGCTTTGAAAGCTTTTTCCTAAAAGCGTCTTCATTTTCTGAGTCCTCTTCCTCTGTACTGAGTCAGGAGCTTTCTTCAGATTCATCTTCAGAAGCAAATGCCTCTTCAGCTGTGCAATGCCCAGAATCGGAAATGGCGAGGGCTGCTTTCTTCATCTGCAAAGATTTCTCCAGATTCACACGGTCACTCCGGGGATTAGCTCTGCTTTACTACCTTCTCCAGCAGCCTTTGATCCTGAAATGTCCCTCTCTTCTGCAGTGCAGTCCTCTTCCTCACTGCTTTCATCAGCTTCCTCTGCTTCCCCTTCTCCCGCTGAGCTCCTCTCAAGGTCATCGTCACTGTCAGCAAATGTTGGCAAATCTACTTCACTGTCTATTTCCAACTCCTCAAGTTTCCCTCGTTTGACGCCCTTAGCAGTCACATACTGATCAGTCATCTCGGCATTTTCCTCCTCTCCTGCTTCCTCATCACTAGAGCTGTTTTCCAATCCGTCATCTCCAGACATTTCATCATCTTCGTCATCGTCACTGTCTTCAGATCCATCTTCATCTGCAAAAATGGCTTTCTGACGCATTCGATCAGTTTTCAGGTTCATTTGTTTTTCTTCCTTTGGCATCAACAGCCTATATTATTACCAAGGAAATGCAAAAGAATTCAATTTGTATGTTAATCAGCGAATCTAGAAATGACAACATGGTCAATGAAAATACAAAGAAATACAAAATGTCAAAGAATTATTTAAGATGACATAGCGGAGGTAAAAAATGATCTGATAAACACTGGAAGAGTTAATAGGCAAACTCAGGCATGGTTTCCTAATACTACACTTCAAAAAAGCATAGAGAGAGAAAGGAATAACCCTTTAAAAGAATAAGTAAATCCAATTTTAGAAAAAAAATTGCTCAAAGAGGAAATTAGTGTTTGGTAGATCTTTTGGAAAGCTCATTAATGTCTAAGCTAAAAACACATGATCCTTAAGAGAAATGGCTGATTCCAGGCCCAAAGCAGAAAGAGGACAAAATAAGCCGGGATCCTCTTGTTCCGTCAGAAAGTAAGAAACGCTCAAAGCCTAACAGAGACAGTTGACAGGACATAGGAGACAGGATGAAAGTTCCAGCTGCCAAATCTGGGACAGCACAGTCATCAGCAAGAATGACAGTGATGGAGAATAACCCGTGGAATAAAACGCAAGTGCATTAGTCAGCGGTGATAACTGAAATAAAGGGGGGAAGTGAAACCTGTTTGTTAAAAATGCCAGCTAACGAACGCAGGAGGAGTGATAGAGGAAGAACATCCATTTTAAGTCATCAGGGCCTTAACTGATAAAGAAGAATCATCAAGAAGCTAAAATCACAGGATGAAAAACAACTGCATGAAGCACAATATATAAAATTATAAAAACATAAATTAGTAAAAACTAAAAATCATACTGTAAGACATGAGTAAGTTAGAATGCAGCAATAATAGGCAAGACTAATCCAAGAATTCTGGGAGGTCAAGGCGGGAGGATTCCTTGGGCCCAGGACTTCTAGACCAGCCCGGGCCACATAGTGAGACCTCATCTCTAGAAAACAATGAAAAAATTTAGCCAGGAGTGGTGGAAAAGACACAGGAGACAGGCTGAAAGCTCCTATTCTCTGAGGACAATTGAATTTTAGATTTCAAATGTTAGCTTTATTTTATGTAAGATTCCTTATTTGCTAAAACCATAGATTCAGAGTTACTCCATAAAAGTAATTTTTAAAATGGTGATATTCTTAGCATGTAAATTTTAGGAAATTTCTCCAGTTACTCTTAATGGTTTGATTTACTATGTGTGTTATTTTTGGAAACATATGTTGGGATGTCACAAATGGTCTTAGCCTACAGAGATTTAAAGTCAACTTTGACCAGAGAGTTTTATTTTAATGTGACACTGAGAGTAAAAAATGATCTTTTCCTCCTTACCTATTTCTCTTCCTACATTCTCTGCCAGGAGAAAGGTACAACTCTATACCCAGTCTTCCCCAGCAGAGCCTGAGCAGCCCCGTTCTTCCCACTGCTTTACCACTTTCACATCTCATGACCAAGCACTTCCCATTCTGTCTCCCAAATAATCACAAAGTTTTTTCCTCCACTTTTGTCACTGCCACTGCCTTTAGCATTACTCTTCCTTTAGGTAGTCTCTTGATTGGTCTTGTTCCTTCCTTCAGTCCTTCCTTCTTAGACAGACCGCTGCACACACATCTGACAGACAATACTCACCTTCATATGGTTCAATGACTCAAATTTTCAGAATAAAATTAAAACTACCCCAGCATCAAATTTGGGGTCAAATAGAGGTGGGTTTGTGTCTCAGGTTCATACGCTGTCCAGTAATGTGGTCTCAGAAAACTGAACTTCTTAAGCCTTTCTGCATCTGCCTACACTCACTGAGATTTGGGACTGTTTCACACATGCAGTGTCTCGCATGTAGAAGGGACTTCATCAGTGTTGAGTGAAGAGCAGGCATTTTAAAATCCACATTAAAAAAAATTTTTTTTTAAACAGTATGCTGATCTATAGTGTCACTTCCCTTCCAAGCTTGACTTCTACCTGTACTTTCTGATATGGTTTGGCCATGTCCCCACCCAAATCTCATCTCGAATTGTAATCCCCATAATTCCTGTGTGGTGAGGGACTCAGTGGGAGGTAGTTGGATCATGGGGGCAGTTTCCCCTATGCGGTTCTTGTGATAGCGAGTGAGTTCTCATGAGATCTGATGGTTTTATACATGTTTGACAGTTGCTCCTTCACATGCACACACTCTGTGGCCTGCCGCCATGTCAGAAGTAACTGCTTCCCCTTCTACTATGTCGGTTTCCCTTTGGCCTCCACAGCCATGTGGAATGTGAGTCAATTAAACTTATTTCCTTTCTAAATGACCCAACCTCAGGTATTTCTTTACAGTAGTGTGAAAATGGAACAGTACACTTTCTGATAATCATACTTGAGGACTTACGGAATTCATGCTACCTGGGATCAAACAATGGCCCCAGCCGGAGCTGAGCAATCATGTGGCCATTGGGGAGATGACTTACCTTCTCCATCTCAATGTCTTCTCTAAAACCTGTGAGATTGTTTCTGAGGGCTAAATGAGCATAGCCCACTTGGAACACTGTCAGGCACATACTGCTTGCCAGATGTTGAGTGTTTATTTTTATTGACTTAGGACAATGGTAACCCACTTTGCAGCTCTTGATTTTGTATAACAAAATTATGCTTAGTACTTTGTTAGTAAACGAGAGAAAATCTGAAAGTTGCTGCCACGGAAGGAAGAAACAGAGGGGAGAATAGGCAGTTGGTAAGCTTCAGCATTTCAGAATTTGGAGGTACAAGTTAGGTTTCTATTTTATGGAGAAGGTGGTGGAGGCAGGATGGGTCCTAAGGTGTCATTGAAGACACACAGTCGTAACTCTTTAGTGAGAGTAGAGCTAGGGCCCAGGGATTGCTGTGTTCAAGCTGCAGACAAAAACTACCACTCATTGGAAGATAGGAGAGGAGTATTTTGTTACAAAAGCAGTGAACAGTTCAGGTGTATCTACAGTAAGTCAGCAAATAAAAGTTGTTGCTAATGGGACCCACTCTGCTGACTGAGACTATTTAATTTCCTGATGGACAAAACATCTAGCAGCTGGATAAGAATTTTTTTTTTTTTTTTTTTTAAAGACGTGGTTTCACCATGTTTGTCAGGCTGGTCTTGAACTCCTGACCTCAGGTGATCCACCCGTCTTGGCCTCCAAAGTGCTTGGATTACAGGCGTGAGCCACCATGCCCAGCCTGCAGCTGGATAAGATTTGATTTTGATTTTTTATTTTTCAGCAAAGCTTCTTCCCAGGTGGTGGTGGTTTTTTTTTATTAGGAGTCATATAAAGACTGGTTGTGTCTTTTTGATGTTATGAGACGGAGAGATGGTCTGTCTAATCGGCCATGCGCTGCCATACACTGGGGCAGCGGCCAGTGATTTGGACTTCATGGCATAGGTGGAAATTTCCAGGTTCTCTAGGTGGTAGACAGAGGCCTCACATTTTAAGAAACTCCCCAACTTCACCCCTGCCAACAAAGTTGTTGCTTGAGGACAGTCCTATCAGTTTTAAGTAAAAGAGATTGTTTCTTGATGTTGAATTTCAGGTAAGGAATCTAGCTCCTGCATATCAGGGCGGTGGTGCTTGGGCTGAGACAGGTCTAGAGAGCACAGTCTGAAAAGGGGCTCCAGGAAGTAGCTGTGAAAGGCCCCTGGGATGTTTTCTGCTCCCTTGTCTGCAAATCCCCTGGAGGGAGATTCTGTTAGTCACTATGGGGTGTGTGTGTTTGTGTGTATACGCACGCGTGTTTGCCCTCATCACTTGTTTATGTCTTTGTTTTTGTTTTTCTGCATAAAGTCTGCAGACTTGCCAAAAGTACCTTGATGTTTTCTGAAAGCAGAGCCGATGTGCACACTCTAGGGCCTGAGGCCTCAATTTTGTGTTACTTGTTCGGACCTGGTGTGTACCTACAAACCATGTGATGGGATCAGGGCCAAAGGACGCTAGTTTCTGTGCTCTGTTTCTGTGTAAAAAAGACATTTCATTTAACAGGATAACAGGCCAAGTCTGGTGAAGAAAAGGTCTACTCTGCCATCGGATGGGACAGCAGCCTGCAGTTTAGAACACTGTTGTGTGTCTGGAAATTTCTAGGGTCTTCACTTGCTGGTAGAGGGCCAGAAGATAGGGCACATTTGTCTGCAGATCAGAGGAGGGGTTCTGTGCACCCCGACATGATCTTGGCCATGTGTGGACCCTTGAATTTGCAGGGTTGGATGTTAACTCCCTTACTGGAAGATAAATTTCACAAGACTAATAACCTTGTTTATGTTGGTCCAATCAATATCCCAGCACTTACACACAGTATATGGCGTCTTTGCTAAGGGCTCAGGTATTAAATGGGTATTGAATGAATGGATGTATTAGTTTACTCTGGAGTCAAAAATAAACAAGGTCTCAGCTCATTTCACAGACTCAAACTCCTGATTAATTCAAATGACCCTACTCTAATTTGTTTCTCTTTGCTCTCTCAGACTTGCCAAAGTCATGGGAGGATAGGATTTTTTCTTAACTTACTTCAATATTGCCTTCAATAAAAATGTTTTAAAATCTATTTTCATAGCAGTGCTTCCCAATATTTTCCTGTTTAGAAAGTTCAAAATTCTTCCATTTTTAAAGTCATGGATATCTGTTTTTGAGTGTGTCTGTCGTTAAATGCAGGCACTATTTTGTAACTTTAAATAGACACCATCTCAAGTCTACAAGAATCATCCACAATGATATCTAATGACACTTCTAGGTGTTCAGACACTATTAGCGCAGATTGTAGCCACTAGGTCCTGAGGATTGTATTTGATGTTGGTTACTAAAACTGAGCTTTCTTGGATTCTTTTTCCTTCCACTGTGGGTTCTCACATTTCAACATATTACCTATTCTTGTCCTCAAACTTCACTGAAATATTTTCAGTGGAATTAAATTAAATAGGAATCATTTCTCCCCATGTTTTTGAAATGACCCTTTGCTTATGATAATGATTCTTCTGGTCATTTTTGTAATTACTTATGTTAGAGTTTGTAAATATTCATATATTTTATGATTGCATATAATTTTCTTCTCAATTATTTTTTCCCTTTCCCCTAAAATTGTTGCTATTTCTCTTAACTCTTTGTGGGAAAAATTAAGCCCATTTTTCACTTTCTAGATATACTTATTTATAATTGGATTCTGTGATTTTTGCTTAAATTGCTTTTCAAGTTACCCACGTTTCGGGAATCTATTAGTGTATCAAGCTTTTTTTGGTTGTTAGGTGTATCAAGAAGTGTAGCCTTCTATATATAATATTCTTTTTCTCTCATGGTTTTTTTTTTTAAACTCTGTTAAAATAAAGGTCATCAAAAGATCTCTTCCTAAACCTTTCCTCTACCAGAAATACCTTTGGAGTCACATGGCCCTTTCTCCCTTCTTGCTTTTGCCGAATGCCAAAGCTAATCTCTTCCTGATCCAGATTGCACGCATCTGTGCCTTTTGGGGGCCCTTGTGCATTTGTTCTTCCTTCTCTTCTAACCTCAATAATGTGTTTTCTCTGTTGACTCTTCCTGTTTAACATATAATTATTCTCACACATTTGTTGAATCTTGGAATAAAAGGCTTTCTTTACCACGTATCTCCCTTTAACTACTACATCTCTATTCTCAGCCGAATACTTGGGAAGAGAAGCCCTAAGTTTGTGTCACTGTTTTCTCACCTCCAGTTCACTACTTTACCCACTGCCTGACGTCCAGATCACTCACTCCCTTGCGCAAGCCCAATCACTAAGTTGCCATAGCTGGCTTGTAGCTTTCCTGTCTTCCTAGCAAAATTTGACTCTGTGCATTGGGATAATATTAAGTAGCTATTGACCAGGCAGTGTGCTAGGTGCTGCTGTTTCAGAAAGGAAATCAGGCATCATCTCCTGTCTAATGACTCACAGGAGCAGCCGATCCTGATTCATATGCAGGTCTCTTGACTCCGGGTGCTCACTTTTGCAAGCTTTACTTAATGCCGTGTAAATCACCCTATTCTCCAGATCTTCTTTCTTTCAAGTTCTCCTTGCTATATAGAACTTCTCAAGGCAATTGCTTCCACGCCCACAGCTTCAGTTGCTTTCTCTATTCTCTAAGGACAATCGAATTTTAAATTTAAAATGTTAGCTTTATTTTATGTAAGATTCCTCATTCGCTATAACCATAGATTCAGAGTTACTCCATAAAAGTAATATAAAAAATAGTGATATTCTTAGCATGTAAATTTTAGGAAATTTCCCCAGTTACTCTTAATGGTTTGATTTACTGTGTGTGTTATTTTTGGAAACATATGTTGGGATGTCACAAATGGTCTTAGCCTACAGAGATTTAAATTCAACTTTGACCAGAGAGTTTTATTTTAATGTGACATTGAGAGTAAAAAATGATCTTTTCCTCCTTACCTATTTCTCTTCCTACATTCTCTGCCAGGAGAAAGGTACAACTCTATACCCAGTCTTCCCCAGCAGAGCCTGAGCAGCCCCATTTTTCCCACTACTTTACCACTTTCACATCTCATGACCAAGCACTTCCCATTCTGTCTCCCAAATAATCACAAAGTTTTTTCCTCCACTTTTGTCACTGCCACTGCCTTTAGCATTACTCTTCCTTTAGGTAGTCTCTTGATTGGTCTTGTTCCTTCCTTCAGTCCTTCCTTCTTAGACAGACCACTGCACACATATCTGACAGAGACTCCTCACCTCTTTATGGCTCAATGACTCAAATTTTCAGAATAAAATTTAAACCACCCCAGCATTTGGGGTCAAATAGAGGTGGGTTTCAGTCTCAGGTTCATAGACTGTCCAGTAATGTGGTCTCAGAAAACTGAACTTCTTAAGCCTTTGTTTATGTATCTGCCTACACTCACTGAGATTTGGGACTGTTTCACACATACGGTGTCTCACATATAGAAGGGACTTCATCAGTGTTGGATCAACAGGAGGCATTTTAAAATCCACATTTTAAAAAAAATTGTTTTTAAAAACAGTATGCTGATCTATAGTGTCACTTCCCTTCCAAGCTTGACTTCTACCTGTACTTTCTGATATGGTTTGGCCATGTCCCCACCCAAATCTCATCTCGAATTGTAATCCCCATAATTCCTGTGTGGTGAGGGAGGGACTCAGTGGGAGGTAATTGGATCATGGGGGCTGTTTCCCCCGTGCTGTTCTTGTGATAGCGAGTGAGTTCTCATGAGATTTGATGGTTTTATACATGTTTGACAGTTGCTCCTTCACATGCACACACTCTGTGGCCTGCCGCCATGTCAGAAGTAACTGCTTCCCCTTCTACTATGTCAGTTTCCCTTTGGCCTCCACAGCCATGTGGAATGTGAGTCAATTAAACTTATTTCCTTTCTAAATGACCCAACCTCAGGTATTTCTTTACAGTAGTGTGAAAATGGAACAGTACACTTTCTGATAATCATACTTGAGGAATTATGGAATTCATACTACCTGGGATCAAATCATGGCCCCAGCCTGAGCAGTCATGTGGCCATTGGGGAGATGACTTACCTTCTTAATCTTAATGTCTTCTCCAAAACCTGTGAGGTTGTTTCTGAGGGTTAAATGAGCATAGCCCACTTGGAACACTGTCAGGCACATACTGCTTGCCAGATGTTGAGTGTTTATTTTTATTGAGTTAGAACTGTAGTCACCCACTTTGCAGCTCTTGATTTTGAATAACAAAATTGTGCTTAGTACTTTGTTAGTAAACGAGAGAAAATCTGAAAGTTGCTGCCACGGAAGGAAGAAACAGAGGGGAGAATAGGCAGTTGGTAAGTTCCAGCATTTCAGAGCTTGGAGGGACAAATTCGGTTTCTATTTTATGGAGAAGGAGGTGGAGGCAGGATGGGTCCTAAGGTGTCATTCAAGACATATAGTCATAACTCTTTAGTGAGAGTAGAGCTAGGGCCCAGGGATTGCTGTGTTCAAGCTGCAGACAAAAACTACCACTCATTGGAAAACAGGAGAGGAATATTTCATTAAAAAAGCAGTGAACAGTTCAGGTGTATCTACATTCAGTCAGCAAATAAAGTTCAACTTTGTTGCTAATGGGACCCACTGTGCTGACTGAGACTATGTACAGAACTCATAGTGGAAGATGGCTTTCAGTAACAAACCACTCTGTGCTTTTCTTGGGACTAAAAAGCTCAGGAAGCTGTCGATGAATGAAAACTTTAGTCCCACTGGCACTGCAGGAGGGGCCAGGAGAGCAACCACATCATAAGCCACAGGGTGGGGCACCCAGGCAGCGGGGGAGGGGCGGGCAGCCAGGGTGGGGCATTGTGAGGTGTGGGGCAGGGCATTGTGAGTCACATGCCTGAGCTTCCACCTGGGCCACTGGGCTTCAGTCTGTAGGTGACTACAGGAGGAGGAGAAGCTCATTCTGTACTCTCTATAGGCAGTTGTTGTGTCTCTCAGCACTTTTTGGATTCACAACCTATTAAATTAGCCTGTTATTCTTCACCCTCCCAGACAAGTCAACTCAGGGGAGGCGGCAGGGTGCGGGCCTCGGCCCGAGCCCTGGCCGGCCGGGGCCGAGCTGTGGGGTAGCCAGGCGAGCAGCAGCAAGACCATCTCTGCAAGTGCAGCGTAGCCTCGCCTTGGGCAGCGGGATCGCGTGGCCAACGCTGTGAGCAGAGGCACAGGCGGCGGCAGACAGGAGTAGGGGCGCCCCATGGGGAACATACTGATGTGTTGTTGTGTGAGCCCCAGGGTCAGCCCTGAGTTGGACCAACACCAGGGGTCAGAGTGTCCTGCTGAGTCCGAAATCTGTGAGGCCGCAGCTGAGGACACGGTAGCAGCAGCGCCCATGGCTGCTGCCGTAGAGCCTGCCGAGCTGACTTTTGAAGCTGGTGATGGCCTTCATGTGCGCCAGATCTGTGACCAGGAGATGCCTGAAGGTAAGGAAGTGACAGTGGCTTCTGCCCTGGCCACACCTCTGGCTGCTGCTGTCTCCGAGGTCTCCTAGGGGGTATCGCCCACCTCAGGCTCCTTTTTGCCCGTAGCCAGCTTTCCCAGGGCTGGTCAGAAGCAAAGGCTGGCTCTGCCCCGCCTTCCCACCCCCCTCTTAGTCTCTTAGTCTCTCTCCACAGAGTCCAGGCAGTTTCTTGTCTCCTCCCCTCCCAATCGCCCAGTTCTTGCTCCCTCATCTCATTCTCTCAGGCTGGCCTGGGACCATTTATTTATGGCTCTTCTTGTCTGTAGCTCTGTTTATTATTCTGTGGGACTTTGTTGAGGCTTCTTTGGAATATTCTGTTCCTTTTTTCAATAAAAACTCAAATATCCCGACTTTCCAGTAGCCATCGCATTCTTTTTGTGTGCCTATCCAGATGGTACCTAAGTGAAGGAACCAGGTACGTGCCTAATTGTGTCCTCTGTTAAAGTAGCTAAATCTCAGGACAATTCATACTGAACTATTTGGGGATTTCTACTTTGAAATCAGAATGAAGTTTGCCAGGGAGAGATGACAGGATATTCTTAATGGGTTGCTTTAAGTCACCTTGATAGGTGCTTATGTCCTTCTAACTGTAATTTGAACACAAAAGGAAAGAAAATGGAGGGTTCTTACAATAATTGTGAAAGGTGTGAAATGTCACGGCTGGGGCTGCAGAAAAATCCAGTGTTTTTTTCCCCAAAAGGAGTTTACCCATGAGGCTCTGATTACTTTAAAATTCTTACTTTAACACAAAATGTGTCTCTAGATTTATTCTGGTGACTTACGAGACTTTATTTACTTCCTTGCTGTAAAAGAAAGGTAGAGATGGTTCACGGTCAGAAAACTTTCAAAAGACATGAAATGTCAATGTAGACTTTTAACATGTAATATAAAGATCGCATGTTAAACTGCCAGACCTTGCCTGTGTAAGGGTGTTTGTTGCCACTGGTGCCCCTTTGTTCTTCCCCCACCTGACAATAGCATCTTGTTCAAAGATAAGAAAGTAAAGTGTAAGAAGCTGGAAGCCATCATTCTCAGCAAACTAACACAGGAACAAAAAGCAGACATCGCATGTTCTCACTCATAAGTGGGAGTTGAACAATGAGAACATGTGGACACAGGGAGGGGAACATCACACAGTGGGGCCTGTTGTGGGATGGGGGTCAGGGGACGGATAACATTAGGACAAATACCTAAGGCATGTGGGGTTTGAAACCTCAATGATACGTTTATATGTACAGCAAACCACCATGGCACAGGTATACGAATGTAACAAACCTGCATGTTCTGCACATGTATCTCAGAACTTAAAAAAAAACAACTTTAGTTCAGCTCTTAGTTTTTTTCAGAGGTAGAATAATGAAGACTCATGATAAGTGTGACTTTGTAACTTGGGAGTATTATACTCACTTTTGAAGATGTTTAAGAATTTAGAATAAATATGTGAATTGAGTATACCTTTATACACAAAATGTGTAAGTAGTTGTGTATACTTATAATCTGGTTGCTGGTGTAAGGAAAGTCTGTGAGTGGTTTTACACACCAGTTCATAGATAGATACTGTTGGATGAGAGCGCAAAAAAGTCTCTTTACTGTCATTCTTTAGGATCACAACAGAGTTTGTATATGTCTCATTTGGCTCCTTCCAATACAAAGAAGTCTTGTGCATGTTCTCTGTATGTGTTGCTAGTGAAGAAATGAAGACAGAGATCTCATGTGACTGTTGGAAGACAGCCACCAACAGAACTAAGGTCCTGTGTCTTCAGAATGACATGGAAGTGACTAATATGCTGAATTCACTTCTTTTTAAATTTTTCAAACTCCGGAATATGTTTTATATTTTGCCTATAAAATAAGCCCGTGTTTTAAAATGTATTGCCATCTTGATTTATTTTACACAAAGTTGATTTTACACAGCTCAAAGGGAACATTTACCTCTTTTTTTTTTTTTTTAATAAAGGAGGGTCTCACTATGTTACTCATGTTGGCCTCAAATTCCTGACTTGGGTTTGAGGAATTTTCCCATCTCAGTCTCCTGAGTAGCTGGGACTACAGGCATGCGCCACCTTGCCTGGCACCATCTTAGGTCTATATATTCATTTCAATAGATAAAGGTAAGAGTAGGGGTAGTGAAATGGCCTCCTCTTCAAATAAATGAGTTGATAAATTGTTATAAGTGATCACATATTTTTTCTTTTCTCTCTGTATAGATTTGAAGTCCAACCCTTCTGACCATTTGGAAGCAAAGAAATCTCAAACAGACGGTATTGATACGGCTTTGGAGTCCAACCCTTCTGACCATCCAGAAGCAAAGAAATCTCAAACAAATGGTGAGCCAACATCGTTTTTTCCACCAAGAAAAAGAGTGAAAACTCTTGTTTGATCAGATGAATTATAGAAAGTATTTAGGAAAACTCATATTGGTTTAAACGTTCTAAATTTTCACATATTCACTTGTGTTATTTTAACATGATATACTTTCCTTTACTTTACCATATTAGTGAAAACATGTTAACTTTTTGTTTATACATTTTGCCATCTTTTAATTAATACAATTTGTCATGTGATGGAGGAGTCTCAGATTTATCTTTATGTATAATTCTTTGTCCCTTTTCCCAATGGGCAAGCATAAAAGAGGTAGTGAAATGGCCTCCTGGCCGAATAAATGAGTTGATAAATTGTCATAAGTGATCACATCTTTTTTCTTTTCTCTCTGTATAGATTTGGCTTTGGAGTCAAACCCCTCTGACCATCCAGAAGCAAAGACATCTCAAACAGACAGTGGGTCACCATTGTTTTTTCTGCCAAGAAAGAGAGTGAAAACTCTTGTTTGATCAGATGTATTATAGAAAGTATTTAGAAAAGCTCATACTGGTTCACATAGTGGGAGCTCTCTTTCCCCTCCTGAATTTCCCCTTTGGGGTCCCACTCCACCCACTCTCTCTCGTGGAAGCTTTCTCTCTTCTCCTGTTTTTCTCTCTCTAAATGAATCACTTTTCTTCAAACAAAAAAAAGAAAAGAAAAACTCATATTGGTTTAATACCAGAATGAAAATTTGCTTATTACCACGGGGATGGCACCAAGCCATTCATAAGGAATCTACTGCCATTACCCAGACACCTCCCACTAGGCCCTGTCTCCAACTTTAAAGGTCCCATTTTAACATGAGATTTAGAGAGGGAGACATATCCAAACCATTTCAGAGTTGTATTTCCCAGTTCCTTCCAGAGCCATGGGCTTCTCACACCTAGAGAGCATGGAAGCAGAAGAAAGAAAAGCTATTCCACGTCTCTCACTCTTCAGTGATAGGAATGTTTGCCTACAAGGCCCTTCCAGCATTAAAGGCAGAGGCCGTGTAGGAAACAAAGCATGGTCTCAGTCCCTCTTGGAGCTTTTATTATTCTGGCCTTTTTTTGGTTTGTTTTTCTTTTCTTTCTTTCTTTATTTATTTATTTATTTTTGCTGCAGACACTACGTCCAATTAGGTTTTAGGTTTGTTACTTATTTTAAGATTTAAATTTGGCTGGGCGCAGTGGCTCACACCTGTAATACCAGCACTTTGGGAGGCGGAGGTGGGTGGATCATGATGTCAGGAGTTTGAGACCAGTCTGACCAACATGGTGAAACTCTGTCTCTACTGAAAATACAAAAACTAGCCCGGCATGGTGGGGTGCACCTGTATCCCAGGTGGTTTGACTCAGGAGTCTGAGGCAGGAGAATCATTTGAACCCTGGAGGCAGAGGTTGCAGTGAGCCGAGGTCACACTATTGCACTCCAGCCTGGGTGACAGAATGAGACTCCTTCTCAAAAAAGACACAATAAACAAAAGATTAAATTTAAGATAGGTTACTTTTCAGTTGTGTAAAGACCCTGTTTCTGTTTGCTTTGTTTGTAGTGACATGTAGTAGATGACCACTAAGTGTGGTTGGAGATGCTTACAGGGATTCTGGTGCATCTAGAGATGGGTGCCTGGCCAGGAAGTAGTTCTTAGAGCTGTTAGCTCTTAGATTCTGGTAATTAAGCTATGTATAAATGCAGAATAGGAGAATACTAACAGATCATGGCTCATAGATGCAACAGTTAAACTTTTCAATTAGCTAAATTTTTCATCTGGCCTAATTTTTTTGCCCTTTTCTTTTGTACATCAGTATTATTTCCTTCGTATGTAAAATAACTAAAAGTAAACTAGGTCAAAAAGTAAATCTAAGTTTTCAGATTTTACTTTATGAGATTTATTATGCCAGATAGTTTAAATTATAAATTTTGAAATTAATTTTTTTACATGGAATTTTTTTTTCATTGTACATAGGAGTAGTCAGTAAGACATTAACAACTACTTTTTATATTATTTGTGTCAGAAGTGACCATTTTTTTCTTTCATTTTTAGTACAAGAAACAAGAGAAAGTGACTCTGCAAACCATGTAAGTAAACAGTCAAAAAGTTGAGCAATTGATAGTTTGATGTAAAAGTGTGTCTCTCTTGATTCCTTTAAATGATAATGGGGACGCAGTGATGATAGCATGGATCTTGTTTTGTGGATTTTCTGAATCTCTACTACTTTCCTATCAAATTTATCCAGAAAAATCTTCAGCTCAGTGTGCCCACCTTTTAAGGATTGCTGACATTTAAGTTAAATTTCAATAGCCTGGTTGTGGTATAAAGATCTGCTTTAAATAGTTCATCTTATTTTTAATGAAATAGCAAAAATAGAAGAGCTAAGTTAATTGTCAGCACGGTCTGTTGACTGTCTGCCACAGCAGGTGAAAGCATGCCTTCCCCGCTACACCATGACCTTATTTTTCTCCCTCTGCTTCTTTCAACTGTAGCACACTTTTGAATTAAATCAGTAATATTGACATGATTATAACTATGCAAATATTATTCACTGCTAAGTCATATGGTGTTTTCGCTGTGTCTCTGCATTACATATTCCTTCATCCTTTCTCTGAGACAGTTCTGAAATCTGAGCACTTCTGCACTTCTTCTGAATGATCTCTTTTTCCTAGCCTATGCTGGTTTATCCAGCCAAACGCAGTAAGTAGCCTCTGGGTGGTCTGTCACGGTACTGAAACATAATTTTAATAATTATTAAATTCTATTTTACATCTAATTTACATTTCACATCCATTATTTTTTAGCATGAAGCTAATTTTCTGACTATATTAATTTGCCTGTTTTCTAACAGCTGTTCCCCCTCCCTCCAGCCCAGTGTTGTAGCATTTATCACATGCCTTTCAAAGATATTTTCCATCTGCTAAATCATATCTGTTCCTCTTTTTTTTGTTGTTGGCAGTTGGTGGGCAACATTCTTTGGCCTTTTTTCTTACTAGTTCAGTATAGAGTGGCTTTCCCTAGATACGCTGGCTGTCTGCTTTTCTGTGCTATCTCTTTAAAGTCTTTTGGGATCTCACATAACTGCCGCCTTGTGTGGGATCGCCTGAGTCCTAGATTCTGTGTTTCCTTCTGTCCTGTTATCCTCTCTAGTTGTACTTAAGCACATTTTCCTGGGCAGAGAGGTTTAGAGATCTGACCAGTCTTAAAATCCTTCCTCCTTGATAGAGAGTAAACTTCTAGGTTGAATCCAAATTGTAAGGTTCTGAAGATATTCTGCAATTGTGCTCTCATCACAGTGTTGTTGTTGAATCTATTGCCCTTGCATGACATGTTGCTTATAACCGGGTTTTATGTATCTCTGCAAACTTTTTAGGAGCTTTTCTCTCTCTGAGGTTTTGAAATTTCAACATAAGAGCTTGGTGGGGATCTTTTCATTTTATTGAGGCTACTAAGTCTGCAGACTCTTTCTGAGAATGTTTTTTATTTTCCCTGTTACTTTTTTCTGATAGTCTTGTTACTCAGACGCTAGACTGCTTAGACCAGTAGACCTGCACTGGTTTCCAATTTTTCCCCTTCTATTTTTTTTAGTTTGTCTTTTTTTTTTTTTTTTTTTAGACAGAGTTTTGCTCTTGTTACCCAGGCTGGAGTACAATGGCGCGATCTGGGCTCACCACAATGTCTGCCTGCTGGGTTCAGGCAATTCTCCTGCCTCAGCCTCCTGAGTGGCTGGGATTACAGTCACGCGCCACCATGCCCAGCTGATTTTTTGTATTTTTAGTAGAGACGGGGTTTCACCATGTTGACCAGGATGGTCTCAATCTCTTGACCTCGTGATCCACCCACCTCGGCCTCCCAAAGTGCTAGGATTACAGGCATGAGCCATCGCACCCAGCCTCAGTTTGTCTTTTTATTCTACTTCTGGGATATTCTTTGAGTTTATCCTCTACTATAGCTATTGAATTTTATATATTTTTGGAGAGTTTTAAATTTTTTTGTTAAAGGTTTGCTCCTGATTTTGACTGGTCCCTGAATTCCCTTTTTTGTGTTATTTCGATCTCTCTTGTTGGAGGCTTTTTGCCAATGTGTGGTGGTCCCTGGCTTGCTTGCTTTATTTGGAAGCAGGACTTGTATTAACTGATGGCACTCAGTGTGAGGTTTTGGAAGCCGTACTAGCTTTTCATTTGGGGGACCGCAGTGTATTATCTGGGGATCTTTATTCGAGGCAGTTTAGTTTCTTCAGAAGGATCTCCCAAGTTTCTACCTGGCTACTTGCTTTCCAAAAGCAGAGCTGGGAAAGAATATTGGAGTTCTATTTTTGTTATACAGTTTTCTTTGTATCTCAGGTTTAAGCCACGGTAGCTGTGAACCAGAAATTCTCAGGTTTGGTATATCCAGGGAACATACATCTAAGTTTCTTATCAGATGGGAGGACAGGTGGACTTGGGTCTCTAACCGCAGATTTTCAGCTGACCTTGTAGGCTTTTGTTTTACATTTTGCACTACTCAAAGTGCTATTTGCCTCCTAAGTTCATACGCTGCTTTTAGTTCTGCAGGACAAACTGCTGCTCACTTCTGTTCCAGTCACTTTCTTTTTCCTTTCCTTTTTTTTTTTTTTTTTTTTTTTTGAGACAGAGTCTCAGTTTGTCACCTGGGCTGGACTGCAGTGGTGAGATTTCAGTGCACTGCAACCTCCACCTCCCAGGTTCAAGCAGTTCTCTGCCTCAGCTCCCTGAGTAGCTGGGATTGCAGGTACCTGCCACCACACCCGGCTGATTTTTGTATTTTTAGTAGAGATAGTGTTTCACCATCTTTGCCAGGCTGGTCTTGAACTCCTGACCTCGTGACCCACCCACCTCGGTCTGCCAAAGTGGTAGGATTATAGGTGTGAGCCGCCTTGTCTGGTCTCCAGTCACTTTCTGTAGGCACCAGAGTTGTGCTTCTGTGTTATTTATGACTCCTTTATCTACTTTTTAAGTCTCAGCATTTATTAAAAATTATCTCTGTCAACCTTCTCTCGTGGTCCTGTGTGTAACCTTTATTTTCTGACTAATGAGATTTCCAGAGAGAGGAAATAAATTTGTGATCCATCTATTGTATTTAATCCAAATTTAGGACCTATATTTAAGTGTAAATCAAAGTTTAATTTCAATATCGTTAATGATATTAACCCAGACAGTTTTTTAGTGATGTGTCTATAATAAGCATATTACAGTTGTTTTCTAAGGCCTTGTTTAATACTTTCATTCAAACTTTATACACTGCCATATCCTATTACATCACAACGTAGATGGAGCTGTTTTCGTGAATGCTCACGGTGTTAGAAATACTTAAGTTAATTAAGATTTATTTCTAGCCTGGTCAACATAGCAACACCTCATCTCTACAAAAAGGTGAAATAACAAGTTAGCCAGGCATGGTGGCATATGCCTTTAGTTTACCTACTCAGGCGGCTGAGGTAGAGGATTGCTTGAGCTCAGGAGTTTGAGGCTGCAGTTAACCATAATTGCCCCACTGCCCTCTAGCATGGACAGCAAAGTGAGACCCTGTCTCAGAAAAAAGAAAAAAATTATTATTTAAAAACACACCTAAAATTTGTCCTGCCAAAAAGGAGGGAGAAAACATAAACTTCAGTTTTTATTTTATTTAATTTATGTTTGCTGAGAAGAATGCTGTAGTTTATTTATTTATTTATTTATTTATTATTTTCATAGGTTTTGAGGGGACCAGGTGGTATCTGGTTTCATGAGTAAGTTCTTTAGTGATGATTTGTGAGATTTTGGTGCTCCCATAACCTGAGCAGTGTCCACTAAACCTGATTTATAGTCTTTTATCTTTCACTGTTTTTTCAGACTTTCCCCAAAGTCGCCAAGTCCACTGTATCATTCTTACGCCTTTGCATCCCCATAGCTTAGCTCCCATGTGTGAATGAGAACATAGAACGTTTAGTTTTCCATGTCCGAGTTACTTCACTTAGAATAATAGTCTCCAACTCCATCCAGGTTGCTGGGAATGCCATTAATTTACTCCTTATTATAGTTGAATGGTATTCCATTTTACACACACACACACACACACACACACACACACACACACGTATGTATATCACAGTTTCTTTATCCACTCATTGACTGATGGGCATTTGGGCTGGTTCCATATTTTTGTAATTGTAATTTGTAAATTGTAATTTGTTTGAGTTCCTTGTAGATTCTGTATAATAGCTCTTTGTCAGATATTATGAAGCGTGTAAACTTTCTCCCACTCTGTGGGTTGTCTGTTTACTCTGCTGATTGTTTCTTTTTCTGTACAGAAAATCTTCAATTAACTCTTACCTGTTTGTTTTTGTTGCATTTCCTTTTGGGTTCTTGCTCATGAAGTCTTTGCCTAAGCCTGTGTCTAGAAGGGTTTTCCAATGTTGTCTTCTAGAATTTTTGTAGTTTCAGGCATAGATTTATGTGCTTGATCCATCTTGAATTGATTTTTGTGTAAGGCAGTAGTTGAGGATCCAGTTTCATTCTCCTGCATGTAGCTTGCCAATTATCCCAGCATCATTTGGTGAATAGGGTTTACTTTCTTTACTTTATGTGTTAGTTGGCTTTGTTGAAGATCATTTGGCTATAGATATTTGGGTTTATTTCCAGGTTCTTTGTTCTGTTTCATTGGTCTGTATGCCTGTTTTTATACCAGTTCTATGCTGTTTTGGTTACTATGGCTTTATAGTATAGTGTGAAATTAGGGAGTGTGATTGATGCCTCCAGATTTGTTGTTTTGCTTAATTTTGTTCTGGCTATGTGGAATCTTGTTTGGTACCATATGAGTTTGAGGATTTTTTTATTTGTTATTTTTTTGGTTCTGTGAAGAAGGATAATGGTGTTTTGATGGGAATTTTATTGAATTTGTAGATTGCTTTTGGCAATATGGTCATTTTTACAATATTCATACTACCTATTTATGAGCAGGAGATGTCTTCCATTCCTTTGTGTCCATCATTTCATTCATCAATGTTTTGTCATTCCCAACAGCATATCAAAAAGATAATCCACCATGATGAAATGGGTTTCATACCAGTGATCCAGGGATGGTTTAACATACACAAGTCAATAAATGTGATACACTATATAAACAGAATTCGAAACAAAAATCACATGATCATCTCAATAGACACAGAAAAAGCGTTTGACAAAATCCAGCATCCTTTTATGATTAAAACCCTTAGCAAAATTGGCATACAAGGGTCATACCTCAGTGTAATAAAAACCTCTTTGACAAACCCATGGCCGACATAATACTGAACAGGGAAAAGTTGAAAGCATTCCCCGTGAGAACTGGAACAACACAAGTATGCCCCAGTCTCACCACTTCTATTCAGCATAGTACTGGAAGATGTAGCCATAACAATCACACAAGAGAAAGAAAGAAATGGTATCCAGATCAGTAAACAGGAAGCCAAACTGTTACTGTTTCCTGATGATATGATCATATACTTAGAAAACCCCAAAGATGCCACCGAAAAGCTCCTAGAAACTAATATGTGAATTTAGCAAAGTTTTAAGAGACAGTGTACACAAATCAGTACTCTTTGTTATACCCTAAGAATGACCACACTGAGAATCAAACCAAGAACTCAGCCCCTTTTATAATAGTTGCAAAAATAGGCTGGGCGCGGTGGCTCATGCCTGTAATCCCAGCACTTTGGGAGGCCGAGGTGGGTGGATCACAAGGTCAAGAGATCAAGACCATCCTGGTCAACAAGGTGAAACCCTGTCTCTACTAAAAATACAAAAATTAGCTGGGCATGGTGGTGTGCGCCTGTAGTCCCAGCTACTCGGGAGGCTGAGGCAGGAGAATTGCTTGAATCCAGGAGCTGGAGGTTGTGGTGAGCTGAGATGGCGCCATTGCACTCCAGCCTGGGTAACAAGAGCAAAACTCTGTCTCAAAATAAATAAATAAATAAATAAATAAAAATAGTTGCAAAAATAAAATAATATACTTAGGAATAGACCTAACTGAGGAGGTGAAAAACCTCTACAAGAAAAACAACTTTAGTATTTTTAATGGGTTTAAATGAAAGGTAGCAGGTACAGTGGAAGAAGTCGGTGGGCATCAGCATCCGGTGGGTACTGGACCTTTGATGGTAAACCTTTGGTTTTGACTTACTAAATTACTAGGTATAATTATTTTCTAGTTTTTGTTATTAAACTACTATGCAACCTTATCTATTTCTTGTTACAGATAGTAAAATTTCACACTCTTGATTTATGCTGACTGAAGTTAGATGATTTGTTTCTTTTGTGACTGCCTTAAATAATACCTATAAACAGTAAACTGTTAGTGGTGTTTTTGGTGTAATTAAATGTAGTAAGACTTATTTTTCAAATTATAACTGAATTAATTTATTAAACACTTGTCAAAGTTTTTGATTTACTCAAAATTCTATGCTCAGCAGCTGGAGGTAAAAAGAGGAAGAGCCCTCCCTTGCTCTTATGGAGAGGCATACTTTCTCATGAGGGGAATAACTCTGCAAGAACTAGTATCCTGTAACCAGTGGTGAATTCGACTTATTAGTGTTCAAAAAAAAATTTTTTAATAACATTTTTTGATGTGGCTGCTGGCTGAAAGATCCAAGAGGGTAGATGGAATCAAGCTTGCTGAAATAAGGAGAGAAAAAAAGCAGTATTCTAGGCAGACAGCGGGGCTATAGCAGGAAAATGCCTAGGTGCAGGTCAGATGATTTATAGAATGAAATTAATCAACTTTTGAAATGAATGGCAAATATTCTCTGAGAATTTCATTTGAGTCATGTCTTGACAGTCTTATTTAAACATGAAGTGAAAGTTACATTTTATAAGTTGTCCTCTGTTTTCAGGGTGTGAGAGAATATTTAAGTTATAATCTTTTTATTCTCCACATAAGGAAACAAGACTAGAGAAACCTGTGGCTTCCTCACTTGTTGGTGGCCTAGCAACACTGGCACACAACCTCTGAATCTGAGACACCTGTTTTGTCACAATATCGCCTGAAATAATACACTTAGGATTAGTAACTTAGTAAATACATTAGTCTTGTATTCATTGCAATAAACTTCTCCTGTAGTAGTATTATTTAATACATTTTATCATAGTAAATAAATAATAGAAATTCTCAGCAGCTTTGTATCATGGTAGAAAACAAAGAAGTTCTATTTTAAACTTTTGTCATTATTTATAAAGGGAATTCTTAAAATCCGTGTTACGTTTGATGACAGGTACCATATTTAGAGCAGCATTTTATAACCCATATTTCAGTATCATCTCTAGAAGTTAAGAGCCTCCCATGGTTTTTCTGTAGAGTGTACATGACACCACACTCAGGCAGTTCATGGAGTGTAAGAAATATCTTAGTGCTTTGTCATTTCACGTTTTAACCAAGAAAAAAATATATATACTTTGATAAGTTTACCTCTCCTTCCCTTCCTCTTCAGGTATTTACTGAGCATTTGACTCAAAAACATAGTTCATGCTCAACTATATTCATTGATGACAGCACAGCCAGCCGCCCTCATTTTACAATGACACTAAAATCGTGAGTACAACTGTACTGCCAAGGGACAGACTAAAATTATTTCAGCCATTTTGTCCTCTCCAATCAGTTTAAGAAATTGGAGTCAACTATCTATTGATACCAGATTCTAAATATTAAGTATCAATTTCTCTTTGCATCTTATACCTCACGATGGAAGGAAAAATGTGTTAGCAAATAAGCCATTTTAGAAAAAGTAAAGCTGTTTATTTGATGCCTTTATGCCTTAAGACAATGTTGAACGCAGTGAGAAGGATAAGTTCCTTTTACTGAATGTTTTTTGTGAAAAATTAATTTTTCAGTGTGTTGCAGGCCTAAGTCAATCTGCAGTGCTTTGGATATTAATCTTAGAAGAAGGAACAGCTTTTTCTCCTCTGGCACCACAGTGCATCTGCATTTGAATTTCTCCCATTGTGCATGAGCACTGCATGGGCCACAAAGATGCACTTTGAGAGCACGCTGAGATGAAGTTTATTTTAAAAGGAACAGCCACCACCACCACCATAGGGACCGTGCAGTGTACATTATTATTATCTCCTTGGGTTATGAGTGTTGATTTTTAGAGCACAGTTTGGAAAGTGCTTATGTAGAATATTAATATCTTTATGTTTAATTTTACTTTTTATTCTAGAAACATAAATAGCTAGCTTATAAACAATTTTGTTTTGAATGCACTAGGCTTTTTAGCTAATTCAATTACCAGTAACTTTTACTTTAATTAAAAATGGTAAGTTTACACTCATGATAATGTCATTTTTCTCCCTTATAACAATAGTTGAGATGAAATTGTGTTTCAGCAAAAACTGGAATCAGATTCTCTCTCAGGTGCTGAGCTTCAAGACCTATTGAGTAATCACTAAATGTCTGTAGTCAGCCAAGTCTCTTCAATCATTTTTCTTTTTCCTTTTAGAGACTGAGTTTCCCTCTTGTCCTGTTGCCCAGATTAGAGTGCAATAGTACCGTCTTGGCTCACCACAACCTCCACCTCCCAGGTTCAAGCAATTCTTCTGCCTCAGCCTCCCAAGCAGCTAAGATTACAGGCATGCACGGCCATGCCCAGCTGATTTTGAATTTTTTTTTTTTTTTAGTAGAGATGGGGTTTCTTCATGTTAGGCTGGTCTCGAACTCTTGACCTCATGTGATCCACCTGCCTCTGCCCCTAAAAGTGCTGGTGTTGCAGGCGTGAGCCACTGCACATGGCTATCTCTTAAATCTTTGAGCACAAAAACAAACAAACAAACTACTTTGGCTAGAGTCCCTGGCTGCTTTTGAATTCAAAATATTTTGATGCGTTAGCATACAATTCCAAAGTAGCTTTGAAGATTAATCTTACTTAAACAAATTTCATGCTTTTTTCTCATTTTAATTTGCCATCAGCAAGACTGAGAAAAGATTATTTGGTGTATTCACTATTGGTGAAATAGAGGTTTACTGAGAAAATTAATAGGGGAAATTGATTTCAAGAAAAGATTTTGAAAACTGTTCATCAAAAGTTAGTAGAGCACTGTTATCAATGGGATAGGTGGAACTCATGGGGATCACTTTTGCAAAGTTTTTCTTCAAATACATGTCTGCAAATACATGTATCCTCCAATCTCCACTTCCCCTCTATCTCCAGGCACTGAGAAGCCTTTTAGGAAAACAGCATCTTTATGTGAAGAAAAGCATCCCAGAAGATTCTGATTTTAACCCCAACTCCATCATTTCAAATTTTGCTGCACATTGAAATCACCTGGGAAACTCCTAACAACAACCCTGATACCCCAAGTTATATCCAATGCTAATTAAATCAAAATGTCTCATGTTGAAAATGAGGCAGTTATTAAAGCTTTTCAGGTGATTTTAATGTGCAGCAAAATTTGAGAGCCACTACCTAATTTGGTTTAGAACAAGAAACTGCTCCTATTCGGTGGGACCTTGGGCAAGTCAGTTTTAAGATTTGTTTTCCTCACCTGTAAAATGAATGTTGGATTAAATGTCATGTAAAGACATTGGTCCTTTCCAGCATATAACTTCAAATTCTGTGATTTTCATATTATTTCAGAGGTGAAAACTGCTTGAAGCCCTATAGACATAGCCATCTTAAATGCTAATATTACAGGCTTTTTAAAAAGTGCTAATATTGTATAGACCTATTACTAAAATAAGATTTGCCTTCCCTCAGTTATTCTGAGCCTCATTCTAGACACTGAGGGCAAATGGAAGCACATAACTTATCTAAGAAAACCTCTTGTTTTCTGATACACAGCATCAGTAGATAAATTAAGAATACAGTTACATATATCTGAAGAGTTGTATCTGTTCATAAATATTTCAGTTAAAGTAATTGAAGATACCTGCCATTCATATTACACTGTGTTATGTTACACCGCCTTGTTAGCACTGCTTATTTTAGGATTGCTCTACCTATCATTGATGTCATGTGAGCTTATGTTTACTAATATATTTTCTAATAATTATGCAAAAGGAATTTCAAATAATTTTATTTGTTATAACACACTTTCATTAGGTTATGCATTTTTTGGGAAATAATTTTTTTTTTTTTTGAGACGGAGTTTCACTCTTGTTACCCAGGCTGGAGTGCAATGGCGCGATCTCGGCTCACCGCAACCTCCGCCCCCTGGGTTCAGGCAATTCTCCTGCCTCAGCCTCCTGAGTAGCTGGGATTATAGGCACGTGCCACCATGCCCAGCTAATTTTTTGTATTTTTAGTAGAGACGGGGTTTCACCATGTTGACCAGGTTGGTCTCGATCTCTCGACCTTGTGATCCACCCGCCTCGGCCTCCCAAAGTGCTGGGATTACAGGCTTGAGCCACCGCGCCCGGCTGGGAAATAATTTAAATAATGGGTATGTAGAAGATAGTAAACTGAACTAAAATGCAGGGCCTAACATCTTAAAAAAAGAAACTACTACTGTGTGGCTGAAATGTAAACACATGTTCACATAGACATGAAATGCATGAGGCTGGGCGTGGTGGCTCAAGCCTGTAATCCCACCATTTTGGGAGGCTGAGACAGGCAGATTACTTGAGGCCAAGAGTTTGAGACCAACCTAACCATCATGGCAAAACCCTGTCCCTACTAAAAATACAAAAATTAGCCAGGTGTAGTGGCACAAACCTGTAGTCTCAACTACTTGGGAGGCTGAGGCATGAGAATTGCTTGAACCTGGTAGGTGGAGGTTGTGGTGAGCCAAGATCACTCTGGGCAACAGAGCAAAACTCTCGGTCAAACGATAAACAAACACATAAAATAAATTGCATGTGACCAAAGGTTTTGTGGATAGAAGAACATGTAACAGGGAAATACGTTATTATTTATATATTATAATCAACAGAAACATGTCTTCTAACAGCGTATTGCCTTGCATTTTTGTTCTCATATTTTTGCTAAAAGCCAAGAAATGAAAACATGCCCTTATGGTACTGTTCTGACCTAGAAGATTTTAATTTCTGGGCTGCTAGGAGAGTTTTCTCTGCACCCTTTTTTAAAAATGTCTTCAGGCCTAACAAATGATAACATCTATTGTTAATGAATGTTTTTCCTTCCACAGTGTGGCCATGGCAATATATTATCTTATCCGGCACAGGTGAGCTTTTTAAAAACCTATCTTGTTATTCTGGCTAATTACGCTATCAAGCTCTCTAGGTCACAGCTCTAGATATCATGAGCTGTATTGAACCTTATTAAATATCCAAGCAAATTATTTGTGTTTTTTTGGTCCTTAAGACTCTTTTAATTCTTAAATGATTGGGAATCTCAAAGAGTATGTGTTTATATTGATTATATTGATATATACTATTGTAGAAGTATAAAATTGAGATTTTTTTCAAAATCTATTTTTAATTTATATTCCACATCCCTACTACTGTTGATATCTTGAGCTAGATAACGCTTTGTCACAAAGACCATCCTGTGCATTGCAGAAAGTTTAGCAGCACTGATGACCTCTACCAACTAGATGTCAGTGGCAACCCATGATCCAGGTTGTGATAGCAGAAAATATTCCTTGAGAACAATATTGTTAATATAGTTTTTTAATGAAAAAATGCCTTTTCTACAACAAAACATTGAGTAAAAAGCATGTGGTGTATTTATATTATGGAAAATCTCTAATGTTGTGCTTAATAGAAGACAGCTGGATTCTCTAGCTCTTTCTTTGCAATTTGCTTTAAAGAAGCAATAAGAGGGCCAGGTGTGGTAGCAGTCACCGCTAATCCCAGCACTTTGGGTGAGGCCAAGGCAGGCAGATCACTTGAGGCCAGGACACTGAGACCAGCCTGACCGCCATGGTGAAACCCATCTCTACTAAAAATACAAAAATAGGTGTGTGTGGTGGTACATGTGTGTAGTTTAAAAAAAAAAAAAAAGAAGCAATAACATGACCTAATCTCATGCAAATATGTAGTTGGTAAAAGGTGCATTTTTAAAGCCTTGAGACAGTTGCGCTACAATAATGAGTGAAAACTTCACAAGTGCTACTTTCTTAAATTAGTTACAGTGACATTTTACATATTAATAAATTTATTCCATCAGTACTCACTAATCTGTCTTGTAAATCTATCTTTTCCCCCTTATTTGCATTTGTAATATTACACATTAGTTATTTGGAATATATTGGTTTATGTTTTATTTTGTCAAAAATCACTTTTAGTTTAACCACCAATCTTACTTTAAAATGTCTTTAAGTATTGAAAAGCTGTCAAACCTACAGGAGAAGAAACAAGTTTTTTCAAAGTCCTCAGGAAAGCTTAAATTTTACCATTGGGAACAAATGCTTATTTTCCTGAAGTGACAACCTCACCTCATTTACTTTTGAGAATGATAGTTGTATTTTTTTTTTTAGACCGAGTTTCTATCACTTGGCTGTAGTACACTGGCATGATCTCAGCTCAAGCAATCCTCTCACCTCAGGCTTCTGTGTAGCTGGGACCACAGATATGTGGCACCATGCCAAGCTAATTTTTCTGTGTTTTTGGTAGAGACAGAGTTTCCCCATGTTGCCCAGGCTGGTCTCAAACTTGTGAAGGGGCCCAAGTGATCTGCCTGCTTTGGCCTCCCGAAGTGCTGGGATTTTACAAGCATGACCCATTGCACTGGCCCGGTCTTACTTTTAAATGAAAATGATGTTCTGTGAAAAAAGTGATTGTTCAGCTCACAATTAAATCATGAATTTTTAAAAAGTACAGCCATATCACAGTTAGCAGAAGCACTTCTTATTAACTTTCCACTGATTCAGAATATTAAAGACACATGTCAAGATTTAGTAACACCATTAATTTTTACTGCCTCAACAAAAACATTCTTAAGTACTTCATGCTATCTTTTTTAACTGTAAGGGACAATAAACAACAGAATTACTACAGTGTGATTTTTACCACTCTCTTGATTAGGCTGAGAAACCAGCAGTTTTATCGACTTTTGCTTTTATACAGTTATGGCAAGTGTCTATGAAAAAGCAGTCAATGTCTTTGTATTCCTTAATTTGTTAAAATTTTTTTATTAGCTTTCTCAGATTGAATTACTGTAATTATCAGAACAGTGTTCAGCAGGCACAGTGGCTCCAGCCTGTAATCCTAGCACTTTGGGAAGCCAGGCAGGTGGATCACCTGAGGTCAGGAGTTCAAGACCAGCCTTGCCAGCATGGTGAAACCCCATTTCTACTAAAAACAAAAATTAGCTGGGCATGGTGGTAGGTGCCTGTAATGCCTGTAATCCCAGATGCTTGGGAGACTGAGGCAGGAGGATCGTCTGAACCTAGGAGGTGGAGGTTGCAGTGAGCCCAGATTACACCATTGCACTCCAGCCTAGGCAGCAAGAGTGAAACTCCTTCTCGGAAAAAAAGAAAAAAAAAAAAAAAAAAGAACATTGTTGACCTCTTAGGTCTTCGGGAAAAGGGTCTTGGGGATCCCCAGAGATCCACAGAGCATATTTGGAGAACGACTGGTTTATCACACCGGCACAATGCATTAGTTTCACAAAGTTTAAAGTTTATCAAAGACTGGCCTCTTTTAAAATAAAAAAGCAGATGAGTTTTCCATTCAAACAACAGAAAATAAATACATCATGAGAGTATATACTACGGAGGACTAAAAAGAAAGGAAGCTAGGAAATCTGAATCACATTTACATTTATTAAAGTTCTAAAGACTTTATTGCCCACCGCTACTGCTTTGTAAAACATTCTTGTGTTTCAATGTGTGGTTAAGAAGAGTGAAAATGTGTTTGGTTTATTGTCATTGCCTGTTAGGGAGGGTCAGTACCTATAGGCAGATCGTAATGGTTATTGTGAAAAAGACTTCACAATACAGGACACATGTGCAGAGGAAGAAGAGGTCAGGAAACCCTCTGCAGGTCAGGATCCAGGAGAAGAATCTGTAAAAACTGTTTGCTGTGTTGAAGTAGACACCAAAGCACACAGGAGGCATTATTATACTAAACAGATATTATACTAAGATATTAACAGTTTTTGAAGTAATGCACATTCTTATTTTATAGAGATGGAGATAGAACTTTGGACATATTTGATGAACGGTTGTACCCGCTGACAGTAAGTGACACTTTATTGAGGTTGTATTTTTATCATAGACTTGTATTTGTTTTATGCTGAAATCAAAGCCGTCTTTAAATCTTCCCCATTTTGTATTGCATTTAGTCATCTTAACTGTTATAAAAAGAATGTGCTGGAACAAGAACTGATCTGCAGCTCTGTTTAATTAGTGAGCTAGTATGAGTAAATATACTATCCAAATAACAGAAAATGTATCTTTTAAAAGACAGTTGTCCGTAGCATCAAGCAATATGAGTATGTGTAAATCCTTTTAACACAGAAGCGTGATTTTTGTGAAGAAAGTTAAAAATAATTTGTTTAAATCAACTTATATGGTATAAAAATTTTTAAATGTACTTCCTCAGGTACATAATAGCCACATGTGGCTAGTGACTATTGTATTTAACAGCATAGGCTTAGAGCCTAATGTTTACAGGAAACTGTATTTTCTCAAAATTTATTACAGAGAATGACATACTATCAGTAAGACACTAAAGCCAAAGAGTAGCTTATATTTGAATAGAATTACGTGGGACAAAGAGTAAAAAAGAAAAAAAAAATTCTGAACTTTAGCTCATATGATTTTTAAGTGAATGTTGATGAGTATTAAATCATTACGGTATTTTAAGATCCCACTGCTAATATTGTAAAACCTGAAAGACATCTCACCAATCAAAATTATTGTAAATGATTCATCGGCACAAATGTGAACACTGCTGTCTTAAGAGAGCACTTCAAGCTTTTTTCTTCAATGGATACTGACATTGCCTCCTTTCTTCTTTCAGCAAGAACAGTTTCCAGAGGAGTATTTTACGTATGATCCTAGACACAAAGTGATTTTCAGATTTGTTCGTACTCTGTTTAATGCCAAAATGCTAAGAGCTGACTTAGCAATCATAATTTTGGTAAGATATTTTCTGTTTATAAAGCATCTTTAGCACTTTGTCTTTTAGAGCAGCCTGGCCAACATGGTTAAACCCTGTCTCTACCAAAAATACAAAAATTAGCCAGGCATGGTAGCACACCCTTGTAGTCCCAGCTACTTGGGAGACTGAGGCAGGAGAATTGCTTGAACTCAGGAGGCAGAGGTTGCAGCGACCCAAAATCAAGCCACTGTACTCCAGCCTAGGCAACAGCAAGACTCCATTAAAAAAAAAAAAAAATTGACCTTGTAAACAGGGTAGTATGGTCCTGTTTTTAAATGAAAGTAGGTTTCTGAAATTATCTCAGAACTTTAAGAGAAACTTATGAAAGCAGATACACACATTTGAGTCGAATCTTTATGGCTTAAACTGTTGTCATTTCTCTTCTCATTACAGAACAATTGCTATTAAAGGCAGAAGGAGGGAGTTCTGATTTCTCCCCCCACACTTCAGTGCACACATGCACATACAGTGCACACACAACCAGGGCATGTGGAGGGCTTGGAATGGGGAGTAGTAACAAAACCATCCAGTTGATGGGCAGGAATGGATGCCATTGTAGGTCTAAGCTGAGTCCCAGAGTGTACCCTAGGCAATTCTGATGTATGTTGTGACTTGAGACCTACTGCCCTCAATTCATTTTTCCTTGGATGTGTTAATCTCCCCATGCTGGGCAGAGTAGGTAGTAGAAATATTTGGGCTGTGATTGTGATATGGCCCCTTGCTTAACCTCATGAAACAGTCTCTGTAGAATGTAAGAATAAAAGTATGCACCTAAAGTTAAATAAATAAATTTAAAAAAAAAAAAAAGGCACTTACTCTCTGGTCAAAACCAGAGTATTCTGGTTTTTCACAAGAATTCTTACCACAGCACTTAAAACAGCTAAATCAAAGGCCAGTGCTCTGTTTTGCAGGTATACATTAAAAGACTTGTGCGTAATGCGGATATCGATGTTTGTCCAACCAACTGGAAGAGGATTATCTTAGGAGCGATTCTTACTCTCCTCAAGGCTGGGAGTGGAGAGGCTGTATGCATTGATGACTACTGCGAGCTCTTTGAAAACCTTACAGTTGAGGATATGTGAGTTTGTATAGTTTTTGTGAACCTTCTAACCACTTTTGAATATTTGCTCCCATAAACTTAAATGCTTTAAGAAATATTTTTAAAGGTTACATGATGCAGATAATAAGAATGGGCATAAGTACCACATCCTCTTTCTCCCCAGCTTTAGAGCAACAGTTCATATTTTTCACTGTTTATTGGTAGGTCTTGGTAAATTGCTGTTGTAATTGTCTCATAAATGGGAAAGTATTTTTCTGGTGAATGTTTCTGGCAAATATCTTATCAGTGTACTATCAGGACATACAATAGTACGGTAAATATCCTTATGGCTTTTTACAAGCTGTCTGCAAGTTCCTGTCTCTGTGAGGAGCACATGTCTGGCCTTTGAATTAATTGTTGGCCATTGACAAGTCTAGGGCCTCTGAATTGTGAAGTATAGCTTCACCCTGACTCATACATTGTGTATTTGCTTTCACTGGTGTTCCCCTGCTTTTATCTGAAGATCTGTTTTATAGAAACCTTGAGATACAGAATAGCCACAGATCCTGTGCCCCTGTCCCCTCCCCATTAGGAGTGTTGCATCACTGGACTGATGAGTTAGAAGTTCCAGTGTTCCCCTCAGGCAGTCTGAGAAACATTGCTAGAGAATCACCCAATGCTCACCACACTCAGGAGGTTCCAGGGGACTCATGAAACCACAGCAGCACCTGTTTGGGGCAGCGGGGTGCTGAGTTACCTGTGAGAATGCAAGAAGTCTTGAATCATGGAGTTGCTCACAGCTGGCACCAACATGATACTGAGACAGGAGCTTCATGGGTCTTTCTTCCCCTCTGGCCTCTTGAGTGCTGCAAAGGGAAGGGCCTTGGAGCGGTTGGCAGGGTGAGCCAGGGAGGCATTTCCAGCAGAGGCTTTCACAGTGTCCACCATACAGAAAGAATGGCTTTGTGGGTGACACAGGAAAATCTGAAGCAACACCCCTTGATGACATTGAAGCATATGAGGCATATGAAGATCAAGATCTTCAGGCAGTGGCAAGAGGTTTTAGTTTTTCGTTTTTTTTGTTTCTTTGTTTTTATGTTTGCCTATTACTCCAGATAAGACTGTCATTCAGAATGTATGTAGTCACAGAGGTGGAGCATGATGGCTCAGTAGAAGTCTCTATCAATTGTGCTCCCCACAGGAATAACAAATTTAGCAACTATCTAAATAAAAAACCTCCTCCATAAGACCTGAAAATTAGGTAAGTGATCATACTACGTGGTTTTAACTTCATATCACTGAAAGAGGCACTGAACAGCATAGAAAAGGCAGTCTTGAGTTGTCGATGCGACCACCGTGAACCTGTCTCCTACCAGGAGAGAGGCTACATGCTTGTGGGAGGATGAGCACAGCAGCTGTGGGGCTCTGCCTGAACTCAGTGCTGCCTTCTAATAGCAGAAAGTAAAGCAAGACTGAACTCACCCAATGGCCACCCATGGAGAAAACATTGAGACTAGCCCCAGTTGTAGGGTAATTGCTCATCCCTGTGGTTGGACTTGAGTTGTGGAAGCCTGGCTGCTGTGGGATAAAATACTCTGGGGTTCTTAATAAGCTGAAAGTCTGTCTAGGTCACAGGGACTGCAACTCTTAGGCAAGTCCGAGTGCCGTGCTGCGCTTGGAGCGAGTGTGTTTGGGGGCAGGTGACCCAGGGAGACAGCAGCTGGGGCAGCTAGGCAGTGCTTGCCCACGCCTCCTCCATCCCTAGACAGTGCAGCTCGCAGCTCTGGCAAAGACCTGTTTCTTCCGCTTGAGGAGAGGAAAGAGGACTTTGTCTTGCACCTCGGATACTGGCTCAGCCACAGCGGGAGAGGGCACTGGTCAGAGTCTTAAGACCCCTCCATTTCAGGTCCCAGCTTCGGGATAACATCTCTAGACAGACTCCGGGCCAGAGGGAACCTACTACCTTAAAGGGAAGGACTCAGTAGTAGCAGGATTCCGCACTTTCTGATTAAAGCACCCTCAGGCCTGGAGGAATCATCAGTGGTGACCAGGTAGTACATGCCATGGGCCTGGATTGAGATTGAGAGACATGTTGGCTTCTGGTGCACCCCAGCCATGTGCTGGCCATGAGGAGAGACTCCCTTTGCTTGATAAATGCTGAGGGAAGAGTGAAGAGGAGTTTTCTTGAGCTTAGATACCAGCTCAACTACAGTGAGAAGAGCACCAAGTGAGCTGTGGGATCCCTGATCCAGGCCTTGGCCCGTCGATGGCATCTCTGGACCTACCTGGGCCAGAGGAGAGCCCACTGCCCTGAAAAGTGAGTTCCAGGGCAGGCAGCACTCACCACAAGCTGACTGAGAGCCCCTGGGCATTAAGTGAACATCAGCGGTGACCTGGCACTAATCCTCTTGGGACTGCAATGATGTTGTATGTGGGGACAGACTACTGTGCCTTGGGAAAAGGGAGGGAAGAGTGGGAAGGGATTTGCCTGGTGAATTCAGTGCCAGCTCAGCCATGGTAGAACAGAACACCAGTAGATGTCTAAGGCTTATGACCCCACCCCTGACTCTCAGGCGGCACCTCTGAACCTATCCAGGGACCAGGGGAACTCACTGCGCTTAAGGGAAGGACAGAGGCCTGGCTGGCGTCACTACCTGCTAATGGTAGAGCCCTGGGGCCTTGAGTGACATAGGTGGCAGTGGGTAGTTGTTAGAGTGGGTCTTGGGCAGTCACAGTGCTGTGCTGGCTTCAGACCTAGTGCTGTCCCAGAGGTCATGGCCACAGGGGTGCTTGTATCACTCCTCTCCCAGCTCCAGGCAGCCTAGCACAGAGAGACAGACTTCATTTGTTGGAAACTAAGGGAAGAAGCGAGTGTCTGTCCACTAATCTAGAGAATTTCTCCAGGTCTGATCTCAGACCACCAATGTTGTACCTCTACAAGTCTGCAAAAACCAATGACATTCTTCACAGAAATAGAAATAAACAATGAATCCTACAATTTATAGGCAACTACAAAAGACTCAGAATATCCAAAGCTATCCTGAGCAAGAAACAAGCAAACCTGGAAGAATTACATTCTTGATTGTAAATCACCCTCTACAGCTATAGTAACCCTCACAGCATGGCGCTGTGATTAAAAACAGACATGTAGACCAATGGAACAGAATAGTAAACCCAGAAACCGATTCACACATCTTCAGTAACCTCATTTTCTCCGAAGGTGCCGAGTACATACTATGGGGTAATGACAGTCTCATCAATAAGTGGTGCTGGGAAAACTGGATATCCATATGCAGAAGAACGAGACTAGGCCTCTATTTCTCACCTTATACAAAAATCAGATCAAAGTGGATTAAAGATGTCAATCTTGGCTAGGCACAGTTGCTCACGCTTGTAATCCCAGCACTTTGGGAGACCAAGATGGGAGAATCGCTTGAGCTCAGGAGTTCTAGACTACCTGGGCAATGCAGTGTCTCTATTTTTAAAAAATTTAAAAATCAAAATAAAGATTCAAATCTGAGACCTCAAATACAAATCTGAAGTAAGACATTGGGAAAACTCTCCAGGATATTGGACTGGGCAAAGATTTCTCGCATAATGTTTTATAAGCACAGGCAACCAAAGCAACAATGGGCACGTTAGGTCACAAGTTTCTGCAAAGAGATCTTGCACAAAATTTCCCCTGTTAGGGAATCTGGAACTGAATTTAGTTTGGCTGGGTCAGGGTTGGGGTTTTCTTAAGGAGCTGTGGAATGAAATGTTGACTGGAAGCCGCCCACAAGCCCACGCCTGCTGGTTAGGAACCCGGCTGTGGGTGGTTCTGAGCTTTATGGCTCCAGCTGAGTCTCTCATTGCCGTAGTCTGAGCACCAGGTCCCAACTTGTATCTCATCCTGGCCTGGAGAATATTCAGGTTCTTTCCAACCTTACCCACCTTTTCTCCTTTCCCTTGGAGGAACTGAAGTTGGGGTTGAGGAGAGCCAGATGGGCTGCAGTGGGTATCTGAAGGTCTTTCTGTCACCTGTTTAATGAGGTCTGCTCCACCCCTGCTGCTCCACCCGAGCTTAAGGCTGACCAAGACTGTCCGACCAGAGGCATGTGCAGAGGACAAAGCATGGGAAATGTAAAATAAAACAGACCATCTCACACTCATCAAGATGGAACATTTTTGAAAGTCCAAGTGTGTGTAAGTGTGTGGAACAACAATAATTCACACTGTTTTGGAAGTAGAAATTGTGAGAAATACTGTATCGGACAATTTGCAAAATCTTGTAAGGTTGTGTGCACTTCACCACTCAGCAGCTGTACTCCTGGATGCATCCTCGAGGAGCACCATGTGAACAGAGAAATGAGTTTAAGACTGTTCATGGAAGTATTGTTTAGGTAGCAAGGTTGGGGAAAGCCTGCATTTCATCAGCAGAAGAATGGATAAAGAAATGGGTTCTTTTTGGTCCTTGGAAAGTGGATATGAAAGAGTTATGTCTCGACAGAGATATATGAAAAATTATGCAGAGAAATTTGCAGAAGCTACATATAAGATACTGTTTGTGTAAAGTTAAGATACTGTGTATCTGTGGGCACATTACTTCAACTTATTTGTTTTTCACTTTTTCTGTCAAATGGGATAGTAGTGGCAGTCTCACAGTGTGATTCGGGGTGGGAGGCAGTCAATGAAGTAATGCATGTGAAATGCTTAGTGTCTGGCATGTAAGCATTGTGGACATATAGAAAGTGTCATTGTTTTGCACAGTAACCTATTTTCTGTGGATTCAATTAATATGAATTGAGCATAAAATCTTGTATTAGAATGATGTGTGCAAGTCACCATTCTGCCGTCCTAAGGCAGGAGAAGATGGTGGATTTGGGGAGGGTACTTGGGAGCTTCAGTTGTGTTTTCTTTCTTTTTAAAAATGGATGCAGCATCAGAATGTTAAGATTTTAACAGGTTATTTTGATGGATTCTTTTTAACTGTTTGCTTAAAGTATTTCAAAGTAAAAGTATGTCTTAGGCCGGGCGCGGTGGCTCAAGCCTGTAATCCCAGCACTTTGGGAGGCCTAGGTGGGGGGATCACGAGGTCAAGAGATCGAGACCATCCTGGTCAACATGGTGAAACCCCGTCTCTACTAAAAATACAAAACGTTAGCTGGACATGGTGGCACGTGCCTGTAACCCCAGCTACTCGGGAGGTTGAGGCAGGAGAATTGCCTGAACCCAGGAGGTGGAAGTTGCGGTGAGCCGAGATCGCACCATTGCACTCCAGCCTGGGTAACAAGAGTGAAACTCCATCTCAAAAAAAAAAAAAAAAAAAAAGAAAGTATGTCTTAAAAAAAATGCTACACAACAAAGGAAACAGTCAACAAACTGAAGAGACAACCCACAGAGTGGGGGAAGGTATTTAAAAACTATCTGACAAGGGATTAATTACCAGAATATTTAAAGAGCTCAAATAACTCCATAGGGAAAAAAACTAACAATCTGATTTTTTAAATGGGCAAAATATCTGAATAGATATTTCTCAAAAGAGAAATTAGGCAGGCTTGGTGGCATGTGCCTGTAATTTCGGCTGTTTGGGAGGCTTAGGTGCAAAAATTGCCTGAACCTGCCAGGTTGAGGCTGCAGTGAGCTGTGATTATGCTACTGCAGTCCTACCTGAGTGACAAAGTGATACTTGTTTCAAAACCCCTTAAGAAAGGCATACCAGTGGCAAACAGGTAAATGAAAAGATACTCAACATCAATATCGTTGATCTTCAGAGAAATGCAAATCAAAATTACAACAAGAGATCATCTCAGCCCGTTTAAAATGGCTTTTATTCTAAAGACAGGCAATAACAAATGCTTGTGAGGGTATAAAGAAGACGTAACCCTCATACACTGTTAGTGGGAATGTAATTTAAATACAACCACTGTAGAGAAGAGTTTGGAGGTCCTCAGAACTAAAAATAGAGCCACCATATAATCCAGCAATCCCACTGCTGGGTATATACCCAAAAGAAAGGAAATCAGTGTATCAGAGAGATACCTGCACTCATGGATGTTGCAGCACTAGTCACAACAGCCAAGATTTGGAAGCATTCCAGGTGTTCATCAACAGATAAGCGGCTAGAGAAAATGGTGTATATACACAAGGGAGCACTATTCAGACATAAAAGAGAATGAGATCCTGTTATTTGCAACAGCATGGATGGAAATGTTAAGTGAAATAAGCCAGACACAGAAAGACAAGCTTCACATATTCTCACTTATTTGTGGGAACTAAAAATTAAAACAATTAACTCATGAAGATACAGAATATGGGAATTGTTAGCAGCAGCTGGTAAAAGTGGTACAGGGAATGAGAGGAGTAAGGGGTAATGGTTAATAGGTGCACACATTTGGTTAGAAAAAATAAATAACATCTAGCATTTGATAGCACAAGAGGGTGACAACAGTCAAAAATTAATTGTACACTTTACGGTAACTAAAAGTGTAATTGAATTATTTGTAAAATAACAATAATTAAAAAAGGATACATGCTTGCAGTGTGATGGATTCTCCATTTACCCTGATGTGATTGTTACACATTCTAGGCCTGTATTAATTAATTTTATACCCCATAAATATATATATCTACAGTGTACCAAAAAAATGTTTAAAGACTTTCATTCAGAATTAACAGAGTGTATATTTACAACCGAAATGTGGCTTCTTGTAACCAAGAAGAGATTAGTGATGGTTGTTGTTGAAATGGCTGCTAACTTACCACTTTGCTAATAGTGTAAACCAAGTTGTCAGGGTGATATTGCTAGTAGCTATTTTTGTAAAGGATGTAACAACATGACCGTACTTTGAAAGTTGCAGAAGCTGAAGTGCTCTTAATCACTACTGGCATCAATGTGTAAACGGTTGTTTTTGTTTGTTGGTTGGTTTTTTTTGTATGTGAGATGGAGTTTTGCTCTTGTTGCCTAGGCTCGAGTGCAATGGAGTGATCTTGGCTCACCGCAACCTCCACCTCCTGGGTTCAAGTGATTCTCCTGCCTCAGCCTCCCAGATAGCTGGTGTTACAGGGATGTGCCACCACACCTGGCTAATTTTCTATTTTTAGTGGAGATGGGGTGTTACATAATATTCAGGAGACTGGATAGGCCAATGGGTAAAACAGGAGGATTTTATTAAGGTGGCCACCAGCTCAGTGGATTCGCATCCCAAGGCTGAGTGCCTAACAGGTTTGCAGAAGCCAGAACAAAGAAGAGTTAATTTCTGACATGTCTTGTGATGTACGTTACATTTGAAAATAGCATTTTGAGAAACACATTGCACATTATTTGGGTATTATCTTAACCTGTGACCTTGCAGCTGGTCTGCAAGAAAAACAGGAGTCTTGAGATACCTGGGAACTTTTCTGAGAAAGTGGGGAGGGTAGATGAGGTAGATTTTACAGAGAGTTAATTTCAAGCAGAGCTGAGGATTAGGTTTTATATTGAACACAACACAGTAAACAGTATTATGTAGCAATTACAGACTATTATTGTTATTATTTAATTTTCCTCTACAGGAATTTCTCCATGTTGTTTCTCCATGAGTCACACTGGTCTCAAACTCCTGACCTCAGGTGATCCACCCATCTTAGCCTCCCAAAGTGCTGAGATTACAGGTTTGAGCCACCACACCCAGCTTGTAAACTGGTTTCTTGAAGAAAGCAAAATTTGTAATTATGAACACTTAGCTCCACTATAGTGGCAGTTAAATTGATCTCAAGACCTGCAGCTAATCTGGTGGGGCTCTAGCTCTAGTTCCAAGGTCAGAGAATACACAGGGAAATGTGCAGGTTTCCACAGATGTGAGCTCCAGAGGCAGTGATGACAGAGGCCAGCCCCAAGAGGATCAGTTCTACATAGTGCCATTTATGAATGCAGAAGCATCAGGAATTATGCTCTGAATAGGAGCTATGTTTGTGATCTTTGGAAATTGAAAAACATTACTAATTATTAGGGGAAGACAAATTAAAACCGCAATGTAATACCACCTTACTCCTGCAAGAATGGCCATAATTAAAAAATCGAAAAATCATACATGTGGATATGGATTTGGTGAAAAGGGAACACTTATACTGCTGATGGGAATGTAAACTAGTACAACCACTATGGAAAACAGTACTGCCATTCAATCCAGCAATCTCACCCTGGGTATCTACCCAAAGGAAAAGAAGTTGTGAAAAAGACACATGCACATGTGTGTTGATAGCAGCACAATTTGCAATTGTAAAAATGTGGAACCAGCCTGAATGCCCATCAATTAATGGGCGCATAAAGAAAATGTGGAATATGTACACCATGGCATACTGCTGAGCCATAACACAGAATGAAATAATGGCCTTGACAGCAACTTGGGTGGAGCTGGAGGCCATTATCCTAAGTCAAGTAACTCAGGAATGGAAAAACAAATACGATATGTTCTCACTTATAGGTAGGAGCTAAGCCATGAGGATCCAAAAGTGTAAGAATGATAGGATAGACTTTGGGGACTAGGGGAGGAAGGATGGGAGGGGGTGATGGATAAAAGATTAAGATTACATATTGGGTACAGTGTACAACGCTCAAGTGGTAGGTAAACCAGAAGCTCCAATGTCACCCCTAAAGAAATTATACATGTAACCAAACCACCAGTACCTCAAAAACTATTGAAATAAAAATGTAAAATCTTATTGATAAACAACTTATATATATATACGCACACATACACCTGTAAGTTAAACTGAGCAACTCCTATTTGGAAAATTTGCTGTGCTAATAAAGGGTATGCTATTCAGCCATTTGAAAAACAAAAACTAAGAAGCTACATATCCTGTAGGGATAATTGTTTTTTTCAATAACTATTAATAAACATGATAATTCTATAAAATACCATATTTTACACAGTTAAAATATGTTTTTGGGAAAACGAGATGATGATGTGCATGTATTACTATAGTAAATTAAGTTCTGATCAGCTGATTGTTCAAATATCTGATTTACATTCCCATAGCCTTGTAGTTATATGAATAGGAAATTAATGTTGGAAGTAGTTTCAGCTGGGTTTTCAGTGATAACAAATGAGAAAACCACATATCTGCTTATATCCTCACTACTTTTCATATTGGAGAACTTCAAGCGTTTGTTGACATAGCCAGTGGATAAAACATTAAAACTTTAAAACCAAGGAACCAAATGTGTTGTTGAGGTATTGCTTTTACACAATTAAGTCTTTACAGGGATTACTATGGGAGTGGTAAGATTACTCTAGTTCTGTATTTATTTAAACATTGGACCGAGTGCTGGATACAGTGGCTCATGTCTGTAATACCAGCACTTTTGGGAGGCCAAGGTGCGAGTATCCATTTGATCACAGGAGTTTAATACCAGCCTGGGCAAAAGGTGAGACCCTGTCTCCACAAAAAGAATTTTTAAAAATAGCCCACCTAAGTGGCATGAGCCTGTAGGTCAATGGGTTACTTGAGCCTGGGAAGTTGAGTCTGCTGTGAGCTAGGATCATGCCACTGCACGTTAGCCTGGGTGACAGAGCAAGACCCTGTCACAAAAAAAAACGAAAACAAAACCTTTGGCCAGGACAGCTCAATAATCATGTGGCAGAGGGCTGCTTCCAGCCTCTTCCCCTCTCAGTGCATTCAACTCATCCCCACAGTCTGTTCTGGCCAGGGATGACCGATGCTGAGCACCTTGGGCTTTCATTTCTAACTCATCTCAGGAGAAACAGTGTGTAGGGACAGCACCCTACCAGAAGGCATCTCATAAAATGGGTTTAGTCTAGCCAAGATGTCTCTCTCTGATCTTTCTACTGTTTGAAGTGTGGAGTATTCTTGCCCCATAATAGTGACAGCTAATAAATGGCATCCATCATTTCTGTCATCTGATCACTATTGCAGTGCCTTGGGAGTGAGCGGAAAGTGTGAGTTGTGCAATGGAACCCTGAAGAATGAGCCCAAGTCAGCTGCACAAGAGCAGAGGAGGCTGTCACCTTTTCCCTCATCCCAGACTTAGGGTGCTGAGTGCAGAATGGACTGCAAGCAGCTGTGCCCTGTTTGGACATTAGCGTAGGAACCCACCTGCGTAGGCTGTAATTGTTTCAAAGCAGAATTTGGAGTCATTCTAGTAGCTCAGTGTGATATTTTTAAATAGAGAAAAATTTTATTAACTGACAACAAAAAAAAACTGCCTATTAAATGCATAAAGTATTGTTTAAAGAGTATCTACAAAATTGTAACCTCAATGTTTTCTTGCAAAAGAAGTGAAAGTACAGAGACCCTTTCAAATGAAGAACCACTGAGAAACAAAATATAAGTAGTATAACGTTTACTTATGTACATTTTTGAAGATTATACAAGAATCAATTTGCATCAGGCTTTCCAAGTTATGAACATTAATAGGATTTCCCTCTAGGGAAAGTTTTCACATAAATTTTGAAGAAATTCTTAAAACTGAAAACTTTTCTGTATTTCATAGTCTACTGGGGTTCCCATCCAATGTGCCTTCTTAAAAGGTCTGTCTACAGTGTGTGTTATCATGGGTCTTGATGCAAATATCTCCTAAATGAAGGCATTTCTACATTCTATACATTCATAGGTTTTATTTCAGAAAGGAGTTCTTATCTTCATGTGGAAGTGGAACAACTGAAGACCTTACCACATGATTGTATTTATAAGGATTTTCTCCATTGAATCCTTTAATGTTTTCACAGAAATGAAAAAGCTGAAGACTTTACCATGTTCCTTAAGATTATGTCATTTTTCTCCATAGTAAATGTGAATATGTGTTTGAAAGCACATGGGAAAGTGGAGTTTATTATCGTACTTTTTACATTCATGCTTCTTTTCCAGTACAAGTTATTTGTAAGTTTTCAAAGATAACTGGGAACGTTGCATGCTTTCTTGTATTTCTTTGCTTGATAGGGTTCTGTCCAGTGTATGTTATTTCATGAATTCTAATAAACTAGAGCACATGATGGCTTTACCACATTTCTTACATAAGAATAATGTTTTTGAAGATAGCCCAGTGAACTAACATTGTCCTGTGTTGGTTTTGTTGTTTCTCCTTGCCCAGGAATGAGTTGGAAAGGCAATTCTTGGAGCTAATTAATTATAATTTCAACGTTGCTGAAAGGGTTTATACCAGACACTACTTCCATCTTCGTTCCTTGGCACGTGCATGTGGCCTGCGTTTGCCAGTTTACCTTCTTGAGAGAGAAAGAGCATGGAAGCTGCAGGTAAGGCTGCAAAGTTACTAAGTGGGTTTTCAATCAAACACCAATGCCAACATCTGTGACTAGGTCATATTAAGTAATGGTTAGAACAGGGGTCCCCAAACTACGGCCCACGGGCCGCATGCGGCCCCCTGAGGCCATTTATCCGGCCCCCGCCGCACGTCAGGATGGGGCACTTCTTTCATTGGTGGTCAGTGAGAGCAGCACAGTATGTGGTGGCGCCGCAAAGCGCAGCATCGCTCACATACAGTACTACTTGTGGTGATGCCGGACGCACGCCCCATGGCTCTGGAAGCGCGTCATATGATGCACACCCGGTCTGCGGCTGCGGAGCCCCACATCACCGGAAGCAGTGTGAAATAACAGCAGAAGTAGGAAGAAAGGCAAAGCACTATAACCATTACTGCACAGTACAATGGCCCCCATACTCCCCCAAATGTACAACAACATAATGGCCCCTATAACCTCCCTTTGCCCAAAAGTCTCCCCCCACATTACTACACACTGTGTTTCCCCTATTATAAGACCCTGTCTTAAATTAATTTTACCCCTGAAACACGGGGGCTGTCTTACTTTTAGGAGGTGTCTTATAATAGGGGAAACATGCAGCAGTGGGCTTCCCACAGAAGCGGCCCACCGCTGCTGCAGATGTCCAGGATGCTGTATACACAGTGTCACAGGCTGATCACTGCCATCCCTGTATACAGCACCGGAGGCGGTGCTGGGCCTGTGACACTGTATACCGCTGTCTGGGATAGTGGAGGCAGCAGTGCTGGCTGCGAAGGGTGTCACACCTTGCATAGTCCGGCCTTCACTGTCTGAGGGACAGTGAACTGGCCCCCTGTGTAAAAAGTTTGGGGACCCCTGGGTTAGAAAAATGGAAAGTTTCAAAATTAACTAACATACTGAAGAGCTTATTAACCTTTTGGCATTCTATTTCCTGTATCTTTTATGGTTTTTATAAAGATTCACATTATTTCAAAATTATAGATATTATCTCTTTTGTGACCATAATATAGAATGTTTTAATCAAGATTTCATTCATTCTTAATTAATTTGAACCTTTTGAACCTTTGCCCTTGCAAATAATCATACATAAATGATTTCTTGCCATTGTATTTCTACTGAGGTCTACATACATAATACACTCTTGACTACTTTTTATTACTCGGTTTGCAAATTTATGTCATTTTCTGCGGTGTATACCACAGTGCAGTCAGTCCCATGGGTTTGTTAGACAAACCATTAGTGCCTAAGCCGAGAGACCTGCACTTAGACTGTATGAGGTGTGCGTGTCTCAAGGACTGGCTGCAGGAAGTACATGGGATTTTACTGGAAATGATAACTCATATGGGACAAACTAATATTTATGGTTTGTGATTTTTGGTAAGTACACAGCAAAATTACTCACAGCTGACAAGGATGAACATTTAAAATAGACATGTCCTGTGGCATCATGGAAGTATTTTGAAATAATACATTTTTCTACCATAATTAGTGCAAGTGAAGTAGTGCCTTTTGATGCTTTAGTCATTAGACTTCGCTTACATTTCAGTACAATCCAGCACATGCCTGCCTCGTTAAAATTTGCTTTGAGTGTATAATAACTTATAGATTGGGTAGAATTTGATTAGATTAATAAATCGACTTTTTGCAAAAGTTCATTATGTTTAAGGAGCAAGTGCATAGGTAACAGATGATACTGTTAGAAGCCTGTCACAGTACTGTGACATTTTTGGGAGCCCAATTTTTAAGTAACTTAATAAAGCAAGCTCCCCTTTGCTCCAGCAATCTAATTCTAGCCCTGAAAGGAGATGATCTTAGTGAGATGCCAGAAGTTGGCAGTGTAAACCTCAGAGCCTCAGTAGCTGTAGCTGAACTATCTAAAGGAGTCTGCATGTGCAGCTTATCATCAGTGGTGATTGTTATAAGGTTGGAACCCTTTTATGATTGTACCTTTTTTCTATTTGACATTCTTAGGCTTTTTCAAGGATGGAACGAGATGAAGTTTTCCATACTGCCCGTAAGAAGAGGTCTTTCAGTGTTGATGATTTAATTCATCTTCAGCGGGCTAAGGCCATCCTCTCCTGAAGGAAGAAATGAGGGGTAATGTAACATCCGCACCCCTCATCAAAAAAGACAGGAAGATACCACCTCTCCTGCTAAAGAAATAGTAAAGCTAGTGTTTTCAAAAGAAGAAACACCTCAATTCCAGTTAACTCAAGGACAACTAAGGTTGCACATCCTAGGAAAGAATGGGGCCTTGTCAGGGCAACAACACAGTCTTACACTCTTGTGTCCCTTTTCATGTAAACAGAGTTCTAGAAACCACTCCAAAGTGAAGGCTCCTCCTGCCCTCACACAGATACTAGCTTAGTGTGTGGGCTGATAGTTGTGAACTATGTAAGGCTTTGTTTGCTTTGAGACGAGTCTCACTCTGTTGCCAGGCTGGAGTGCAGTGGCTCAATCTCCACCTGCTAGGTTCAAGCCATTCTCCTGCCTCAGCCTCCCTCCTTAATTAAATTTTTTAAGTAGGTGGGATTACAGGTGTGCTTGGCCTGTATAAGGCTTTTAAAACAATAGTTTAAATTTTTTAGGTTTTTTTCTTTTTTTTTCTTTCCCCCCATATTGCTGCATATGCATTCGGAATCAATGCAGTATTAGTATTAAAAAGTGGGACTCGGCCAGGTACATTGGCTTCACTCCATGGGCAGAGGAAAATATAGAACTGTGACACAATCTTAACAGATACCTCTGCTGATCTGAAGGCAGAGAGAGCGCTAAAGCTGGAATGGCCCATTGGAGTTGTCCAGAGCCAGGCAAAAGAGCCATGCCATTATCCCTGGAGGAGTGAGCGTAGCTTTGAATAAAACAATCCCTTTGACTGAATTCAGTTTCCAGAGCAGAAAGAAGCTGCAGCAGCCAGTGCACCCCGCCCCTGGGGGAGCAAGTGCCTCAATCTTGAAGATGGGATCTCAGTCTTCAGCATCCACTGTGTACACCAATTCATCTTGTAACATGTAGACATAATTCCTAAGCTGTAATAAGATTCTTCTTCCTAATTTTAATCATGAGATAAGGTCTGGCTCCTTAGGGTTAGATTGTGCTTCTCCTCTTTATCCACTTCGTTCCTTGTTTAAATCATTTTCTGGAATTAAGAGTGTCATTGGAACATATTTTGAAAATGTGACTTTGAAATTCTGACCTGTGGACATGTGATAAATTGTGTCTGGAGATTGATTTTGCTGAGTGCTAATAGCAAATCATGTAGTGACGTAGTTTCACCTACTAAATATTGCCCAGACCATATTGTTGAACTCTGTGCTGCCATGGTCACCTCATCAGGATGTTTTCTGTCCTGTGACTAGTGGCTTTAAATGTACTCATCCATCTTCTTGTCCCATTACATTTGATGTTAACTGATGTTTTGTACCCATTAAAATTGATGGGATTGTAAAGAACTTTCCTAGGAAAAAGGAAAAAAAAATTGATGGGAAAGAACAAAGAGAAGAAAAATGTGCCTTTCAAGTGATTATTTCTCTGAAAGAGTAAATGAGAATTCTCCAGTACCAAGAAGATATTTAGAGTAGGGGGTTTCCCTTTATTTATTAAGTGCTTCAATTAGCAGGTTTACTAAACAGAGTTTCCTGTTCATAAGGGTGCATTATTCAGCCCACTGTAAAATTTAATCTCTTTCTGAAATGTTTGATCTTTATAAGATAAATTTAATAGCTGTAACACTGGTTAAATTTGTGGTGAATTCTCAGTACCACAACCAATTAAATCAGATGACTTCCTGTCAGGCTTTTTTCCTTCTGATGAGCTATTATTTTATGCTCCATGATAGCCAAAAATTAAATTGACTGTTATTGTAAGCTGAAGCCAAAACCAAAGTGATTTTGAAAGGCTCCATCTTCCTAGGTTTTGCTTGGATCTGTTGAATGTCATCTTTGTGTTCAACAAATTGCAGAATAGCAAGATATCTGCAATACTCACAAAACATTTGTTTAATTACATTACTGAATGTGTTGGGGGAGAAATAAAACCTGCCCACTGGCAGCTATCAGACTTCGGTCTCAACACCGCTTTTCTCCTAAGATTTCTGCATTTGAGCTAGAGGAAACAGAGGGGACTTGTTTCTTAGACATGATAGACTCACATTTTTAAAAGATATGTTTTTTCTTTTCTTACAAAATTCAAAATGAAATAAATGTGGCCAAATAATAACTAATATGAGACTAATTACTTTGGTCTGAATTCCCTTGGGGGAGATTGAATGCTCAAGGATCCATGGGGTAATTTGAGTGGTATAGATAGCATGGTCCCTTGAGGGAGACAGGAAAGTAAGAAACATTCTTCCAGTGTGACTCTGGTCACAAGGAGGGCAGGAGCTATTCTAAGACTTTGACAATAGGGGTATATCTGTGAACAGCTGTCAAGTTGACTGTGGCCTAGCTGGTCCACATTTTCAGCAAGATCAATGATCATGTGCTATATACATACTTGACCAACTGTGAGGCAAACAGAACTAAGGAGACAAGAGTCAGATCCTTTCCCTTATGTAAAAAATGGTCTGAACCAGCACTCTGCAACAGAAATAGCTGTGATAATGGACATATTCTATATCTGTTCCATCATGTACAATAGCCACTAGCCACAGATGACTGTTGAGCAGTTGAAATATGGCTGGTGTAACTGAGGAACTGAACTGCATTTGTCCATTTTAGCTAATTTAAAGTTCAGTCACCACATGTGGCTAGGCTGTTGTATTGGACAGTGTAGGGTCTAGAAATTGTTAAGGAATTATATGTAGTTCTATAGAAATGATGTCTTACCTGGCGTGGCAGGTCACACCTGTAATCCTAGCACTTTGGGAGGCCGAGGTGGGTGGATCACCTGAGGTCAGGAGTTCAAGACCAGCCTGGCCATCATGGTGAAACCCCATCTTTAAATAAATAAATTAATTAAATAAATAAAAGAAATGATGTCTTAAAACCTTGAAGTCTACAGTTCAATTTATATTTTATCCTAGTGTTTAAAAAATCTCTATGGATTTTTTAGGGAGATGAATTTTGTTTAAATTAGTAGTGCTGTTTTTAAGAACTGAAATGCAATCCCATTACTGGGTATATATCCAAAGGATTATAAATCATTCTACTATAAGGACACATGCACACGAATGTTCATTGCAGCACTGTTTACAATAGCAAAGACCTGGAACCAACCCAACTGCCCATTGATAATAGACTGGATAGGGAAAATGTGGTACATACACACCATGGAATATTATGCAGCCATCAAAAACGATGAGTTCGTGTCCTTTGTAGGGACATGGATGATCCTGGAAACCATCATTCTCAGCAAACTGACACAAGAGCAGAAAATCAAACACTGCATGTTCTCACTCATAGACGGGTGTTGAACAACGAGAACACATGGACACAGGGAGGGGAGCACTACACGCTGGGGTCTGTTGGGGGGAAATGGGGGAGGGATGGGGGCGTGGGGAGGTGGGGAGAGATAACATGGGGAGAAATGCCAGATATAGGTGAAGGGGAGGAAGGCAGCAAATCACACTGCCATGTGTGTACCTATGCAACAGTCTTGCATGTTCTTCACATGTACCCCAAAACCTAAAATGCAATAAAAAAAAGAACTGAAATACAAATTACAAAAGCAAGTTTAAAATACGAATCCCATGGAAGAGCCTACAAAGAGGCTTAGAAACTAGAATATTAAAAGAACTCCCTTAGATAGCAGCATTTACTAATAATCTCGGCACTAACATCTTATGGAAAAGAAAGTCTTACCATTTTATATTTACAAATTTTGACAGCCTGAAATCTAGGTCATTGTATTAGCAGTGGGAATAAAGAATGAATTAATTTAATTTAAATACAAAGAGTTGCACTTTCAGAACTCAAAAAAAATTATCATCAACTGGGCGTTCTGAGAAAATCAGTTCCCCTTTCAACTATAGCAGCAAAAATAAATAATAAAATAACAATATTAATAACAGTTTAATTGGAGTAGCATCTTGTACGGAACCTTCCTTCAAACTCTTCCCCAAGCTTAGGATTCTGTACCATTAATCATGTACATTAATCTGAGAAGTCCTTATGCAATGCTGTTTCTTCAAACCTCTTACTGCATTTTGGCTCCAATAATACTTCCCATTATGTCAGTATTTTATTCAGTACTCACCCTAAGGTATGTGTACTTCAGTCTCACCATTCAAAATTAAACCCATATTGTTTGAATAGAAATTTGTTCTTTCCCAGTAGGGATATTACAGGCCATTCACTTACTGTAAATCTTAATTAGGGAACCATTGTTTACTGATGTGTGTCCCTCACTCTGTCTCCTCAACCACCACGTGTCCAAGTTGCCAGATTCTAATGTTCTTCCTCTTCAATGTTTCTTTCACCTATATTTCTTTCAGCCTTACCTCTTCTTTCCTTTACCACCAGCCTTCTGGATTTATTAAGCCCACATTATTCTCTCAACTCCTAATCTCTTTGCTTCTAGTGTCTAAACTTCAAGCCATTGTCCACCCTGCTGCCAGTCCATTGTTATTCTGGCTTCTCTGAAAGATTCCCCACTGGCTGCAGGACAAACTCCAGTTATTCCAGTGATACCTCCATCAGAGGACACTGCATCCTCATAGCTTCCCACAGCCACCTCAGTTGGAATCAGTTTCTCTCCTGCTTAGGTTAGTTGACTGTATTTCTCCACAGGATGACTCAAAAATTTATAAAGGAATTAATGGTTGATTATTCTTTTAGAGATTGCAAATGTTTCTCACTGTCCTACCTCATGTTCAAGTTTTCCAGAAATCCAGTGACCTAAATAGGGCAGGCAAGATGTCTTCCCATTTTGCAAAGGAGAGAACCAGCTGAATTAGGCAAGACAGTAACCAAAGAAGACAGCCAGGAAGTACCTGGCTAATCCTTTCTATATAAATACAATTAGTGTTTCAATAAAAATGATATCCCCAGTGCCTAGAATAGTGCTTGACATAAAACAAGTGTTAGGGAATAAATGTCGATTTAGTGAATGAGTAAATGAATGAATGAATGAAGACATATTGCAGAGGGCCTTATAAATATCATGACTGGTGTTTGAATTGGCTTAACCACATAATGAGTGGTCACTGAATCACATGAGCAGGCTAAACGGCATGGTCACATGTGAGTGCAGGTAAATCTGAAGGAAAGAGCTAGGAAGTCAATGCAGAAATAAGGAGATTCTGCAATAGAGCACGACAATGGGACCCAAGGTTAAAATAGGAGACGGTTCTCAAAAATATTATCTCCGTTTTTCTGAAATGCCTTTTGCTATTAGGTGCTTTGTAAAGTGGGATAGGAATGCAATGAAAAATCTCAATTAGATTTTTCACAGAGGAAAAGTTGCTAGAATTTTAAAGACAATTTTTTTTTCCGATTTTCTAGCAAATACTAAAATAAGCATTTAAATTTTTTCAAGCTTCACAACAAACTTTAAAGCCATGAAACAATGAGTCATCTCTTTCTCTTCCTTTTTTTAGCTCTAGTAGAATAAAATGAAGGATTATTGTGCCCATTTGAGTCATGTGGTTACACCTACAATTTCTAGGGAACCAAGATCTTCTCCATCAATGCTTATTTTTCTTGTACCAATGTCAGAAACATGGCATCTGTTTTAAATTAAAGCAATTTAATTTGCAGGTTTAAAATGTAGCTATGATAAGTAATTGAAAGGATTAGTAACTTTTTGGTGATAGGAGTAGTAAATTAACCCAGAGTTTGATAGTGACCATCCAGTTAAATTCAACACGTATTTACTGAGTGTATTCTAGGTGCAAGGCATTGCAGTAGCAAGGTGGGGTTGCAGAGTGTGTAAGACAGGACCGAGACCATCTATGGGCTTTACATCTTTCAAGTAAATCATTCCATAGTGAGATGAAATGCAACTGATGAGAAGATAGGGAAAAAGGGAGGGGGAATTGGACTCAGGGGGCCACCAGAAAACTTCATGAAGAACATGCAAGTCAAACTATTCCTTGACAGATAAGACTGTGGCATTCTGGCTGTAAAGACGGCAAAAGCAGAGAGTCGAAATCTGGGAAATCTAGAAGGTGCTAGTCTGAGGAAAGTGACTGTTTTTCTTTTCTTTTTTTCTTTTGTTTTGAGACGGAGTTTCACCCTTGCTACCCAAGTTGGATTGCAATGGTGCGATCTCTGCTTGCTGCAACCTCCATCTCCAAGTTCAGGTGATTCTCCTGTCTCAGCCTCCTGAGTAGCTGGGAGTATAGGCAAGAGCCACCATGCCCTGCTAATTTTGTATTTTTAGTAGAGACAGGGTTTCACCATGTTGGCCAGGCTGGTCTTGAACTCCTGACCTCAGGTGATCTCCCTGCCTTGGCCTGCAAAAGTGCTGGGATTCCAGACATAAGCCACCACACCCGGCCAAGAGTGACTTTTATCTGTAATTAGAAACCTTCAAATCCTTTGTGAAAAAGGAGTGACAAGATCGGATCTATGTTTGGCTACCATAAGAGAGGGTTACTGTTAGCAAGGTAGGGCAGGAGATTTTTACCCTGTTTTTTAGGAGTATAGCCATTTTTTTTCCCCCAGATAAAGTAAGGACTCTTGCCTGGCTAAATCCTGGGAGTTGAGGAGATGGGCTGAGCACTGTGTGCCCCACAGTGGCCTGGTGGCTCCTACAGGTGGCACTGATAAGGATGGTAGGTAAGAGAGACCAGAGGGCAATAGAAAATCCCAATCTCTGGGCAAGAGTAGTGAGAATAGGGACAGGGAGCTGGCTCGGAAGACACGGCTATGAAGGGAAGCCAGGCCACGGCAGCACAGTTTGGTGACTGAGTTCCATGAGAAGGTTAGGGAGAGAAAGAAGTCACTGAAGTTTCTGATGTTTCCGATTGGAGCAGCTGGGGAGAGGACATCGGCACTGAGGCAGGAAACACAGAAGAAGGGCAGGCCTTCAGGAGAAGATGAGGAATGGGGTTTGGGATCAGAGTTCAGAGGATTTGTAGAATAGAATCCTCCAAAAATTCAGACAAACACTGGCGGCTTTAGCCTATGGTTTAGATGTGCTAAGTATCTGTCCAAAATCATGTCAGCACATTGCAAGTTGATGGGAAGGTGATTTATCTGTATTTATTACTTTTTTTTCTTTAGTATATCTTGTAGTTTTGTTAATCTGACCTTTTACATCAACATTTCAAACCAATGTAAGGAAGTGCCAGAAGAGAGTTTTGAGACCAGGCCTGTGATGCAAGCTGACGTCACAAATGGTAAAACGTGTTTTCACGTGCAAGTTAAAAATGTGCAGCTTAAAGAGTAGTTGAAACTTCATACGCCTCTTTTGGCCAACACAGTAATGCGGCTTGCAGAAACAGAAGTGAACACTCAGAAACTGGAAGCCTGCCTTCGTCTAAAATCTGGGCTGTATTTCAGCCTTCTTATCCACTGCAGCCTTTCAATTAGCCTTTACCAGACTTAGCCATAGCAGCATTTGCTGGCACTTGATTCCTCATCCTGTCTGTAGCTGAATTAGATTCCATGGCTAAGTAAATGCAATGTTTTTAATAGCCTTTATAAACAGACTTATATACCCCACGAGTCTGTTATTTCAGGAAGCTGTTGTGAACAGGCTCTAAACTGCGAATGCTTATTAGACACTACAAATTATTTTGCTTTGCAATAAACATCAATTAACTGTAGTTCCCATGTCACACTGAATGGAACAGATTTATTTTTCAAGACAGCATAACCCTGAATCATGTACATTCAGGGGTGGAGTAAAAAAAAACTCATTAAATTAACATTAAGAAAAATGAATACTTCTAGAACAGTTACAGCTTTACTGTTTTGACTGAAGGAGAAAAAAATGACCTATGTTTCAGATGTGACTTGAACCATGCTATTCTGCATGAAATTGGGAAATTGCCAATGTTCCCAGCCTGATGGATAACGTGTGTGGGAACTTAGTTCTTTTTCACTAAACTCTCATGAATGAGTGGTAATTTTTCCCTATTTATTCATTTTCTGTCAGGGGATCAAAAACGTAGACTGCCTAGCACATGTTTTACTGTTACCTTTTTATTTATGTATTAGCTGCACCTTTAACAAGAGATTATTTCTGTATTGAATAAATATCCTAATTAGGTAGATTTTAGAAATAGGCGGAATTATACACTTGCTACTTTTTATAATATTGCACATTAGATGCATAATGATTAAAACTTCTAATTTTCAGTGAATGAAAATCAACTTATATTTAACCAGGTTCAAACTTACTAATGCATAATTTTTAACATCCTGGAAATGAGGCTTAATAGAGAAGCATTTCCTTAACAAAACTTTCTTTTAGTGTTCAACTTGAATAAAGTGAGTCTGCAAACAAATGAACTGTTTCCAGATGAATTCAGCTGGATTTTATTTTGAGAAAATCTTAAGAGCAGATGCCTGTATCAATCTTCTTAGAGCCTTCTTGAAGGCGGGAGGATGGACCAATAACTGGCTTAGTCTCCTTCCAATTGTGTCAATATATTTTTGAAATATTCAAATGTGTCTTAAAAGTTGTGAAGTATTTTGCAAACAATATGTTTCTAATAATTGTATAAAAGTACTCAATGTTCACAAACTGCATGTACGTAGATGTCAATACAGGAGGAGGAGGAGAGAGGTCCTCTAATTCCCATTGTTACTCAATTTTGCTATACCTTTTTGAGTGGGAAAGAAAAGGGTAGAGTTATGTCTTGCTGTAAAATGCACATATAACTCTAGATGAATAAGTTCCTGGGGGATGTGTCTGTCATGATTAGGACATTTTCATGTTGCTAGTCTAAGGGACAGCAAAGTGGATAGCAAAAGTTCATTGGAGTTTCAAATTGTTCGATCTGATCCCTGCATATCCATGGGGTCTTTTCGACTGCTGCTGCTGTCCCCACACACAGGTTCAGCTTTTCTTCTACACTGGGTGATGTTCCCTAGAGTTTCCCTGTGTAAAAAGTGGGTCAGTTTCCCTGGGCCTTGGCCTTTAGGGAGAGTGAGTCATTTGATGAGTACTGCGGAGAGTCCACTGATCCTGCTAAGCAGACAAAGGACAAGCACAAAAGCGACAGCATAAAACAACCATCGTGCTGCATGAGTATTACTTTCCTTTTTTTTTTTCTTCTTTTAAACTTTTATTTTAAATTTCAGAGGTACAGGTGCAGGTTTGTTACACAGGCAAACATGTGTCATGGGGGTTTGTTGTACAGATTATTGCATCACCCAGGCATTAAGCCTAGTACTCACTGGTTATTTATCCTGATCGTCTCCATCCTCGCATTCTCCAGGGTGCGTTGTTCTCCTCTATGTGTGCATTGGTTCTCACCATTACATGTGGTATTTGGTTTTCTGTTCCTGTGTTAGTTTGCTCAGGATAACAGCCTCCAGTGTTGCTTTCACAGACAGAGTAAGCGAGACGGCTCCCAACAACCACCACTCCACGTGTTACCCCTCCAGTGTTTCTTTGATATTCGTATGTAGTAAGCAGATTTACCCAAATACAAATATTAAAATGTTGGAATCGAGATTGATATTAATCCTTCCCTTATTTCTTTATGTTTAGAAATCCCATCTCACACACCGCCTCCCGGGCAGCATGGCGGACGCAGAGCCTCTACCCAGCAAGAGAAAGCGCGAGCTGGACTCGGAGGAGGCGCAGGCCGCCAGCACAGAGGGAAAGAAGGCAGACGTTGGAAGTGGTACCTGTGCTCCTGTCCGCTTACCGTTCTCCGGCTTCAGACTGCAGAAAGTGCTGAGGGAGTCTGCGCGGGACAAAATCATTTTCCTACACGGAAAGGTGATTGAAACCTCTGGGGATGGCGCTGGAGAGGATGCCGTTGTGATCCTGGAGAAGATGCCATTTCAGGTGGAACAGGTGGCTCAGCTCCTGACAGGCAGCCCTGAGCTCCAGCTGCAGTTCTCCAACGATATCTACAGCACCTGTCACTTGTTCCCTCCAAGACAACTGCGTGTGAAAATGAACTCCAGCTGTCTGCATGAATGAAGGATAAATCTCACCATGTACTGCAAGAAAAGCGAGACAGAGCACACATGTGGTGTGATTCCAATGATACGAAGTTGAAAAACAAGCAGAACTGAACAGTGTACTGCTTAGGGATGCACACGTGTAATAAGACTCTGAGGACAAAAGGAAATGCTTAATCCCTGAATCAGGGAGGTGATTATCCTTGGTCGGGGAGGGGCAGGACAGCGAGAATGTGAACAGTTCTGGTTATATTGTTTCTTGGATTGTGAATTCTGTGCATATGTATTCTTTTTCTTTTACTTAGGGCTTCAAGTGGTACATATTTTAGACACACACACACCCTTGTTTCATATGTACAATGTATTTCCCAGTTGAAAGTTAAGACAAATGGGCAGGTCCTTTGATGGACTAGGAAGATCGTCCCATGAATTTCAAGGGCTCCATCCTCATTCTGAAGTTTCATTTTCAGTCACTGTTCTGAAAGTGAAGGTTATTTAGTTTCAGCCTCCTACTTCTGGATTTTGGGCATTAGTGGACTGTTTCTGCCAGCTTCCTTTTCTCTGGGGCATGGGGCCAGCCGGGCCAGCCCCAGAGGATGAGGGAGTCCCATGCTGTGCTAGAAGGCACTCCAGGTTGATTCCAGCCCTACCAGAATAGGGCAGTACAGGCAGGGTCCACAGGACCTGGAGGGGAAGCCCACACGTACCAGGCCCTGTGGATGTCCTCGGCAGCCCTCTGACAGAAAAGAGTTCTCTGAGTAGTGACTAACAGGAAATACCTTGCCAGATAGGTCATATCCAGGCCACCACCAAAGTGACTCGATCATCTAATATGAGAAATACTGCAGGCTTAGGGCATGGGCAAAACCAGAGAAGGTCACTGAATTGCTGAGACTCAGTTTCCCTGAATGAAAATTGAGAAATCAAATAGCTGCCTAGCCTGCCTCAGGGGAGTTCCTTATCATATGAAATCATAGAATCATTGTATCTCAGGTTTGAATGAAAATATGATAAAATCTCAGGTTTTAATAAGTAGCTCTTAACTAGAACTATTCATCAACAGCCTGGGCAACATAGTGAAATCCTGTCTCTACAAAAAATAAAAGTAAAAAATTATTAGCCTGGCATGGTGGTGTGCACAACAAAGGAAATAATCAGCAGAGTTAACAGACAATCCACAGAGTGGGAGGAAATCTTCACAATCTGTACGTCTGACAAAGGACTAATACCCAGAATCTACAAAGAACTCAAGTCAGCAAGAAAACAAACAATTCTATCAAAAAGTGGGCTAAGGACATGAATAGACAAGTCTCAGGAGAAGATATCCAAATGGCCAGCAAGCATGTGGAAGATGCTCAACATCACTAATTATCGGGAAATGCAAATCAAAACTGCAATGCAGTACCACCTCACTCCTGCAAGAATGACCATAATCAGCCGGGCGCGGTGGCTCATGCCTGTAATCCCAGCACTTTGGGAGGCTGAGGCGGGTGGATCGCAAGGTCAGGAGTTTGAGACCAGCCTGGCCAAAATGTTGAAACCCCATCTCTACTAAAAATACAAAAAAAATTAGCTGGGCACGGTGGCATGTGCCTGTAATCCCAGCTACTCAGGAGACTGAGGCAGGAGAATTGCTTGAACCTGGGAGGCGAAGGTTGCAGTGAGCCAAGATCGCGCCATTGCACTCCAGCCTGGGTGACAGAGTAAAGAATGACCATAATAAAAAAAAAATCACAAAATAATAGATGTTTTTGTGGATGCGGTGAAACGGGAACATTTCTACACTGTTGGTGGGAATAGAAACTAGTACAACCATTATGGGAAACAGTGTAGAGATTCCTTAAAGAACTAAAAATAGATCTGCTGTTTGATCCAGCAATCCCACTACTAGGTTATCTACCCAGAGTAGAAGTCATTCTATGAAAAAGATACTTGGAAATGCATGTCTATAGCAGCACAACTTGCAATTGTAAAAATATAGAGCCGGCCCCAATGTCTGACAATCAACAAATGGGTAAAGCAAATGTGGTATATATAATACCATGGATTACTACTCAGCCATAAAAAGGTAGGAAGTAATGGCATTTGCAGCAACCTGGATGGAATTGGAGAATATTATTCTAAGTAAAATAACCCAGGAGTGGGAAAACCAAACCTTGTATGTTCTCATTCGTATGTGGGAGCTAAGTATCAGGATGCTAAGGAGTAAGAATGATACCTTGGACTTTGGGGACCTGTGGGGAAAGGGTGGGGGGTGGCAAGGGATAAAAGACTACACTTGGGCACAGTGCACACTGCTCAGGTGCTGAGTGCATCATAATCTCAGAAATCACTGTTAAGAACTTATTCATGTAAGTTTCCACCTATTCTCCAAAAACCTACTGAAATAAAAAATTTTTTAAAATTGTCCTATCGTGAAGACACATGCACGCATATGTTCACTGTAGCACTACTCATGGTAACAGAGACATGGAATCAACCTAAATACCCATCGACAGTAGACTGGATAAATAAATGCGGTACATATACACCATGGATTACTATGCAGCCATAAAAAAGAGTGAAATCATGTCTGCTGCAACGTGGATGGAGCTGGAGGTCATTATCCTTAGCCAACTGAGGCAGGAACAGAACACCAAATATCTGTGTTCTTCCTTGTAAACGGGAGCTAAACGTTGAGTACATATGGACACAGAGAAGAGAAAATCGCCATTGGGGACTACTTGAGGGTGAAGGGCGGGAGGAGGGAGAGGATCAAAAAACTGCTTGTCAGGTATTATGTGTATTACCTGGGTGATGAAATAGTCTCTACACCAAACCCCTGTGAGACACAATTTACCTGTATAACAAAGCTGCATGTGTACCCCTTAACCTAAAATAAAAGTTTAAAAAAAATAAAAAAAAGAAATCCTATCTTACCTTTAGACCCAATTGAAATGCTGTCTACTTTATGATGTCTTCTCAGAGCCCTAAATAGAATAAATGGATTCATCTCCCAAAATCCATAATATTGTCTGAACCTCTCTTACTGAACTGTCAGGAGATGCTTTGTATTTTGAGTGCATGCCCATCTATCTCCTCCAGAACAAGAACCACCTCTCATATTTGCTTCACTCTCTCACCCAACCCCTAATACCTCTAGAAGAATGCTTGCACATAGTAGATGCTCAGGAACATGTGACTCATGTTCACATTTGTAATTAACCTCACACTGTGCTCCCAAGGGTTAGACTTTGATAATAGCTCTGATTACATTCAGTCTGATATTACTACGCAATATCCATCTCTTCTGCCAAATGGTAATTCAGCTTGCCTTCTAAACTTGATTTTCAGATCTTTTCAGTATTAAACACAAGAAAATTAACTTATATTTTAAAAGGTCCTTGAAGAAAATATCCACTTCATGTATTATTTTTGTATTTCACAGAGTTGCTTAATACAGTGCTTTACAAAATGAAAGTCTGAGCATATTACTTGAAATTCACAAAATCTTTTGTTAAAGTAGAGACTTCTATATGGTAAATAATAAAAAATAATAATAAAATCTAACACTGCAATTAAATCAGAAAAGTAGTCTAAAAATATCTCTAATCCATTATTCATTTTTTCATTAGAATAATTGTGATGGAGTGAGCATTTGCAGCAGTGTGGTCTTGAGTAACTCGGTCTGTTTAATCATTTTTGGGCTATTCCTATAAGACTCCTATGCATTTTTACAAAATGTTTCCTTTTCCTAATTCAACAACTTAGCATAATTTTCATAGACTAACATTTTCAAAAATAGTTCATTCTTAAAAAGAAGTGATTAAACAACATACCATTTTTCTCCAAAAGGAGTAGAGTTACAAATTAACTCTATAGTCTACTGTACAGATACATGAAAAATAAAAATGTAGAGTCATTTATTTTAGCTGCACACTTAGGAATAAAACACTTCTTGGGCTATAGGTCAAGAGCTTTTAGAGACAGTAGCTTATAGAGTTCAAAGAAAACTGGTAAACATTCATTTCTATGGTCAAAGAGTGAGTAATTCTTTCACCGCTAATTACAACTATTGGCCCAGAACTGAAGAAATGCAACATGTCATTATACCAGAAAGCATTTTACTATTTTTATTTCAAATTCAGAAGGTACATGAGCAGATTTGTAACATAGGTATATTGCATGTTGAGGTTTTGGCGCTTACTAATGACATTGCCCACATAGTATCCATCATGTCTAAAAGTGTCTCAATACTTGTCTCTTTTTTTTTTCATCTCTTTAAAAGTCCCAGTGCTTATTCTTTTCTTGTTTCCATCTGCAACCAATGTTCAGCTCCCACACATATAAGTGACAGCTCCCACATGTCATATTTGCTTAGGATAATGGCCTTCTGCTGTATACATGTTGCTGCAAACATAATTATTTATTATTTTCTCTGGCTGCATAGTAATTCACGGTATATAAGTACCTAATTATTCTTATTCAAGCTAAGATTCCTAAGTATCTAGTTTAATTCTATACCTTTGCTTTTATGAATAGTGCTGCAAGAAACATGTGTTGGTTAAGTGTCTTTTTGGGAAAATGATTTATTCTCCTTTGGGTATATACAGGCTGAAGATACTGATGAGTCAAACGGCAATTTGATTTTTAGTTATTTGAGAAATCTCCAAATTGCTTTCCATATTCTCACCAACAGTGTATAAAAATGTTCTTTCCTTCAAAACTTCAACATTATTTTTTTCACTTTTTTAATAACAGCAATTCTGTGTATAATAGTATCACATTGCCATTTCGATTTACATCACTCTGACGATTATAAATGTTGAGCAATTTTTTGCATGTTTCTTGACAGCTCTTGCATCTTCTTTTGAAAGTTCCTATTTCATTTGTATCCTTTTTATTTTCTCATAAATTCTGTATATTAATCCTTTTTATATGCAGTTTACAAATATTTAATTTTATATTGCAGGTTGTCTGTTTACTTGGTTAATAGTTTCTTTTGTTGTGTAGAAGCTCTTTAATTAGATGACAATTTTTGATTTTTGTGCTGTACTCACTTTTAAAATGTTAGGCATAAATTTTCTCTAGGGGCCAGTATCTAGAATAATTTCTATTTGTCCATGCAGGTTTTTTTATAGCTTGAAGTTTTAGTTAAGTTCTTAATATACCTTCAGTCATGTGTTTTATATGGTAAGAAGCAGGAATTCAGTTTTATTCTGCATATAACTAATCAGTTTTCTCAGTACCATTTATTGAATAAGGAGTTAATTCCCATTGATTTATTTCTGTTGTTTGTGAAAAACAAGTTGTAGAGGTGTAGCTTTATTTCAGGGATCTTTGAATATTTTAGGGGCCTCTCATCTGTTCCAGGGACACACATATATATATGATACATACGTGTGTGTGTGTGTGTGTGTGTGTGTGTGTGTGTAATAGAACCATGTTATACTGGCAACTGTAGCTTGTAGTACAGTTTGAACTCAGGTCAAGTGAGGTCAGGTTGATACTTTCTGTGTAAAGTTGTCTTGGCTATTTGGGTTGTTTTATTTTTTCATATACACTTTAGAATAGTTTTTTAATTCTATAAAAATGGAATTAATACGTTGATAGAAATAGCACTTAATCTGCAGGTTACTTTAATCAGCCTGCACATCTGAATTATATTCATTATTCAATGTCATTAGCATGGAATGCTTTTCTATTAATACTTGTGTCATCTCTGATTTCTTTTGGCAGTATTTTTTAGTTCTCCTTGTAGAGCTGCTTTACTTCTTTGATGTAATGTATTTCTAGGTATTATTTTTTGTTAGTGTTTATTGTAAATAGAACTGGTTTTAATTTTGTTCTCAACTTCAATGTCATTAGTGTGCAGAAATGCTACCCATTTGTGTATATTGATTTTGTATTCTGATACGTAGCTGAAGTCATTTTTAGGCTTAGGGATCTTTCAGTGAAATCTAGGTAGAAAATTATGTCATCAGTGAAGATAACTGGACTTTCTCTATTCTTATATAAATGAATTTTATTTCTCCACTTTGTTGAATTGCTCTGGCTAGGACTTAAAGAACTATGTTAAATAAAAATGTTTACAGTACCTATTCTGGTCTTATTTCTATTTATGTAAATAATGCATCTACATTTGCTTGTTCAGTATGATGTGGCTGAGAATTTGTAATAGATGGCTTTTTTATTATTCTGAGGTACATTTTTTATTTGCCTTGTTTGTTGAGAATATTTTAACAAATATTAGATTTTCTTAAGTGCTTTTTTTTTTGCATCTATTTTATTAATCATTTATTTTTTTCTATTATTTTTACAAGGTAAATTGCACTTATTGACTTGCATATAATGAAACGTTCTTGAATACATGAATACAACTCAGATGATTGTGGCAAAAATACTTTTTTTATGAAAACACCTTTCCAGTATTACATGGAGAATTTATGTTTTAATGTTCACAGAAATATTGGACTGTGGTTTTCTTCTGTTGTATCTTCACTAGATTCTAGGATCAAGATAATAGTGATTTTTTTGGGGGAGGGGGGGACGGAGTTTCGCTCTTGTTACCCAGGCTGGAGTGCAATGGCGCGATCTTGGCTCACCGCAACCTCCGCCTCCCGGGCTCAGGCAATTCTCCTGCCTCAGCCTCCTGAGTAGCTGGGATTACAGGCACACGCCACCACGCCCAGCTAGTTTTTTGTATTTTTAGTAGAGACAGGGTTTCACCATGTTGACCAGGATGGTCTCGATCTCTCGACCTCGTGATCCACCTGCCTCGGCCTCCCAAAGTGCTGGGATTACAGGCTTGAGAGATAATAGTGATTTTATATGAGTTATGGTGGCATCTCACCATGATTTTTTGGAATACATTTAGTAGGGTAAGTACCAGCTCATCTTTATATATGTGGTGGAATTTGGCTATAAATTTACTTAATCCAGGGTTTTTTGTGGTTGGTATATTTTGTATTACTTATTCAATCTATTTTACATTTTATACATTTTTACTGTGTTCAAGATTTTGTTTTTTCCGGTTCTATCTTGGAAAGCTGTGTGTATTAAGATCATTTATTTTCCATATATTTTATAATTTGCATGCAGAGATGTTCATAGTCGTCTTTAAATATTTTATTTATGTAGAATTAGTCATGATTTTACAACTCTAAAATTTAAATAGATGCAGAATAAAAGTTTGACACAATTTAACATCCCCTTATGATAAATATCTAAAAACATTAGATATGAGAAAAAGTATCTCAAGCCAATAAATCTCATGTACAGAAAAAAAATGCACACCTAAGAACATACTAAACAGGAAAATCTGTAAGCTTTTTCTCTATGAGCTAGAACAAGGATATCCACTTTCTTCAGTCCTACCAAACATAGTACAAAATGTCCAAGACAGAGAACTTAGAGAATAAAATCAAAGGAATTCAGATTGAATAAAAAAAATTAAAGTATCCTGTTGGAAGATGGCATAATCTTATGTATAGAAAAGTTGAACACTTTACTAAAAACTATCAGAATTACTAAACAAATTCATTGAGCTTGTAGAACACAAAAGCAACATCTTAAAATTAGTAGAATTTCTATACCCAAACAACTACCTCAAAATGATATTGAAAAACAATCTTATCCACAATAACTGTAGTAACTATAATTTGAAATAAAGTCTATCAAAAAGGTGAAACACTTTACATTATACTCTAAAAAGTATTAAATAAAAAATTAAATAATATACAGATGGAGAAATATTACTCATTAATCAATTGGCATTAATATTGATAAATATTTGTATTGCATGTAATAATCTACAGATATAAGGCAACCTCTATCAAAATACTAGTAACATACTTAAAAAGGTGACAGTTCCTTAGAGAAAAGGCAGTATCTTCAATAAACGATGTTGAGAAAACTTTATATCCACATGCAAAGCAATAAAATGAGATTATCACCTCAGAATTTAAAATAAATTAGTTACTTAAACGTAAAGCTAGAAACTCTGAAACTACTACAAAAGATATAGACTAAAACCCTCATTACATTGGTTTGGGCAGTGAATTTTTAAATTTAACTTCAAAATCTGAGAAACAAGGAAAACTGGAGGAGTCAGATTATTACAGTATAAATCTGCTGCACAGAGTCTGATATAATCAACATATGAGACAACTAAACAATGGGAGAAAGTATTTGCAAATTATGTGTGTGATAAGAGAATAATGTAAAAAACATGCAAGAAACTCAAATGACTACACAACAAAAAACAACTATGAGCAGCAGGCTAAATTTTTTTTTTTTTTTTTCTTTTTTGAGATGGTCTCTCTGCTGCACAGGCTTGAGTGCAGTAGCACAATATCGGCTCACTGCAAGCTCTACCTCCCAGATTGAAGCGAGATACTCCTGCTTCAGCTCCTCTAGTAGCTACACTTTTAGGCATGTACCACCATGACTAATTTTTCTAATTTTAGTAGAGATGCAGTTTTGTTGTATTGGCCAGGCTGGTCTTGAAATCCTCACCTCAGGTAATCCACCCACCTCAGCCTCTGAAAGTGCTGGGATTGTAGGCATTAGCCACCATGCCCAGCACAGGCTTAAATATTTTTCAAGAAAAGACATGGCCAAGAGATAAACTGAAAAATGCTCAATGTCAATTATTGCCAGAGAAAGACAAGCAAAAAAAATCCATGAAATATTTATAAAATTTACCTGTGAGAAAAACAAAAATACTAAAACAAAAATAAATACCTATGAGATATTTAGTAAAATAAAAACATTGGTATAGATGTAAAGGAAACACTTGACACTGTTGGTTTGAATGTAAATGAGGACAGACATTATAAAAACAAAATAGATTTTTGAAAAAAATTTAACTACCATATAATCCAGCAATTGCACTTTCAGATATTTAAAATGAGAATGAAGAAATACTTGCACTTCTACATTGTTTGAAGCACTCTTCACAATAACCCAAATACGGCATCGACAGTTCAACATCTAATACAAACGAATAAAATATGGTATATGTACAAAACATAATTTTTTATTTATTTTTTTAAATTGTTATTTTCAATCACATGGATTAACCTGGATGATATTATTTGTTGAAATAAGCCAGTCACAGAAAGACTAGTATCTCATGGTTCCACTTACAAATGGATATTTTAAAAAGTTAATCTCACTGAAGTACAGAGTAATATGGTGACCACCAGGTGCCAAGATAATAGAAGAAAAGGGGGTGTTGGGAAAATGTCTGTCAACAAATACATAATTATAGTTGTATAGGAAGAACAATTTCAAGAGATTTATTGTTCAGCATGATGACTCTAGGTCATAAAAAATGTATATGTATGAAATATGCTAAGACAAGGTCATGTGGTCTAACCAAAAAAAGTTAACTCTGTTAGTTAACACATTTATTACACAGGGCTAAGTATTGGACAATGTATGTAGACTTCAAAACACTATGTTTTGAAAAGTAAATGCCCATTTCATCTGTCAAGTTAAAAAATATGTTTCAAACTTTATAGAAAGTAAATATTTCAAATATGATCTGTATTTGTCATAAACTTGACTGAATAATATTAATCACATATAGCTTTGTGCTTTGTCATTTGTAAATTATAACCATAGAAACTTTGATACTTGAACATCATGCCATGGACCCTGCACAGTGCCTGAAAGAAGCCAATTTACTTTAGGGCTTTTACTTCAAGTTTGGGGCACCCACAGTTTCTGGTGCTAATGCTAATGATATGAAAGACAATAAAAGGGCAGGCGGTCCCATGACTGCTGATGGTCCCATGACTGGCCACTCTGTGAACACAGTAAACAAATTTGCATGTAAAATAACAGAAAATATTTTAATTCAAAAACTGGCATAATCTTCACATATTTTCCAAAGAAAATAACCAAGGATTGGCTACAGATAGGTGACTAAGTATAAAAACTGTATGCTGAACTTCACCCCTGACAAAAAAAGTCATATAAAATAACAGTGAGAAAATCCTTGAAATTATAGTATCAATATAAAAAATATTCAAATTTAAAATTTACAGAGGTAATTTCATTATTTGGCAACCTCTAACATTCACACTTAGAAATTCTGCATGGAAACATAAGTTGTGCTGTAAGTATATCATGAAACATGGAAAATTTATCACCACCAACTGTTAGAAACTTAATCACCAAGATATATTTTATATTTGACACACTTTATGTAAGAACCTTTTAAAATTTTTCTTTTAAAAAAGAGCTAAATAATTTAATTCTCCCACTCTCCGCAAATACGCTATGACTTTTATCTTTATCTGATGTCAAAGTTATATTGCTGAGCAAACTCTCCTGTTAAAATCAACTTTTACTGCATTAAGTTTCAGGTAAGGCACAGTGGCTCATGCCTATAATCTCAGAACTTTGGGAGACCAAGGTGGGCGGATCACCTGAGTTCGGGAGTTTCAGACCAACCTGACCAACATGGAGAAACCCCATCTCTACTAAAAATGCAAAATTAGCTGGGCATGGTGGCAGATGCTTATAATCCGAGTGTCTTGAGAGGCTGAGGTGGGAAAAGAACCTAGGAGGAGGTTGTGATGAGCTGAGATTACACCCTTGCACTCTAGCCTAGGCAACAAGAGCAATGCTTCATCTCAAGAAAAAAAAAAATTTTTTTTCTCATCAAAATCTACAAAGTACTATGTAAAATGACATAGAATAAAATCAGAATTGAGAACACTGTAGCCATAACACAGAAAAAGAAGGTCTGTGATGCATATATAGTTGGAATACACATAAGAGGACAAAACTAAATATAATTAGAAAAAAAAGAAACAGACTTTCTCTTTAAATTCAGCAAGAATCCACTTTGCAGCCTGGAAATATTGTTCTCTCCACATGAAGAATGAATATTATTTCTTCACTATTGACATTTTCCATATATGACTTGACTTGCAGACTAACTCCAGGAAAAATATTTATGGCTTACTATGGAGCATCTGTTACATGAGAAGCACTATCATGTTTGCTTGCTACATTTACATATCAAAATATTCTTGCCAGGAATGGTGGACTCACACCTGTAATCCCAGCACTTTTAGAGGCTGAGGGTTGGATCAATAATGTAAGGAGTTCAAGACCTGCGTAGCCAATGTGGCAAAATCTTGTCTCCACTAAAAACACAAAAATTAGGTGAGCATTGTGGCAGACACTTGTAATCCCAGCGGATTTAGAGGCTGAGACAGGGAGAATTGCTTGAACTCAAGAGATGGAGGCTACAGTGAGCTAAAACTGAGCCACTGACCTTCCGCCTGGGTGACAGGTAAGATTCCAGCTTAAAAAAAAAAAAAAAGAAAAGAAAAAAACACCAGAAGAGAACACAACCAAAAAAATTTTAAAAATATCTAAAATCCTCATGACTCATGAAGCCTCCCAAGTAATTCCCTGAATATAATGGCTTAACAGATAAATTTACAAAAATCAATTACAAAAAGTTAAAGGAACAATAACTAATAGGCGTATAGAGGTTTCTCCAATAAAACACAATGAAATACCCTAACTAAAAATATATATACACAAATTATGAAATTATATCTAAAAATCATTTTGTGTGCCCTACAACATCTTATGAAACTTACTTAACTAATCGCCTTACAATGAATACTCCTTACACTGTAAAGCAAAAACTAATTATAAGAAACAGGAAAAGTATGGGGTCTGTAAAATAATAAATAAAAAGTAAAGATATGGATTTGCATTTAGCATTATTGAGGTTTTAAGTTTTCTAGCAAACTAGTCACCTTATGAAAATGTTTTGTTTCAATATTCTGTTTTCTGAAAATAGGTAAAACTCATGCTCACACAAACACACATATTCTACAATTCTATTACAGTTACAAAATATCATTATAGACTAACGTGTATATTTAACTGTATGTGAATCAAAACTAAAAGTTTGTATGTGTAGGTAGTTCACATGTTCAAAGAAAAATATGTAACAAAATTTTAAAATACTTATTTGGGACATAGAAATGTATTTTATTTATACTTTTATATAGTTTTATTATGACCATAAAAATAAAAGATACAGCATAAATTGTGAGTTGAATTATATCATTATTTACTTTCCAAAAATTAATCTGTAAGGCTTTTATCAAATGTTATAATTGAATGCAATAATAACATTCAAATTTTCTTTTGTTAAAGTTACAGAGCAATAATTTATCTAACAACTTTAGTTTTGGATGATGTTCTATATACAACACTCCGATTTAGTGTAATGCCTGGAGGGTCAGCCTTAGTTATTTCTACTGTGAATTACTGATGTTGACACAGACTTAATTTTGAAGTAAACGTTGTTTTCATAGTTACTGCATCTGTAAACATATATTTTACTATGAGCTTTCTGGTGTTTTCTTAGCTGTCATTTTTGAACAATTCTTTAGATAAACTCATTACATGGATTAGGGTTTTTTCCAATGTAATATAAATTCCCTGATGTTGAACAAGTTTTGAGAAATTCCTTCAGGTTTTTTTTCTAATACAAACTCTGCACAATGACATCTATGAAACAAGTAATGGTACTATGAGCCTGTTTATATTTTTAATGTTCCTCTTAAGAATGAATGCTCTTCTTCACTTTAATGACTTATATTTTCTGAAAGCTATTTTGACAATAATTGCACTTACAATGTTTTTATTAACTCTTGGATGTTGAGTAAGATATGAGCAGGTATCAACAGCTTTTCCAATTGTTATATCTGTGGAATCTTCCTCGAGTATAAATGCTTTCTTGTGCAACAAAATGTGAGTACTAGCTGAAAGTTTTGTCACATTTTTCAAACATGTAGTTTTTTAGAGTGTCAATTACCTTACTAGCAATCAAGAGTGACAACTACTTAAAGGCTTTGACACATTCTTAACATTTCTGGGGTCTAGGATCACTATATCTATTTTAAGTTTGAGGTGTTGTGAATAAGATTGTCTCATCTTTCAGGTTTGTAGAGTTTCTCTTCAATATAAATTGTCTTATGTTTCCTGAGAATTGAGGACTTGTAAAGGCTTTGATACATTCTTTATGCTAGTATGGTTTCTCTCCAGTATGAACTGTGTGTAGTAAATATTGAGAACTTTAGTTAAAGTCGTTGTCACATTTTTCACATTTGTTGGAATTCTCTCTAGTATGAAATACCTTATGTTTAGAAATGGTTAACAATATATACTAAGGGCTTTGTTACATTCTTGAAATTAGTAGTTTCCATCCATTGTGTATTATTTTAGGTTCCGTAGGGTTTAAGAACTAGTTTAAAGTCTGCCACATTCTTCACAAGTGTCAAAATTCTCTCCAGTATGAAGTTGCTTATGTTTAGTAAGGGATGAGAACTGGTAAAAAGCTTTTCCACGTGCTTCAGTATGAAATATTTTGTTTACTTAGTGCTGATTCACAAAAGCCTTTGCCACATTCTTCATATTTGTACAGGGTTTCTCATCAGCATGAATTCTTATGTTTACTAAAGGTTAAGAATACACCAAAGCCTTTGTCACACTGTTCACATTTGCAGTACTTCTCTCCATTATGAATGGTTAAGATTAGAGAAATGGTTAAAAGCTTTTCCACATTCTTCATATTTATTAAGCTTCTCTGAAGTATAAATTATCTTGGCTTGATGGCTGGTTAAAGCTTTGCCACATTCTTCGTATTTGAAGACTTTCCCTCCACTATGAATTCTCCTAAGTGTAGTAAGGTGTGAGGACCAGTTAAAAGCTCTGCCACATTCTTAACATTTGTAGGGTTTCTCTCCACTATGTATTCTCTCATGAGTAGTAAGGATCGATAACCGGTTAAAAGCTTTGTAACACTCTTTACATTTGTAGGGTTTTTTTCCAGTATGAATTATCTTATGTCTAGTAAGGTGTGAGGACCAGTTAAAAGCTTTGCCACATTCTTTACATTTGTAGGGTCTCTCTCCGCTATGTATTCTCTCATGAGCAGTAAGGATTGATGACCGGTTAAAAGCTTTGCCACATTCTTTACATGCATAGGGTTTCTCTCCAGTATGAATTATCTTATGTTTAGTGAGGTCTGAGGAACAGTTAAAAGCTTTGGCACATTCTATACATTTGTAGGGTTTCTCCCCACTGTGAATTCTCTCATGTGTAGTAAGGATTGATAACCGGTTAAAAGCTTTGCCACATTCTTTACATTTGTAGGGTTTCTCTCCAGTATGAATTATCTTATGTTTAGTAAGGTCTGAGGAGCAGTTAAAAGCTCTGCCACATTCTTTACATTTGTAGGGTTTCTCTCCACTATGAATTATATTATGTTTACTGAGGTATGAAGAACAATTAAAAGCTTTGCCACATTCTTTACATTTGTACGGTTTCTCTCCACTATGAATTTTCTCATGTATAGTAAGGATTGATAACCACTTAAAAGCTTTACCACATTCTTTACATTTGTAGGGTTTCTTTTCAGTATGAATTATCTTATGTTTACTAAGTTGTGAGGAACACTTAAAAGCTTTGCCACATTCTTTACATTTGTAGGGTTTCTCTCCACTATGAATTCTCTTATGTGTAGTAAGGATTGATAACCACTTAAAAGCTTTGCCACATTCTTTACATTTGTAGGGTTTCTTTTCAGTATGAATTATCTTATGTTTACTAAGTTGTGAGGAACACTTAAAAGCTTTGCCACATTCTTTACATTTGTAGGGTTTCTCTCCACTATGAATGCTCTTATGCGTAGTAAGGATTGATAACCACTTAAAAGCCTTGCCACATTCATCACATTTATAGGACTTCTCTCCACTATGAATTCTCCTATGTCTACTAACGTGTGAGGAACAGTTAAAAGCTTTGCCACATTCTTTACATTTGTAGGGTTTCTCTCCGCTATGTATTCTCTCATGTGTAGTAAGGATTGATAACCGGTTAAAAGCTTTGCCACATTCTTTACATTTGTAGGGTTTCTTTCCAGTATGAATTACCTTATGTCTAGTAAGGTCTGAGGAACAGATAAAAGCTTTGGTACATTCCTTACATTTGTAGGGCTTCTCTCCAGTATGGACTCTCTTATGTTTACTAAGGTGTGAGGAACAGATAAAAGCTTTGGCACATTCTTTACATTTGTAGGGTTTCTCTCCAGTATGAATTCTCTCATGTGTAGTGAGGGTTGATAACCACCTAAAAGCTTTGCCACATTTTTTACATTTGTAAGGTTTCTTGCCAGAATGAATTCTCTTATGTCTACTAAGGTGTGAGGAACAGTTAAAAGCTTTGCCACATTCTTTACACTCGTAGGGTTTCTCTCCAGTATGAATTCTCTCATGTGTAGTAAGGGCTGATAACCACTTAAAAGCTTTGCCACATTCTTCACATTTATAAGGCTTCTTTCCAGAATGAATTCTCTTATGTCTACTAAGGTGTGAGGAACAGCTAAAAGCTTTGCCACATTCTTTACATTTGTAGGGTTTCTCTCCACTATGAATTCTCTCATGTATAGTAAGGATTGATAACCACTTACAAGCTCTGCCACATTTATTACATTTGTAGGATTTCTCTCCACTATGAATTCTCTTATGTTTAGTAAGGTGTGAAGAACAGTTAAAAGCTTTTCCACATTCTTCACATTTGTAGGGTTTCTCTCCACTATGTATTCTCTCATGTGTAGTAAGGATTGATAACCGGTTAAAAGCTTTGCAACACTCTTTACATTTGTAGGGCTTCTTTCCAGTATGAATTATCTTATGTTTAGTAAGGTCTGAGGAACAGTTAAAAGCTTTGCCACATTCTTTACATTTGTAGGGTTTCTCTCCACTATGAATTTTCTCATGTGTAGTAAGGATTGATAACCGGTTAAAAGCTTTGCCACATTCTTCACATTTGTAGGGTTTCTCTCCACTGTGAATTCTCTCATGTGTAGTAAGAATTGATAACCGGTTAAAAGTTTTGTCACATACTTTACATTTGTAGGGTTTGTTTCCTGTATGAATTAACTTATGTTTAGTAAGGTCTGAGGAACACTTAAAAGCTTTGGCATATTCTTTACACTCGTAGGGTTTCTCTCCAGTATGAATTTTCTCATGTGTATTAAGGATTGACAACCGCTTAAAAGCTTTGCCACATTCTTTACATTTGTAGGGTTTCTCTCCAGTACGATTTCTCTTATATTTAGTAAGGTAACAGGAACAGTTAAAAACTCTGCCACATTCTTTATTTTTTTCAGGTTTCTTTCCAGTATGAATTATCTTATGTTTAGTAAGGTCTGAGGAACAGTTAAAAGCTTTACTACATTCTTTACATTTGTAGGGGTTCTCTCTACTATGAATTTTCTCATGTGTACTAAGGATTGATAACCGGTTAAAAGCTTTGCCACATTCTTTACATTTATAAGTCTTCTTTTTAGCAAGTCTTATCTTATATCTATTTGAATATAAAAATGTATAGAAGATCTTTATATATTTATAATATAAATATGTCTTGCTCTGTGTAGCCATCAAACATTTCTTAAGTTTACCATAAACTCTTTTGTGCATTTTACAACCATCCACACTTTCACAGACTTTTCTTAGTGGTACATGTTCATCTCCACAGTTTCCATATCTTCTCAGTATCACTCTTGGAAATACATTTTTTGTGTCCTGCTCTGGCAATAGGTCTTGAGCAAAATAAGAACATATAACTGAAAAAAAAAAAAAACAAAAACAAAAACAAAAACAAATTACTCCACTTGCTAGACCAAGATTTGTTTACTCTATATAGCTAACCTATGAAATTATACAAACTGCATAAGCAAGATGGCATAGGAAAGTACCACAGACCCAACTTTCTTCAGACATATAAATCCAACAAAAAGATACTGACCAAAACACATTTGTGGAAGATTTGTAAGTAAGTTACTTGTGTTCAGTACCCCAGGTGAGCACAATGCAAAGAATCACATAGAACAAAATGTCTGTTACATTTACCCAACACAGACCCAACAGAGCTCTTCCTGCTCCCCAAATGTAATGTAATGTCTTTAGAAGTAACCCGTCAACTTTTTTATAACAAAGATAAACAAACAAACAAATAAATAAATAACATTATCCCTAGAAAAATAGTGTTTCTATTTCTGGCTTCTAAGAGTCTTTTCACACACTGGTTTCTGTCTTCCACGGCATTAAATACTAAAAAAAAAATAGTGGTGGCTAATATGGTTTGGTTCAGTGTTTCCACTTAAACCTCATTTTGAATTTTTGCTCCCATAATTCTCATGAGTTGTGAAAGAAACCTGGTAGGAGGTAATTGAATTCTGGGGCTGTATATTTTCTAGGTTTTTCTTGTGATAGTAACATCATCATCATTGGTTCTCGGCCTTTTGGCTAAGATCAAGTGTAGTATCTGTTCTTATCAGTTTAATATCGGATACGTCCTCTATCCGAGGACAATATATTAAATGGATTTTTGGAGCAGGGAGATGGAATAGGAGCTTGCTCCGTCCACTCCACGCATCGACCTGGTATTGCAGTACTTCCAGGAATGGTGCACCAAAAAAAAAAAAAAAATCAGATAGTTTTTATAAAGCAGAGTTCTTTTTCCCATACTCCCTCTCTGACTGCCACCATGTAAGATGTCACTTTGCTTTTCTTTTGTTTTCTGCCATGATTATAAACCCTCCACAGCCATGTGAAATAGTGAGTCTATGGAACTTTTTTTTCTTTATAAATTACCCAGTCTTGGATATATCTTTATTAGCAATATGAAAGCAGACTACTGCAGTAGTATTCTTTGGAATGACAGTTTGAGTCACTAAAACCAAAGGTAAATGCTACAGAAGTAGAGAGACTGCAGTACTACAGAGAGAAAACATGTAGCAAATTAGGACTGGCCGTTAAACAGAAACACTAAGAAATCTCTTTAACTAAAAATAAACAAAAAAATTTCAGAGAAGATATATCATAAGAATATGTCTGAGAGACTCCCAGAATCTCTAGCTAAAACAATCGGTTTTAATGTATGTCAGAAAAAAAGCTACATTATAAAGACTGTGACAGGTAGATTTTTTTTTAAATGTTCAAATCTCAATCAAAAATTACAATGCATAGAAAATGTTACAGCAAAATAACCCCATATAAAAATTATAAACTGTTCAGAAAGCAACTATAGAAAATGAAGATGTATAGATTTTTAAAAATTTAAATAAATTAAATAATACTCAGCAAGTGAAAGAGAAACACAGATAACCATAAAGAAATTATAAAACTAGAATAAGCACAAAAATATTAAAAATATCAAAAAATTATAAAGGCAAAAAATATAAAAAGTAAAAAAATTCTAGAAGAGCAAACAATGAAAAAAGAAGCTCAACAAATAAACTAGGATACACACAAAGATATTTATAACAAACACACATACAAACACAATTTTAAAAGTCACAGATGAAAAGAAAATCTTGGGTGCCCCAAGAGAAAAGTGATGTGTCATTTACAAGCATAGTCTTTAAAGATAACCAGTGAATTTGCCAATAAAAAATGTGCAGGCCAGAAGAAAACTGCTATAGTCAAAGTCCTGAAAAAAAAAAAAATCTATTAAGTGAGAATAATATCAACAGCAAAACTGTTCTACCAAATACCAAAAAAACTAAAAAGAAACCTTCCAAAATAACTAACTTCTGAGAAAGTATATTGGCACTGCATGTTGGCTACATAGCAAAAAATGATAAAATGAGTTGTTTTCACTGAAAATAACATGATTCAAAAAAACAGCACCTAATTATTGGAAAATATATTGTTCTCAGAAAGACATGCACATACAAAGAAATTGAATTCTTTAGCATTATAATCATGAAAAAATTTTAAAATTATTTTTTAAGACTTATAAAAGCCTAGAAATATTTATAAACATGTTAATAAATGTAAAACATAGAAATATAATTAGTAACATAAATGACAAATGAGAGTAAATGTAATAGAGAATACTTCCTTGCAACTGAAGCTATTTTTTAGAATTTTAAAGTATATTGTTGTATCTTTTTTTTACAAAGGTAATAAAATGTCAACTTTATTGTTGCCATATAAACAACTTTTTGTACTGAAAAACTATAAAAATAGCATAAAGTTTGCTCTTATTGTAACCTAAAATTTTGAAAGCCAGAAAATCTAATTATCATGCTCTAGCTAAACTAGCTAATGCATTCTTTATCCACAAGTAACTTTCACTTCACTGAATTTGGGCTTCTAAAACACATGGGAATACTTGTATCTGTTGGATTCTGTTGGGAATACTTATATCTGTTGGGTCAAATTAAACAGTAGAGCTGAAGTTATTCAAATACATTCAAACTACACAGATCCCTTATAAATTAGCAACATAGTAGGAAGAAAAAGATACAAGAAAAATACATCCTAGAACTCATCAAAATTGTTGGTGTATAGTCTATACTAGCAGAGAGTAGGTTTCTTGGTCTGCTATATAAAATTAACACCAAGAAAAAAAAAAGTGCAAGAATAAGGTTTATGGCTGAAGTGGCTTGGTGTCATAATTCCTTATTCTAGCATTCTCAGAAGGATCTCATCCTCTAGACATGCAGAAACTGCAGGGACACTACAACATTCCTCTTCTTGATGCATTCTTAACATTCCTAAGCCCACTTTTTGTTAGTGTCCTTTCATACTTCCTAGGACCTCTGTCTAGTAACATATATCTGAATCTTGCCATCCTTTCTCTCTGCACAAACAGCAGTGAATATTGAAAACTAAAAATTTACACTGATAAAATAAAGTTGGATAATTCTCGAGTTGTATACAAAAAAATAATTTAAATAAAATACTCAGACAATAAAATAACAAATCTCTTAGAAACAAAATAAGGGAAAGACATGACATTGGTCTTGGCACCATTTTCTTAGATATAACATTAAATGCAGGAGCAACAAAGGAAAGAACAGAAACATTTAATTACACTATAATTCAGTATTTCTGTACATCAAAGAAAACACTCAATAGAGTGACAATGCCTTTTAGAAAATGACTGAAAATATTTACAAATCACATGTGATCCAAGTTAATATTCATAATATATAAACAACTCTTAAAATTTAAAAAGAGAGTTGAATAATTTGATTTAGAAATGGACACAATTAAATGAAACATTAGAAAGAAGCATTTGAAAGAATATAAAAAATTACTAATTGGTAGAGAAATGTATAATGATAATGAAAACCAAAATCACCTCACACCAATTAGAATGGCCATAATAAATTTTTAAAAGCAGAAAATTCATTGATGCAATATAAATAAAACACATGTTGACTGTTGGAAGACAAAAATACAGTCATCATTTAAAAATGTTATGAATGTTTCTCAAATAATTAAACATGAAAGTATCATCAAATACAGCAATGTCAATTATGAATCTATATCCAAAGTATGCAACTTGGGACCTGGAACATATATTTAACTGCCTGTATTTATTGTGCCACTATTGACAAAAGCCAAAAGGTAGAAACTCAGTTATTTTTTGATTTATATGCACACCAAAAAATGTAACATATATGTACGGTGGAATATTATTTAGCCTTAAAACAAATCTTGTCACACTTAAAAGTCTTAGATATTAAGATAAATCTTGATAATATTACCTAAACTAAGCCAGTAACAAAACATTGAATACTAGATGATATCATTTATATGAGATATGTCAAGCAGTCACATTTATAAAAACACAAAGGGGAAGAAGGTTTCTCAAGGGCTGAAGAGAGGGTAAAAATGGGCAGTTGTTTCAGTTGTTACACATGTTGAGTTTTAGTTTTACAAATGTAAAATTTCTGGAAGTGTTTTGGATAACTATGTGAATATACTTCACATGCCTAAAGTGTGCAGTGTTTTTGTTGTTGTTGTTTTGTTTTGTTTTTAAAGGAAAGGGTAAGGCCAGGTGCAGTGGCTCACACTTGTAATCTCAGCACTTTGAGAGGTTGAGGTGGGTGGATTGCCTGAGGTTGGAAGTTCAAGACCTGTCTGACCAACAAGGAGAAACCCGGTCTCTACTAAAAATAGAAAATTAGCTGGGTGTGGTGGTGCAAACCTGTAATCCCAGCTACTCAGGAGGCTGAGGCAGGGGAATTGCTTGAATCCAGGAGGTGGAGGTTGCAGTGAGCCAAGATCACACCATTGCACTCCAGCCTGGGCAACAAGTAAGAAACTCCATCTCAAAAAAGAAAACGTAGACTATTACGCTCATCCAAGATTCCAAGATGAAGTGTAATGGCACAATTACGTATCACTGTAGCCTGAATGAAACTCCAAGGCTCAAGTAGTTCTGTCCCATCAATCTTCCAAGTTTCTGGGACCACAATCCCAGCCACACCTGGCTATTTTTAAAAATATTTTGTAGAGAGTAGTTCTTTATATGTTTACCTGGCTGGTCTGAATTTTTTGGGGCTCAAGCACTTAAGATAAAATATTTTGAAAATAATAAAGCTACAATGCCTTTTAGCTCATGGCTATCACTCTAGTGGGATGGTTAGCTCAGGAAAGTGTGGTCTTATAAATCTCATAGTAGGCCATTGTCTCTGGAAGGAAAACATAAAGTGACACCAGTTCCCACCTAAAGTTAGAGACATCTGACACTCTATAATTGAATCCCAAAAGGGGAAATCCCTGGCAGAGATTCTGAGGTCTGGTACTAAACCTTACTCAGAATTTTCTCTTGGGCTGGGCACGGTGGATTATGCCTGTAATCCCAGCAGTTTGGGAGGCTGAGGCAGGTGAATCACCTGAGGTTAGGAGTTAGAGAGGCCCTGACCAAAAAGGAGAAACCTCATCTCTACTAAATGTGCAAAAGTTAGCTGGTCATGGTGGCACATACCTGTAATCCCAGCTATTTGGGAGGCTGAGGCTGGAGAATTGCTTGAACCTGGGAGGTGAAGGTTGCAATGAGGTGAGATCACACCATTGTATTCCAGCCTGGGCAACAAGAATAAAACTGCATCTCTCACACACACACACACACACACACACACACACACACACACACACACACACACAAATTCTGACATTCACAATACTGCTTCACCCACAACACTATATGTAATGTGGGGTTTACTGCTGAATGGGAAAGTAAAATGGCATTGTATGCATGCAGGCTTTTGTGCTGTGGTTCTAAGCAGGGGGTTTAGTTAACATGTGATACTCTCCCTTGGTGCTTGTTGGCCCCAGAGTTCCTTAGAGTCTGGAGAGGTTGAGCCTTTAAACCGCCTTACCCAAAATTTTGGTTCACAGCCTTTATTGGATTATTTATTGTGCCAAACAAAATAAAACCAGGAGATTGTATTGCTATGTCATGGGTAGGGTTTCAAGTTATTAGATCTTAGTTTGTGTGTATACATGTCTACAAGTATTTCTTTATATACTTATTGCTAAATGTTGTGTCTACCAAATTGGTCTGTAAGTAAGAGTGCTTATGTAAGTAAGTGTAAGCAAGTTTTTTTCTTTCTTTCTTTTCTTTTTGTGGAGACTGAGTCTCACTCTGTCGCCCAGGCCTGAATGCAGTGGCATTATTCTGGCTCACTGCATCCTCCACCTTCCAGGTTCAAGCAATTCTCCTGCCTCAACCTCCTGAGTAGCTGGGATTACAGGTGCACCACCACATCCAGCTAATTTTGTATTTTTAGTACACATGGGGTTTCACAATTTTAGTCAGTCTAATCTCAAAATTCTGATCTCAGGTGATCTGCCCGCCTCGGCCTCCCAAAATGCTGAGATCACAGGCATTAGCCAACGCACCCAGCCAGCAATTTTTAAATACATATGACTTTAGTATAAGTTAAGTAAATAAGCTAACTTTAAAATTATTGCTAAAATAAAAATAGAATGGTCTTCAAAACGTAGATATAGATTTCAAATTATGCAACTCAGAAACTAGGTTGGTTAAATGTTTTAAGGTCACTAACTGCTTCTTTGGCTTTTGAATGCTTTTTTACTTTTCTGTTTTACATGTTGGTAAGAGCAGAAAACATATGCCATGTCTCTAGCTGTGCCAGAAACAGTAAAACCTGACCTGCACCTAAGTCCATAAGACTAAAATAACTTGCCAGGCATTTCACCAAAACTAAGGATTGCTAACAGTTGCCATTATAACATGTAATTGAGACTAGTGAAAACAGATTTGCATGGAAGGTATGTAAGGAAAGTGAAATATGTCTTCAGTAAAAGAAAGTAAGAAGGCGTGAAAATGCAAATTTTTGCCTAGAGGGTTAAAGGATTGTTTTTAAGTAAATTACAACTAAAAGTTTAAACAAGTTATGGAAAGTTAGTAAAAATTATAAACAGAATCTATGTGTGAACATATTGGCTGAAAAACTATTTTTAGTTTTTCCATAAATTGAACACTGGAATAAAAGCACAACAAGGGTGCCTTAAGGCACTGACCTACTCTTTAACACAAATTTGTAAAGGGTTATAAAAGTTTAGTAAGAATCACACCTCATGGTCAACTTGGTTAAGACTGGATAAAACTATCTATAAGGTTTTATTTAAAAAGTTGGGGTTGACAATAGTAGACTAATGCAAGTGTGAAATTTGGCTTTGTTTCCCTTGAAAAAAGATTTTTCTTTGACTTATGAATAAATCATCTAAAAACAAAGGTGAAGACAAGAAACAGATTGTTTGAAAAACTAGACTTTCCCTCTTGACAACTTTGTGCTTAAAAAAACAAGAAGAAAACCCAACTTTATGTCTTTTAAACAGATGACTTGTGGTAATCTAAATTTCTATTAAGTGTTTTGAGCCTTTATAGCTTCAAAATTGTCTTTTCTAACCCATAGTTTTGGATGCCACAGAGAGCCCCTGGGGCATCCAAGGGAGAGGTAAACGGGATTATTTGACATGTTTATTGACATAGGATTATTGGTCAGGTAGTGTTTGATTTTCAGGTAACATTTTGGGGGGAAATGTTAATGTGTGTTCCAAAAGTTGTATGGAATTCCTAGAGTTCTGATGTCTGAGTTTGTGTTATCAATCATAATTAAAATTATTGTGTTAGGTCATTGTAAATCACAAAGGTGACTAAATTTGTTTTGTCAATCATGTTTTTCACTGAGGGAAAGCCAAATCTTCCCTCCCGGATGCCGCAGCAGCTGTCTGACTCACAGCTACAAACCTGGACCTCCGGCTCCACAAGGACAAGCAGGAGCTCTGCCCCTTTTGAGCTGGTGAGGTTGGAGCTTCGTGGGTGCAGCTGCAGCCACCCTTCCAGGTGGAAGACATGGGCATCTCTGCTGCCTACATCCTTGGAGTCCTGGGACGGTCCTCTCCCATTTTTGCTGGCTTGGAAGTGTCTATTCCTGCTTCATGGCCTCTCTCCTCTCCCAGCACCTGTATACTGCAATCTCAGAGCAGGGTTTTAGTCAAGCCGGGAGCCATAAATGGTAGCAGGAGGCAGACAGGTTCCATAGCAGAAAGGAGTTAGTCCCTTGTAGAGCACCACCTTTACGGGCCCACAGATGACAGCAGGGACTTCTGGTGCCTCCTTCTGGCCTGCTGATGGCCACCCATGGACCAATTGTAATGCGCTTACTTCCTTCTGAAGCCCAGAAAAGCCCTGGCTTCAGACAAAGGGCAGAGGACACAGAAACAATGTGATGATCAGTTGCAGAGACAAACTACCTTCTCTGCTGGCAGCTTCGGAGACGTGCAGAGACCTCAGAATGACCCTGCCTGCAGAATGAAGTCACCCTCTTCAGGGCATTCTCTCTTCTGAGAGTTAAACACTTGATGGGATGACCTGCCTACAGAGAGGAGCTACCCACGGTGTGTCTCCTCTGAACCCTTCTAACACTAAATAAAGATCCTCCATGTTTTCTTCATCCTTCACTTGTCTGCATATCTTATTCTTCCTGGATGCAGGACAAGAACTCGGGTAATAGTGCCACTGGTCACAGAGATTTCCAGAAAAAAGCTAACACCTCAAAGATTCTGTAACACATGCATCATATGTATATTCTAACATGTCGTCCCAAATGTCTGAATCTAATGTTGCAGACAAATTTAAAATAGGAAACAGAAGGTAGAAATGTATAGGGATAGTAACATCAGTAAGACGGGAAAACGTGCTTTATTTTCTCATTCCCCCAGAGCAAGAAAATTTGTCAGCCATTTTGCACAAAAATGCCTATATAATAGAGTTAGACACTATGGCTCACACCTATAATGACAGCTACATGGTACACTGAGGTTGGAGAATTGTTGCAGGAAAGGATTTCAGGACCAGGCTGGTTTATGTGGCAAGATCACATCTCAAAAATTAAGTGCCTTTAATAGAGCTTTGAGATCCAGGAAGGAAGTTGTGAAACTCTGCTAAAGCCCAAAATTGAGGAGTGTTCTTTTCAGAAGGCAGACGCTCATTAATGTAGGAAATCACAGGACCTCTGCTCTTGGCTAAAGAACTAGGAAATGGTCCACTCAACTTGGTCTCACTGAGAATGGTGAACTTACACTGTGACCATCCCAAACTCCTCCCAGCAACCATCTGGGAGAGGCCCTTTCCCCCCAGAGGCCTGGAGGAAAATACAAATTAATAGCCACACAGGCAGGCCTGCAGACCTTGGCCTTTACTGTGATTCCAGAAGCAGTTCAGTGACTCCGTTTCAGCTTCCTGGACCACAGTTCATGGCCAGTTATGCCTACAAACCCACACAATGACTTATTTGAAATGAAAAATTCTCTTTGGGGCTGGGCATGGTGGTTTATGCCTGTAGTATCTCAGCACTTTGGGAGACCAAGGAGGGTGGATCACGAGGTCAGGAATTAAAGACCAGCCTGGCCAAGATGGTGAAACCCCAGTTATGCTAAAAATACAAATGTTAGCCAAGCGTGGTTGCAGACACCTGTATTCCCAGCTACTAGAAGACTGAGGTTGAGAATTGCTTAAACCTGGGAGGCAGAGGTTGCAGTGAGACAATATTGTGCCACTGCACTCCAGCATGGCTGACAGAGTGAGGCTCTGTCTCCAAAAAAAAAAAAAAAAACTCTCTGGTATTCAGTGAAAGCCATACTCATCCGCACACTGATATAAGGTCCACCATATGCAGACCCAACTGCAGACACCTCCCTTAGTGTCTTCTCTACAAATCAAAGTCCTAAAGGATATTCAGTCTGTCTAAAAACAAAATGGAAATTACAACTACCCAAGTTCTTTGTAACAAGCCAGCGAAAGGTGGACCCTAGTGTAGACTCAGAAGTCCTATAACAAACCAAACTACCAACCATCTCCATTACAAACCCAGAGAGCATCCCATCACCCTGGGGGCCTAACAAAAGAAAATCTTTACCTTCTAAAACCATTTTACAAAAAGTTGAAGAGGTATTTGCTCCTTCAAATTCACAGACACTAATGCAAAACTATATTGTGTCCATTGTCAATGCTTCTATTTTAGCATAGCACTAAAAGTATGTCAGAAGAGATAAACAAAAAGTTTTTAAAGACATCGAAATTGAAGACAAGTAAGTGAAAACTTGCTGTTTCTAGATTATATAATCTTATATATAAAAAAAAAAACAGTACATTAAAACCTGTCTAAACTAATAAACATACTCATTAAATTAGAAAAATATAATAAAATTAAATTACAAGTATAAGTTATGGTTCCACATACTTAAACTCTCTGATATAATAGAAAAACAATCTATTTGGAATAGCACTGTTTTTCTATTATAAAACAATAAATTTCTAAGAAAAAAATAAACCAGATGTAAAAAATATTTACAATGAAAGATGCGATATATGCCGGGCACGGTGGCTCAAGCCTGTAATCCCAGCACTTTGGGAGGCCGAGGCGGGTGGATCACGAGGTCAAGAGATCGAGACCATCCTGGTCAACATGGTGAAACCCCGTCTCTACTAAAAATACAAAAAATTAGCTGGGCATGGTGGCACGTGCCTGTAATCCCAGCTACTGAGGAGGCTGAGGCAGGAGAATTGCCTGAAGCCAGGAGGCGGAGGTTGCGGTGAGCCGAGATGGCGCCATTGCACTCCAGCCTGGGTAACAAGAGCAAAACTCTGTCTCAAAAAAAAAAAGAAAGATGCGATATCAAAAATAAATTTAAAATTTTTTATGTCTATGGATTGAAAGAATAAATATTTTTAAAGTGCCATATTATCCAAAGTAGTCTATAGATTCAATAAACTCCCTTTCAAAATGTCAGTGGTATTTTTCTCAAAGTAATGAAAAATACAATTGTAAATTTATGTGAAACTACAATAAACTTTGAATAGCCAAAGCACTCTTGAGGAAAGTGAATAAAGCAGAAGGACATCATACTTTATAATTTTAAACTGTGTTTCAAGTCTATAGTAATAAAAAGTGAATGGACTGTGTGGAAAAATGAACAACAACAAAGATGGGACATAAACCACCACTCACACATTTCATGCATGATGCTATAGAGAATTTAAAACAAGAGTTTAACATAGAGGTTTCTCAAAATTATGCAGATATTTTTGTGTTCCCCCTAATAATGGAAAAGCAGTCGGATTGTGCAGTCTCTTCTACTTTATGAAGAGGACTTTGGGCTCTCATTGTAAACTTGAAAAAAGATCACCAAAGAAAAAGAAGAAACTTTAGAAAATTTAAAAACATAAGACAGAAGGTACCTCTGTGTTAGAGCAAAATACAAAGTCCTCAGGCATCCCAGAAACGATTTCCTTTGGAACACAGCTTCCCAAATCACATTTTAAAGACTGACTTTCTCTTCGACTTTTGGACCTCTCATCTGTTGCATTCATTCTCACATACCTGGTGGTTTGGCTACAGTCTCATGTCTCTTCATATTCCAAGGCTCTTTTCCTTGCTCCAGGTAGGTGATCAGGGCTGGCTTAGACAAAGCAATACCTGTTTTATTAAACATAAATAAATAAACATGAATGTTGTTCATATTCTCCAGTTCTCAAGTCAGTAATTCGCTCTGTAAGAATGATAGAATAGCCTCATAAATTAATCCCAAAATAATAATTTAAAACAGAAATTTTTAAACATTTAGAAAATATTTTAAATTTGTTTTTTTTTTTTTTTTTTTTTTGAGATGAAGTTTTGCCCTTGTTGCCCAGGATGGAGTGTAATGACACAATGTTGGCTAACTACAACCTCCACCACGTGGGTTCAAGCAATTCTCCTGCCTCAGCCTCCCAAGTAACTGGGATTACAGGCATGCACCACTACCCACACATAATATTTTGTATTTTTCATAGAGACACGGTTTCTCCATGTTGGTCAGGCTGGTATCAAACTTCCAAACCCAGGTAATCTGCCCACCTTGGCCTCCAAAAGTGCTAGGATTACAGGCATGAGCCACCATGCCCAGTCTAAATTTGTATGTTTCTAATTTAACCCCCTAGTACCACTCAATCAAAAACTGGTGATGGAAGGCCAGGCACAGTGGCTCATGCCTGTAATCCCAGCAGTATGAAAGACAGAGGCAGGCAGATCACCTATTGTCTGGAGTTAGAGACCAGCCTAGACAAAATGGCTAAAAATACAAATAAAACTAACAGGAGGTTGTGGTGTGTGTCTGTAATTCCAGCTACTCAGGAGGCTGAGGCAGGAAAACCCTGTGAACCCAGGAGGTGGAGGCTGCAGTGAGCCAAGCTTGCACTACTGCACTCCAGCATGAGACCACAGCAAGATTCATCTCAAAAACAAAACAAACAACAATAAATTAAAATAAACTGGTGGGTGGCAATAGATTTTTAGGTGTAGGAAACAGTATTTTAAGCCACCAACTTTGTCATTACCAATAATCTAGAGTGAAAAATACAGATCAGCTTAGGAATGTGGATAATTCAGATCAACATGAAATATCTTGAAGATATTCCTCTACACAAATATCCAAACTTTTTTTTCAAAACAGGGATCTTAAACTTATCTATACAAAGCAAATTAACCAAAAACATTTTACAAATGAAATAAAATAGAATAAAACATTTGGGGTATATTATGAATTGTGTATTGTAGTTATTCTCACCGAGGAAGACCAGGTTTCCGTAGTTCTCTAGCATCACATCTCTGTATAAATTCTGTTGTGCAGTGTCCAGGCATTGCCACTCTTCCAGAGAGAATTCTATGGTCACATCCATAAATGTCAATGGTCCCTGATAAACACACACACACACACACACACACACATACATATTTATCAAACAGCCATGGGCAGAATTTTTAATTTGACTCAAGATAAAATGAGAGTAAAAAGAAGTGCTTGTGGCCGGGCGCGGTGGCTCACGCCTGTAATCCCAGCACTTTGGGAGGCCAAGGCGGGTGGATCACGAGGTCAAGAGATCGAGACCACCCTGGTCAACATGGTGAAACCCCGTCTCTACTAAAAATACAAAAAATTAGCTGGGCATGGTGGCGCATGCCTGTAATCCCAGCTGCTCAGGAGGCTGAGGCAGGAGAATTGCCTGAACCCAGGAGGCGGAGGTTGCGGTGAGCCGAGATCGCGCCATTGCACTCCAGCCTGGGTAACAAGAGCGAAACTCTGTTTCAAAAAAAAAAAAAGAAGTGCTTGTAACTTATGGGAGTGGATGAAATCTATAAAATAATTCTCAACACAGAAATATATTCTAATGTATTCTCTAACTCTGTGTAAAGAGACTAGCATAACCCACAACATCAGTGAATATATAATAGTTTTCTGGATTACAAAGTATAAAATTCAAGACATAAACACACAAATGTACATTATTTTATTTTTATTTTTTATTGCATTTTAGGTTTTGGGGTACCTGTGAAGAACATTCAAGATTGTTGCATAGGTACACACATGGCAGTGTGTGCAAATGTATATTTTTAAGTGCTGTATTTGCATCAAACCAAATGAGCTGTGTACATTTTTCAGATGAAAAACACATGTTGAGTTACAAGGTACCTCTCAAATTTCAACGTGTACAATGAACTGGAGATCTTTTCTGGCAGATTTTTTTTTTCAAAAGATCTGAAATAAGGACTGAGTTTCTGAATTTCTAACAAATTCACCAGTAATGTAACTGTTTTTGGCCTGATAAGAATATTTTGTCAAACATCCAGTAAATGAAATAACCTGTTTTTCCCAGTTTCTCTGGCCCATAAACACAAGGAAAGAGATTTCTGCAAATTGGCCATGTAATTCTAATTAGAAGCCTGGGCTGATAACCACTTAGCTAAGAATTACCTCTCAAGTTTGAATGACCTTATACATCTCTTAGTAATTTTGACCCCACTCTAGGTAATGTGATTCTGGAGGTTTGGAAAGGGTTCCTAAGTGTGTATTTTAACCAAGTCCACTGTCAATGCTGACATTGCTCCCGCTGGCCTCATCATTAGAATTAGTTAGAGAAAACAGGCACAGCACAGAATCCCTTACGCTCAGCACTCTTGTCACAACACATATAATTCTGGTACAAATGAAGACAACAAGTCTCCATCCCACAATATCATATTATTTGCTGGATCTTTATGAGGAAGTAATGACTGAATAAGTCTGCATTTGGAAAACAACATGTACACAGGTATTAATGCAATGTTTATAAAGCAAGTACTATGTGGTCAAGAGAATGTTACAGAGAACATGCTGGGAATAACATATTATGAGATTTAATCTTCATAAAACCCTGGGATTGGTACTAAGTGTCTAATAATTCCCATTATTTAAATAAAGGGCCCAGCATTTTTATTTACTTTTCTGTTTCTCTGTAACTGTTTAAAAAAATGTATAGAATAAAAATTAAATATAGACAGATGAAAGGGATACAGAAAAAGAAAGAGGTTAATGCAGTTTAGAGAAATTGTTATTGTATTTATGTTTACTTTCTTGTTAATCATTTAACAACTACTAGATATGAAGGGGTAGAAAACAAGTTGCTAAATGGAGAGTCTCTAAAAGCACTAGTGTTAACAGAAAATTTAAAAATTAAAACCTTAAAATACATACTAAGTTTTTCATTTATCTCCTTTTGGGTTTCAGGGAATTGTGCGCAACAGCTCTAGAAAGGTAGCAGGGATTCATCAGGGCACAGTGACTCATGCTTGCAATTCAAGCACTCTGGGAGGCTGAGTCAGGCAGATTACGAGGTCAGAAATTTGATACCAGCCTGGCCAATGCAGTGAAGCCCCATCTCTACTAAAAATACAAAAATTAGCTGGGTGTGGTGGTGTGCGAAGGGTACTAAGGAGGCCGAGGCAGAAGAATTGCTTGGAACTCCGGAGGCAGAGGTTGCAGTGAGCTGAGATCACAGCACTGCACTCCAGCCTGGGCTACAGAGCAAGGCTCTGTCAAAAAAGAAAAAAGAAAAGAAAAGAGAAAAGAAAATAAGATGCCAGGATTCACCACTCAAAAGTCTGATTTTCTCTAATTAGTTCTGAGGCAAGACTCTAGGGTGCGGCCAAACCTAAATGAAGCTCCCAAATAAGGTGATTCTGAGCAGAACTGGGTCCGGGAGATTACCTTATGTACAATTCTACTCTCTATGCCTCTGAGACGAATTTCCAGTTCTGTTTTTCCTATGTTTACTTAATGCCATTTACTTAACTTAAATGCCAGCGTTTGTGTAATTTTTATCTTTTTCAGCCACTGTGTCTTCAATTTTATAACATACACTAACAGGCAATTAAAATAAATATTTTAAGATTTTCTAGGATAATTTTCTTAGAAGATAAATATGTATTCTTAGCAAAGTAAAATAAAAATAGTAAAAACAACAATTCTGACCCTAAATATCTCTTAAGATGATGACATTAGAAGTCACAATAATATAAAGTGGCCCAAGTAAACCCTAAGATTTCTTGCATATGTCTATTTATTGCACCAATCATATAATTCTTTCTTTTTTCTTTTTTGAGATGGAGTCTCACTCTATCACCCAAGCTGGAGTGCAGTGACATGATCTCAGCTCACTAAAACCTCCCTCTCCCACAATCAAGAAATTCCCTGTCTCAGCCTTCTGAGTAGCTGGAATTTTAGGCACCTACTACCACGCCTGGCTAATTTTTGTATTTTAGTAGAGACAGGGTTTCACCATCTTGGCCAGGCTGGTCTTGAACTCCTGACTACGTGATCCACCTGCTTCAGTGTCCCAAAGTGCTGGGATTATAAGTGTGAGCCACTGCACTCAGCCCCAACTATATGATTCTTAATTCAACAATGTATCTAGTTGCTAGTCTAGAATAAAAGTTCCTGGATGGTAAAAAACATCACTGTTCCAAGTATTTTCTGAATGGCCATAAAAAATAATTTTTTAAATACTTTATTTGTTTCAGTCTCCAGATGTTATTTTTCAACCAAGTTCCAGGAAACTGGAGAAATTTTCATCTGGATACCAAAGCATCTAAGAGGGGAGGAACAAACACAAGCTGACTCATTTCTCTTACCATGAGACTTACGAGAATTAACCACTCTTGTCTGACTGACACAGTACTGCTCTGAATATCCTCAGCTTTCTCAATGACACCAAACTGATTGCGAGAGGGCTTCCAGTAAGCCTGGGCTGATGGCCCAAGGGTGCCAGGCAGGGTAAACTCAGGCTTATTCTAAACAGAAAATGGAACTGCCCTGGTGTAGCTCCAGACCCTGGATTACCTTGTCCTGACTAGCTAGCTCTTGGGTAAGAGGAAGCAGAATAATACTATACTACAGAATCACCTTTTACAGGTAGGTGTAGTTGTGATTATGCTCTGGATACACTGTGGTCTTGAACTCTCACTCTGAAGATGCTTTTTTACACATGCGGATTTTGCCATCTGATTTTGTTTACACCTGAAGCCTCTCACATAAATATAGCAGGTCACTGGGTAAGAGCTGAAAAGCTCAAGCTCAAAGAGCCACATTCTCAAAAAGAAACTTTAAACATTCATTGTTGACATCTCACATGCAGAAAAGTCCTCTTGTTGGTTTTCAGTACATTTTTTACTCTAAGTCTGGCCCGGTTTTGTAATACCAGGCAGAGGCCAGAACTTACATGCAGATTCTAGGTGGGATCAACCAGGCTCTGCATTCTTGGGTGTTACAGCAAGTGGAGTACAATCAAATGAGAAAGCCCCTCTTACAGACTGCTCTAGTACAAAGTGATATGTACACCTAAAAAGAAAAAGCCAAGTCAATGTGAATATGAGTAGACAGTGTATTTGAGCCAAATTTGAGGACTGTAACTTGGCAGCAAAGATTTAAGTTGCCTGGAATCTATACATTAATTAGCAGTAGTTACCAGTGAATTTGTAAAGGTTAAAAAAAAGGACAGAGAATGAGCTGATACCAAAATTCTTATTTATTGACACAAATAACATTAATTATTGATTGGATATACATAGTCAAGATTTAGGGTTTTAGTTATGGTACCCAGTGTGATATTAGTAGTTTAATTTATAGCTTCTAATGACAATAGTGAAAAGCTTTAGGAGATATAGTTCAAAGATGAAAAAATGACAAAATTTTGCTCTCATTTTAATGTATCTGAGTTTGACAACTGAAAGAATTTGTCTTTCTCAAATAAAAGGTTTTGTTTCCCCAAATTTAGATCTGCAGGTTTAGGTCCTGGATTGCTGGAATAGCAAGATATTACCGGCATCTTTGGGCATTACAGTAAGAGGAAATTTGGGGGCCTTTTAGCAAGAGGAGGAAGGGAAAACTGGAGATTCTCATGACTACACGTCATTACGCTGATTGGGTTTCCAGGCTGGCCTCATGGTCTGTGAGGTCTGAAACAAAAGAGTCACTGAAAGAGGTAAAATGATTGATTGCTGCCCTGTGAAGTTTGTAAAAATCTGATCTATCCTCTCTAGAAGTGACTGTAGGGGACTACAGATATCAAATACACAGAGACACAATTCTACCTGTGTATTCAGGAGATAGCATGCACTCTGCAGCACAATTATGAGTTTACTGGAAGGCAGAGGGGGAAAATCCTTGCTACAGTTAAGCTTTGTTGGCACCTTATGTGTTTATATCATTTCTGATTATTCTAGACAGTATTGGGAAAGTATAATTAAAAGAAAAATTTCCTCCAGCCCCAGAGAAACTCCACAATAATAGAAAAGAGAAAAAACTGTTTTATTATACAGTAAACTATAATGTTACATATATCAAAGTCAATCTGCTTAAGAAATTGCAAAGACAGAAAAATGGTCATCATAATTATTACGTAAGTAGAAGAATTTATAGCACATTACATATTGTTCATTCTAAATTTACAGGATAACTAAGGTGGCCATTCATGTATGCTAATTGGTTATATTCAATAACAAAATGAACTTTTCACATCTTCATGACAGAAGGCAATTTTGTACCTTGAAGCCAGGTGCCTGCTGAAGGTAGACACTCACTCTCCAAAATAAATGGCTGAATAGGGTGCTACCTTCCTGGCTTTTTACATTTTAAAGCAATGGCTCTCTACTCCCTGAGCACTAGGATATAGCCCTCCTGCTTGCCCACTCCTGGTGGTTAGTGTCATCTCTTGACTCCTACCATCCAAAACAGAGGCATATCTCATAGCACAGAACTTAAAGCTGATATCTCACATCTTATGTAAACCTCAGTTGCCAAAGCTGCACTCCAGTGCCACATTAGAGAGTGAGCCTGAGCTGTAGGAGGAGAGCCTGCAATCCTCCTGGGTAGAACTGTAGCTTCCAAATAATGGGAACAGGAGCAGTGTTTCAGTGTCAGCTTCTGTTTACAATGGTGTCATACAAAAAATACTGCTGGATTTCTAGCATGAGTCTAGATAGAGACAGATCCAAGACCTCTCACTGTGACCATGCACCTCATTAACAGATGCCAGGAGATACTAAAAGGGCTTCTGAAAGACACAAAAAGCTTTAAAAAGAAAAACAGCTCTCAGCCTCAGCAAGATTACATCGAAAAAAAAAAAAAAGTTAAAAGCATCTTAAGAAAAACCTCAAATTACATACAAGATTGTCAGCCAGAAAAGAATTACTTTAAAGAAATTTATCTCTAGGCATCATACTACCGGACTTCAAACTATACTACAAACTATACTACAAGGCTACAGTAATCAAAACAACATGGTACTGGTACCAAAACCAATGGAACAGAACAGAGGCCTCAGGTGCAACACCACAAGTCTACAACCATCTGATCTTTGACAAATCTGACAAAAACAAGCAATAAGGAAAGGATTCCCTATTTAATAAATGGTGTTGGGAAGACTGACTAGCCATGTGCAGAAAGCAGAAACTGGACCCCTTCCTGACACCTTACACTAAAATTAACTTCAGATGGATTAAAGACTTAAACATAAGACCTAACACCATTAAAATCCCTAGAAGAAAACCTAGGCAAAACCATTCAGGACATGGGCATAGGCAAGGACTTCATGACCAAAACACCAAAAGCATTGGCAACAAAAGCCAAAATAGACAAATGGGACCTAATCAAACGCCACAGCTTCTGCACAGCAAAAGAAACAGTCATTAGAGTGAATCACTAACCAACAGAATGGGAAAAAATGTTTGCAATCTACCCATCTGACAAAGGGCTAATATCCAGAATCTGCAAAGAACTAAAACAGATTTACAAGAAAAAAAAACAAGCCTATTCAAAAGTGGGCAAAGGATATGAACAGACACTTTACAAAAGAAGACATATACGAGGCCAACAAACATGAAAAAATGCTCATCTGCACTGGTCATTAGAGAAATGCAAATCAAAATCATGCTGAGATACCATTTCACGCCAGTTAGAATGGCAATCAAAAAATCTGAAGACAACAGATGCTGGAGAGGATGTGGAGAAATGGGAACACTTTCACACTGTAGGTGGGAGTGTAAATTAGTTCAACCATTGTGGAAGACAGTGTCGCAATTCCTTAAGGACCCAGAAATAGAAATCCCATTTGACCCAGCAATCCCATTACTGGGTGCATATTCAAAGTATTATAAATCGTTCTACTGTAAGGACACATGCACACGAATGTTCATTGCAGCACTGTTTACAATAGCAAAGACTTGGAACCAACCCAAGGGCCCATCAGTGGTAGACTGGAAAGGGAAAATGTGGTACATATACACCATGGAATACTATGCAGCCATAAAAAAACGATGAGTTCGTGTCCTTAGTAGGGACGTGGATGAACCTGGAAACCATCATTCTCAGCAAACTGACACAAGAACAGAAAATCAAACACCGCATGTTCTCACTCATAGCCCCGTGTTGAACAATGAGAACACATGGACACAGAGAGGGGAGCATCACACACTGAGGTCTGTTGGGGGGAAATAAGGGAGGGACAGGAGAGGGTGGGGAGTTGGGGAGAGAGGGCATGGGGAGAAATGTCAGATATAGGTGATGGGGAGGAAGGCAGCAAATCACACTGCCATGTGTGCACCTATGCAACAATCTTGCATGTTCTTCACATGTACCCCAAAACCTAAAATGCAATAAAATAAATAAAAATTAAAAATTAAATAAATAAATAAAAAGAAATTTATTTCTAAACACCCAAAGCGTACAGCTACTCTCAGCATGAGAAACATAAGCTCTATGAAGAAAAGGGTCATACTCTCGGCAGAATTTTATGTTTCTCTTTTATCTCTGCTGCTCTGTCATCTTCGGCCATTGAATGGGGGATCTCTATTGATATACGTCTGACAATTTCCACCAGCACTGTTTGATGGAAACCGGACTCTGACTTTGTTCATATAGTGGAATATATTTAAGCTTGGAACATAGGTAACTGAAGAGCTATTACAGCGTTTGGATGGCCACATCACTTGTGTTTATTTGCCTTGTAATAGTTTATTTGTCCTGTAATAGCAGCATTCAAATTTAGTAAAATAAAAGACACTAAACTTATGCTTACCTATAGTTATCTCTACTAGATAAATTAAAAAGTGTGTCAGATTAATATCTCCTATAACAATTTGGTAGTAAATTTACTTCGGACACTAGATATAAATATCTAAGTATAAATAATTTTAATGTAGTAGTCATAATGCATACAGGATTTTTAAAAAACTGTCTTTAACCATAATTTGATTAAAGCAGTTTAAATTTAAAAAGCATTAATGACAATATTAATATAACTATTTAAGAAATTTATTTAGGCCAGGCATGGAGGCTCATGCCGGTAATCTCAGCACTTTGAGAGGCCTAGGCATGTGGATCCCTGGGGTCAGGTGTTCCCGACCAGCCTGGCCAACATGATGAAACCTTGCTTTTACTAAAAATGTAAAAAAAAAGACAAGAAAAAAGAAGCCTGGCATGGTGGCAAGTGCCTGTAATCCCAGTGCCTCAAGAAGCTGAAGCAGGAGAATCACTTGAACCCTGGAGGTAGAGGTTGCAGAGAGGTGAGATCACTCACACCAATGCACTCAGGCCTGGGCAACAAGAGCCAAACTCCATCTCAAAAAAAAAAAAAAAAAAAGGAAAGAAAGAAATGTATTTAAAGTAAATATTATGGTTCTATAAAGAATATTGTTTAATTTATGTAAGTGCATGTTATCTACAAACACTACACATAACTATGCTAACTGTTCCATAGATGTAAACTGAAATCAAAGTACTACTACAGACTCCACTGTTCAGTTTATACACTGAACTGCTTTTGCTTTTGCTTTTGCAGTGTAAGTACTTATTCCTCCAAGTATTCATTAATTACCTTGGGTAATCACTTTCCTATCTAACAAACTTAATCAGTATATTTTAGACTTTTTCATTTTGTAAAGCTAAATTTAATCCCATCCTTGTGTTCAACTTTTGTGTTCTCTTACAATGAGCTTTAATCTAAACAAATCTGTATCTACTTTAAAAGACTAAATATAGAATATATAAATCTTTGCCAAAGCAGAAATGAAAAGCAATAAATCTGAGGTTCTAAATGAATACAATCCTGAGTCCATAAGAATGGGAAATGGTTTATTTAGCTGTTACAATTATTTACACATATTTTCTAAAAAACACAGAAAAAAACTAATCTAAATGCTTTAAGGGAGATAAGCAAAATATCCCCGATTTTCAGATAGAAGAATAAAGCCATTTATTTCTCATTTATGTTTTCTCCTAAAGAAGCCAGGTCTCTGGACATGTTTTTGAACCCTTAGACATCTGAATTTTAGTAGACACTGGATTCAAGCATCTAAGGAGTAGCCCTTGGCATACTGTGCACTTGGAAGAATGTTTATGGGGAAAAAAGCAGAAGAGAAAAAGTGTTATAAAAAGTGCATGGGTCGGGCGCGGTGGCTCAAGCCTGTAATCCCAGCACTTTGGGAGGCCAAGGCGGGTGGATCACGAGGTCAGGAGATCGAGACCATCCTGGTCAACATGGTGAAACCCCGTCTCTACTAAAAATAAAAATAAAAATAAAAAAATTAGCTGGGCATGGTGGCGTGTGTCTGTAATCCCAGCTACTCAGGAGGCTGAGGCAGGAGAATTGCCTGAACCCGGGAGGCGGAGGTTGCGGTGAGCCGAGATCGCGCCATTGCACTCCAGCCTGGGTGACAAGAGTGAAACTCCGTCTCAAAAAAAAAAAAAAAGTGCATGATTGCATATGAATAAATCAAGTTCTTTGAGTTGGATAAAGAGACTTAGATTCTTACACAATAACTGTGGTAGACTACAACAACCCACAGACGATTAGACAGATTTTTAAGACAGAAAATTAACAAAGATATTAGGACCTAAACTCAACACTTAACCAAATAGTCCAAATATACACCTACAAAACTCTTCATCTAAAAACAAGATAATATACACTCGTTTTATTACTATACGGCACATACTCAATTTATTGACAACACAGATGAGTGCAGTGGCTCACACCTGTAATCCCAGCACTTTGGAAGGCTGAGGTAGACAGATCGTATGAGGTCAGAAGTTCAAGACCAGCCTGGCCAACATGGTAAAACCCCATCTTTACTAAAAATACAAAAATGAGCTGGGTGTGGTCATAGGAACTGTATTCTCAGCTACTCTGGAGGCTGAGGCAAGAGAATTGCTTGATTTCGGGAGGCATAGTTTCAGTGAGCTGAGATTGCATCACTGTACTCCAGCCTGGGTGACACAGTGAGACTCTGTCTCAAAAAGAAAATAAAAAAACAAAACATTGACCACACAATCAGAAATAAAACAATCCTCAGCAAATTCAAAAATCCCAAAATCATACCAATCACACATACAGGCTACAGCTTAATAAAAATACAGTTCAATTTAAAAAAACACTTGATACTATATAATTACATGGAAATTAAACAACCTCCATTTAAATGATTTTGGGGTAAATAACGAAATTAAGGCAGAAACTAAGAAAGTCTTTGAAACAAATGAGAACAATGATACAACATAACAATCTCTGCAACACAGCTAAGACAATATTAACATGAAAATTTATACCATTTAATGTTTTACATCAAAAAGGTATAAAGAGCTAAATTTAAACTTAATATCAGCAATAAAAGAATGAGAGAAGCAAGAGCAAATCAACTCTCTAGCTAGCAGAAGAAATAACCAAAATCAGATCTGAAATAAAGGAGATTTAGACATTAAAAACTATACAAAAGATTAAATAATCTAAGAGTTAAATCTTCAAAAAAAAATACTATGTTAAATACTAGCTAGGTTAATAAAAAAAAAAAGAAAAGCTTCAAACTTGAAATGACAAAAGGGACATTGTCACTGACCCCACAAAAATATAAATAACTACTGAAGTCTAGAATGAACAGCTCTATGCACACAAACTAGGAAGTCTAGAAAACAATGGATACATTTCCAGAGACATACATCCTCCCAAGAGTGAACAAAAAAGAAATGGAGTCCCTGAATAGACCAATAACAAGCTCCAATACTGAATTTGTGATAAATAGCCTACCAACAAAGCTCAGTACCAGACAGATTCACAGCTGAATTCTACCAGATGTAGAAAGAAGACCTACTACCATTTCTACTAAAACTATTTCAAATAAATTGAGAAAGAGGGACACCTCACCAAGTCATTGTATAAGAACAACATCATTCTTATACCAAAACCTGGCAGATAAAACAAAAATAGAAAACTTGAAGCCAATACCTTTGATAAACATTAATGAAAAAATCCTCAACAAAACACCAGCAAATCAAATCTAGCTGCACATCAAATAATGAATCCACTATGTCCAACTATGTTTTATCTGTGGGATGCAAGATTGGTTCAACATACAAAAATTAATAAATGCTATAAATCACATAAACAGAACTAAACATAAAAAAACACAAAATTATTTCAATGGATGCAGAAATAACTTTCAATAAAATTTAACATCTTTTTTTTTTTTAAAGCTCTCAACAAACTATGCATTGAAGGTACATACTTCAAAATAATGAGTTATCTATGACAAACCAAAACCCAAAATACTAAATGAAAACAAGCTGGAAGTATTTCTCCTTGAAAACTGGAGAATGACAAAACTGCCTTCTCTCACCACTCTCACCTAACACAGAATTTGAATTTCCAGACAGAGCAATCAGGCAAGATAAAAATATAAACATTCAAACAGAAAGAGAAGAAGTCAAACCATCCCTGTTTGCAGATAACATAATTTCATATTTAGAAAATCCTACAGTCTCAGTGGAAAAGGTCTTTCAACTGAGAAGCAACTTCAGCAGAGTTTCAAAATACAAATAGATATACTAATGTCAGTAGCATTCTTGTACATCAACAACAACAAAAGCAAAGCCAAACTTTAAAAAAAAAAAATTCCATTCACAATATCTAGGTATACAATTAACCAGGGTGGTAAAAAATTTCTTCGAAAAGAATTATAAAACACTGAATAAAGAAGTCAAAGATGAAACAAACAAATGGAAAACCATTTTATGCTCATAAATAGAAAAGACCAATATTATTTAAGATGGTCATACTGCCCAACAAAATTTATAGCTTAAAGCAATTAAACCACTGATACCATTTTTAACAGAACAGCCACCACCAAAACTATTTTATATTTCATTATGAAACAACAACAACAAACGAATAGCTAATGCAATCCTAAGCAAAAAGCATAAAACTGAAAGCATTACATTACCAACCTCAAACTATACTACATACAGGGCTACAATAACCAACACAACATTGTACCAATGCAACACAATACAGGCCTAGAAATAATGTCACACACCTACAACCATCTGACCTTTAAAAAAGACGATAAAAGGAACTGGGGAGGAAATCTCTTTTTAATAAATGGTGCTGAAACAACTAGCTAGCACTATGCAGAAGACTGAAACAAGATTCCATCCTTACTCCATATATGGAACTTAAATATAAAACTTAAGGTTGTAAAAATAAATAAATAAATAAAAACACTGACAGATAATCTAGGAAATACCATTCTAAACCTACGAACTGGCAAAGACCGCATGATGAAGGTACCAAAGCAATTGCAACAAAAGCAAAAATTGATAAATGGGACCTAATTAAACTAAAAACTTTCTTCACAGAAAAAGAAACTATTAACAGAGTGAACAGACAACCTACAGAATTAAAACACACACACACACACACACACACACACACACACATTTGCAAACTCTGCTTCTGTCAAGGGTCTCATATACAAAATCTATTTAAAAAACTTAAAACAGGGGGATTTCCACCAAGACAGCCAAATAGGAACAGTTCAGGAGTACAGTTCCCAGCGAAAGCAACTCATAAGGCAAGTAAGTAATCTCTGCATTTTCAGCCAAGGTACCAGGTTCATCTTAATAGAACTGGTTGGACAGTGGGTGTAGCCCACGGAGGGCAAACCAAGGCAGGGTGGGATGTAGCCTCACCTGGGAACTGCAAGCTGGAGGGCACCCCCTTCCACCCAACGGAGGCCACTGGGGACATCCAGCCACTCCAGAGCTCGGGTTCCGATGCTACACTTCCCTTATGGTCTTTGCAACCCGCAGACCAGGAGATCCCCGCATGCCAACATGCACCACATGTTTTCAGGGCAAATCTGGGCTGCTGATTCAGCTGCCGCCTTGAGTTCCCAGCAAAAATCTCAGCAGCTGTTTTGACTGGCTCCTGGAACACCTGCGAGCAGAGTCACCCATACACCTGACAGAAAGGGGGTTGAAGGCGGGGAGCCCGGTGATCTGGCTCAGCGGGATCCACCCCTACAGAAACAAGCAAACTGAATCCCACTGGCTTGGGATTTTCACAGCCAGCATAGCAGCGGTTTGAGCTCCAGACAGTCGAGCTCCGTGGGAGGAGGGACATCCGCCATTACCAAGGCAGTTCTAACCTTACCTATGTAAACAAAAGCAAAAAGAAGTTTACACAGCAGCTTGGGGTAGCCCAGAGCCAGTGGCAGCTCAAAAACACCTCTGCAGGCAGACTGTGACTTGATTCCCTTTTTGCTGGGCAGAACATCTTTGAAAAAAAGGAAGCAATCTGTCAGAAACTTATGCATAAAGCCACACCTTCCCGGGACAGAGCACCTGGGAAAATGAGCGGCTGGGAGTTCTGTGCAGCAGACTTTAACATTCCTGCCCAGCATTTCTGGAGAGAGTAACAAAGCTTCCAGCACAGCATTTGAGCTCTAGGCAGAAATTATTTCTATGTTTTTTCCTCAATACTAGCATCTGATTGGCAGACCAGCAATGTGTCCCCAAGAAATGGAAGCTGGGTTGGGTAAAGACAGTTTTAATGTCTCAAGGGGTTAGCTTTTCAAAAAACAGAGGACATCAGGAGATTCCTGTCAGCCCCACAGCCTCCATCTTCTTCCTTGAGAGGCTACATTCCATGCCTCAGGTTGTCCTATGAAAGAAAATAACCCAGGAGCTGATATTCACTAGACACTCCAGTAGACATAACCATGTCGGGTATCTTCATCTATCCCAAAACAGTACTGAAACCCAGGACCAGGGCGGCTGAGGACAAATAACCCCACAATTGTTTGAAGGGAATCCCTGACCCAAAAACATTCTGATAAGACTTCTGTACCCAGAGAAGATAAAAAGAAAAGAGGAACTTAAAAAAATACAATGTCAGGGGATTATTTACTTTGTTCTCAGGGGAAATATTTTTCAAACAGAAAACACATCTTTGCAAAAGTCCCATCCAATTACTTGTCAAAAAATGATTAATGACCGTGTGCAGTAGCTCACCCCTGTAATCACAGCACTTTGAGGCTGAGATGTGCAGATCACTTGAGGTCAAGAATTCGAAATCAGCCTGGCTAATAACATGGTAAAACCTGGGCTCTACTAAAAATACAATTAGTCAGGTGTAATAGCACGCACCTGTAATCTCAGCTATTCAAGAGACTGAGGCAGGAGAATTACTTGAACCCGGGAGGCAAAGGCTGCAGTGAACCGAGATTGCTCCACTGCACTCCAGCATGGGTGACAAAGTGAGATAACATTCTAATTTTTTAGAATGATTAATGAAAATCTGGTATCTAAAATGTACACTAAAGGACAAATAGCTGATAATGTGAATTAGGGAGGGGAAATTGGCATTTGGGAATGTCAAAAATAACTGGAAATGTAGTATTTTACTGCAAGCCAGAGTTATGATAAAGGAAGGCAGGGTGGGAGTAGAAGGTAGACTTGAGAGGTTGCTTGGGATATATGTGAAAAACGCAGGGGAAAATCATTCCCCAGTGGTGTGTGAAAATAACTAAGTGTCAGGCAATGAGACTGATGTGGCTATCGTCTCGATTTTTCAATTTAAAAAAAAAATCTAACTCAAGTGCATTTTTTTTCTTTTTTGTGGTAAATTACTACATTGGGGGGGGGGGGGGAATCAGATTACCAACTATAAACCCTCAATCAACCTCTGATTGCATAACCAGGAAATTTGGAAGCTCAAGTGGAAATTGTCAGGTCTCCATATGCAAGCCTGGAACCTGAATGTCAAGTCTCACATGCAAGCCTGGAGCCCGAAGTTTGAATTCCTGCCTGCCCCGGCTGCAGTCTCCCACCTGCCGCCTGCATTCCCCATCATCTCTAATTGCCCATCGGAGCTTCCCGGACTAGCCCCTCACCCAAGCCTGCTGTCTTAACTGTTCTTATGATAATGCAAATCCCTCTCGCCTAACACCGCCCTTGTAACTGAACTTGTGATCTTCCTCTGCAACACCCCCGCCCCGCAAAAAAACTACCCCAACATACAAAGCCAATTCCCAACTTAGCCCCTTCGCCTTTTCGTTTCTTGGATTCGGCTCGTTTGCACCCAAGCGATAAATAAAATGGCCTTGTTGCCCACACAAAGCCTGTTTGAAAGATCTCTTCATTAAATGCATTTAATACTCGGTACTATTGGAAGTGAATAACATTAAGAAACTACCTGTGTTAATCGATTAATGAATGTGGGTTTTTCTTAATAATGCACCTTATAAAAGTCTTCTTTTGAACCCGCTCCTATGGACCACAAACTACAAATCATAGCTGGGCGCTCTACAATTTTGAACCACTGTTTAAATAAATTATTTGATATTTTTGCGGCGACTCCAATAAATTTTTCACAAACAAGGGACCAAAAGCTCTTCCGATTTATGAACCTCGCACCCCAAGTCAGGACTCTCCCCTGACGACCCTCCCGTGGTCCCTGCACAATCGAGGAGAAACGCGGCGCGGTGGGTGCTGAGCTGCCCAAAGCGGGCTCCAGGCCACTAGGCAAGAGAGAGACAGGACGCCCGGGGTCCCGCCTGTCCGCCCAGCCGCCATCTTAACGCGGAAGGGGGCTGAAGATCGAGCTGCGCCAAGGTGAACTCGGCCTCAGATTTGGGAGCTGACTGCTGGGGGCCTGAGTCCCGCTACAGCCGCTTCCCACCGCTTCCAACCAGCCCCTTCCCACTCTCCAGATGTCGGATCCCGCACTCTCACCATTTCCAGGTTTTCAGCGGCTCCTGGCATCTCAGCTGTGGATCTCTCAATACCTGAAGGTCACAGGGCCACACAGACTGGATCTCCAGGACTGCAGGACACAGAGCAGCGAAGACGGGACCCGGGAGCTCAGACTGCAGGAAGAGACAAAGGACCCGCCAAATCCGGAAGCCGTCCTGTATACGTTCCAGCTATTGGGCCGGTTTTCAGAGTCTCTGACTAGGTAACGGTTAAGTTCCGCCCCTTTAGTCCCGCCCCTTTAGTTCCCGAGTGACAGAAGATTTGACCAGACACTGGGCTAAATGAAGAAAGAGTGACAGCCTGGGCTGCAACCTTTTCAGGTAGGGCTTCCCTCCCTGAGCTGAGCCACGACCAACCAGGAGGGTATTTGCATTTAACCTGGTGTATAAGGTGATATGTATTTATAAATAACATATTATATGACTATTCACAAATGGAAAGAGTCTAATAATGATTATTTAACAATTTCAGATTTTATAAACTTCCTGACTTCTGGTCCTTTGAGCAGGCAGCTTAAGATTTTAAAAAGGAGGCAATCGTCTGATATAAAATGTGAGCCAAATGTGAATTTTAAAATTTCTATTAGCCAAATTTTTAAATTTTATTTTATTTTTATTCATTTATTTTATTTTATTTTATTTTATTTTTTGAGACTGAGTCTCACTATCACCCAGGCTGAGTGCAGTGGCACAGTCTCGGCTCATTGCAACCTCCACATCCAGGGTTCAAGTGATTTTCTTGACTCAGCCTCCTAAGTAGCTAGGATTACAGGCTCGCGTTACCACGCCCCACTAATTTTTTTGTATTTTTAGTAGAAACAAAGTTTCACCATGTTAACCAGGCTGGTCTTAAACTTCTGACCTCAGGCGATCGCCCTCACTCAAAAATGCTGGGATTACAAGTGTGAGTCACCGCACTCGGCCTTATGCAGCATTTTTAAAAGAAAACCTTCCTATGTTTTCATTTTTAGGCAGACTTTATATTGAATAGGGTTGGATTTTTTTTTTTTTTTTTCCGGAAGCCTCTTTGAGGGAGAATTCGTGATTGCATTAAAAGGTGAGTTGGGCCGGGCGCGGTGGCTCAAGCCTGTAATCCCAGCACTTTGGGAGGCCGAGGCGGGTGGATCACGAGGTCGAGAGATCGAGACCATCCTGGTCAACATGGTGAAACCCCGTCTCTACTAAAAATACAAAAAATTAGCTGGGCATGGTGGCTCATGCCTGTAATCCCAGCTACTGAGGAGGCTGAGGCAGGAGAATTGCCTGAACCCAGGAGGCGGAGGTTGCGGTGAGCCGAGATCGTGCCATTGCACTCCAGCCTGGGTAACAAGAGCGAAGCTCCGTCTCAAAAAAAAAAAAAAAAAAAAAAAAAAAGGTGAGTTGGGTGCCAGGAGAAAAAAAAAAAAAAAAAAAAGGTGAGTTGGGTGCCAGATGCACGACCAGTTTGCTTTATTTTCATTGTGGGGGTGTTTTTCCTAGAGCAGCCACAGTGTGCTGTGGAAAGTGGAGCTTGGCAGTGTCCTTCCCTGACTTATTATTTTGCCCTGCCGGCTGTGTACAGTACTGAGAAAATCTCGAGCCTTGTTGATTGTCTCTGGTCAATACCCACTGCTGCTGACTACCTGTGACTTGATTTTTACAGGATCTCCATGACACTCATAATAATACATGCTATCTTATTGCTACTCAGCTCTGGGAGATAACTGGTTCAGCCTTAGAACACCGCAGTTTCTGGAGAACGTTTATTGCATATGGGGTAAAATGTTGTAGCAATTTTAGAATTCTGTCCTGTGTCATTTTAATAGCTACCTCTATAGCAAGATTCTACACACAGTTAAATTGCTATTGTCATAAAAAGCCAGTACTAGATTTGCATATATTGTCAACAAGAAATTTAACATGATTAATATAAAATCTTACAGGTACTTTTAAAATATTGGGATACTGAAGAGAATATTTTGTATTAACATTAGACTTGACATGTTGTTATAACATGTATCTTCAAAATTAAATTTTAAAACATTTTGCAAGGATTATGCTGTGATTTATTATTATGCTAGATGTTAGAGTGAATGTGGAGGATCTGGGGGTTTAAAGTTTCTGATTGTATTTGATTAGTATGTTTCTAATTTCCCATTTTGAAAATGTCTTCCAAGATATATGTTTAACTTTTTTTTTTTTTTTTTTTTTTTTTTGAGATGGAGTTTCGCTCTTGTTACCCAGGCTGGAGTGCAATGGCACCATCTCGGCTCACCGCAACCTCCGCCTCCTGGGTTCAGGCAATTCTCCTGCCTCAGCCTCCTGAGTAGCTGGAATTACAGGCACGCGCCACCATGCCCAGCTAATTTTTTGTATCGACCTTGTGATCCACCCGCCTCGGCCTCCCAAAGTGCTGGGATTACAGGCTTGAGCCACCGCGCCCGGCTTGTTTAACTTTTTATATCGTTACACAAAATTAAGTAAAACCTTTCATTATTTACCTTGAAAGAATTTATTTTATTTGAAGCTTTAATGAAAAAAAGGGGTTTCTTTGAGTATGTATCATTTTGTTTTATATTGGAGGCTTCGTATATTTTATGAGTCTTGTATTGTTTTAATTTTTATTATTTCCCATGTATTTCCTAATCCACAATTAGCATTAATAGAAATTATTGTACCCTAACTGTTGACAGAAATCACAGCACTTCAAAATGAGCTCAAAGATTTTAAGAAAGAGACTTTATTCTGTTGGTGGGATGAATACTATGTACATGTTTCTTAAAGTTAGTTTAAATAGTTGAGTGTATTTTAATTACTATTACTGTAAAAAATGCCACTGAGCTCAAAAAAAGGGCAATTAATGCTTGTATTAGACAGTTTTATAGAAAACGTAGATCACAAGTTAGGTTAATGTGGTTGTTGCTTTTTAGTAAAGTCGTATAGAGTTTTCATTAGAACAAAATTTTCTTTAACAAACCTTACTTTCAATAAATTCAGACTTTGGGGATTGTCATAGAGCTAATTTCTGCTTATTAGTTTATATGTTCAACTTCATGAAAACGTCTACTGTGCCACTGACAGCAATATGGTCAAATGATTATTAGATCACACCTTTAAAGTATTTAAAATTTGACAATTTACATCAGTGAATTTTGTGATTTGAAAAAAGAAAAAGGATCTTGCTTTAAAACATGTTATCAAACTACCCTCTTCAAAAGCATTTTCAAATGTTCATTCCTTTGTTCTAGTTTATGAATTTAGTTTTGATGTTTTATGAAACTTTAGTACGTAGATTTTATGTTTGAGGGATACGTAGTTTTCTAAATGTATGCTTTTAAAAATATCAAACCATTATAAAATGAGAATTTTTAAATTAAAGCCTTTGCAAGGGTAGCTTTAGGGGGTATGGTGGTACATAGTGTAGCCTTAGTGGGTTGTTCCATACAGTGGGCTCATCTGTACACTTAGTGGGCTGATCTGTGTGACAGATCTGTACAGAACCCCAAAAAGCAAAGTTGTCCCTAATTTGAATCTAGTTGTTTCTCAGCTCGATTACTTTCAATTTATGTCCACCTGATGTGAATAGAACCCAATTACAGCAAAAAAAAAAAAAAAAAAAAAAAAAAGGAAAGGCATTACACTTCTCATCCTTGCAAATTAGTGTTGTTTTTTTTAAGTTCAAAAAATTAATCTTCTCTCATCAGTTATTATGCCAAACCCATAATATTTTAAGACATAGGATGATAGTGGATGCCACTAAACCTCTCTAAGTATCAAGCAGAGCTCTTTTTAAAAACAAGGTGCATAGGCTTGGGCAGCAGTTCAGTAATCTCTGAAGAAACAAAGGTTACAAGACCCCATTCCTACAATTTTTTTCCAATTAGCTAGGTGTAGTGGTGCATGCCTTTATTCCTAGCTACTAGAGAGGCTGATGTTGGAGAATCACTTAAGCCCAAGAGGTCGAGGCTGTAGTGAGTCATGGTATCACCACTGTATTTCAGCCTAGAAAACAAAGCAAGCCACTGTCTTAAAAAAAAATGGGGTGAATGTGTGACAAATCATTGTCTATAGGTAGATGAGAAACCCCCAAAAAGACTTTAAAGGAGCAATAGGAGGAGAAAAACAAGAAGAGAGTGGTGTCCTAGACGCAGGTGAAGTTAGACTGTACCTTTTTCTGTAACTCGCTGGAAAAACTCCATGACCATCAACATATGATTATCTGAAATAACCCAAATGTGCAATAGGAGAAAAAATGCAAGTTGCTGGAATCACATTTACAAATGTCCTCAGATATGTTACATGGCTGGGTAACAGGCTCTTATAGGTGCTCCACATATATATCCTTCCTAAATTTGTAAACTGCAGAGATCTCTGAATCAAATCTTCTCTACTTAAAACTTTAGTTCTCAAGTGAAAGAATGGTCAATTGAATACTTTGTAAAGTTTTAAATATAATTTTTAAACAATTTATTTTTGACAAAAACCAGAAGGGCAACTATGACCACACATCCCTGAGTGGAAATAGGAAGACTTGGAAAAGCACACGAAGAGGGCAGGGACATGAGGTCCAGACTTGTAGCAGCTTCTGAGAAAGATCTCACTCCAAGGGCAAGTTCAAGTCCATGGGTGAAATGGCTAGGATGCCCTCCTGGAAGGGAAAAGTGGCAGAGCCCTGTAAGGAGGGGAGTGATCTCCCCCTCCACAGCAGCATCTACATCAGCACAGTGAGATCAGCGATGGGATGGTGAGGAACCAGAGAGCAGAAGGCGATAGACACCCAGAGAAGGGGACAAAGACCCAGAGAGAGGGACACAGGAATGAGCTGGGACAAAGTCCTAGAGGGAGGAGGAAAGACAGAGCCCAAGGAGGATCAGGGCACTCAATGGGGGTTAGACAGAGACCCAGAGAGAGTGAAGAGTGAGGGCACAGAGTCATAGAAGGGGAAGAGGGTCCTGGGATGTGAATAATTCGGGGCTGTGGCTTGTGTGCAAATTCTGATTTTAACACTCTGAATGATGGAGACTTTCCAACCCAACAAGGCAGAGATAATAACAGAGCCCCATGAGGTTGTAGTGGGGGCTGAATGGGATCATTCCATTGAAATCTCTGGTGGAGGATGTGACCCACCAGGAAAGCTCACCTGCTATCAGTCCTATGACTGGATGTTGAAGTAGGCCACCAGGGCGTGCATGTAGTCACTGTGTGCTTCACCTGCAGGCAGAAGGGGGAGGTGAAGGTCCAGTCTTCCACCTTGACAGTTTATATGTCCACCTCCTGCAGGACAGGAGAGGGGAAGTTCCAGGATGTGTCCCCATCCCACTTCCTTTTCTTCTCCCCTAACTCCCCAGCTCCTGGAGGGCCCGTGACCCTGTTGTCCCCTTACTGCTGGTTCTCACCCATTGGTGCCTTGCCTCACCTCCTCATTCATTTCTCATTTGGTATGTCTGGCTCTCAACAACCCACCCCAGGTTCACACCTGTATTCCTTGTTCCCTTCTTTCCCACACCCAAACCTGGCAGCTCCACCCTAACTCTGTCCAGTGCCCACTCCTGCCCCACAACCTGGCCAGACTTCACTCAAATGCAGGTGCCCTGCGTTGCCATCTCTCCGAGGTTTTCTTGAAACGTCTACCAATGTGATGACCTCAAACACTGACCCAAATGCGGACCTAAAACCTGTGTTCTCAGGAGGGTGGCTTGGGTGGGGTTCCTGCCCTTCCAGCCTCCTCTCTGGCCCTCAACAACTTCTTCCACCCCTCAACAACTTCCTCTGCCCCCCATACCAAACCTCAACCCCCCAGCTCCAGCTCAGTAAATAAATACTCATCATCACCATACTTTTTTTTTTTAAAAAAAACAAGGTCTCTAAAGAAAAAAAAAAGAAAAAAGACAAAAAAAAAAAAAAAAAAAAAAAAACTTGCTCAGGCTGGAGGGCACTGGTGGGATCACAGCTTGCTGTAGCCTTGAACTCCCAGGCTTGACTGATCCTCCTGCCTCAGCCTCCCGAGTAGCTGGCACCACAGGTGCAGCTCTGAGCCCAGCCTGTCCCCATGCTGTTTTGCAGTGGCCCGTGTGCATGTGCCCTGACCCATTGCTCCGGGGTTGTGCCTTTCAGTGCACATGCTGCAGGCTTTTAGCTGCCGACTTTGGTGTGTCCTCTAGAGGATGTGCCCCTGGACAGGGCCAGCGGCCTCACTCACCACCGTTCCTGGAGCCTGGTGCCAAGTGCCAAGCATGGCTGTCACAAGGCAGAGCTTACAAAGGTATTTAAAGGACAAAGTGGCTTTTCTGGTCCTCTAGCACCACCTCTGGCTGACAGGTCAGGCTCTGAGACTTCAGGCCAATGTTCTGGCCTCTGAAGTCCTGCACCAGGTCCAGGGGATGGTCTGTCTTTGGTTTCAACCCTGGGGACACCTGGCCATGCCCACCCTGTCACCTTTATGCTACTTACAGTCCACCACGTCCACTAGGGGCTCCTTCTTGGCCACATCTTTGATGAAAGACATGTTGAAGCCATGCAAGTTCTCCTACCAGTGGGAGGCAGGCAGGGAGGAGGGTGAGCCCGCAGCAGCCCACTCGAGGCCTGGCCCACTAGCTCCCTGGGCTGCCCTCACAGTGGATCTTGTAGACTTTGGACTGCTGGTCCTCGATGGCCCTTACATACAGTGTGGCTTGGTGTAGAAGATGAGGCCATCGGACGCCTGCAGAGGGGCAGAGTGAGGGCAGGAAGAGGGTCCTGGCAACATTGCCCAGAGTCTTGCCAATGTGACCTCCTACTCTGGTCTGAGCCACCATCATGTCGCAGCTGCACTTACACTCACCCTCTGGTCTATTTGCCACAGGGCCACCAGAGGCTGCCCGGAAGCACCTCAGTCAGCTCCTGTCCTTCAGAAGTTCTGGGGATTCTGAGACCCTCCCCGGCTGCTCTGAGAGAAAAAGCAAAGTTGCATGGATCCCATAAGCCCCATAAAATCTGCACATCCCCTACCACCCCTCACCTCTACTCCAACTTTTATTGCCGTTCTAGACCCTCCTTCCACACTAGCTCTTCTGAGTCTCCACACGCAGCAAGTACATGCCTGCCCTGGCCGTCCCTCCACCCAGAATGCTTCTTTTCCCAAATCTGAGTGGCTTCTTCCCGTGCTTCATTCGGCTATCAGTCACCCCTCCCAGAGAGGCCTGCTGAAACCCAAGCACCTGGGCCATTGCCCTGCTACCGTTTTCCTGTCCCAACAAACCCCCAACACCATACCATCTCCCTGCCAGCATCCAGCTCCAGGACCTGTTACACCTGGCTTGGGCTTTGGCCTTCCGACACCTTGCAGCCAAGCCCTCATATTAAGTCCTGTCTGTGGGGAAAAATGAGCATGGTTTCACCTTCTGCCTGGACCCTAGCCCATGTGAGCGGCACCCATTCCACTGGGTGCCTCACCAGGCACTTATCCCCAACATAGAGCACGGTGTTGAGCATGGACAAGTAGAAGAGGCAGTAGCCCATCCACTTGCTGATAATGAAGTCCACCTTCTACACCGGGAGCTGTTTTCAAATTCATACATCACTCTAGATATTTTTGAGACAGGAGCAGACAATTTATGTGGACTGGGTATCAGATGTTAAGATTTTGTCTTTAATTGGGTAGGCTTGATATCATAAGTAACAGCATGTTCACGTTCTCAAAATAGCCTCATGTGTTAGATAAGACACACAGACAGATTTACTAGGGAAATTGCATTACAGTAGAAATCTGCTTCAAATGGAGAGAACATTTAAAGTTGAGTGATGAGGACTTCTGGGTTCATTACAATAGTCTCTGTAATAAAATCATATCAGTTCCCAGAGGGAAATCTACCACCTTCACAAGTTCCCTATCCCACCAACCTAGCTGGGGCAATTTAACAAGAGCTACTAAACTTTCTAACTCATACTTCACTATGTCATGCAGATTTGTCTCATAATTCTGAGTGGAAGTAATTCTCCAGTCTCAGCCTCACAAAGTGCTGGGATTACAGGCATGAGCCAGTGAGCACAGCCACTAACTAACCTTTTGGCCCAAGCGATCTCCTTTTATAAATTGACCTCACAAATATTAGTGTGTATGAAATGACATTACATGCAAAGGATGAAAATCTCAGAGCAGGCTGGGTGCAGTGGCTGATGCCTGTAATCCTAGCTCTTTGGAAGGCCAAAGTGGGAGGATCTCTGCCTGAGCCCAGAAGTTCAAGACCAGCCTGGGCAACATGGCAAAATCTCATCTCCAAAAAAAAAAAAAAGCTAGGTATGTATGGTGGCACACGCCTGTAGTCCCAGCTACTCAGGAGACTGAGGTGGGAGGATGGATGACCTGAACTCAGGAGGCAAAAGTGGCAGTGAGCCGTCATTGTACCACTCACTGTACTCCAGACTGGATACAAGCCAGACCCTGTCTCAGAAACAAATTAAAACAGAAAAAGAAAGAAAAATTCAGAGCAGCTTAAACACCCATCAACAGAAGACTGGTTTTAAAAGGTGGGGGATGTCCCTACGACCATGGTAGTGGAAAAGAGTGCGATGCCTCAACAGCCTGGACAGTGTGAAACTACATGACACGCAGGTGAGAAAAGCCAAGGGCAAGAGGCTGGTGAATGTAAACTCACTTACACATATGTGTGTTTGTAGGTGCAGACTTCTCTGGAAGTTAGTGTTGGTTAAACTCAGAGGAGGTCAGGCCCTCAGTGGCCAACCATGGGACTCTATTACCTGTTCAAGAAACTAGAGAGTGGTTCTCACCCTAATTTTAAGACTGAGGTGCTAAGCTCAGGACTGGGACACTCAGGTTCTCAGGCTGCCGACAACCCAGAAAATAGAACAGAAGCCACTGAATCTGTGGTCCATCTGTAGACCCCACAACTCTACAGGGGTCCCTGGGGAAGCGGGGCATTGTCCATTCCACTCCCACAAACTCATCCTCTTTCTGGGCTCACCGTGGTCTAACTTGTTGGCTTTGACATTGTCACTGCATAATCAGAGATACTGAAACACTGGATCTGAAGGCCCAGGAATAAGTGAGGATGAGCCCCCTCACATTCTCATCCTCAGCCCCGAAGCTCCCCAATCCAATCTCTGAGCCGCAGTGGACTCCGCCTTTGTCCCCCAGGCTCGGGCCCACTTGGCCACCCTGGAGACTCATGTCGATGACCCTGTGGGTCTCAGCCTTGGCAGGCAACATGCAGAGGATGCCCGTGCCTGAGCCCACATCCAGAACCACCTTGTCCTTGAAGAGGTGCTGGTTGTGAAGCACTGAATTGCGATATGTGAGGGTTCGAACCTCGTCCTTCAGCATCTCCTGAGGGAAGACGGAAACAGAGACTCCGTGAGGGGCCTTACCTCATCAGCCAGAGAACAGGGTGTCCTGACCCATCGGAGGGCCAGGGATAGCTCTAGGCCCTCTCATGTCCTTCCCTGCACCTCGGTTTCTCTATTTGTAAAAGCAGACTAGAGGAACTAAAGTCTCATCTAAGCCAGACGCTACCATTGCTACCTAAGAACCAGCAAACCCTGGCTTTTCAAAGTCCTCAGGCCAGGCGTGCTGGCTCACATCTGTAATCCCAGCACTTCAGGAGGCCAAGGTGGGAGGATCACTTGAGCCCAGGAGCTTGAGACCAGCCTGGGCAACAAAGCAAGACTCTATCTCTACAAAAAATAAGGAAATTAGCTGGGCATGGTAGTGCATGCCTGTGATTTCAGATTCTCCAGAGACTGAGGTGGAAAGATCACTTGAGCCTGGGAGGTTGAGGCTACAGTGAGTGGTGATTGCATCACTGCACTCCAGAGCTAGACCCTGTCTCTAACAATTTTTTAAAAATGGTAATTTATGTAAATTTTTGCCACAATTTTATGACAACAGCCTCAAGGGAAGAAGAAAATTCCTTAGAACACCACCCCATCTGCATTCTGGGATCTCAGTGTCTTCCGTCACAAAGGTCCAGAAGCTATCAGGCCCAGAGCAGCTGGGGCAGTTGCACAGCTGGTCCCTAGATGGGGGCAGAAACCAGTGGGCCCTGCCTGACCTCCCCCTAAGGCCCCAGGCAGGCATGCATGCTCCCACCCTGGCCTTCAGGAGGGGCCCCTGCAGAGCTTGAGGCTAATTTCAGTCTCCAAGGCAAAGGCTTGCAAAGGGGACCCTAGGAGTTGCACGGCAGAAGGGCCCAGGGGCAGCCTGCTGCGGAGGGAAGCAGTGCTCATGAGTGGGAAATTACGTTTCACCCCTCCCCAACATTCAACCCCCTTACGGTTTGCCGGCCTGGGGAGGTGTCCTCACTCACCTGGTGGATGGTGAAGTGGCCATAGGAGTCTAGGCAGTAATCTATGGACGTCCCGTCCTCAGCATTGGGCTCACTGCTTTCCTCCTGGCCACAGGAAACCTGGGAGGGGGCCTGATGGGAGCATGGGTCGGACCTGGGGGCCTCCCCACAGCCTCTTAAACCTCCGGGTTCCTACTTATTCCTGAAGAGTAGTAAAGAACCCCCCAAATTGTACTATGACAACCCTCCAGCCCCCGCCTACCATCTTGCCCTCACAGGAGCCAAAAATCTAACAACTCCATTTTCCACTTCCAGAAGACCCCAGAGCACCATCCAGGGGAGTACCCCATACCTCAGCCACACCAACCATCTCTCCAGTCTCTCTGCCCTGCTCTACAGCTCAGTCCCATGCTGCGGAGTGAAGGAAAAGAAAAACTGAGGCAGACACAGGAAAGGTCAAAGAAGGCTGGAAGCGGAGTTAGGGAAGTAACCTCAATACTGGGGGAGACCAGCAGGGCCTTGAACCTGGAGGAGTTGGTCCTAAGTGTCTGGGGACCTGGGGTAAACTGATTTGAAGTAAGAGGTATATGATTAGACCTCGAGAAAGGGCAAGATGTGTGAAAAGACATATTGATGTGAAGGTCGGGGTGGAGAGGGGTCAAAAGGATATTTACTTTTTCAAAAGGTGGCTGGAGGCTCACCCGATTAGTCAAGGTGGCTACAAATTTGGAGGAGAAAGTAACAGGGAGAAAGGATCAGCTACTGGGAGTGGCTGCGGGAGGGCTGGGCGGCAGGACCTGGGCTCTGGTGGAGGGTGGGTTTTCAGCAATTTTCCTTTTCCTTGGTGGGGACTGGTGGCAAAGGTGGCAAGTAACGAGGTGGGGGGTTAAGAAAGGAATGGGAAAAGTGAGGAGAGAAGAAAGGGCGTCTCCTATCCTAGCTGTGGCTGGAGAGATGGTGGCTGCCCCCACATTTCCCCTCTCTGGCCAGGCAGCAGACCACACACCTCCCCATCCAGGCAAGGGGAATTGACACCTGCCACCACCAGCTATCGCTCCCCCTTGTCACCTAATCTTCCCTAGATTAGGAGACACTTCCTGGCACACACACCCTTATCCTAGGGTGTCATGAATAGTGGGAGGGAGGATTGCTGGCAAGGTATGTCCACAGGGCATCTGCCACCTACACAAACAAGTCTCTTGTCTGAGTTGATTCCAGAAAAAAGGCGTGGCACACAGGCACTCCCCAGAACTAATACCCCAGCCCCCAGCTCCTGCCTTCACTTCAGGAGCCCCAAACAAAACTACCTGTAACCAATCCCCTCCCTTATTTTATTTTATTTTTTTTTTTTTGAGACGGAGTTTCGCTCTTGTTACCCAGGCTGGAGTGCAATGGCGCAATCTCGGCTCACCGCAACCTCCGCCTCCTGAGTTCAGGCAATTCTCCTGCCTCAGCCTCCTGAGTAGCTGGGATTATAGGCACGAGCCACCATGCCCAGCTAATTTTTTGTATTTTTAGTAGAGACGGGGTTTCACCATGTTGACCAGGTTGGTCTCGATCTCTCAACCTTGTGATCCACCCGCCTCGGCCTCCCAAAGTGCTGGGATTACAGGCTTGAGCCACCGCGCCTGGCCAATCCCCTCCCTTATGACCCTCTGCCTAGGAAGTTAAGAGTCCCAGGGAGGATGGGCAGCTCCTGGACCCTCTTAGAACGAGACAACTCCAGAGAGTGGCCTGGGGAGTTGCCCAATTGCCCCCATTTGGACACCCATCCCAGGCCCTGAAGACCCCCAGGTGAGCCAAGCCTGAGGACACCCCTGGGGAAGATATTTCCTCCACCCAGAGAGTTCCTGGTGCAGGAGACAACCAAGGGGGCAGGAAGCCATGGCAGTGACCCTGGAACCTAACCGCCAATGGCAGCATCCTGAGAGCTGACCTGCCCCTCCAGCCAATGACACAAAGTAAAGGGTGGAAGGACGGAGGCCCCATCAGATTATATCTCTTCCAGGTGAACACTTTCCAAGGCTCCAAGAAGGGTCATGTCACAGGCCATAGTCTACTGCAGGCACCCTCCCCTCAGTTCTCCCAAGCCAACAGGGATACCTACAAGAAGAAAAGTGGTGAGGGGTTTTCTCCAGGGAGGCCCATTTCTCAATATCACTGATAACCACCAAACGATCCCAGCCCAAGAGGGCATGAAACTCAAGATGGAAACCTCCCCCACATGGCTGCACAAGAACCAAATCTCACTGGAAACCATTTCAGCCACCCAGCCTCAGGACCCCCAGGCTCAGGACCCCCACACAGCGCTTCCGGAAGGGGGAGGTCATCTCCTGCCCTCACAAAAGTCCGGGGAAGATAAAACGCTCTGGTAGAGATTAAAGCTCACAGCTACATATTTCCCACCGTTAACTCCTCCCCAGCAGATATACCCTCCTTTACAATCTATGACCAAGCAATTCTCGTCCTGGTTTAAACATGAGTGCACTAGGGGGTAAACCACTTGTTGGCTGTGAGATCAGTGTAGTGTATGGGAAAAAGTATTTATTTTAATAGAATGCAGTACAAGAGAAAATATCAAAGCACATTACAGGTAATTAGGGTAGGGTAAGTGTCTCATGAAACAATCATATAAAGTTTTTGGTGTACATGCATGTGTCAGATATACATATGTGAACACATACTCCTCTTCGAGATTTTATCCACATCACTCCTCTCTCAATGTAGCCTGCTCAGTGAGGTCTTTTCCTCTCCATCCTATCTAAAATCAAACCATATATATCTCTGATGACTTTTCCTATTTTGATTTTTCTTTATGGTGCTTATCACAGCCATCTCCTTTTCCTTTTCCTTTTTTTTTCATTCATTCATCCATTCATTCATTTATTTGAGATGGAGTCTCACTCTGTTGTCCAGACTAGAGTGCAGTAGTGCAATCTCACCTCATTGCAACCTACACATCCCAGGTTCAAGGGAATCTCATGCCTCAGCCTCCCAAGTAGCTAGGACTGCAGTTACCAGCCACCATGCCTGGCTAATGTTTCTCATTTTTTTGTATTTTTAGTAGAGACGGGGTTTCACCATGTTGGCCAGGTTGGTCTTGAACTTCTGACCTCACCTGATCTGCCCACCAAGGCATCCCAAAATGCTGGGATTACAGGGATGAGCCATCACACCCAGCCCAGATAATTTCCTTTATAGAACTTCTTTTTTTCTTTTTTCATTTTTGTGTTGAGGACTGACATTCAATAGATTATAGAGTAAATGTACTTTCTGAATATGACTGCTGGCAGTAGTAAGAACACAAACCATCCAGTCTGTGGTGACCTTCCAATAAAAATATTCTAGGATGGGTTGTCACTGTTCTATTTTGTAACAAATGATCATTTCTGGATCAATACAAATATGAAGGCCATGAAGACACAGTACTCTGTGAAGCCAGAATTGGGGTAAATGCCACCCCATGATCACAACGACCAGTTCTATTACTAAAAGAATGTAGAAAAGCTGCACTGAGCAGATGAAAGCAATAGTCACAACACATATTTAAGTACATAATAAAAATTTTATCAAATCAACATGGGAAAAGGTGAATTAATCAAACAGTGCAGGGACAACTGGCTATTTATTTGGAAGAATACCTTACACCATGTACAATAAGGAACACCACAGAGAAGTATGAATAATGTGATTTAATATATCTGCTTCATACATGTTGAAGGAGACATACCTGTGTGGTCCCAAAGGGAGTTTACTTACACCAATAGGAAAGCAGAACAAACCAAAACACTTAACTTTCAACTAGTAGAGTAACTTTATTTCTGACACTGAGCCTTCTACATAGGAATTCACAGAAATGAAAAACACTGTACTGCTTATTCTCCATTTCTCTTCCCAGATTCTCTCTCCACCATTCTCTGTGTCCACCTGTGCTCTTCTGCAGATGTATCTAGTTGATTTCTCCAAAGAGAGGCACCTGCAATTTGGCAAAACAATTCTGGTAGTAATGATGTCTCTTACAAGGTAGTGCCTCCTCCATGACAGCAGTTCTTACTGAGCTCTGGTAACAGTGTTTCCAACCTTGCCCCTTCAAGCCTCAGAATGGCAATGGCTTCCTGCTGATACAAGTCTTTGGGTGTTTCAATGTCCCTTGTTTCTGGCCCATACCATTGTAATCAGTCTTCCATTAAAATATTTTTAGTTGGAGAATTCTGTTTTCCAGCAGAAAGAACCATGGCTGATACAAACAGCCATCTTTATATTAACTTGTCAAAAGAAATAATTCTTCCTCCTAATTACTGTATAGAACATTAACACTTAGAAAAATACTCCTCTGTGTCAGCTGGAATGCCTTCAGCTCTAAGTATCAGACAGCCCTAAGACCAAATAAAAAGCAGTTATTGCAGGTTATACGAAGTCTCAGTAGACAGCAGGTACAGAGAACAGAGCAGCTTCACAAGACAGCATGTCACCTTTGAGCCAGCTTTTCCCACCTTGTGCACTGTTATCTTCAGGCTACTGCCCTTCTTCAGAGACACAAACAATAAGCCAATACCATGTACAGACATGAAAAAAGCCCAGCAGAAGAGGAACAGTCCCTTCTCATGTAATGACAATGTGTTATCAAGGAGATCTTTCCCAGAAGTACTACAGAATACTTTCCAAACATCTTTGCTCCCAAGTTCACCCCAACAAAATCATTGAAATGGAATTGCCATGATTAGCTCTGACTAATCTGGACTTACCACCTAAGTCATCTGGGAGAAGGATGCACAAAAATATAAAATTTAGCTCAGCAAGAATGAAGTAAGGAATGGCCATCGTGTGGGCAGTGTCTTTTAGAACTGCTGACCAATGTGTTCCAAAGGGGCAAAAGAAACAACAGCACAAAGGAGGCAGAGACACTCTACAATACTAATATGCAGAACTAGTGTTATATAGACCATGCCTAAACAGATACACAATGAAGTACCAAGGGTATGAAAAGGGACTTTCATTACATACTGCCACTTTTTATTTGAGTGCAGTATTACTGTTTATAACTGATGTTAACCTTTGCATAATTTAGCTAAAAACCATTATTATTGACAGCATTTACATTACAGAATGACCCAGAGGTAGCTGAAAAATGTCAGAAAACTACTGTTTAACTTCCTTACTGAAGTGATAGTTCAATAATGACCATATTCATGAATATAAGCCAGGAAACAGTCAGAGGAAGGGTATGTGATATAGTTCTTTGTGAAATAATATTTCACTGGGCCAGGTGCAGTGGCTTACTCCCAGCACTTTGGGAGGTCAAGGCAGGTGGATCACGAGGTCAAGAGATTAAGACCATCCTGGCCAACATAGTGAAACCCCATCTCTACTAAAAATACAAAAATTAGCTGGATGTGGTGGCACACACCTGTAGTCCCAGCTACTCAAGAGGCTGAGGCAGGAGAATCACTTGAACCCAGGAGGCAGAGGTTGCAGTGAGCCAAGGTTGGGCCACTGAACTCCAGCCTGGTGACAGAGTGAGACTCCGTCTCAAAAAATGAAAAGAAATAATATTTCACTAAAAACATATACCAGCCAACCTACAAAGAGACTCTGGTAGTATTTAGAGTAGGATGGATTCAGAGGTAGTTAAAAACCTCAGAAAAATATTTTTGGCTTCTTTCTTGAATACGCAGTTCAGCTATAAATGGCCATAGCCATTTATTTACATCAGGAAATAGAAAAGGGGGTATGCAGTTTGTATTGCCAAATATGTTTTCATATATCCACAGTGATGTGCTGTAATGACAGCAGGTTCTCTGAGAAAATTAAAACCCTGATTTACGGTTTGTCAATTTCCATGGTATAAATACTCCCACTAAGTCCAAGCTACCAACAAGACAGCACTGAATGTGGAGTTGGGAAGAGATAGATGTGCAGTGCACATAATCATATGGTATTTTCATCACACAGATTAAATAATTCAAGTAAAACAACCAAGGTAATAGTGAAATGTAGCCAAATAATTAGGAAGTGATGAACGCTGAGTATTTATTACCTTTGTTTTCAATTTAACTGTAAGTTTACATACTTTAAATAATGACTGATTTTAATAACTGGCTCACAAAATTCCTTAAAATTTAACAATCAGCAGCACTTTTAAGTCAGTATGAGGTTATACTAGCACATCACTATATTTAAGTATGTGTGCAGAAATATATTTACATATACACACATATATACACATAAACATACACATATATATATCAACCTATAAAGACATCAGTGGTATTTAGTGTAGAAAATATTAACACATACCATAGTAGTTACTCAATTAAGGGTACATATTTCCTCCTCACAATCATGTTGAGCTCCAATATACAAATCAAGCATACTCAAATTTATTACATTAGCATACTCACGTAAGGTCTACAAACATCAGGGACTCTTTACATACATGTTTAATGCTGCTGTCATTCAACTTTTATAAGCTTCAGATTCTTCTGTGAATATGGATATAAATGAACATTGTCCATTATATTTACAATAAAATTTTGGTATCACAACTGGAATGTAACACTAAACAACACAAATTCTAGATAAAGATTTTTACCATATTACTTAGATGAATAGGATTCCCCTCAGTACAAATTTTCCCAAGAAAAGTTTTAGTTTTTCTTGAAAGCTTTCACATATTCAAACAAGAAGTCATTTTCTACAAGTTTCTGGCATTCTTTGGCTTTCTCTAATCTCCTTTTTTGAAATTGTGTAACAAATTTCACAGGTGTAAGAAGGCTTCTAACATTCAGGATGTTGAAAGAGCTTTCACCCTCGTATGAATTCTCTGATGTTTGGTGAGCACTGACCTCTGACTAAAGGTCTTCCCACATGCATTGCACTCGTATGGCTTCTCCCCTGTGTGAGTCCTCTGATGTTTAGTGAGAGCTGATTTTTCACAGAAGGTTTTTCCACATTCATTACACTTATAGGGTTTCTCCCCTGTGTGAGTTCTTTGATGTACAATGAGGTTTGACTTCACACAGAAGGATTTTCCACATTCATTACATATAAAGGGTTTCTCCCCTGTGTGTGTTCTTTGATGGACAGTGAGGGCTGATCTGTGGCAGAAGGATTTCCCACATGCATTACATTCATAGGGCTTCTCCCCTGTGTGTGTTCTCTGATGTTCAGTGAGGTTTGACTTCACACAGAATGTTTTTCCACACTGCTTACATTCATAGGGTTTTTCTCCTGTATGTGTTCGCTGATGGTTGGTCAAGTGTGGTTTCTGGCAAAAGGCTTTCCCACATTCAGTACATTCATAGGGCTTCTCTCCTGTATGTGTTCTCTGATGTTGAGTAAGGTTTGACTTCTCCCAGAAGGTTTTCCCACATTCACCACATTCAAAGGTTTTTTCTCCTGTGTGAGCTCTCCGAAGCTGGGTAAGTTGTGACTTCTTGCTGAAATTACTCCCATTCTCATTGTAATTATAAGACTTTCCCCCCATGTGTACTATCTGATGTTTTAAGAGAGCTGACTTTTCCCACGTTTTGTCACTCACTTTATATTCACGGAGAATCTTTCTTGTGTATGCTCCTTGATGGATAATGAAAGCTGAGTTGTCACAGAAGACTTCCCCATATTCAGTATATTCATAAGGATTGTCCTTTGTAAGAGCTCTCTGATGTCCAAATCTTAAATCCACACAGAAGGACTTCCCACAAATACTGCATCCATATGGCTCCATTTCCAAATGAGTTCTTTGAGATACATTGAGCTTTAAACTTTCAATGAATGTTCTTCCACATTCATTATATTTACAGACTGTCTCTCCTATCTGAGATCTCTTATTTGTTAAAAATGCTGCCTCTTCATGGAAGCCTTGTCCATTTTTATTATACTCGAATGGTTGGTCAAAAATTGGCTGACTGAGATCCTGATGATAATTAATGGCATTCCTTTTTTGATCATATTTATAGGATTTATCTCCAAAAGGAATTTTCTCATGCCTAATATCAAGGAGCAATTTCTCACATACATTAAACTCATCAGGCTTCTTTGTGGAATAGTTCTTTTTATTAATAATTAAGCCTGAAATATTTTTCAAACTCATTTCACATGAGTCACATATTTTATAGGGATAATTTCTTAAAGAAACAGGGTCTGTGCCCAAATTGAAAGTTTTCTTTTCTTTATCTCCACTTTCTGCACTTACTGTTTTGTTGTTGTGGAATAGAAGCTCCCAAAAATGGTCATCTTCATTCTCCTGGCTGCTCTCTAACACGTCATCAACTTTCCATTTCCTTTCTATAAATGAGAAAAATAACCACATCTTATGAACCTTAAAACATTTCTGATGGAATTGAACTTTTACACAAATGTCCTATCATACAGTCAATTATTTTGTTTTAGGTTCAGTTTCCTGGTGTGAACTGAGTTCCAGTGTATATTTTCTTTACCCTTCAAGAAGGTTTAGGTGGAAAACATTAACAGGCTTCCATGGAAACAGGGAGAGGAAACTGGCAATAACATTTAATACTTTATAAATATAACCTTCAAAACTGAAAAGGAGAAATAAAATTCACAGCACAGGGAACTAGAGTGGCTGATTCCAAAATAGAAAAATTCGGAGAAAATGAGATAAACCCAACAGAGACAATGAACACTGGGTAAAGTGATGCTGAAGATGAGCAGACAAGGGGTTTCATAGGATGAATTAGGTTTGGTGGAAACAAAACAGAGCTTGGTCCTAATCTACTCACACACAGTTTATTGGGGCAGCGTTCCCACCAGAGTACATGGCTCTATCTTTGAATCAACAAGAAAATTAACATTCTGAAAACATCAACTTCCTTGAGTTCAAAAGAATAGTCCTATATAGCCCCAAATCTAGTGTTTTCTTTAAGTTTTATTGACAAGGAATAATCTTTTAAATGCTGTAAGAAAAGCAAGCTAGGGAAGGTGAAATAAACTCAAGACATGATAAATAGCCTCTCTCAGATATTCTGAGAGCTGTTCTTTCAAAGGGCAGGAAATATACAGAATGAGTTCAAGGGAGTTGTTTTTTTAAAAGGAAATAGAGTAAGTGGTAGTGAGAAACATAAGAATTAGGTTTGGCAGTTGTAGAGCATGGTTTACACCCTCATCTTCTCAACATCATGCAAATCCATTAAAAATAGTTTTGTGCAGTTGGCTAGAGATTAGACTCTCAAAAATTGCTAATCTCCAACAACATACCTTGACTCAACTAGAAATATTCTATCCTTATTTTTCCTTATATCCTGGATATCCTTCAGTGAACTGCTACTTTAACTTAAAAAAAAAAAAGTCTACTACTACTACTACTAATAATAATAAAATAAAAGCAAAAATCTCTATAACATCTCTACCATTTTAAGGCTCCATTCACCCCATTCTTTAGAAATTACTCTCTATATAATTCATTGTAACATAAAGTAAATCCCTTGCTCAATGTCATACCCTCTATTGTGACCAGAGTCCAGATCTTGGCAGGTGTTACTATAGTCTTGTTTCCTCTGCCCACATTGAGTAAACTATACATTATTCTTATAAAGCGACATGCACTAAATCTGATCAGTGATCATACACAAGGACAAAATATGGGAATGTGTACTTAGCAACAGTATCATAGAATGCTTTCAGAATGTATGGAAATGAATGACCTCTCCTAAATCTAGCTACACAGATAATTAACAAAGTAATTATCAAAATATCCAAATTAGTAAGAGAGGCCCTTCTCTTTTGGAGAACGAAAATCTCAATAGAGAAAGAAATCCTAAGCAACCCTAAGCCATATGAACAGGTCTGAGTTTTTGGCATATAGCCACTGGTGAGTTAATGTCATAAAATCTGGGCTACTTAAGTTTCAGCAAAAAATTAAGTTCTAACTTAGAAACAAGTCAAATAATAACAAGCCATTATTATTCAATGTCTAAACACTTTACAAACACAGTATGAATTACCTGAAAAAAGGCCAGGCAAACAAGACTGGACGTTTTTAGACAAATGAGAAAACACTTCTAAATAAAATTTAAGATATAGAATAGGGTGGGATTTGACATAAATTTTAGGGAGCACAAACAAGGAAATTTAAGACAGGTAGCAAAGGACTATACTATTACAGTCATTGAAACAGAAATTTACAGAGTAACTCCCTTGCTGCCATCTATTCAAAGTCAGCTCTTGAGACAAGGGTTTACAATTTAAAAAAATAAAAGAAAGGGTAATTTAATTTATTAATAAGCAGCAACTTTAGGTTACTTTGTTAAGCTAAAGAAAGATAAATTGAATGCTTTAGGCTAAAAAAAAAAAAAAAAAAGAAAAAGAAAATAACCAATGAGGAATTAGAAATTAGACAAGGCTGGGCACAGTGGCTCACACCTATAATCCCAGCACTTTGGGAGGTGGAGGTGGGTGGATCACCTGAGGTCAGAAGTTCAAGACCTGCCTGACCAACGTGATGAAACCCCATCTCTACTAAAAACAATATGAAACTAGCCTGGTGTGATAGCGCATGCCTGTAATCCCAGCACTTTAGGAGGCCAAGGTAGATAGATCACGAGGTCAGGAGATCAAGACCATCCTGGCCAACATGGTAAAACCCCATCTCTACTAAAAATACAAAAATTAGCTGGAGGTGGTGGTGTGTGCCTATACTTCCAGCTACACAGGAGGCTGAGGCAGGAGAATCCCTTAAACCTGGGAGGCAGAGCCTGCAGTGACCTGAGATCACACCACCGCACTCCTGCCTAGGCGAAAGAGCAAGACTCTGTCTCAAAAACAAAAAAAGAAAGAAAGGAATTAGACAACTAGCAATTAGACTGAGTCAAGAATGAGACAAGACAGACATAGTTTTGCTTTGAAGTGATATCAATGAAAAGTGAGAATATAAAGGTATGTAGAAGATAGTTTTAAATGAAAAATAACAATAGGAACAAAGAGACCAGTAAGAGGTATTAACAGGTTTCACATAGTGATGCCATGGTTGCCATTCAAGACAGCAGTAGGATGGCAGAATGAATCTTGTTTGACTATAGGAAACCAGGCTCTCTAGTTTTTGTGTAGTTCAGATTGTCATTTTACAATATTCTCGAAGGGGTGAATTTAATACTTACTAAAAGCATTACTGTCCCAGGACAACTCTCACCTACATACAATCGCACTCTAGAAGAGGGGTTGGCATATAACTACAAGGCAATGGCCCTTGACCTAAAAATGATTTTTAAGCTTTTAAAGGGAAAATGCTGGATAAGGCAGTAGAAAAGAGAGGAGAGGAAAAGAGAGGAGGGAGAAAGAGCAAGAGGAAAAAGAAGAAGAAGAAGAAGGAATAAGGAAAAGAAAGAAGATGAGGAGGAGCAGCTACAAACCACAAACATAAGTGGCCTGCTAAGCCTAAAACATTTACTATCTCGTAATTTACAAAAAAAGTCTGTTCACCTCTGCTCTTGAAGATCTCATTTGCCTCATTCCTTTAACATCATCTAAAGTTGATGCCTTTCAAATGGATACTTCTAGTTCTGGCCTCAACCATGTACTTATCGCATGATCAACCTCCTGGTCAAAAACGAACTTGATTCTAACAGTTATCTCCAACTTATCCTGTTCAAAATTAAGTCTGTGATAACTCCCTTATATGTCTCCTAATTTTTATCTGTGTCAATAAATGATACCCTAATTTATCTAGTTGCTTGAGACAAATTATTGGGGTCATGCTGGATTCCCCTTTATCTCATATTCAATCTGACAGCAAATGCTCTTGGCTCTATCTTCAAGATATTTGTACAAACCTACCACTTCTCAGTACCTCTGACACCTCCAACACAGTCTTATCCACTATCCTCTCTCCTCTGAAGCACATAATGGTAACCCATCCCTACTCATGCTACCCACAACCACCCCCCACAGTATATTCACTGCATAGATGTTAGAGAGATCCTTTTAAACTGTAAATCAGATCTGATGAATTAAGCTGATTTACATTTACTCAAAACAAACAGAGTTTCTCACAGCTCCAAAAGTAAAATTAACATATCTACCATGACTCATGTTCCTTCTCATGACATTATCTCCTACCAGCCTCCACCATGCCTGCTAGCTTCCAGCTACAGTGGTTTCCCTGACACTTTTTTTTTCCTTCTTAACATCTCCTTCTTGAATTACTGACACTGTTTAAACATTCTAAGAACACACCTGTCTAAGAGATTTGGTATCTGATGTTCCTTCTGCCTGGACTACTCTGAATCCACATAACTCACACTTTCATATTACTAAAGCCTCATCTCTAATGTGGGACCTCCTCAAAAAGGTTCTCTTTAACCTACTTGCCAAATAGAATATACTGTCATTTTTCATCCTCCTTTCCCGTGCAAATTCTCTTCATAGCACGTAGTATAATCCAACACAGTGTGTGTGTGCCTATATATATATATATACGCACACATGTATATATATACACACACAGACATGTACACACACACATACTTTTTTTATTTTTTATTGTAATACACACTCTATGATATCAGGGCCATTATTCTGTTATAATTCTCTTCACAGCACTTACCATGACCCAACACAGTGTGTATGTGTGTATGTGTGCCTATACACACACACACACACACACACACATATACACACACAGACATGTACACACACATACATTTTTCTTCCTTTATTGTAATACACACTCTATAATACCAGGGCCATTATTCTGTTAAATACCTAAAACATAATGGACATAGTTAGCACTCATCATGTACTGTTAAATGAATATATGGAAAGATTGCATGAACACCTGTCAGCTAACAAAAGGTGTCCAAGACAAAAGAAGGAAGACAAACAATTTTAAAAGATAAAGACAAACTAACCAACAAAACATATCTAACATGAAGCCAGCTGGGTTTGGATTATAAGTAAAATACTCTAAAACATCAAAAAATGAAAAGGATTTATGAGTGAGAATAACATATGGAGAGGTGATTAAAGTACCAGGGATGTGGGCCAATTGCTTTTGACCATTTCCAAAGGTCTGGAGCTAAAAATAGACTTATGAAAAATATTCCAAAGGTGACAAATCCTAAAACATTACCTAAGTTCTAGTCTCCTCTGGCTTTCATCTGCCTTGAACTCACTAACTCACCTGGGTTGCACTGGCTTGGGAATCCTTTCTCTAATATCCAGGGCTCTTCTCCTTGCTCGATCTTAAAGATCACTTCTGGCTTAGGAATGCAATACCCTGTTAAGAGAAAGTAACACAGGACTGGAGCTAAATAGCTTGGCTTCAGGGACTCTGAATAAATGGAGGGGAAGGAAAGCAAAACTTCACCAGCTGCTCAAAGAAGGTGCACAAATGAATCAATCCCTGAGGAGGGAAGAGCACATTTATGGAGGCCGAATGGGATTAGTCATCTCAGAGCCTTCAATCTCAAGCTTCAAATCAGAAAACTACAGGACATTCATATGCTTCAGCAACTAATAAATGCATGCTATTGATAGCCATGTGGGGAAAAAAAATCCTTACCTACTGAGACAAGATTGCTATAATTTTCCAGGATCACATCTCTGTATAGCATCTTCTGAGCAGGGTTCAGCAGATACCACTCTTCCTGAGTGAAGTCCACACATACATCCTTGAATGACACTTGTTCCTGTAATAGTATATTCTTTTTATATGAAATGGTCAAAACTAGATGATATAGACAAGATTTAAGAGAACTAATCTCTTTAGAGTTTACTAAAAAATGACAGATAGGTTCCCTTCGTGCTATACTATACAGAATACAAAATATCTTGTATAAACTGAGTTTCTACTAAGGGTGTGGAATTGTGCTAGCTGCTGCAAATCCTACTGATGAAAACAGACAAGCATGGTCCCTGTTCTCAAAGTGCTTATGACCTAATAAGGAGATACACAGATTAACATTTATTAAGTTGGACACCGCAGGAGCTAGCAGTGTGTACCAAGGAGATTGAAGTTACAGAGGAAATATTCATTGTTTCATATTACCTTATACCTTATCAAGTTAACTGTCATCAAGGAAGTAAAACTTTGTTATTTAAATAAATAACGGGATTGAAATGAATATGGCATAGGCCCTGACCAAGCTCAGCACATACTGATTCAAGTGACTGCCCTGCAGTCTACATGCCCTCAGAGAAAAGGATTAATCTTCTCTGCTCAATGAGATCATCTGGAGCTTCCACCAATGTTTCCAATGTTTCTGTTTTTAACATCTAGTAAAAAATTTCATGGTATGTGAAGATATAGGGACAAATTTTTAAAAAATAAAAATAAAACCAAACTCACAGGTGACCAAGATAGTGGAATTAACAAACAAAAACTTCAAAACAAATTATAATTAATATGTTAAATAGAAGAAAATATTAACAAAATAAATGAGAAAATGAGAGAAGTTTAACACATACATGTATGTATGTTATACAGAAAAAGGTTAATACAGCAGGCCTGAGACTACTAAGTTTTGAAAGGTCTGCTACAAAAGATCACCCTTGATTAGCATCTGGGAACTTAGATCTCAGAAAGGTTCTGACCTTAACCTTCTCTGATAAGAATGGCTCACTGAGCCTGAGCTGTTTATATAAGTAATATGGTTTACACTCAATATGTGCATTGCTTCTGGGAGTCTAGAATTTTGGTACATGATAAGCAGACAGTACCTATGTGACCAGCCTCTAATAAAAATTCTGGGCACCAAATGTCTATTGAGTTTCCTTGATACACATTTTACATGCATTGTCACATGTCATTGCTAGAGGAGTTAAGTGTGTTCTATGAGATTCTGTTCAGAAGAAGACTCTTGTAATTTCACTGATTTTGCTCTGTATCCTTTCACTACAATAAATCATAGCCATAAATTTGACTATGGGTCTACAAGCAACAATACATCAGTAACAACAGGCACATCTGGCACCCTAATTTTGGTTTCTAATGCGATGCTCCAATATATGCTGAGTCATCCTAGAGAATCATTAATAACCTGGGGGTGGTCTCAGAGACCTCTCATACATGCATACACACACAGACACACACACAAATACACATGCATGCACACACACATATATATAAAATGGACATTCTAGAGCTCAAAAATATAATACCTGAAATTAAGAGCTTATTAGATGGGTTCAAAATCATATTAGAGAAAGAAAACATAATCTGAAACAAATATGCAAGTAAACAAGGAAAGTCTGAGAAACTGTCACATCCAAGTAGAGCCTACAGAGACATGATGGAAGTATCCTAGAACAGAAAAATTACGTTAGGGAAAAATTAAGAAAATCTTAATAAAGTTGTCATTACTTATTAATATATCAATATTGTTTCATTAATTGTGACAAATGTACATGTTAATATAAGACATTAATAATGGGGAAACTTTGTCTATGGGATGTATATGAAAACTCTTTGTACTGTCTTCCTAACTTTTCCATAAATCTAAAACTCTTCTAAAGCAAAAAGTTTATATAATAAGAAAGAAACAGGAAAAGGGAGAACAAAACTAATGAAGTAGAATGATGTCAGCAAAATGGAGAAGTAGGCAGCACCAAGCTCAGGTCTGTCAGAGGCATCAAAAAACAAGCAGAAACTGTCAGAACAAACATCAGAATTCTGAAAAGGTCAAAGGCTAACCGCAACCAAGTAGATGCCAAATCAGGAAAAAAAAAAAAAACTTCAAAATAGTAGGAAAGCTTTGTGGCACTTCTACTTGCCTTCACCCCAACCCTCCTTGGCTTGGTGACAGCCTTGAGATGGCAGCCCACATTTCAAGTGTGGGTCCCTGGTCCTTGATTCTAGAGGGACCAGAACAGACCTTACTTAAAAGGAATTGTGTTTACCTGTTCTAAATAAGTGGGAAATACCTGATGGACTGATGCAATATGCTTGTTTCTATTTCACCTAACTCAGAACTCATTTAGGATAGAAAAGAAATAGGCCTTGCTCAAAAACACTCTACAGGGAAAAAATATCTGCAGTTGTCTGTAGCAGAAGATTATGGTTGAGACATATACTATGCCACTGAAAGCCTGAGAAGAAAACCTGGAGAGGGTTTATTTGGGAAATTTGGGCTTTCAAAAAACCCCATATAGAGAGAAATTTAGAAACCCAGACACACTCACAAGCCTTGAGAAGACCATGAGCTGTCACCTACAGCTAGTCTCTAGGTTCAGTGCAATCAAGACACGAAGGCTAAAGCAAGGTTGTAAACAGCCGGGCTAAACGTTAAAGAGTAGCCCAGTACAGAGTCAATGTGCAAAGACTGGGAGAAATGTTTATTTCTTGTTTTTAGCACCAGAGATTCAAAGAAAACTCAGCAAAAACATTAGCTGAGTACAAGCTAAGGAAAAGAGGCTTCAGTGACCACACACAAAACAAAAACAAACTCAAAGGTAGAATTCTATATATAGCAAAAATAAAAGTTAGAGATTACCATGTATGATTTCCAAAACCATAAACAGAGTAATCACAACCAACAGATAGGCATCATAACAAACACCAAAGGGAGTTTCCATGAAAAGGAAAAATGACCCAAAATAGAAATATGAAAAGGCAGGAAGGAGTGAAAAGCCTAGAAATGAAGGGGGTAAATGGAGTCAACATGTTTCAAAGTTATAGGTTTAGGTAGTACAATGGATAGTTTGTATTTCATTATAATATGTCAAAAATGCTTGCTTGTTTGTTTGCTTTGAGATGGGAGTCTTGCTCTTTTGCCAGGCTGGAGTGCAGTGGTGCAATCTTGGCTCACTGCAACCTCACTTCCCGGGTTCTAGCGATTCCCCTGCCTCAGCCTCCTGAGTAGCTGTGACTACAGGTGCCCACTACCATGCCCAGCTAATTTTTCGTATTTTAGTAGAGACAGGGTTTCACCATGGCCAGGATGGTCTCGATCTCCTGACCTCGTGATCCACCCACCTCGACCTCCCAAAGTGTTGGGATTACAGGCGTGAGCCACCGTGCCCAGTCAAAAATCCTTGTCTTAACTTATAGAATAACCACAACAGAGTACCACCACAAACCCAACAAAAGAGCAAAAATAAAAAATAAAATGCCAAGTGTCAGGATGAATGTGTGGAGTAAGAACACTCATGCACCACTGCTGGCAAAGTAAACTGGTACAAACCTTGGGCAGCTGGCGAAATCAATGTATAACCTTCATGTGCTGATGTATGATTTTGCCTGCAACTTCTGCTTTCCTGAAATGTACCATCACCTTTAAAAACTCTTGCTTATAAACCATCAGGGAGCTCAGGTCTTAAGTGTAACTACCCAATTCTCCTTGCTTGATGCCCTACAACAAATGCCTCCATTTCTCTTGCTGCAAATCCCAGTGTCAGTTTTAGCTTTTTCTATGTGTTCAGGGAGAGGACCAAAGTTTGTTTTGGTAAAAGAAAGAAGAATTATAGAATTCTAATATCACCATTTTGCAATCCTTAATGAATTACTGAATTTAGATAATCAGGGACTTTCAAAGATTACGAAAAGGATAATTAACTCAGGTGCAGTGGCTCATGCCTACAATCCCAGAACTTTGGGAGGCCAAAATAGGACTATTGCCTGAACCAAGGAGTTTGACACCAGCCTGGTCAACATAGCAGGACCCCATCTCTACAAAAAAAAAATTTTAGACTGGTGTAGTGGCATGTACCTGTAGTTCCAACTACTCAGTAGTAGGCTGAGGCAGGAGGATCACTTGAGCCCAAGAGTTCAAGGCTGCAGTGAACCATGACTGTGCCAATGCACTCCAGCCTGAGGGACAGAGCAAGATCCTGACTCAAGAAAACAAACAACAACAAACCAAAAGGACAATGAGACATTATGTGGCCCTGATGGAAGTACACAATATGATCTACGATAAATTCTTACCAAAACCTAAGCACCAATCAGGATTAAGTTCAACTACTTAAAGAAAACACTGAGATCACAGAAACAGGTTAAACATAACCACAGTGACACAACAAGGAAAATCTTCAACAAACACACTGCAGTAAATAAAGACATGGAGAAGAAACATACAAATCACAGAGTCTTAGATGTTTCAACCATATTTGAATCCTGATTTAACAAATGTAAAAAAAAAATGCAACAACTGGAAAACACTGATTACACATTAAGAAATTTTCCAATTTTGTTGCAGTAACTGTATTGTGGTGTTTTGTTGTTATTATTATTTTTTTTGACAGAGACTCACTCTGTGGCCCAAGATGGAGTACAGTGCACAATCTCAGCTCACTGCAACTCTACTTTCTGGGATCAACTGATCCGCTCATCTCAGCCTCCTGAGTAGCTGGGATCACAGGAGTGAGCCACCATGCCCATCCAATTTTTTAATTTTTATTACTTATTAATTTTTACTTTTTGAGACAGAGTCTCACTCTGTCACCCAGGCTGAAGTACAGTGGCATGATCTCAACTCACTGAAACCTATGCCTCCCTTGTTCAAGCAATTCTCCTTTCTAAGCCTCTTGAGTAGCTGGGACTACAGGCGTATGCCACTATATCCGGCTCATTTTTATATTTTTAGTAGAGATATGGTTTCACCATATTGGCCAGGCTAGTCTTGAACTCCTGACCTCAGGTGATCCACCTGCCTCAACCTCCCAAAGTGCTGGGATTACAGGCATGAGCCAAAGCGCCTGACCTTTATTTGTATTTTTGTAGAGATGGGGTTTCACCATGTTGCCCAGTCTAGTCTTGAACTCCTGAGCTCAAGCGATCCAGCCACCTCGGCCTCCCAAAGCACTGGGATTACAGGTTTAGGCCACCATACCTGGTCAGTTTTTTTTTTTTTAAGTTTCTTGAATTAATTTTTTCCTCCATGTGGTTATACTTTATCAATTTGAATTTTTAAAGTTAGTTGCACTTGTTCTATTTGTATTTAATTTTAGAATTTGCTTTATCCATCTTTTAAATTTTTTTTTGAACATGTGAAGCATTTACATGATTCAAAAGTCAAAGCTATATATAATGATACAGAATCCAACAAAAGAGTCTCAATGCAGTTAACATTATGCAGGCACTGAAGACATTCAGAGCTTGGTTTCTAAATAACAGCTCCCTGTAAAAGGAAGCACCACTCTAGAGAAAAACAAGATTCCGTGCCCGGGGCCGGGAGTCACAAGGGAAGTTTGTGTATCTCTGATCCAACAGATGGCAATGAAGTGTTCAAAGGCTAACAGGGATATAGAGGAGCCACTCTGAAGGAGTTCCATTAACTACATGGAGACAATATGAATATCAAAAATAATAACAATAAATGATACTAAAAAAAAGACCATGAATCTGGCGTGATCCCAAAAAAAGGTACGTGTACGAGCAGGGGTAGCTCTTCTTTACAGAAGAAAGGCAGCTAGGCCAGACACAGTGGCTCATGCCTATAATTCTAGCGCTTTGGGAGGCCAAGGTGGGCAGATCGCTTGAGCCCAGTAGTTCAAGACCACCCTGGGCAATACAGTGAGACTCCTCTACAAAAAAAAAAAAAAAAAAAAAAAAAAAATGGCCAGGCGTGGTATTACACACCTATAGTCCCATCTACTCAGGAGGCTGAAGAGGAGGGACTGCTTGAGCCCAGGAGGTCAAGGCTGCAGTGAGCCATTATTGTGCCATGCACTCCAGCCTGGGCAACACAGTGACACACCATCTCAAACAAAAAAAAAATGTAGGAGTAGAAAATGTGAAAAAATCATAACTTTGCAACCACCAGTCTAATAGGTGATTCAGACAAGTATCAGTGGAAGTTAAAAACACTGGATGAATGAAAGGTTGTTGAGAATACTACGTTTGAAATGAAAACACAGTAACATCATCTTTGTAACATTACAGACACTAATTTTTAACATGAAATAACTATGAAGACATAATCAGAGAAATTCAAATAGTCAATACTCTTTTAAAATGTCAATTTCAGGCTGGTGTGGTGGCTCATGTCTATAATCCCAGCACTTTGGGAGGCCGATATGGGCAGATCATCTGAGGTCAGGAGTTCAAGACCAGCCTGACCAATATGGTAAAACTCTGTCTCTACTAAAAATACAAAAATTAGCTGGGCATGGTGGCAGGTGCCTGTAGTACCAGCTACCCAAGAAGGCTGAGACAGGAGAACTGCTTGAACCCGGGAGATGGAGGTTGCAGTGAGCCGAGATCATGCCACTGCACTCCAGCCTGTGTAAAACAACAAAACTCCATCTCAAAAACAAAATAAAATAAAATGTCAATTTCAGGCTGGGCACGAGGACTCACATCTGTAATCCCAGCATTTTGGGAGGCCAAGGCAGGCACATCACTTGAGGCCAGGAGTCCAAGACCAGTCTGGCCAATATGGCAAAACCCCATCGCTACTAAAAGTTCAAAAATTAGTGGGGCATGATGGAGCATGCTGATAATCCCAGCTACTTAGAAGGCTGAGGCATGAGAACTGCTTGAAACCACGAGGTAGAGTTTACAGTAAGCCAAGATGGTACCCTTGCACTCCAGCCTGGATGACAGACCAAGACTCTGTCTCAAAAAAAGTCAACTTCAGGAAAGACAAAAGAGGCTAGATTATAGAAAATTAAAGGGCATGAGAAATGGACATAATGTGACATCATTCACTAGATACTAACTTGGAAAAAAAATAAAAGATACGTTTTAACATCTGGAGATAAATCATTGCGTAGTAAACAATAAGATTATCATCTCCATAGAAGGAAATCATTCTTTTTCTTAGGTGAAACATGTTGTAGTGTTATGGATGCCTATACAACTTATTTTCAAATGGTTGTGAAAATAAATGTGGAATAGATAAGAAAACGAATGTGGTAATTGGTTAACAGAGATAAAAAGTAGAGACATTTTCACTGTATCGTGCTTTCAACTTTTCTGCAGGTTTGAGATTATTTTCAGCAAAAAATTAGGGGAGATATTCTTAAAATATTACTGTAAACTTGGCTGCATGTGGTGGCTCATGGCTCTAATCTCGGCTCTAATCTCAGCACTTTGGCTGAGGCAGAAGGATCAGTTGAACCCAGGAGTTCACTACCAGCCTATACAACACATCAAGACCTCATCTGTATAATTAAAAAAGAAAAAAAAAAAAAACAGGCATGGTGGTGCATGCACCTGTAATCCCAGCTACTCAGAAAGCTGAGGCAGGAGAATCACTTGAGCCTGGAAGGTTAAGAATCTGAGGCTGCAATGAGCCGTGATTACAACACTGCACTCCAGCCAAGGCAACACAGTGAGACACTGTCTCAAAATAGAAAAAAAATAAGATTACTGTATACATGTACATATTTTGTGAATATGGTTCCTCATCACAACCTCCTCCACTAATATCCTATTTATTTTAAAACACTGTCTCATTTTGGGAAACTTTAAAGTACAATGGATTTAGATAACAGTGTGGATTACTGTTCATTTTCTTAGCATGATAATTGTATTGTGGTTAGGTAAATAAATGTTCTTATGCTGAGGAAATTCATACCAAATTTATTCAGGGGTAAAGTGTTATAATGTGGGTAACTTATTTTCAAATACATTTCCGAATAAAATGTATATGCAGAGGACAGATAAAGCAAATAAGGTAAAAATGTTAACTGCTCAATCAAAATTACACAAGTGTTTATTTTGTTTGAAAATTTTCACATTAAAAGTTAAGGGAAAAAAGCCTCAACTTTCAGAGATACTTATTGATGTTTACCAAAAAAATTTCTCTTGAATTTAATTCAAAATAATCTCAGCAGGAACGGGGAAAGTAAAAATGAGACAGGAGTATCTCTGAGCTAGTAACTGGCAAAGCTGAGAATGGGTAGGTAAATGGGGCTTAATATACTATTTCCTCACTTTTGTGTAAGTTTATAATTTTCCAATATAAAAAGCTAAAAGAAGAATGGGTATTTCTAGTCTGAAATACGTATTTATCTATCCTAACTCCAAAAATATCAGTGAAGAAACATAAAAGAGGCAGGGTGTGGTGGCTCAGGCCTGTAATCCCAGAAATCTGGGAGGCCGAGCGGGTGGATCACCTGAAGTCAGGAGTTTGAGACCAGCCTAGCCAACATGGTAAAACCCATCTCTACTAAAATATGAAAAAAAGTTAGCTGGCCATGATGGCACACACCTGCAGTCCCAGCTACTTGGGAGGCGGAGGCAGGAGAATCGCTTGAACCCAGGAGGCAGAGGTTGCAATGTAGTCAAGATCATACCACTGTGCTACATTCAGTTCAGGCTTATAATCAGAGCACTTTGGGAGTCTGAGATGGGCAGATCATCTGAGCTCAGGAGTTCAAGACCAGCCTGGACAGCATGGGGCAACCCTGTCTCTGCTAAAAATACAAAAATTAGCTGTTTGTGGTGACCGGCACCTGTAATCCGAGTTACTCAGGAGGCTGAGGCAGGAGGAGAATCACTTGAACTCGAGAGGCAGAGGTTGCAATGAGCCAAGACCACACCACTGTACTCCAACCTGGATGACAGAGCCAGACAAACACCATCTCCAAAAAAAAGGAATATTCCCAGGAAGGAGCACCTCAGCAGAAAAAAACATTTTGAGTAATTTCTGAAAGATACAGAATGGTAAGATCAAACAGAAGTCAGAGGCATCAAGTCTATTTCAGGTACAGCCATGAGCTTGGAGATGTTCTGGGTTCTGTCAGGAAACCTGCTACATTTCTTACCTATTATATTTCCAATATATTACCAATTCACTGACAATCCTTGTATCAGCCTTTCCATTGTGGGAGACAGTAACAGAGAACAGATTTCTCAACAGCTGAGTGAATTCACATTACCTACCTGTGCTGATCAAACTAGTTCTTCACTTTTAAGTATGAATGAAAAATAAAGATTTACCAGATATTTGAGGAAAAGCAATAGCATAAAGAATACTCACCAAGATGACTAGAACTAAATGCGAAGAAACCAAATCAATATAAGAAATAGAAATGAAAATTAATTCTAATATCTTCAAACAAATTTTTAAAATTATTCTTTCCATAAACCGAGAACATACTGCCATAAGAAGCCATCAGAGCAAAAGAAACAGTAGTAAGAAATTAAAAACAGGCCAGACATGGTGGCTCACACCTCTAATCCCAGCACTTTGGGAGGCTAAGGCAGGAGGATCACCTGAGTGCAGGAATTTGAGGCTGCAATGAGCTATGACTGACTGCTACACCACTGTATTCCAGCCTGGGTAGAGTGAAATCCTGTCTCTAAAGGAAAAAAAAAAAAAATTAAAAATATGGTGAAATTGTACAATTGTACAATTTTCACAAATTGTGAAAAATTTTTTTAAATTTCAAAGGATCTTTTTTTTTTTTTTTTTTGAGACGGAGTTTCGCTCTTGTTACCCAGGCTGGAGTGCAATGGCGCGATCTCGGCTCACCGCAACCTCCACCTCCTGGGTTCAGGCAATTCTCCTGCCTCAGCTTCCTGAGTAGCTCGGATTACAGGCACACACCACCATGCCCAGCTAATTTTTTGTGTTTTTAGTAGAGACGGGGTTTCACCATGTTGACCAGGATTGTCTCGATCTCTCGACCTCATGATCCACCCGCCTCAGCCTCCCAAAGTGCTGGGATTACAGGCTTGAGCCACCGCGCCCGGCCAAAGGATCTTTAAAGAAGTTTTAGAAATAGAATGAATATGGAAGATAATACAAAAGAGAAATAAAAATAAATATAAAGAAGTTCAGGGCTAGGCACAGTGGCTCATGCCTGTAATCCCAGCTCTTTGGGAAGCCAAAAACAGGAAGAGCACTTGAGGCCAGGAGTTTGAAACCTGCCTGAGCAACACAGCAAGACCTTGTCTTTTGTAGTTTAAAAACTACAAAAAAGTTTTTAAAATTAGTTGGGCACAGTGATCCTAGTTACTCAGGAGGCTAAGGCAGGAGAATCACTTGAGCCCAGGAGTTTGAGGCTTCAGTGAAGTATGATCATGCCACTGTACTCTAACCTAGACAACAGAGCAAGACTCTCTGTCTCTAGAAAAAGTAAAAATTGAAAAAGTTCAGAAATGGGCCGGGAGTGGTGGCTCACACTTGTAATCCCAGTACTTTGGAAGGCCAAGGCAGGCAGATCACCTGAGGTCAGGAATTCGAGAACAGCCCGACCAACATGGAGAAACCCTGTCTCTACTAAAAATACAAAATTAGCTGGGCACATGTCTGTAATCCCAGCTACTCAGGAGGCTGAAGCATGAGAATTGCTTGAACCCGGAAGGCAGAGGTTGCAGTGAGCTGAGATCGCACCATTGCACTCCAGCACAGGCAACAAGAGCGAAACTCTGTCTCAAACAAACAAACAAAAAGTTTAGAAACATAGATGACAGATTGTGGAAATGTAGTATCATTCCAGAAGAAATTCCAGAAGGAAAAAAGGGCTTTAAATAATAATAATAATAATAGTAACCAAAAAATAATAACATTGTAACTATATATATTTACCAAAATATCTCTGAGCAGTAGAAATACTTCAAAATGCCAATACAAGGAAACAAAACCAAAAATAATGGCCCAAGGATTGCAAATCAATACAAATGTCAGAATCTGCCTTTGCATCTGGAGCACCAAATGAGACAACAACAGAGAAAGAGCCATGATGTCTGGGCAGGAATCTGGACAGGCCTTTTATAGGAGAAGTCTCATTCATGAAAGAAGCCCAAAGACACTGAGACAGGCCAAGCCCTAGGGAATAGACCACCCTTACACTCCATCAAAACAACAAAAAAATAACATCCTTTTTTTTTTAAGAGAAATTCTAAAAGTGAAACATATGGTGTGCAGGTAACAGCAGTGAACAATTGTAAGACACCAGGATAAACTGGCTTCTGTATAAGCTAGCACATGACGTGGGAGTTTAAATAGATTTAAAAACTGTAAAAGAAACATTCTTACGTAGCTCAGAACACAAGTCAGGTGGGCCTATGTTCATTTAATTTAAAGGATTCAAGAATGTGTAAATCACATTTTTATGTCTGATTATAGCTAAAGCTAAAATATCATATAAGCAGCTACACAGCAAAACATTAAAGTTCACCAATAAGCAAGCTGAAATAAGTTAACACTATAAGCAATGGCTAAGAAAGCACTTCAGGCTGGTTTTCTTCTACCCCAAATGTCCAGTTAGGAGAGCCTCAAACTCCTTGTATACTAAATAGCCATCACATTACAAGTGAGAAATTTAAACTATACCAACTCTCTTTAAACAGAGTTTGCAATTCAACAAGATTTAGTAAGAGAGAACAGTCATAGTTGCTAAATGAATGACTAGATTAAGAAATACACAAAAAAATGCTAAATTCAGGGAAAGGAAAGATAACTGCTATTAAAAAAAAAAACAGCAGAGTCAATCAAAAAATATCTTATTCTTAAAATAAGTACTTGGCCGGGCACGGTGGCTCAAGCCTGTAATCCTAGCACTTTGGGAGGCCGAGACGGGTGGATCACAAGGTCAAGAGATCGAGACCATCCCGGTCAACATAGTGAAACCCCGTCTCTACTAAAAAAAATACAAAAAATTAGCTGGGCATGGTGGCACGTGCCTGTAATCCCAGCTACTCAGGAGGCTGAGGCAGGAGAATTGCCTGACCCCAGGAGGCGGAGGTTGCGGTGAGCCGAGATCGCGCCATTGCACTCCAGCCTGGGTAAAAAGAGCGAAACTCCATCTCAAAAAAAAAATAATAATAAGTACTTGATGAAATTCCTATCAAAATCCCAACCCTTGTTGGATTTTTATAAGCAGACAAGCTTATTCTAAAACTTGCATAATAAGGCCCGGGCCCTAAGAACAGCTAAAGCTGGGCGCAGTGGCTCCTGCCTATAATCTCAGCACTTTGGGAGGCTAAGGAGGGCAGATCACAAGGTCAGAAGATTGAACCATCCTGGCCAAAATGGTGAAACCCCATCTCTACTAAAATACAAAAATTAGTTGGGCATGGTGATACACGACTGTCATCCCAGCCCCTTGAGAAGCTGAGGCAGGGGAATCACATGAACCTGGGAGGTGGAGATTGCAGTGAGCTGAGGTCAGAGTGAGACTCCATCTCCAAAAAAGAAAAAGAATACTTAAAGCAACTATGAAGTTTATTCTTCTGGAATAAAGGAATCACTGTGTTCAATATTAAGGCTTACCATATGATCACAGTCATCAAGACAGCTGAGGCATAGATAATACACCAACAGAACACAGAAGATAACCCAGAAATAGGACCACACAAATATACTTAAGTGATTTCTGACAAAGGTACAAAAGCAATCCAATAGAATTTTCACAAATCTGTTGAAAAAAATTTTTAACAAATGGCACTGCAAGCAATTGTACATCCATAGGCAAAAACTGAGCCTCAATGTAAACCTCACACCTTATACAAAAATTAACTCTATATAGATGAAGTACTTAAACACAACATATAAAACTATATAATTTGTAAAATAAAATAAAAAAATAAGAGAAAATCTTTGGAACATAGGGCTAAGCAAGAATTCTTAAGATTTGGTAACAAAAGCATCAGCCATAGCAAAATATTGACAAACTAGACCTTATCAAAGTAACTTTTGCTCTGTGAAACACCCTGGAAAGATGAAAAGATAAGTGACAGACATGGAGAAAATATTTGCAAGCCACATATCTGACAAAGGATTACTATCTAGAAAATTTTAAAGAACAATTAAAACTCAATATATTAAAAACAATCCATTCAGAAAATAGTAACGTGGAAGACCAGAAATATACCACTCCAAAATACGAAGAATTGTTGAGCTGAAAGCAAGTAAGAGACAGACACAGGAAAGCTCTCTAACCTCTCTCTATTTGCCTAAAAGCAGACCATACGCTTACAAAGACAAAAGGTATCTTGCTTCCCCTTCTGTCAAGGAGAACAAAGGTTAACAACGGAAGACAACTTGAGACCTGATGGTCCTGGAGATGGTACCAGAGGAATCCACATTAACCAGCTTCACAAACTAGCCTGTATCTGCCATTTATTTGCTTTCCCCCAAGTTGCCACCTCTACAGATTCCAATTCCCTTTCCTTTGTCTTAACACCTCTCTAAAATTTTTTTCCTTTCTTTGATGAAGATGCTATATAAGATGAAATTCAAAGCCACCTCTTCGTGAACTACTCATTCTCTGGGTGTCCCCCATGTACAGATGAAACAGACTTCTTAATAAATTTGTTTTTCTCTTCTTAATCTATCTCTTGTTACAGGGGTTCATTCTAACTAAGAACCTATGGAGGTTCAAACAAAAATTACTATTCTTCCCCTACAGTTCAAAGGCACAAAGAACTATTTCAACGAAGATAATATAGAGGCAGAAAATGCACCCATGAAAAGACTGTCATGCAAATTAACAACACAAAGAATCACTATAGGCCAGGTGCAGTGGCTCACACCTGTAATCCCAGCACTCTGAGAGGCCAAGGCGGGCATATCATTAGCTCAAGAGATCAAAACCATACTGGCCAACATGGTGAAACACCATCTCTATTAAAAATACAAAAATTAGCTGGGCATAATAGTGCACACCTGCAGTCTCAGCTACTCAGGAGGCTGAGACAGGCGAATCGCTAGAACCCAGGACTCGGAGGTTGCAGTGTGCCAAGACAGCACCACTGCATTCCAGCCTGGCAACAGAGCAAGACTCTATCTCAAAAAACAAAAAAAAGAAATATCAGGCCGGGCGCGGTGGCTCACGCCTGTAATCCCAGCACTTTGGGAGGCCGAGGCGGGTGGATCACGAGGTCGAGAGATCGAGACCATCCTGGTCAACATGGTGAAACCCCGTCTCTACTAAAAATACAAAAAATTAGCTGGGCATGGTGGTGCGTGCCTGTAATCCCAGCTACTTAGGAGGCTGAGGCAGGAGAATTGCCTGAGCCCAGGAGGCGGAGGTTGCGGTGAGCCGAGATCGCGCCATTGCACTCCAGCCTGGGTAACGAGAGCGAAACTCCGTCTCAAAAAAAAAAAAAGAAATATCACTATATACCCAACAGAATGACAAAAAAAAAAAAAAAAAAAACAGTGCTAAGTGCTAACACCAAGTGATGGCAAGAATAAACTGGATCGTGCATTCAGTGGCTATTGGAAATATAAATTGGCATGTTCACAGTAGTTTTATTTTTCATAGCCCCAAATTGGAAATGAACCCAGATGTCCTTCAACAGGTGAATGGTTAAACTGTGGTATATCTGGTCAGGCATGGTGGCTCACTCCTGCTATCCCAGCACTTTAGGAGGCTGAGGCAGGCAGATCACCTGAGGTTGGGAGTTCAAGACCAGCCTGACTAACATGGAGAAACCACATCTCTACTAAAAATACAAAATTAGCCAGGTGTAGTGGCACATGCCTGTAATCTCAGCTACTCAGGAGGCTGAGGCAGCAGAATCACTTGAACCCAGGAGGTGGAGGTTGCAATGAGCAGAGATCATGCCACTGCACTCCAGCCTGGGCAACAAGAGAGAAACTCTGTCTCAAAAAAAAGAAAAAAAAAAAAACAAAACAAAACACTGTGGTATATCCATACCATGGACTACTAATTAATAACAAATAGGAATGAACTATTGACACACAAACACCTGGATGAATCACCAGGGAATTGTATTGAGTGAAAAAAGCTAATTCTAAAAGGTTAATGTTGTATGATGCTTTTCTGTAGCATTATTGAAAGGACAGAAACAGATTAGTAGGTTGCTGGTGTTTAGGGAGGAAGCTGTAGGGGTTGGTTGGGGTTGGAGAATGATAGGGACAGGATGGAGGGAGGTGTGACTATAAAAAGGGCAACAGGAGGCTAGGCATGATGGCTTATGCTGTAATCCCAGTACTTTAGGAGGCTGAGGCCTGAGGATCACAAGGTCAGGAGTTCGAGACCAGCCTGACCAACGTGGTGAAACCCTGTTTCTACTAAAAATAGAAAAATTAGCCGGGCATGGTGGAGCATGCCTATAATCCCAGCTACTCAAGAACCCTATCTCAAAAAATATATGTAATATTTATGTATTATATATATTTATAGATGTAACATATATATTTCATATAGAAACCCATGAAGCAGGAAGGACTTTCTAACTATGTCTCCAAACGCTATAAGTCAGTCCAAAACCATAAAGATTAATAAACTAGACAACAAAAATAACCCAATATTTCTGCATAGGGAAAATACCATGAACAATTATCAAAAGACAAATGATATACCAAAAAATAATGGCTTGCAACTCACATAATACAAAGGGGTAAAAGACACTGCGGAGGATAAAGACCAGAAAACCCAAGAGAAAAATAGGCAAAAGATGTAACAGTTAAGTTCATGGCCAGAGGCGGTGGCTCACGCCTGTAATCCCAACACTTTGGGAGGCCGAGACGGGTGGATCACGAGGTCATGAGATCGAGACCATCTGGTCAACATGGTGAAACTCTGTCTCTACTAAAAATACAAAAAATTAGCTGGGCGTGGTGGCGCATGCCTGTAATCCCAGCTACTCAGGAGGCTGAGGCGGGAGAATTGCCTGAACCCAGGAGGCGGAGGTTGCGGTGAGCCGAGATCGCGCCATTGCACTCCAGCCTGGGTAACAAGAGCGAAACTCCATCTCAAAAAAAAAAAAAAAATACAAAAATTAGCTGGGCATGGTGGCACACACCTGTGGTCCCAGCTACTCAGGAGGCTGAGGCAGGAGAATTGCTTGAACCCAGGTAGCGGAAGTTGCAGTGAGCCAAGATTGCACCACTGTACTCCAGCCTGGTGCCTGGTGACAGAGCAAGACTCTGTCATAAAAAAAAAAAAAAAAAAAAAAAAAGTTAAATTTACAGAAAAATAAATACAAGATACCCTTAGACACATGAAAAGGTATTCAACCTCATTCAGTGAAGAAAATCGCATATGCAAACTATATGAAATACCACTTTCTACCTATCTGTTGCCCAAAATCCAAAAGTTGAACCACATATTCTATGGGAGAAGCTGTGAAGAAATAAGCATTCCCATGCATTGCCAATGGACAAACAGAATAATACTATCTCTAGGACAGGCATTCTCACTAAGCTGATCAAGTTCTGGGAATTCATCTAACATACAAACACATACACACAAAATTATAAATATACAAGGTTATTCATTACAACATGGTTTGTCACAGCAAATGGTTGGAAGTACTTTAATAAACACAGACACCCGCACTTGAATTACTATGCAACTGTGACATAGAGAGAAAATGCCATTCATGTTCTGTCATAGAAATATCTGGAACATGCTGTTAAGTGAAAAAGGAATAACAGAAAATAGTGTATATGTCGAACATCAGAATCAGCTTAAGCTGCAAGTTTATCAGAACGTCAGAATAAGGACTCCATCCGTGTCAACTAAATTAGAATCTGCATGTTAACAAGATGCCAGGGATGCACAATTGCATCTAAGTTTGAAAAGCCCTAGAGATAACAGATTCCTTTTAAAGTAAAGGGAGAAAGGAAATAACAATATACATATATATTTTCTTTAAACTGGATAAAGAAACACTGGCAAAGTATATGAGAAACCAGAAAAAAAAAAAATCTATGGTAGAATGACCACACATTCCAGTATGTCTGGGACTGTCCCAATATAGGCCAGTTGTCTTGGCATAATTATTTATAGACCCTCTTTCACTCTCAGTGAAAATGTCTCAGTTTAGATGATAAATAAATGTCACCCTACCTAGAGAAACTGCATGAACAGACAAAGGGAGTGTGACTATGTACATCTTTTGTGTCACTTACTTTTTTAAAACATGTAAATATATTATTAATTCAAAAGTACTTTATTAAGGGGAAAAAAACACATGAAACCAGTAAGTAAAAACAGACCAAGAAGAGCCATAGGCTAAGGATGGAAACCCAAGGATAAGGAATGCCTGGAGCAAAAAGAAAAGATGCCTTCATGAGGACAAGGGAGGAAATCAAAGTTAGGAAAGGACAGCTCAGAGGATGGCATTATAGACACCAACAGAGGAGACTCTCCAAACAAATGCCATGGTTAACAATATATGCAGCAGCCCAGGCAAGTAACACAAAGGCAAAAACATCCACTGGCCTTGACTATGATTTGGTGGCCTTTGCCAGAAGTGATTCAGGTGAGTTTAGGTGAGGGGGCAAGGTTGCATTCATCAGATTGAAACACAGATGAGAAACCCAGAAAACAAGTCAGAACTGTCAGAGATTCAACCTAGAAATAAGAACAAGCTGACACAAACACTTAGAGAAAACTATTTTGAGGACATGTAGCCCCTCCATTCCTCCACATTGTCGGGGTTTTGTTCTTGAATCAAGCAGGACCATCAGAAAGGTGGCTACTCAAACCTCAGCGTTCCATCTCCTGAAAAGCATATGCACTGAGTTCTGCTTTGGAACTGTTTCTACCAAGAAATACTTATAGACAATTTATTGCATTTATTTCAGAATTGTCATGAGAATAATCAGAGATAACATTACAATAACTTGGATAATTCTGTAAAATTAAAAATTCTGCATCTGGCCAGGTGCAATGCTTCACCGTGTAATCCCAGCACTTTGGGGGGCCAAGACAGGCTGATCACTAGGTCAGGAGATCTAGACCAGCCTGGCCAAAATGGTGAAACCCCGTCTCTACTAAAAATACAAAAATCAATTAGGCGTGGTGGCATGTACCTGTAGTCCCAGCTACTCAGGAGGCTGAGGCAAGAGGAATCACTTGAACCTGGGAGGCAGAGGTTGCAGTGAGCAGAGATGGCACCACTGCACTCCAGCCTGGCAACAGAGCGAGACTCCGTCTCCAAAAAAAATCCTGCATCTAATTTGCCAGCTGCACTACTTTGGATTTGCTACTCTGATTTCATTTCCCTTAATGTCAATTTTTGCCTACTCCATTTTCAAAACATAAATCCTTATAAACTTCAGAAAATCCATTTTTAAACAAACTGGGAATAAAGAAACAAAAATCTCACCTGGAATTTGTTCATTTTCTGCTCTTAGTGGAGGAGGGAGAGCTGAAGGAAAAGAAAGGAAGAAATGTCAGGAGAGCCTTGGCCGGCCTTGCAGTTCGAAGATTCACCTGCCTATACAGCTCCACACACAAGATACTTACATGTCCATGTGTGGTTCCGATATATGCTGAGCTCAGACATGACACTTTTCATTGAGTGAATGTAAACATTTCTTATTGATTTATTACCAATTTAGGTTCTGTGACACAGAAAAATTAAAAACATGAAAAGATGAGTTTAACAAGTAACAGTAATCTAAAGGAAGAAACACTATCAATTTGTCAAAATTCCTCGTGGGGAAAAAAACCTCAGGCCATATTGTTTATCTATTTACCTGTTAACACCATTAATCCCCTGAGGTCAGAAATGAAAAAAAAAAAAAAAAAAAAAAAAAAAACCTCTAAAAAAGGGACGGAGTGTTTAAGGCAAGATAAACTTTTAAAAAATGTTTGTTCTAATTTGCTAACAATTCCTCAAAAGGATCTTTTAATGAGAAACTGTGATATAGAGGCAACAAAATGGGCAGCAGTGGCCTGGGAAACTGCAGACTTGACTTCTAACCTTGGTTGTGCCTCTAACAGATGACAAAGATCTGTACTAGTCACCTCCTCAAATTCAATTTTGTTTTTCCATCTTTCAAATAAGGTCAAAACAGATAACCCAGGTAGGACCTGCCTGCACTATCATCCTGCGAGAGGAGGAAGCTCAGCAGCTCATCAGGACATCCCGGGTGTTCGCAGAGGGCTGATGACAGCATTTCCTTTGCTGTGGCCGTGAGCCTTTCACCCATCCCTGCCCTCAGACTCTCCAGAGGTGACGCTCCCATCAGCCGTGCACGCACCCACCCCTCAGCTCCAGCTCACCTCTCTTCTTAAACTTGTCCCAGACCTTCCACCGGCACACAGACTCCGACGGCTTCGGGATACTGCGCCATGATTATACATAATACATAAACGAACGCGCAACGTATCAATAATAACTTGGGATACGGGGACGATCACAGCCAAAAGGGGCCCTAGTGGGCAGCTAGGCCAGCCCCTTCGCTCTTGCACTCCACGGGCAGCGAGGCCCTGGGGCCGGTGCAGGCGCCGTCTCCCCCGGACTCCCCCAGGAAACGCACGCCCAGCAAATACAGCACCTAAACAATGCAAGTGCTCAGAACAACCTGAGGCGGCAAGTATTCCTAATATCCGTAACTTACAGAGAGGAAAAACGAGTCTCCCATAGGTAATTGTGTCTGACTAATTCATTCGCCGAGGACCTGGCCCAGCCACTCTCCCCCGCAGCCCCGCCCCCCCAGCGCACAAAAAGCGCACACGCACACGCCATACGTCATGCGCACGCCCACGGCAAACGTCACACACGCTACGCACGCGCGCGCTGTCTCCTCACCCGCAGCCTGTTCCCTCCCCACCCGCGGCAACACGGCTGTGCTTACGCGCCAGGCGCAGGGACTGGACACGTATGGACCCCGCGAGCCAGGGCACTCGCGTTCTCACGCCGGATCTGGACCCTTTGGACGGAGACGCCCTCGATGCGCCGTCCTTGTACTCTGCAGACACTGCAGGCTTTGGGCTCCCTACCTACGGCCGAATTCTCGCCACCGCCCGCCCCGCCTTCCGGCAGCACGGGGACACCCTAACCCTCGCCCAGTCCTCCGGGGCTCACCGGACGCTTCCTCGCCGCGTGGACCCAGAGGCGAGGGATTTGTTTCCCACGAGGGACTGGAGGCCGGGGAAGAACGCGGGGTGGTTGTTGGGGGACGGGGGAGCGTGGAGGCGGGGATGCACATGCGCAGAGGGAGTGGCGCGGCGGCAGGGCGCAGGAGTTGGGCTGCTGGGTGCGGGGCTTCGAAAAGTGCTACCTCTCTTAAGCGAGGCATCGGGACGATGCCTACCTGTTTTGGCCGCACCCCTCAGTTGTAAAATGAGGCTAATTGTCGTGCCTAGCTAGTTAGCAGGGGTTTTATGAGAATTAAAGGCGCTTTACGTTGTAAAAGCACTTAAACCGGTGTCTGACACATAAATTGTTAAGTATATTTCTCAAGATTCCCCATTATATATATCATGCCGCTTGTCATAAACAAGGCTCTCCTACAAAACAGCCTTGTTTAGTGGGTTGGAAGATTACTGTCTCAGTTACCCACTCCTGCCTGGAACCAGGATTCCAGCTTCCGCAGTGGTTGTGATCAAACCAATGTGCCTTTTAGACACACGCCAAGAGAAGGAAACATGTGCTTGCATTTGTTCATGAACGTGCATGTTAACGTTTAACTGAAAGTCTAGAAGAGAAAACTAACATCTCGGACCAGTATGGTTATTCTCTGGAATAAGGAAAAACACAAGCTAATAATTAAAGAGCCAAACGTAAAATTGTTTATATGGTTTTAAAAAACCGTGCATGGTGGCTCTTGCCTGTAATCCGAGGACTTTGGGAGGCCGAGGTGGACAGATTACAAAGTTAAGAGATCAAGTCCAGCCCTGCCAACATGGTGAAACCCTGTCTCTACTAAAAATCCAAAAATTAGCTGGGCGTGGTGGCCCATTCCTGTAATCCCAGCTACTCTGGAGGCTGAGGAGAATCACTTGAACCAGGAGGGCAGAGATTTCATGAGCTGAGACGGCGCCACTGCACTCCAGCCAGGCCACAGTGCAAGACTCTCCATCTCAAAAAAAAAAAAAAGCGTTTGAGTAACAAATTTAATGAAGAAAACACGCTCTCATCTCCCAAACCAACCATACTTTACCCAGAACTACACATACATTCTTTTATGTGCACATCTGGCATTTTCAGCACACTATGGGTGTGTTAAAACTTTTCGTTAAAAAATGAACTCTTTGGTCATTGTCCATTTTTTAAACTTTTCATTTGCTCATAATTTCAGATTTACAGAAGAGTTGCAAAGATAGTTGCCATATGCCTTTCACCCAGATTCTACTAGGTTAGTATTTTACATAACCATGGTATATTTACCAAAACTAAGAAAATAACATAGGTACAAGTACTGTTAACTGAACTGCAGAGTTTATTCAGATTTCAGCAGTTGTTCCACTAATGCCCTTTTTCGGTTCCAGCATCCAATCCAGCATATCAAGTATATTTACTTATGTCTTAGTCTTGGCCAGTTTGTAATCGTTTCTTGGTCTTAGCTTGTCTTTCGTGAACTTGATATGGAAATGAAAACATGCCCTCTTGACTTCAGTCCACAGGTATGAGCCACCACCCTCAGCCTGTAGTTTAACTTCTGGCCAGCAGGCAACAAGAACCAAGTAAGGCAATAACATTCTGCTGATGATACTGAGATTGTGCGTTTTTAGGAAGCACACCACAAACAAATTGTGGCTTTCCCATAGTGTGATACCAGGTGGCATGGTAACATGATTTTTTTACTGGTTAGTTGACCATGATCACATGTATTAACTTCAATTTGTCCTGAGGCTGCCTGCCTACCTTTAGTGCCTACAACCTACCTTGGTATGTAAACAAAGCCTAACTTAGGAGTATACTTTCATAACAAATAGCTGAGTCAGCCAGTTACAGAAGCTGAGCCTTAGCCAGTTACAGGCTGGCAACTAATCAGACCATTTCCAAATAAGGCCAAAGTTGAGCTATAACCAGTCAAGCTATTTCTGTAGAGCACTTCTGTTTTTTATCTATAAATATTCCCTGCCCACTTTATGGAGTTCTCTGAAGCACTTCAGGTTCTGAGTGTTGTCTGGTTCAGGAATCTTTCTTTGCTGAAATGAAGTATGCCAAACTTAATTTTCTAAAATTTGTCTTTTAACACTTGGTTAAGGTAGTGTCTGATAGGTTTCTCCCTATTTTTTCCTGTCCAGTCTATACATAGAAGTGGGTCCATAAGTCCAGCCCATACTCAAGGGGAAAGAAAATAAGCTCCATTTTAAATTTGTGGTTATATTTGGCAGGGGGTGGGGGCGGTGAGAAAGAATGTTTATTCAGGTCTGATGCCTTGATACAGCTAGATGAACAAAGACATCATTCAAAGCCATGAGAACAATCATCATATTGGTGTAACCTTCCTTCCTCCCCTTGGGCACAGTCTTTGCATCTGGCCCCCTTCCCAGCTGTTTCCTTTGAAATCTGGAAGTTGGGAGGCAAGGATCACTTCTTGGCATCTTCTTCCTGGGTGGTCAAATCTGCCTCCTTCTGAATAGCCAGGAAGATGGCTTGTTCCTTCTGGAAAGCTGCAAGCTCTTCTGAACTGAGGTCCTTTACCATGCGAATGCCCAGGGAATGGGCAGACCTGATGATGGACTGGACAACAGAGGACAGGGGTGCGTCCTGCGGGGCAAATGCCTCATCCTGAGCTTTGATGCAGGCAATCTCATACACATGCTTCAAGGTCACCAGGCCTGCCATCTCTTTCCCTGTCTGCCAGGCCCCCTTTTCAGGGAAAAAACATGCTATGTATGTGGGGAAAAAAACATAATATCTTAGCCTGTTTTTCTACAAACAAATTTGAAGTAAAAATTTACTCAATAACCCATTGGTTAGGATGGGCAGTCCTACTGCAGAAGTGAGGTAACAGAGTACGGCTTGTTAGGACAAAGAGAAAGTACAAGAGGGTGATTACCTAGTTAGCAGTAGCTCTGCAGTAAGCACATCTGATTTTTCAGTCTAGCAGGACACCTTCAGAGAGGCTTTATATGTACCACTATGTCTCAGAACAGCCTTTCAGAAAGGTGGAAGGGAATATGATTTATTTGCTGTCTTCTTATTTCTCTCTCTCATTAGAGAGTCTTCTGTAGAGTTTTAACTCCCTTACATTGCTGGATTGCATCACCCAGCCTCTCTCTAAGCAGATAGTGGAGAAGGCAGAGCCTCCATGGAGCCGGTCCAGCCACTTGGGTACTTCGGTGTCTCTGTTAAGTCAGCACAACACATGGTGCTCCTCAGTCTGCAACTGCAGCCGTGCCAACCCCAGAGACCTGGCTTCATGACTACTAACAGAACAAGCCATTACTAAGGCTACTCTGGCAAGAAAGGAGTGACAGTCCGGGTTGATGCATAAACTGAGTTTGGTATATATGCAAAACACTTGTTCATAAGGAACTCTCTTGTTAGGTTAAGACATGGCTCTGTTCCCTTTACCAAGTAAACGTGATGCAGTGTCCTTTGAAGCTCATGTCCTTTGAACCCGAGTTCCAAGGGAACTACATAAAATGCCCCATAAAACTATTGTAAGAATAAGGGAGTGAAAAGATTAGGAAAAAAAAGTAGTAGGTGATGAAATGTCACCTGATCAACATGGACATAAAGTAGATAAATAATTGAACCAAATATTAAACCATGAATTTCAAAAAGGACTAATTGAATTGATTGCCTGTGTGATGTAAGAGTTCAAGAAGGATGTTAGCTGGGCACGGTGGCTCACGCCCGTAATCCCAGCACTTTGGGAGGCCAAGGCAGGCAGATCACGAGGTCAAGAGATCGAGACCATTCCTGGCCAACAGGGTGAAACCCCATCTCTACTAAAAATACAAGAAAAATTAGCTGGGCATGGTGGCATGTGCCTGTAGTCCCAGCTACTCGGGAGGCTGAGGCAGGAGAGTTGCTTGAACCTGGGAGGCGGAGGTTACAGTGAGCTGAGATCGTGCCATTGCACTCCAGCTTGGCACCTGGCGACACAGCGAGACTGTCTCAAAAAAAAAGAACGATATTAAGGCAATAGTATAATGTTTTAATTAATTTAATAAAATGCATTCTGGGATGTCAAGCTCAGGAAAGAATTGGAAGAAATAGTAAGAATCATAGTAAAGAAAGCAAATTTGGGTCAGGCAAGCTGACTTACACCTGTAATTCCAGCACTTTTGGAGGCCAAGGCAGATGGATCACTTGAGGTCAGGAGTTTGTAGAAAAACAAGCTAAGATAGCATGTTTTTTTCCCCACATACAGGTGTCTGTGACTTTTTTTCTGAAATGGAAAGTCTCATTTCTTGCATTGTCAGAGCGTCACTAAAAAATATGACTTGTGTGTCTGTTTCCATACTTAACCCTACATTAGCTTCACAGAACCAGACTGCATTCAAAGGAGCTCCAGCTGTCTTGTGCACAGTACTGTCATTCCAAGAGAGATTTAGACTTTGAACCTCAAAATATGTACTTTGTCTCTCTAAAGTATTTTACCAATTTCTTCCAGCACCAGAAATGCTGTTTCTTTTCATCTGCTGTTACATATGGCCCTCCTTAATTTTTCAGTGATTCTGGCAGCATTTCCACTTATATTGATTTGGGGTTTCAGATATCCTCTATTGTCACAAGATAAAGTTTGTGTTGCTCTTTTTCCTTATTGCTTCTGGATGACCTTCTGTAGACAGAGACAGAGAAAACGCTAACTTTACACAACCTGCTTCAGAAAAGCTCACTTTCTCCTTGAAACAGTCTTCACTTGGTTGCAGGATACTTTGTTTCCACTCATCCCCAAACCGCTTTTTCTTCTTCTTTGCTCAGTTTTACTTTCATGACCTGGGAAAGGTAATGACCCAGGGGACACCCTCCAGTCCTACCCCAGAAGAGAGGTTATCTAATCCCTCAGCTTTAAATACTGAACTTAAAAACTGTGAACTACTGCCATAAGCTGATAATTTCCAAATAAATATCTTCCACCTAGACTTGCCCTGAACTACCTGCTTATATACCCAAATGCTTATTTGTCATGTAACCCTGGATATTTTATAATCACCTGAAATATATTCCTAGTAAAGTTACTAGATTTCAAAGATAAAGAATCATTTTCACAGCCGGTTAATGTAAGAAAAAAGTCCAGCTGATGTCAGGCTTTTCTATTAACAAAATTTGCAATACAAAACTGCAAAAAGGGGTGAGGCTCGGTGGCTTATGGCTGTAATCTCAGCACTTTGGGTGGCTGAGGAGGATCACCTGAGGTTGGGAGTTCAAGACCAGTCTGACCAATATGGAGAAACTCCATCTCTATTAAATAAACTACAAAATTAGCGAGGCATGGTGGTGCATGTCTGTAATCCCAGCTAATCAGGAGGCTGAGGCAGGAGAATCACTTGAACTCGGGAGGTGGAGGTTGCAGTGAGCAAAGATCGCACCATTGCACTCCAACTTGAGCAACAAGAGTGAAACTCTGTCTCAAAAACAAAAAAACTGCGAAAAGTCAGTAGAGCAATTGCTACAAAATTCTTAGGGTGGGTCAAATTAAGAACTTTTTACCAGGTTAAAGAGTGATCCTTTAACAAAAAAGAGGAAATCTTTTTTTGAATAATCAAGAATTCTGGGCCCTTGGTCCCTAAGACCTTTTATTAGAGGCTGAATATTAGATAACCAAGAGGTGACACAAAACGCATGGTAAAAAGATTGGTAGTAGGCTCTGAATTTAATTGAGGAACTAATTCTAAAGCAAATGTAGAATTAGGTGACAGATGAGAATGTGTTATTGAAAACCTGGGCATTATAGACTGTATTCAGTTTGATTAAGGGGAGGCTAAAAAGTGGGAAGAATGATAGTATTCTTATAAAGTGAGTTCTGTTAAAATGCACTGTACACATTTTTTAAAATCACTGATCTTTTTATAGTTAGTACAATAAAAATCACAGGCCTATCTGGGCGTGGTGGCTCACACCTGTAATCCCAGCACTTTCGGAGGCTGAGGCGGGCAGATGATGAGGTCAGGAGATTGAGACCATCTTGGCCAACATGACACCCTCTCTCTACTAAAAATACAAAAATTAACTGGGTGTGGTGGCACATACCTGTAGTCCCAGCTACTTGGGAGTCTGAGGCAGGAGAATCACTTGAACCCGGGAGGTGGAGACTGCAGTGAGCCAAGATCATGCCACTGCACTCTAGCCTGGTGACAGAGTGAGACTCTGTCTCAAGAAAAGAAAAAAAATCCTAGGGCTAATGGGAAAAGGAGGTCAAAGTCTAACACTCAAAAACTTTTCTGTGTCAGTGATACACAACAGTGAAGTCTTCAGTTGCAATTTTGGATTTAATTTCTCCTTTTGATTCTTTTGGTTTTTGCCTTATTAATTTTGAAGCATTATTAAGTGTATATATACTAGTATCCTTATGTTCACTTCGTGAATTAACCACATTAATAATTATGTAATGTCTCTCTTTATACCTAGTAATACTTTGTTCTCAATTCTACTTTGATATTAACTTAAGCTATTCCAGTTGTCTTTTAATTTTATTTACCTTTTTCCATACTTTTAATCTATTTATATTTAAAGTGAACTTCTTGGTTTGGTTTGTTTTGTTTTGTTTTGTTTTCTGGAGATGGAGTCTTGCTCTGTCGCCCAAGCTGGAGTGCAATGGTGTGATCTTGGCTCACTGCAACTTCCACCTCCTGGGTTCAAGTGATTATCCTGCCTCAGCCTCCTGAGTTGCTGGGATTACAGGTGCGTGCCACCATGCCCAGCTAATTTTTTGTATTTTAGTAGAGACAGGGTTTCACCATGTTGGCCAGGCTGGTCTTGAACTCTTGACCTTGTGATCTGCCTGCCTTGGCCTCCTGAAGTGCTGGAATTACAGGCATGAGCCACTGTGCCCAACCATGAATTTCTTAAGACAGCATGTGGTTGGGTGGGTGTTGCTTTTATATCTTATGAGAAAACTTTTTTTTTTTTCTTGAGATGGAGTTTCACTGTATTGCCCAGGCTGGAAAGCAGTGGCACAATCTTGGCTCATTGCAACTTCTGCCTCCCGGGTTGAAGCAATTTCCAGCTAATTTTTGTACTTTTAGTAGAGACGGTTTCATTTGTTGGCCAGGCCGCTGGTCTTGAACTCCTGACCTCAAGTGATCTGTTGCCTAGACCTCGTGCTAGGATTAGAAGCATTAGCCACCACGCCCATCCTTACTTCATTTTAATTGTGAGACTTCAACCGCTTATATTTAATATAATTTTTTAATGTTTGGATTCACATTTATTATTTCGCTAAAGTGTTTCCTCTTTCCTCATTTGGTCTTTTTCCTTTTTTTCTCTTCTTTTTCTCTCTTTTGGATTGGTAATTTTTATTTTATCTCCACTGCATTCTTATTAGTAATGCAGGTTGAACATCCCTAATTTGAAAATCTGATATTTGAAATGCTCAAAAACCCAGAAGTTTTCGAGTGCCAACATGACACCACAAGTGGAAAGTTCCACATCTTATGTGATGGGGCACAGCACATAGTTTATTCAGTGTCCCTAAGGGAAAAAGGACTCTCCCAACCTCTTTTAGCTGACATGTATCTTTCTATGCATGCGTAGTATCTTAGACCATTATCACATTGCTATAAAGAACTATGTGAGACTGGGTAGTTTATAAAGAAAAGAGGTTTAATTGGCTCACAGTTCTGCTGGCTATACAGGAAGCAATAAATTAAAGAACCACCTTAAAGGCTTATCTATTGATAGATGTTACCTCAAACCTCCATCAAGATGGCAATGCTCATGGGAGAGCTGAGTAGAATGAAATACTGGTAAAAAATATTTTTCCATAAAGTATTCAGAAGTTATTACATGTAAGTACAAAGTATACCTTCTTGAGATACAAGTAATCACTAAATTATCATATTAGGTGTTCATAAATGTTAAACATCATACAGGTCAGAACATCACAACGAGACATGATTAAGAAGCTGAGCATTAGCTGGGTGTGGTGGCTCATGCTTGTAATCCTAGCACTTTGGGAGGCTGAGGCAGGCAGATTGCTTGAGCCCAGGAGTTCGAGACCAGCCTAGGCAACATGGGGAGACCCCATCTCTTAAAAAAAAAAAAAAAGAAGGAAAATTAGCCTGATGTGGTGTTACGTGCCTGTAGTCCCAGCTACTTGAGAGGCTGAGTGGAAGAATTGCTTGAGCCTGGGAAGCAGAAGTTGTAGTGAGCCAAGATGATGTCACTGCACTCCAGCCTGGGTGACAGAGCAAGACCCTGTTGCCACACACACACACAAAGAAGCTGAACATGAATGAAAGTCTCTTTATTAGGAAGGGGAAGTAAGATGCTGGCAGGGTTTAGATTGTAGCAGTATATGACAATTATATGCAGTACAGACACTAGTAATGTAGCTGATGGAATTGGGCATTGTAAGTTTTTTGTTATTGGGTTACGTTAGCCAAATATAACTTACCAATGGTATCTTATAAGATAGTAAGCAAATTATAAAATGATATAGGGAAAACTGGCCATTGATTTGGGAGAAAATAAAGGAATACTGTAGGGAGGAATCAGTGAACAATTCAATTTAATTTAGACAATGTTTATTTCATGTATTTACTGCTACATTCCATCAAGAAATTTTTCGTTTTGATGTTATGACAATTAAGCAAGTAAAAAACACATTTCTTTGAAAATATACTTCTAAGCTCAGGCTTTTAACATATAAATATAATGCACAAAATAAATATACTGCAAAAAAACCACCCACCTACAAATTGCTGTATGCATCATTTTGAAACACATAATGTTTATAAAAGCGTAACTCTACATTCTTGCATTTTCAGCTCTAAGTAATAGAAAACCTTACTTTGCAAAGTGCTAGATCTTAGGCTTAAAGAGCATATGGTGTCTGCCACAACTACTCAACCCTGCTGGGGTAGTGCGAAGACAGCCACAGGCCAAACATAAACAGATGTTTTTTGTTTGTATTTGTGTTTTCAAAACTTTATGGACACTGAAATTTGAATATCATATAATTTTCATGTGTCACAATATTCTTAGATTTTTAAAAAACATTTAGAAATATAAAACCATTCTTAGCTTGCAGGATACAAAAATGGGTGTGGGCCACATCTGTCTGATGGACTGTCATTTATCAAACCCTGACTTAGTGTAATCAGGATCTGCTCTTGCCCCTAAATCACTTGTAGAAAAAGAAACAAACAACAAACAACCAAATCAAGGCACTGGGAGCAAGAAGGTGGAGGATGAATGTTGAGTAGCCAACCTTTTTTTTTTTCTTGCAGCGTAATTCACAAAATACAAATGATGAGGATAACCTGTAACATACAGCTGTCATGTCTAAGACACTATTGTAAGTGCTTTGAAAATGTTAACTCTAGACCTCAAAGCAATCCTAAGATGTCACTATCACTACTCTTTTTGGAAAGAGAACTGAGGCACAGAGACATTAAGTAGCATGCTCCATGCTGGAATCTGGGCCCAGGCAGCAGGAGTCCAGAGTCCACACCCTTAACTATCCCACTTTGCTTTTATGAGGAAGAAGAAGTTAGTGAAGGACATTTAGGATTCTCAGACAAAATACAAATGCAGATAGCTCTGCTTCCTGCTTATACATCAATAGCAAGATATATAATATTTCTTACATTGCACTATTTGTTTTCATTGTGTAGACTGTAATAAATATTACTGTTTTTAGCTGTTTAAAAACAGCTCAGGCTTTTGCTATATATATAAATGTGTCCCTAATGCAAAACTTGGCTGACAGTTGAAAATTTTACAAAAACAAGTACCACTGTCTATAGCCGTTTACAAACACCAAGGAGAAAAAGATGACTTATAATTTAAAAGGACTATTACACTTAGAATACAAATACAACAAGAGTCACTACTGAGACTTAATGTGCGACATCTTCATACACATAATAGTTACTGAACTAAGAGTACATATTTCCCTATGTACAATTATGGATGGGTTCCACATGCACATTGAACATCTGCAAGTTACATGTTATATAGCACACTCGCATACACACAAACTCCTCACATGTACTAAAAGGGATTTAATTTATGTTTAATGATGTTGACTGATAATTTGTGCTTTTTAAAGGCTTCATATATGTAGACATTTGCAGGTTTCCTTTTAAATCTTGGCATCAGATCTGCAACGTAATTTCTAGTCTAACTGTTTCCCTCAGTACAAATTTGAATTTTTGTTGAAAACCTTCCAAATATTTAAAATATCTATCCAAGTACCAGTAATCTGACACTGAATGAAACATCAATTCTTGATAAAGGCTTTTTATATCTGCTACCATCTATGCAGTTATCCCTTTGAATTCTCTAATATCTGAGCTCCAATATATGAGCTCCAATTGTGTAAAGAGGTTTCTAGATACTCAAGGAGCTTCTCACTTGTGAGCTTTTAGATGTCTACAGCTGGCTGCCCTGACAGAAAATGTCTTGACATTTGTTTTACTTACAGGATTTCTCTCCTGTGTGATTTCTATGTTACAAAACAAAAGTATGACTTCTGAAAGGTTTCCTTTCTATTTTACAATTTGAATGGCTTCTGCTATCTATGTTATCTAATATTTAGAAAAACCTACCACATAAAATTTTCTCCTAAATAAACGTACAGAATTTCTCTCTATATATCTGCTGATATACAGAGAGGAAAAATTGTAGCTAAAAATTGCCCTATGCTGATGCCATTCATAAGGTGTACCTCTCGCGTGAAATATCTGATTGTTCTGAAAGATGAATTCGGTCAGAGAATTTCCCAACTCATCTTACTTCTCAGCCTTCCCCTTCTTTGTGTGTGTCTTCTGATGTGCAGTGAGTTGTGACCTCTGGATAAAGGTTTCCCCACACTCCTGACACTCATAGGGCTTCTCCCCTGTGTGTTTTCTCTGATGTATAATAAAATGTGACTTCTGAGAAAAGGACTTCCCACATTCCTTGCATTCATAGGGCTTCTCTCCTGTGTGAGTCCTTTGATGTAATCTGAGGACTGAATTCACAGAGAAAGATTTGCCACATTCTGTGCATTCATAGGGTTTCTCCCCTGTGTGTTTTCTCTGATGTTTTGTGAGGTCTGATTTATAGTAAAAGGTTTTCCCACATTTATTACATTCAAAGGGTTTCTCCCCTGTGTGAGTTCGCTGATGTACTGTGAGGGCTGACTTCTGGAAGAAGCATTTCCTACATTCCTTACATTCATAGGGTTTCTCTCCTGTGTGTGTTCTCTGATGTGTTTTGAGGTGTGAATTCCTAGAGAAGAATTTCCCACATTCCTTACATTTATAGGGTTTCTCCCCTGTATGTGTTCTCTGATGTACTGTGAGGTGTGACTTCTGGGAAAAGGCTTTCCCACACTCCTTACACTCATAGGGTTTCTCCCCTGTGTGTGTTTTCTGATGTACCATGAGATATGCCTTCACATAGAAGAACTTACCACATTCAGTACATTCAAAAGGTTTCTCCCCTGTGTGTGTTTTCTGATGTTCTATAAGATGTGGTTTCTGGTAGAAGGATTTCTCACACTGATTACATTCATAGGGTTTCTCTCCCGCATGGGTTCTCAGATGTCTACTGAGAGATGATAGGTGGTAAAATATTTTCTTACATTCTTTACACTCATAGGTTTTTTCTCTTGTGTGAACTTTCTGATGTCTTGTGAGGTCTTCATCTTTAGAGAAAGATTTCTCACATTTATTACAGTCATATGATTTGCCCTTTGAATGAGTCTGCTGATGTACTATGAGGGCAGACTTCTGGCAGAAGAACTTCCCACATTCCTTACATTCATAGGCTTTCTCTGTGGCACAAGTTTTCTGGTGTTTTTTGAGTTCTCCATTCCTAGACAGAAAGTTCCACATTCATTAATGTGTAAAGCTTTTAAGGCTTTACCCCCCTGCCACTGGGCATATTTTCCAAGTATATTTGAAGACTGATTTCTAGAAATGTTCCCATATTTATTAGATCCATAGGGTTTATCCACTGTAAGCATTCTCTGACCTACACTGTAGTTTAAACATTTGATCAGATGAACCTGTATTTGTATACTATTCACAGGATCTCTCAGTTGCCTGCATTCTATTTTGTGTAATAAAGCCTCCCTTTATTATTTAATTCAGAAGAGTCAAAAGACTACTTCAAAGTTTCAATTTCCTGATCCTGCATGAGTTCTCTATGAAAAAGAACATTCCCATTTGGGTGATACTTCTCTCGATTTGCTTTGCAGTATTAGTTTTCTCTTAGTTAAGTATTAACTAGTGCCCTCCCATTTCTAGTAACCCCTTCAAGACTCTTGCTTACAAATCTTCTATCTTAAACATTAATTCTTGAACTTGCCTTGAATTTCCAGCTTGGCTTTCCTGGTATCTTGCTTCTAGGTCATGGGTATTTCGTAGGTCTTCTACGAGATAATAAAAAATTTAATACTTTATAAATACTAACACATTTATATTGTCATAGGGTTGATTCTTAGGCCTCAGGCCAATCTCTCCTTATGAAAGAACTCTCAAATGCAAATTTCCTCTAGCCCATTGTTTTGGGCGGGGCTGGGGGGGGAACTAAAACACTAAAAACTGCTGTAGCACACACAAGAAGGAGCTTAGTTGTAGGCCCAGGTACTCTGACATTTTTACAATCATGACCTTAAGAGCTTGGAGGAGAAAGTTAAAACAAAAAAACAAAGAATCAGGAGCAGAGAAAACAGGACATCTGAAGTGTTGCTGAATGGGAGCGTGGGCCCCTTAAGGACCATGAACATTAAGCAGGATAAGAAAAACTACTGGAGAACAATGTGTCCTGGAATTATATGGAAAAGAGTAAACTGGATGAAGGAGCTGAAGTGTAGGTCTTTATTGCCTCAAACCTAGATTACTGTGCTAGGATTCCTAGTAGTTAGCAGACAGACTTCCACTTTATTTCTTCTTCATCCATCCCCAACAATCTAGGTGTCAATACTAAAGTGACTTTCTCAGAACATCTGTATCCTCAGGCTTAGAGGAAGAGTCTTGTAGCTTGAGCTTTCACTCTCCATCTAGTTGGCTTTATTTCAAGACAGAAAGACTGAGGACCACATATATCCAAAGGGAAGGATTTTCTTAAAAGCAGCAGGGTAAGTAAGCCATCTATACAAGGATGAATTCCTAGTTGTACCAGTGGAGATTTTCAATCCTGAACTTAATCCTGACCACCAAATCCTAAACTTCTGGAGCACTTATTACTCATGACTCAACACTAATCTTGAATTTCATTTTCATATCTTTCTTCCTCCATCTTTGCTTCCAATTTACTACAGAATCTTTAAAGTTTCAATTATTGAACATCATTCTAGAATCTTTAGTGACCTTCATATTTATCCATCTTTAAGAGCATAAAGCAAGTGAAAGATTACTAGCATAGGCTTGGGGTTGGAATTTCATAGCAATGGTGGGGAATACATAAGAAAAGTCACAGGCCAGGCATGGCAGCTCACACCTGTAATCCCAGCACTCTGGGAGGCCAAGGTAGGCGGATCACGAGGTCAGACCAGCCTGGCCAACATGGTGAAACTCCGTCTCTACTAAAAATACAAAAATTAGGTGGGCACGGTGCCGGGCACCTGTAATACCACCTACTCAGGAGGCTGAGGCAAGAGAATTGCTTGAACCCGGGAGGCGGAGGTGGCATTGAGCTGAGATCACAACAGTGCACTCCAGCCTTGACAACAGAGCGAGATTCCACCTCAAAATAAATAAATAAAGTCACATGATAGGGACTTGTGCAACATTATCTCAGAGACACATGAAATAAGATAGTAGGTATGGGCCGGGCACAGTGGCTCATGCCGATAATACCAGCACTGAGGAGCTGAGGCATGTGGATCACCTGATGTCAGGATTTTGAGACCAGCCTGATCAACATATGGTGAAACCTTGTCTCTACTAAATAGAAAAATTAGCTGGGCGTGGTGGCGGGCACCTGTAATCCCAGCTACTCAGGAGGTGAGACAGGAGAATCGCTTGAGCCAGGGAGGAAGAAGTTGCAGTGAGCCGAGATTGTGCTACTGCACTCCAGCCTGGGCAACAGAGTGAGATTCCATCTCGAAAAAAAGATCTTATGTATGGAAAACTTTTTTTTTTTTTTTTGAGACAGAGTTCTGCTCTTGTTGCCCAGGCTGAAGTGCACTGGCGCAATCTCGGCTCACTGCAACCTCTGCCTCCCAGGTTCTAGCGATACTCCTGCTTCAGCCTCCCTAGTTAGTAGCTGGGATTACAGACGCCTGCTACCACGCCCAGCTAATTTTTTATATTTTCTGTAGAGACAGGGTTTCAGTATGTTGGCCAGGCTGGTCTCATACTCCTGACCTCAGGCGATCCACCTGCCTCAGCCTCACAAAGTGCTGGGATTATAGGCGTGAGCCACCACAACTGGCTGGAAAACATTTAAAAGCTTAGTAAAATGCCAGGTGCGGTGGCTCAAGCCTGTAATCCCAGCACTTTGGGAGGCCGAGGCAGGTAGATCACAAGGTCAAGAGATCGAGACCATCCTGGTCAACATGGTGAAACCCCATCTCTACTAAAAATACAAAAAATTAGGTGGGCATGGTGGCACGTGCCTGTAATCCCAGCTACTCAGGAGGCTGAGGCAGGAGAATTGCTTGAACCCAGGAGGCAGAGGTTGCAGTGAGCCGAGATCGCACCATTGCACTCCAGCCTGGGTAACAAGAGCGAAACTCCGTCTCAAAAAAAAAAAAAAAAGCTTAGTAAAATGGAGATTAACATGTTTTGGGGCCACAAGGAGAAATAAGTTGCATAGGCAAGAGAGGGCCAGACTAGTTCTTGACAGAAAATTCATCTAATGTGTATTGTAATACTGAGTCAGTATTAAGTATACCATCAGGCTTGTGGCGATGGACATCTGCTGCATTATACAACTACTATGGGAATTTAAATCAACATTTTTTGTTTTGACCCTAACAAGGAAGGAAGTAGAATAAGTGGAACTATCTTATAAGAAGGTAAAATATGCATTGAGAGTATATATAGGGCAAAGATGCTAGAGAAGTCAATTTTAGGAGTTATCATAAAAACCAATACATTGGCCTTAAGAATGGAGGAGCTCTTATAGGCATTACAAAAAGGGCACAGAGCAGAAAGTAGGGAGTGTCTATCTGTTGTTAATTTTTTTAAATTTCTTTTTTTCGTAAACATGAGTCTCACTGTTTCCCAGGCTGCATTGCAGTGGGGCAATCTTGGCTTACTGTAACCTCTGCTTCCTGGGTTCAAGCGATTCTCAAGGCTGAGCCTCCCAAGTAGCTGGGACTATAGGTGTACGCCACCATGCCTGGCTAATTTGTGAATTTTTAGTAAAGACATGGTTTCATCATGTTGGCTAGGCTGGTTTCGAACTCATGGCCTCAAGTGATCCACCCACTTTGGCCTCCTAAAGTGCCGGGATTACAGGGATGAGCCACCACATCCGGCCAATCTCTTGTTAATTAATATTCAACAAATATCTAGTGAGCAACTAATATATAATATGCACTGATTCTGATACTCTCAACACATCTGTGCACAAGTTAGAAAATACATGAGAAACATTTAAGGAGGCAATATGAGATTGTCTTAGTGTTACTCAAATAAGGTGCAGTAGATTCTAGGGAGGATAAGCAGTGCTTTGTGGGAAGGATAAACACTATATAGCAGGAAGTAGCAACTCTGAAATGAAAGAATTGATGAGTGGCACAACAATTTCTAATCTGAGTTCAGAGTTTAAAGAAAAAATGAGAAGTTAAAATTGGTGCCAAAATAACTGATGTATTTTATTAATAAAAGGAGGAATATATCATTTTTAAAAGTTATAATTCAGATTTACAAACACTTTATGGTTGCATACTCTAATGGCAGGGAGTAACTGGCGATTCTAGAGAAAAACAAAAATCTTACAAGGGTAAGGAGGGATTAGAGTTTGTATACAGGAAGGAGAAGTAAATCTATTTAAAAAACATTTAGCAAAGGAGAGAATTTAAGTAGAGAGAACAAAAATTGGAGGTGTGACTTAGGTTTTCTACATGTGCAGATCAAGTGTCCTTAATCGCTTCCAAAACCATAGGACATTTATAAAGAGATTGCTGAGGCTGGGCGTGGTGGCACATGCTTGTAATCCCAGCACTTTGGGAGGCCAAGGTGGGAGGATCACCTGAGGTTGGGAGTCCAAGACCAGCCTGACCAATGTGGAGAAACCCCGTCTCTACTGAAAATAAAAAATTAGCCAGGTGTGGTGTTGCATGCCTTTTAATCCCAACTACTCAGGAGGCTGAAATAGGAGAATCATTTGAACCTGGGAGGTGGAGGTTGCAGTGAACTGAGATCACGCCATTGCACTCCAGCCTAGGCAACAAGAGCGAAACTTGGTCTCAAAAAAAAAGAAAAAAGAAAAACACATTGCTGAAAAATATTTCAGAAGGCAAGAGGCACCAACCACCTCACCAGTAACAAGTGATATAATTTCTTCTAACTCACCAAGGAGGCCCCGATGTGGATATTCTACTTCTAACATCCATGGCTCTTTTCCTTGCTTCAACTTGAAGACCACATTTGGCTTATTCACACGGTAACCTATGAATGGAAAATATCAAGGAAATGATACAAATTGCTTGGAATTTAGGGACTGTGAAAGATGAGGAAGTGCAGTTTCAGGAGAATGATGAAGGTTCCAGTTAGACTTGGCAAATTTAGTAGATTCTTTCAGTGGGGCAGGAGGGACACAATTTTTTTTTTCAGGTACCCAAAGTGGATTTATTATCTTGGACCTCTGATTCATAGCTAATGTCAATCATTTAACCCTGTAGGGACCTCTTATATTCCAGCAACTGAAAAGGGAGATGCAGACTACTGGGAGTTACACCTGGGGAAGGTTCCTCACCCACTGAGACCAAGTGACTATAGTTTTCCAGCATCACATCCTTGTACAGGGTCCTCTGAGCAGGGGTCAGTAATTTCCATTCCTCCTTGGTGAATTCCACAGTAACATCCTTTAATGTCACAGGTCCCTGGAATAACATATTTCAGTTTAATCTGAAGTAACCAGAATAGATCAGAGTACCACTGAAAAGACACATGTGAGCTAGCTCTTAGTGTACTAATTGCAAAGTTCACTCTGTAGAGTTAGGATATGTGCCATGCTGTACCCTGCTTTATTTGTAGAGGAAATATTTGTTCAGGACATATTTGCTGAGCCCCCACTCCATGCCTGGAACTCTGCTGAAGATACAAAGATGAAGAAAAAAATAAGTGTCATGTGCTGTATAATGACATTTCAGTTGACAGATTCCATATATGATGACAATCCTACAAGAAGATACTGTATTTTTATTGTGTTTTCTATGTTTAGATTCACAGATTCTTACTGTGTTACAAACTGCCTACAGTGTTCAGTACAGTAACATACTATATAGGTTTGTAGCCTAGGAGCAATGGGCTATACCACATAGCCTAGGTGTGCAGTAGGCTGCACCATCTGGGCTTATATAAGGACACTCTATGTTTGCATGAAAAAGTCACCTAATGATACCTTTCTCAGAACATATTCCCATCACTAGGTTTCACATGACTGTATTTTGTTATCAAGGAGCATAGGTTTTGCTGGGGAGTCAAAGGTGAAAATGCTAAAATACAGTATGTGAAGCAGGTGCCATGATAGAAACATGTACACAATACAAGACAGTCACAAATGGGGTAGTTATTTGCATTTCGTATTGTCATGTTAGATTTTATTAGGTGGTCAAACTACTTAACGTAAACTTTAGGAATAAAGAAAACACAAGTGGCAAAGGCATGAATGCATGCGAAATCGCAAGTTTAGGAAACCTTGTGACTTATGAGAATAGAGCATAGGACCAAGATTAGTTAGAAGGTTACAATGTAAAGTCAAGGGACAGGACATGAAGAACTTCTGACCAGTAAAATATATTTTGCATACACATTTAATAAATAAATTTCTGCTTATTAATACATTACATACATTTGCATTTGTTAATGTTTATTAAGAATTAAGGGGGCGGGTGTGGTGGCTCATGCCTGTAACACCAGCTATTTGAGAGGGTGATATGGGAGAATCACATGAACCTGGGAGGTCTAGGCTGCAGTGAGATAGAGCAAGACTCTATCTAAAAAAAAGAAATTAGGCTGGGTGTGATAGCCTACACCTGTAATCCTATCACTTTCAGAACCAAAGTGGTGGATAACCTGAAGGCTGGAGATTGAGACTAGCCTGGCCAACATGGCAAAACCCTGTCTCTACTAAAATTACAAAAATTAGCTGAGCATGGTGGCACACACCTGTAGTCCCAGCTACTCAGGAGGGTGAGGCACGAGAATGGCTTGAACCCGGGAGGTGGAAGTTTTTGTTTATATAAAACATGAATAGATATTCTGCTATTTCATACTATGTGAAATGTTTTTTATGTCTCTGGGATGCTCACCATTCACTGTAGATGAAAATACACCAGGAGCCACTAAAGAGACACGTCAAGTAAGCACTGGAGTTATAGGGGTAAATGAGTGGTTTAGGAGAAAACTTTATTTTTTTGAGACGGAGTCTCACTCTGTTGCCCAGGCTGGAGTGCAGTGGTACAATCTTAGCTCACTGCAATCTCTGCCTCCCGGGTTCAAGCAATTCTCTGCCTCGGCCTCCCAAGTAGCTTGGCTGATTTCTGTATTTTTAGTAGAGATGGGGTTTCATCATCTTGGCCAGGTTGGTCTTGAACTCCTGACCTCATGATTCACTCACCTCAGCCTCCCAAAGTGCAGGGATTACAGGCATGAGCCACCGCGCCTAGCCCTAGGAGAAAACTTTAAAGTAGAAGTGGCAAATGGCACAACAGAAAAATCAAACAAACATTTATATGAAAGCTACAGCAGTGGGTGAAAGAAGTATAACACGACTTTGTAATTAATTGGAAATTAGTTAATAACCAGTGGGAGAAACGGGGAGGGAAGCTCCCATACTGTCTATATGGGTTTAGTCATAGTGCCAATTATTTTCATTCCTTCACTTTTATTGATAGAACTGTATAAGGCTATTAAATTTCCTGTAATTATTGTATTATTTATATTACATGAAACCCGACAGGCAATATGTTAACTTGCAGAACATCTTGACTGGATATAAATTCTGGGTTCATTTTTCTTAAATTTTTCTTTTGAGATGGAGGCTGGTTCTGTCTCCCAGACTGGAGTGCAGTGGCATGATCTCGGCTCACTGCAAACTCTCCCTCTTGGGTTCAAACAATTCTACATCAGCCTCCCAAGTAGCTGGGATTACAGGCACCCATCACCACACCTGGCTAATTTTTTTTTTTTTTTTCAGATGGAGTCTCGCTCTTGTTGCCCAGGCTGGAGTGCAATGGTGTGATATCAGCTCACCGCAACCTCTGCCTCCGGGTTCAAGCGATTCTTTTGCATCAGCCTCCTGAGTAGCTGGGATTACAAGCATGTGCCACCATGCCTGGTGAATTTTTGTATGTTTAGTAGAGATGGGGGTTCCTCCATGTTGGTCAGGTTGGTCTCGAACTCCTCACCTCAGGTGATCCACCCGCCTCGGCCTCTCAAAGTGCTAGGTTTATAGGCGTGGACTACCACACCCGGCCAATTTTTGTATTTTTAGTAGAGATGGGGTTTAGCCATGTTGGCCAGGAACTCCAGTCTGGAACTCCGGACCTCAGGTAATTTGCCCATCTCGGCCTCCCAAAGTGCTGGAATTACAGACCTGAGCTACCACATCCAGCCAGTTCATATATATTTTTTCTTTTATGAACTAACATTGTGTGGCAACCAGGAAGTCTGCAAATGAAAATGCCCAGGATAAGTTGGGCAGGAGTTAATGTGCTGAATTTTGTTCATGCTGTGCTTAAAGTGACTGTGGAACATAAAGCTGCAATTGTCCATTTTGGCAGATACACATATGAGTATGTTTCCACAAATAGAATTTTCAAATATTATAAAAATGAAGTTCCAGAAGAGCTCAAAAAAAGAAGCTGTGGGAACAGCAATATTTGAGATAATGGCAGGAGACTAGGCCCAGACCATGGAGCCTAACTTCTCTAAACATAAGAGTAAGCCAGGAGGAGTGTCTAGGAAACCAAAGAAAGGGAGCCTCACAAATAAGGGACATGTCTTGTTCAAAATCCAAATGTAGAGAGTCCAAATAAGGATAACCACACACCAGAACAGCAAAGGAGTGAAAGCTGTAATCAGTAAGCAGCCCTTTTGAGAAATTTTGGAAATATCTAGAATTCCTAAGACCAGATAAGAGAATCCAGCTCTTGGATACACATCCTAACAAAGAGCTCATGTAAACTTCTATGCTCAGAGTCAAAGGGCTGTGGTTTGGCAAGGACAGAAGGATGACTGATAGGAAAATTAATTAATGACTCCCCACTTCGACAACAACAACAAAACCAAAGAGCATCCAGCACAAACCAAAAGCTGATGAAAGGACCCCACCACGCAATGGCACATAATGGTATCAGGGGCAACTAGGCAACATGATTACTTAACCAGGGTCCCTAAATGTCGGCACAATACAGACAAAAAGATAAACACAAGATTGTGCTATATACACAGACATTTTATTCTTTGAAATACATCTGTGTTTTTTTAAAGCAACACTTCTATTTCTGTGAAAACATACAACAACTTGTTTCTTAGACGACAGCAATTCTGTTTCAGCAATTAAGACATTACCTAAGAGAATAAGGACAAAACTGACATACGACTTTTCATATGGAGAATCAAATGTTTAAAGACAAGGGAAAAAATGCCCAAAAAGGATAAAGGTTTTGAGCCTAGAATTCCATGCCCTGCCAAATTTTTCATTCAAGGATAAGAAAAAAAAGATGTTTTCATAAATACAAACATGTTAAAAGCATAAAAATGATGCACCAATTTTGCAAGGCATTCTAGAATATACTTAACAGAAACTACAAAAAAAAAAAAAATAACATGGCAAATTAGATATAAAAGCTAACCAGGGCCAGGCACGGTGGTTCACACCTGTAATCCCAGTACTTTGTGGGGGCCGAGGCCGGCAGATCACCTGAGGTTGGGAGATCGAGACTAGCCTGACGAACATGGAGAAAACCTGTCTCTACTAAAAATACAAAATTAGCCAGGCATGGTGGCACATGCCTGTAATCCCAGCTACTCAGGAGACTGAGGCAGGAGAATTGCTTGAACCCGGGAGGCGGAGGTTGTGGTGAGCTGAGATTGTACCATTGTACTCCAGCCTGGGCAACAAGAGTGAAACTCTGTTTCAAAAGAAAATAAAGAAGCTAACCAGATATACAATAATAATAACTTATTTCTCACATAGCCATAACAGGAAACTATAAAATGTAAAATAGAGTGATTACAGAAGTGAGAAGGAAAAGACTATTTTGTATACTAAACTATCTTTCAAAGATACTTGTAAGTATGTTAACAAAATGCTCACATCTTTTCATGAAATATTCACTGAAAGACCATTTTCTGGGCCAGAAAAATAAACTAACAGAATTGAAATCATATCAAATATATTCTCTGGCCACAGTAGAAAAACTAGAAATCAGTAACACAAAGTTATCTGGAATATCATCAATATTTGAAAATAATAGGTGAGCATTTTATTTAATGTTATTGGAAAATAACATTTGAAGTTGGTTCTCTGAAAAAACTAAGAGAGCTGATAAACCTATATTCAGAATGACCAAGACAAAAAAAACATTAAAAATATGAGAAATGAAAAGGGGGATAGTTACTATAGGCCCTAAAAACATTAAAAGGGTAATAGGAGAATACTACAAAATAGTCTATATGCATAAATTTGACAACTTAGATGAAATGGATTAATTCCCTGAAAGAGTATAACTACCAAAACTCAGGAAGAAATATCTAAGCTAAATAATCTTAGTGTCTATTATATTAAATAAACTTAATCTGTAGTTAAAAACCTTTTAATATGAGTCACTTCACAAGAAATGGTGACTTAGGAGCTCTAAGAATCGGTCCCTCCACAGAGGCAACCATTAAAGCTGACAAAAACTGATATAATCAACTTTTTGGAACTCCAAAATTTACTTTTTTTAACCAGCAAACAATGGAATACCTTTTTTTTTTTTTTCTAAGACAAAGTCTCCCTCTGTCACCCAGGCTGGAGTGCAATGGCACTATCTCAGCCCACTGCAAACTTTGCCTCCTGGGTTGAAGCAGTTTTCCTGCCTCAGCCTCTCAAGTAGCTGGATTACAGGTACCCACCAACACACCCAGCTAATTTTGTATTTTTAGTAGAGATGGGGTTTCACCAAGATGGCCAGGCTGGTCTAGAACTCCTGACATCAGGTGATCCACCCGCCTCACCCTTCCCAAGTGCTGGGATTACAGGCATGAACCACCTCATCCAGCCTCAGTGGAGTACTTACTTTTTTATAAAGATGGGGTTCCACCGTGTTGGTCAGGCTGGTCTTGAACTTCCGACCTCAGGTGATCTGCCCATCTTGGCCTCCAAAGTGCTTGGATTACAAGTGTGAGCCACCACGCCCAGCCCAGTGGAGGACTTAATAAAGAAAGAGGCTGCTAAATTTTGGGGAGAAAGTGTGTGGCACTCTTTTCTTACTCATCTACTGATATAGTTTGGATGTGTGTATCCTCTAAACTCCATCTCAAAAAGGAAAAAAAAAAAAAAGAATCTGGCACCAGGCACAGGTGGCTAACGCCTGTAATCCCAGCACTTTGGGAGGCCAAGGTGGGCAGATCACCTGAGGTCAGGAGTTTGAAACCAGCCTGGCCAACATGATGAAATCCCGTCTCTACTAAAAATACAAAAATTAGCCAGGCATGGTGATACACGCCTGTAATCCCAGCTACACAGGAAGCTGAGGGAGGAGAATCACTTGAACCTGAGAGGCAGAGATTGCAGTGAGCCGAGATCGTGCCACTGCACTCCAGCCTGGGTGACAGAGTGAGACTCCACCTCAAATTTTTTTTTAATTCTGGACGCTACCCCTTCTCTCTCGCATGTGCACTCACTGTAACTATGTGATGTGCTGGCTCCTGGTTCACTTTCTGCCATGAGTAAAAGCTTGCTGAGGCCTCACCAGAAGCTGAGCAGATGCCAGTGCCATGCTTCCTGTACAACCTGCAAAACCATGAGCCAATGAAACCTCTTTATAAATGACCCAGCCTCAGGTATTTCTTTACAGCAATGCAAAAAAGAACTAACACAAAATTGGTACTGAGGAGTGGAGCATTGCTATAAGGATACCTGAAGATGTAGAAGCAGCTTTGGAACTGAGTAACAAGCAGAGGTTGGAAGAATTTGGAAGGCTCAGAAGAAGACACTAAGATGAGGAAAAGTTTGAAACATCTAAGAGACAGGTTAAATGGCTGTGACCAAAATGCTGATGGTAATACAGACAGAACAGGCTAAGCTGATGAGGTCTCAGATGAAAAGGAGGAATTTATTAGAAACTGCAGTAGAGGTCACCCATGTTTTGTTCTGGCACAGAGCTTGACTGCATGTCCTAGGGATCTGTGGAAGACTGAACTTAAGAATGATGACTTAGGGTATCTGGCAGAAGAAATTTCTAAGCAGCAAAGCATTCAAGATGTAGTCTGACTGCTTCTAATAGCCTATGACCAAATACAGGAGCAAAGAAATGATTTAAAGTTGGAACTGATACTGAAAAGGGAATCAAAGCATAAAGTCTGGAAAGTTTGCAGCCTGGTCCTGTGGTACAGAAAGAATCTAAGCAGGCTGTGGAGCAACCACTACTCTCTAGCAACCACTAGAGAGATAAGCATGACTGAAATGGAGCCAAGTACTAATCCAAGACAATGGCAAAAAGGCCTTAAAGGCATTTCAGAGATCTTCAGGACAATGCCTTCCATCACAGGCCCAGAGGCCTAAGAGGAAGAATGGTTTCAGGGGCCAGGCCTACAGCAGTGCAGCCCTGTGCAGCCTTGTGACACTGCTCCCTGTATCTCAGCTGTTCTGGTTCCAGCCTCAGCTCAGGGGGCCCAGGTACAGCTTGAGCCACAGCTCAGGAGGGCACAACCTGTAATATTTCATGGTTTCCATGTAGTCTTAAGTCTTCAGATGTTCGGAATGGAATCATAAAGGAGGCTTGGCAGCTTCCCCCTAGATTTCAGAGGATGTACTAGAAAGCCTGGGTGTCTAGGCATAAGTCTGCCACAGAGATGGAGCCCTCACAAACAAACTACTAGTGCAATGTTGAGGGAAAATGTGGGGTTGGAGCCTCCACAGAGTCCCCACCAGGGTACTGCCTAATGGAGCTGTGGGAAGGGGACCACTGCCCTCCATACTTTGGAATGCTAGGGTATTCCACTTACAGCCACTTGCAACCTCATAAAGCAGTCAACACCAACCATTAAGATTAATCCATTAATCCATAAAGATCAAAGCAGATTTCTTTCTTTTTTTTGAGACGGAGTTTCGCTCTTGTTACCCAGGCTGGAGTGCAATGGCGCGATCTCGGCTCACCGCAACCTCCGCCTCCTGGGTTCAAGCAATTCTCCTGCCTCAGCCTCCTGAGTAGCTGGGATGACAGGCATGCGCCACCATGCCCAGCTAATTTTTCGTATTTTTAGTAGAGACGGGGTTTCACCATGTTGACCAGGATGGTCTCGATCTCTTGAGCTTGTGATCCGCCCGCCTCGGCCTCCCAAAGTGCTGGGATTACAGGCGTGAGCCACCGTACCCGGCCTGAAGCAGATTTCTTAACAAAGTATGAAAGCCAAAAGGCAGTGTGATGACATACTGAAGTGCTGAAAGAAAAGAATTCTATTTCAATAATTCTGTTCCAGCAAGACTATCCTTCAATAATACAAAGAAATTAAGACATTCCAAGATAAACAAAAGCTAAAACACTGTTTCTTATAGACCTACCTTATAAGAAATGCTACAAGGAGTCTTTTAGTCTGAAATGAAAGGACACTAGACAGTAATTTAAGGCCATATGAAGCTATAAAGAACACAGGTAATGGTAACTATAAAGGTAAACATAAAAGCTGGTATTGTTTTTATTGTATTTCCTCTTTTTGCTTCCTATAGGATTTAAAAGACAAATGCATAAAATAGTAATTATATGTTAATGGGCACACACCATACAAAAATATAATTTGTGACAATAACAACATAAACGGGAGAAATAGAGCTATATATAAGCAGTTTTTGTTGTTGTTTGTTTGAGATGGTGTCTCACTGTGTCGCCCTGCCTGGAATGCAGTGATGCGATCTCAGCTCACTGCAACCTCTACCTCCTGGGTTCAAGTGATTCTCCTGCCTCAGCCTCCCAAGTAACTGGGACTGCAGGTGCCTGCTACCACACCTAGCTAATTTTTGTGTTTTTAGTAGAGACAGGGTTTCACCACATTGGCCAGACTGGTCTTGAACTCCTGACCTTGTGATCCGCCCACCTTGGCCTTCCAAAGTGCTGGGATTTACAGGCATGAGCCATCATGCCCAGCCTATCAGCAGTTTTTATACACTACTGAAGCTAAGCTGGTATCAATTCAAACTAGATTGTTAAAAATTAGAAAAGTTAATTATAATCCTGACAGTAACCACTAAAAACACTTTAAAATATTCACAAAAGGAAATGAAGAGGAAAGCAAAATGGTACATTACAAAAAATTTTAGAAGAAGGCAGTATTGGAGTATATTAGTCCATTATCACATTGCTGTAAAGAACTACCTGAGGCTGGGCATGGTGGCTGACTCCTATAATCCTAGCACATTGGGAGGCTGAGGCGAACACATCATTTGAGGTCAGGAATTCAACATGGCCAACATGGCAAAACCCCGTCTCTACTAAAAATACAAAAATTAGCCAGGCATGGTGGCATGCAACTGTAATCTCAGCTACTTGGGAGGCTGAGGTAGGAGAATCATTTGAACCCAGGAGGCAAAGGTTGCAGTAAGCCATGATCATACCACTGTATTCCAGCCTGGGTGACAGAGGAGGACTCCATCTCAATTGAATAAAAAAAAAAAAAAGAACTACCTGAGATTCAGTAATTTATAAAGAAAAGAGGTTTAATTGGCTCGTGGTTTCATAGGCTGTACAGGAAGCATGGCTGTGGAGGCCTTAGGAAACTTACACTCATGGCGGAAGGTGATTGCCACATGGAGGAGGAGGAAAGAGAGAGCAAGGAGGGAAGTACTATATATTTTTAACCACATCTTGTCAGAAGATCTGTTCACAAGAACAGCAAGGGGAAATACTGCACACTTTTAACCAGATCTTGTCAGAACTCACTCACTGTTCACAAGAACAGCAACAGGGAAGTCTGCACCCATGATTGAATCACCTCCCACCAGGCCCCTCCTCCAACATTAAGGATTACAATTTGACATGAGATTTGGGTGGGGACACAGAGCCAAACCATATCACATAGGAATTAAAGGAAAAGATGTAAAGTATGGAGAAGAAAAATGCCAAGTTGCAGAAGTAAGTCTTTATCAAACATCACTTTAAATATAAATAGATTAGACTCACCAATTAAGGGCAGAGATTGACTGTTTATTAAAAACATTGAAATATATGCTTTCTAAAATTAAATTTAGATCCAAAGACACAAGTAGGTTGAAAAGAAAGGATGGAAAAGGCATTTCATGAAAATAGTAACCAAAAGAGCTGGCTGCCTAACTAAAATGAGACCTGAATTAGATGGCATCCTGTATTCATGGACTGGGAGACTTAATACAGTTCAAATGACAATACTATCCAAAGAAATTTACAGATTCAAACCAGTCCCTATCAAACTCCCAATGGCTTTTGCACAGAAATGGAAAAGACTATCCTCAAATTCATATGGAATTGCAAGGGGTCCCCAATAGGCAAAACATTGGGAAAGAAGAATAAAGTCAGAGGACTCATACTTCACAATTTCAAAACTTACTATAAAGCTACAGTTATCAAAACAGTGAGGTAAGGCTGGGCACTGTGGCTCACGCCTGTAATCCTAGCACTTTGGGAGGCCGAGGTGGATGGATCACCTGAGGTCAGGAGTTCAAGACCAGCCTGGCCATCATGGTGAAACCCCATCTTAAAAACAAAAACAAAAACAAACAAACAAAAAAAACAGTGAGGTACTGGGATAAGGACAGATGTACAGTCTAATGGGACAGACTTATATCCAGAAATAAACCCATGTATCCATGACCACATGATTTTCTTAATCTTTATTTTTTTTCTGAGATATGGTCTTACTTGCTGGAGTGTAATGGTACAATAATGGCTTACTGCAGCCTGGACCTCCCCAGGCTCAGATGATCCCCTGCCTTAGCCTCCCAAGTATCTGGGACTAAAAGTACACACCACCCGCCAAGCTAATTTTTGTATTTTGTAGAGACGGGGTTTTGCCATGTTGCCCAGAATGGTCTTGAATTCCTAGGCTCAAGAGATCTGCCCACCTTGGCCACCTACAGTGATGACTATGAGCTATCACGTCCAGTACCAACTGATTTTTCAACAAGGATGCCAAGATCATTCAGTGGGAAAAGAATAGTCTCTTTACCTAATAATACTGAGAAAACTGAATGCCTACATGCGTGAATTAAATGGGACCTCTACCTCACATAATATGCAAAAATCAATTTAAAATGGATCAATGACCTAAATATATTAGTTAAATATGTAGAACTCTTAAACGAAAACAGCCCAGTGAGCCGAGATCGTGCCATTGCACTACAGCCTGGGTAACGAGCGAAACTCTGTCTCAAAAAAAAAAAAAAAAAAAAAGAAAAGAAAACAGCTTATCTTGAATTTGGCAATGGATTCTTCTATATGACATCAAAAGCACGAACAAAAGAAAAATAAATTGTACTTCATCATAATTTGAAATGTTGTGCATTATAGAACACTGTCACAACAGAAAAGACAACCCACAGTATAGAAAATATTTGAAAATCATCTATCCTCATGAAGGTATATTATCCAGAATATATAAAACACATTTTTTTTTTTTTTGAGATAGAGTCTCACACTATTGCCCAGGCTGGAGTGCAATGGCGCCATCTCGGCTCACTGCAACCTCCGCCTCCCCAGTTTAAGCTATTATCCTGCCTCAGCCTCTCCAGTAGCTGGGATTACAGGCACCCACCTCCACTCCTGGCTAATTTTTTGTATTTTTAGTAGAGATGGGGTTTCACTATGTTGGCCAGCCTGGTCTCAAACTGCTGACCTCGTGATCTGCCCACCTTGGCCTCCCAAAGTGCTGAGGTTACAGGCATGGGCCACTGTGCCTGGCCTTTTTTCTTTTCTTTTTTTTTTTTCTTTAAAAACAGAGTCTTGCTCTGTTGCCCAGGCTGGAGCACAACCAACTACCAACTGCACAATCTCGGCTCCCTGAAACTTCTACCTCCTGGGTTCAGGTGATTCTCCTCAGCCTTCCAAGGAGCTGGGACTATAGGTGCACACCACCACACCCAGCTAATTTTTTTTATTTTGAGTAGAAATGGGGTTTCACCATGTCCTCGAGTCATCCGCCCACCTTGGCCTCCCAAAATGCTGGGATTACAGGTGTGAGCCACTGTGCCCAGCCATAAAACATTCTCATAATTTAACAACAAAAAGATCAACATTTCCCCAAATAATACAACTGACCCTTGAACAAAATAGGCATGGATGCAGATTATATTCAACCAAACATAAAGATTGAAAATATAGTATTTGTGTTTTCAGCAGAAATGGGGTTTCACCATGTTGGCTAGGCTGATCTTGAACTCTTGACATCAGGTGATCCGCCTACCTTGGCCTCTCAAAGTGCTGGGATTAAGGTATGAGCCACCTCGCCCAGTTTGAAAATATAGTATTTGCAAGATTGGAAACTCACACATATAGAGGGCCAATTTTTTGCATACATGGGTTCTGAGGAGCTGACTGCAGGACTTGAGTATGTTTGGATTTTAGTATATGCAGGGGTCCTGGAACCAATCACCTGCATGTACCAAATGATGACAGTATATACAAATGGCTAAAAAGCACACTAGAAAAAAAAATAGAAAAAGCAAAAGCACACTAGAAGATGTTCAACATCATTCATCTCTAAAGAAATGCAAGGCAAAATCGCAACAATACCACTTCACCCTCCCACCCCAATTATAATGGGCATAATTTTTAAAATGGAGAACAGGTGTTGCGGGGGGATATGGAGAAACCAAAACCCTTGTACATTGCTGATGGGAATGTAAAATGATGCAGCTGGTGTGGAAGTTTGGCAGTTCCTCAAAAAGTTAAACAGAATTGCCAGACAACCCAGCAGTTCCACTTTTAGGTATATAGCCAAAAGAATTGAAAATAGGTAGCAAATACTTATAAACCACTCAAATGTCTGTCAGTGGATGAATGACAAATTGTGGCATATATACACAATGGCATTTTAGTCCTAAAAAGGAATGATGTACTGCTAAATTCTCCAAGGTGGATGAACCTAGAAAACATGCTAAGTGAAATAAGGCAGACACAAAAGGTTACATAATGTATGATGTCACTTATATGAAATATCTAGAATAGATAGATCCATAGAGACAGAAAGTATATTAGTGGCTGCCAGGGTATAAAGGGGAGAGAGAACAGGGAATGACTGCTTAATGGAGTTTTCTTTTAGGATGGTGAAAATGTTTTGAAACTAGGTAGAGGTGGAATTACACAACACTGTGAATGTACTAAATATTACTACCTCCCAGTTGTATACTTTTAAATGATGAATAAATGGTATGTAAATTTTACTTGAATTAAAACAAGTAAGCAAACTCTTTGAACAAAAAACTGCAGGCCTAAATGGTTTCATTGAATTCAATCCAACAATGCTGCAGAAACAATACCAATTATATGCAATTTCTTCCATAAAAGCAAGAAAAAAATCACCATTCTCAACTCACTTTACGAGGCTCACATAAAGGAGAGACCCAAATCTAACAATCTGAGACCCAAATCTAACAAGAACATTACCAGAAATGACAACTACAGTGGTTGCTGGCACCAGTTTGTATCAGCTCGGAAGATTAAGTTTTTAGGATGTACTTGAAATTTGCCATGGTGGGAGTACTTATACTATAGAAATTGATAAACAGTATAAACCAACTTTCCCAACTCCTAAAATATGATTATTAAACATTTACTACTATATTGATCACTGATCAACATCCCTCATGGTGACAGACACAAAAATCCTCAACAAAATGTTGGCAAACCTAATTCAGCAATATATAAAAATATACACAGGCTGGGCACAGTGGCTCATGCCTGTAATCCCAGCACTTTGAGAGTCCGAGGCAGACGGATCAGAGTCAGGAAATTGAGACCATCCTGGCCAACATGGTGAAACCCCGTCTCTACTAAAATACAAGAAATTAGCCAGTGTAGTGGTGCGAGCCTGTAGTCCCAGCTACTTTGGCGGCTGAGGCAGGAGAATCACTTGAACCCCAGAGGCAGAGGTTGCAGGAGCCGAGGTCACACCACTGCACTCCAGTCTGGCAACAGAGTGAGACCCAACTCAAAAAAATATACATATATATATACACATTATGACCTATTTATCCTGGCAATGCAAGGTTGATTCCACATTTGAACATCTAACAATGTATTTCGCTATGTTAACAAACTAAAAAAGAAAAACAACACGGTTATCTCAAAAAAAAGCAGAAAAGCATTTGACAAAATTCAAGATCCATTCATGATAAAAACTCTGAACAAACTAGGAAAAAAAAGGGAACTTCCTTCATCTGACAAAAGGTATTTGTGTAAAATCTGTAGCTTATACCATACTTATTATTGAATGGCTAAATTCTTTCCCCCCAAGGACAGATTTCATTATGTACATTCCTTTGATTATATAAAGGATGATTTTTAAATGAACAAAAAAATCAAAATTCAAAGTTTTTTACAGCCTACAAGGGCCATACATATTCTAGCTTCCTCTGCCTCTCTGATGTTACCTCTTACTATTCTTTCCCTAAGTCACATACCTAGCTTCAATATCCTACATACTGTTTCTCAAACATGCTTTGGGGTGTTAGGATTACTGTTTTTCCTGCTTCTCCCTCAGATTTCTACTTGGCTGTCTCTCTCGTTCAGGACTTTCCTCAAATACTATCTTTCAGGGTAGCATTGTCCTAACCAACCTATAACTGGTTCCTCACTTCTCTGTATCACTTTGTCCTAAATTGCTTGACATTATCACTGAACATATACCTCAGAAATATTACTCAAATGTTGACATATTGTTATAAAATATATTTTAAAAATCACATTTTTGGCCAGGACTGGTAGCTCATGCTTGTAATCCCAGCATTTTGGGAGGCCGAGGCAGGCAGATCATTTGAGGTGAGGAGTTGAGACTAGCCTGGTCAATGTGGTGAAACTCCTTCTCTACTAAAAGTACAAAAATTAGCTGGGCATGGTGGCAGGTGCCTGTAATCCCAGCTACTTGGGAAGCTGAGGTAGGAGAATCACTTGAACTTGGGAGGCAGAGGCTACAGTGAGCTGAGATTGTGCCACTGCACTCCAGCCTGGGCAACAGAGCAAGACTCTATCTCAAAAAAAAAAAAAAAAATCACATTTGTTAGCATCAATGTGATTGTCTACTTTATGCCAAACAGGCAGCAATCTATTTAGCATTGCTTTCATGCCATCAGTGCAAGTATCAACAGTGTAAAAGGCAATCTGCATTTTAGCACTCTGAGTGTGGACCTTATAGACTCCTTGAGAGCATCTTGGAGCCCCCAGGGATCTGCAGACTACATTTTGAAAACCACTGTTTTATTCAAATGATATTTTGCCTGAAGGTGATTTTTAACTACTTCTATGTTTCTAATTTAGTATATAGGCTCTCATTCATAAAACTCATTACACACACACAGTGAAAATAAGGGCTAAATAAATGACTCACCTGGAACTTGTTCATTTTCTGCTGCTTTTGGGAATGGGTGAAAACCACAAAGCCAGAGCAGGGAAAGTTGAAAGACAGAAGTCATAGGGATCTTATCTGGCAGCCCCAGGAATCACCTGTGAGAAATTTTCATAAAACATTTCAGCAAAATATATATGTCTGAGAAAATGTCCCTTTGACCCATTAGAAAGAATAGTAAGGACCATGATAAAGTAGCACCCACCTGTCCACTGGTGACTCTGATATAAATCTTGATGAACCTGGGACATTTTTGAGTGAATCTAAACATCTCTTTCCTATTGGCTGTTTTGAAAATTACATTTCTGTTTTCTGAATAACACAAAAGAATTGAAAACTTAAGTATCCAATAATGACAGATTAGTTACATAACATGTATAATATCCAAAGTATTGGAGTCCTTTGCTGACAACAGAAATGATGTTAGAGAAATATATTTACTGACACATAAAAGTTACTTTAATTACATATCATAACCATTTTTTTCTATTATAAACCCAAGGCTCAAAAGTCTCTTTAAAGTTCTCAAAAACAAGAAATTTTTTGGTCCCTAAATTGCAGTTTCTTAAAAACCACTTCTCCAAGAACCTTCTTTTGATGTAAATATGATATAGTGAACTTAAAGACTCAGTTCTACCCTAGGCTCTGCTATAAACAAACTTAGTGACTGTCTTAGTTACAATGCTTTTGTCTTTAAAATGATTAGGAAATAGATAATTTGAATAACCCTTCATGTACCATTCTGATTCTGTAAGTCTTCACCCAGGATCACAAATACAGACAGTACCTGCAATGCAATGTCTCTTCAAAACCCGGGCTGGGCCTAAAATTTAATTAGGGCCTGATGAACTCTGACTTGACAATCTAATCTGCTGACAGTGACACAAATCTAGCTTCTAAAATAACAGGCAGCATAATTCTCAAGTGCTTCATATATGTAGCAACAGGCAACTACATGTCATAATCCTTAGGTCCTTTTCATAAGCAGCAGAAACCATACAGGGCATCCCAATTGGAAAGAAAAAAGTCAAATTATCTTTGTTCACAGTTGACATGACCCTATATTTAGGAAAACATAAAGACTCCACCAAAAAACTGGTAGAACTGATACATGAATTCAGTAAAGTTTCAGGTTACAAAATCAACATTAAAAAATCAGTAGCAGCCGGGCGCGGTGGCTCAAGCCTGTAATCCCAGCACTTTGGGAGGCTGAGGCGGGTGGATCACAAGGTCTAGAGATCGAGACCATCCTGGTCAACATGGTGAAACCCCGTCTCTACTAAAAATACAAAAAATTAGCTGGGCATGGTGGCACGTGCCTGTAATCCCAGCTACTCAGGAGGCTGAGGCAGGAGAATTGCCTGAACCCAGGAGGCGGAGGTTGCAGTGAGCCGAGATCACGCCATTGCACTCCAGCCTGGGTAACAGGAGCGAAATTACGTCTCAAAAAATAAAAATAAAAAATAAAAAATCAGTAGCATTTCCATACACCAATAGTGAACAATCTGAAAAAGAAACCAAGAAAGCAATCCCATTTACAATAGCTACCAAAAATACTCCAACACCTAGGAATAAATTTAACCAAAAAAAAGTGAAAGAGCCTACAATTAAAAGTATAAAACAGACTGGGCATCATGGCTCACACCTGTAATCCCAGCACTTTGGTAGGCGGAGGTGGGTGGATCACCTGAGGTCAGGAGTTCAAAATCAGACTAGCCAACATGGTGAAACCCTGTTTCCACTAAAAACACACACACACACACAAAATTAGCCAGGTGTGGTGATGCACTCCTGTAATCCCAGCTACTCGGGAGGCTGAGGCAGGAGAACCACTTGAACCCAAGGAGAAGAGGTTGTAGTGAGCCAAGATCATGCCAAACTGAGACCCTGTCTCAAAATAATAATAATAAAAACATGGATGAATGATATTAAAATGTAAAGATATCCCATGCTCATGGACTGGCAGAATTAATATTGTTAAAGTGTCCATAGTACTAAAAGCAATCTATAGATTCAATGCAATCCATATCCAAACACCAATGACATTCTTCACAGAAATAGGGAAAAAAAAAACCCTAAAATTTATATGAAACCACCAAAGCCCCTGAATAGCCAAAGCAATTTTGTGCAAAAAGAACAAAGCTGGAGGCATTGCACTACGACTTTAAAAATATACTATAAAGCTACAGTAAACAAAACAGTATAGTACTGGCATAAAAACAGACACATAGACCAATGGAACAGAGAATTGAAAAATCAATACATGCAGTTATAGGCAATGTTATTTATTATTTATTATTTATTTTTTATTTTTTTTGAGACAGAGTTTTGCTCTTGTTACCCAGGCTGGAGTGCAATGGCGTGATCTCGGCTCACTGCAACCTCCGCCCCCTGGGTTCAGGCAATTCTCCTGCCTCAGCGTCCTGAGTAGCTGGGATTACAGGCACGCACCACCATGCCCAGCTAATTTTTTGTATTTTTAGTAGAGACGGAGTTTCATCATGTTGACCAGGATGGTCTCGATCTCTTGACCTCGTGATCCACCCGCCTTGGCCTCCCAAAGTGCTGGGATTACAGGCGTGAGCCACCGCTCCCGGCCTGCCAATGTTATTTTTGACAAAGGCACCAAGAACACGCATTGGAGAAATGGCAGTGTCTCTGATAAATGGTGCTGAGAAAACTGGATATCTATGTGCAGAAGAATGAAACTAGAACCCATCTCTCATCATGTAAAAATCAAATAACAATAGATTAAAGACTTAAATTTATGGTCTAAAACTATGAAACTACTAGAAGAAAACATTTGGAAATGCTTCAGAACATTGGTCTGGGCAAAATCTTTTTGGTAAGACCTCAAAAGCACAAGCAACAAAGGCAAAAATAGACAAATGGGGTTACATCAAACTAAAAAGTTTCAGCACAGCAAAGTAAACAATCAGTGAAAAGACACTGAAGAATAGGAGAAAATTTTGCAAACTACCCATCTGAAAAAATATTAGTAACCAAAATATATAAGGAACTCAACAGTCAACAAAAAGTTGATTTAAAAAAATGAGCAAATGATCTGAACAGACATTTCACAATAGAAGACATAAAATGGCCAATAGTTGTATGATAAAATGCTCAACATCACTAATCATCAGACAAGTGCAAATCGAAAACTTCATGGGATATCATTTTACCCATTAAAATGGCTGTTAGAAAAAAGACAAAAAATAACAAATGCTGGGATATGGAGAAAGGGGAACCCTCAGGTACTCTTGGTGGCAATGTAAATTAGTACAGCCACTATGGAAAACAGTATGGAGGTTCCTTAAAAAACTAAAAATAGAACTACCATAAGATCTAGCAATCTCACTGCTATGTATATATCCAAAAGAAAGGAAATCAGTGTATTGAAGAGATCTCTACACTCCCGTTTTTATTGCAGCGCTATTCACAATAGTCAAGACACAATCAAAGTACTCATCAATACATGAATAGATAATGAAAATTGTGGTATTTCTACACAGTGAAATAAAAAGAATGAAATTTTGTCATTGCAGCAATAAAGATTGAACTGGAGGACACTATGTTACATGAAATAAACAAGGCACAGAAAGACAAATATGTTCTCACTCATATGTGAGAGCTAAAATAGTTGATCTCATGAAGCTAGGAAGTAGAATGATAGTTATCAGAGGCTGTGAAGGGAAGCAGGGGGTGAGGAATGAAGAAAGGCTGATTAATGGGTTCAAAAATACAGTTAAATAGAAGGAATAAGTCCTAGTGTTCAATAGCCAGTATGGTGACAGTTGTTAACAATAACAATAAATCGTTTATTGTGTATTTCAGAGTATCTAGAGGTAACAATAAATCGTTTATTGTATATTTCAGAGTAGCTAGAGGATCTGGAATTTCATATCACAAAGAAACGATAAATATCATAATTACCCTGATTTGATCATCACACATTGTACACATATATCAATATTTTAGGTGTACCCTATATGTACATTATGTTTCACCCCCCACAAAAAAAAAAAACTGGGAAAAACACCACTTCCAGCTAGCATGGTGCTTATAAAATGAAAGCTATCAGCCATGATATCACGATCATAATATGGGGGGACTGATGAACTACAGTTTTCATCTGTAAAAGAAAATTCTTTGTCCCATTTCCTCTCTTTGGAGACTAGCCTCTGGCCTGGATGGGATTCCCAGCTTCTCTAGTAAAATGCTAAATTGAGGGCTCAAAGGGTGGTTTCAATTTACACATTTAACAATCCTCTGAGAAGAGACTAAGGTTGGAGGATGCAGGAAGGCCTTAAATGATTAACCTTTTGACTCAAGGGCTCTGAAGACTCCCCAAGCATTTTGGAAACAAAACACTACGTGGTAAGACTGGGTTCAGTATACTCCGCAACTGCGTTCTGGTGGTGCTCAAGGGACAAATGCTGTGCTAAATACAATCCAAGACTGGATTTTAGTGTGGGAAGGTGCATGAACTCAGAGGAAAAAGTGAGGATTCAGATCCCACCTGCTAATACTGGGTAAACAAATTTATCTCTCTGAATCTTCAGTAGTCACATTTCTTTAAATGGAAGTGATTAAGTGGAAAGGATGGTTAACGATGATTAAATGAGCCAATAATGAAAACAGCATGTCTTGTAATAACAGAAGCAGCTCACCTTTATTGAGTCCTGTATCATACTTTACATCTACTACCCTATTCAGTACCCAAAGGCCCCCATCATTTCCCAGATGGGCGTCGAGCCGAAATGGAACCAAGTGCAGACGCTGGACCAGGGCCCATGTCCCTCCGGCTTCCTAGCGCCACGTCTGCAGCGGCCAGCGCGCCTGACGTGGCGGCTCCAATCCAGGTCACACAGGGCGGCTGCCTCGGGCGCCCGCTGCCCTGCCGCCGCAGGCCTCCTTGGGCCGCCCCTCAAACAGGTCGGGCAAACGCCATTCAGAGCAGGGGCACGAGCGCCCACCTTCACACCAGGCCGCTCCCACCCGGGGTCCTTGGCGGAGGCCGCTCCCGGGCCAGGAGGCGGCTTCCAGGCTTGAGAACCCGCCTCCCAGGCCCTCCCGCCCGCAAAGGCCTTCCACACACCTGCAGGGGCTCGGTCTCCGCTGCCGGCCTGCGCCGAGCCCAGGCCCCGCCCTTTGCAGTCCAGCCGAGACCTGGAAGCCCAGGAGTCCTCTCACTCCCTGGGGCGTGAGACAAAAACGGCTACGCCAGAAAGAAGACGGCACTGCACATGCGCAGAACGTTCTCTGAGCCCTACTCCAGAACTACGCTTCCCAGAAGGCCCAGCTACGACTCCATCTTGGATGACGTCCTGAGGCGCCGCCTCCTCCAGTGGCCTGAGTGTGTGCTGTCGAGTTTCCTGAAGCGGGCTGGCGCTGGCCTTGCTCAGTGATGGCCCTGGAGTCGCACCCCGCATAGTGGGCCTTGAAGGTAAGGCCACCGTGAGATGCTGCAAGGAACACTGATGGGCAGTTTCGTTAAAGTGATTGAACTCTGTGGCTACAGTACTACACAGGATATGAGGGATAATGCCTAGCTTTCACAATTGTGCAAACAATGCACGAAACGTAATAAACTAGAAAATATGTGTAAGCTAAAACAGAAAACGAGAGCCACACATACCACTTCCCAAAAACAAAAACGCTTAATGTTAGGTGCACATCCTTCTCATAAATTTACACAGATTTTATCCTAATGGTATAGAATTATATGAAATAAGTAAGCTCTACATTTGCTACAGTTTACTGCCTTAAAAGAGTCTCCAGGCTGTGGCACAAGGAGGGGGATCTCAGGCTGTGTGTCCTGGACTACTTGAATTGGGGAGATACAGCTGAGAGTCCAGAGAGACCAAGGCAGAGTTTACAGGGCAAGTTACCTAAGAAGAGAGCTGCACAGAAAGAGAGCGCTGGTGATCTTCAGAAGGTCCTCCTTGATAACTCAGCAGAGTTCTGTCTGGAACATGCATATGAGGAAACCACCTGAGGTTGGGGAAAGAGTCATCCAAAAAGATTAAAGGGAATACAGCCCAGTGATGCTGGGGAAAGTGCCTGCCCATCACTGGCCAGGGTGAAAACAATCATGATTCATGAGCATTGGGTAGAGTACTCAGAATGGTCTCCTCTCGGCAATGAAGAGTAATTAGCCCTAGAATAAACACTACAAATGTTAAAAGTAAAATTCAACACTATCGATTAACTGCACCCCAGAACAAACCTCAATAATATTTAGAGAAATACAAAAACATTTTATGGTGCCAAAGGCACCATAAAATTCCCAATATCTGCTAATCTCATTCAAAGATTAGCCAGCAGGCCGGGTGTGGTGGCTCATGCCTGTAATTCCAGCACTTTGGGAGGCTGAGGCGGGTGGACACCAGCCTGGCTAGCATGGTGAAATCCATCTGTACTAAAAATACAAAAATTAGCTGAGTGTGGTGGTGGGCGCCTGTAGTCTCAGCTAGTCGGGAGGCAAAAGCAGGAGAACTGCCTGAACCCGGGAGGTGGAAGTTGCAGCGAGTTGAGATCATGCCATTGCACTCCAGCCTGGGCAACAGAGTGAGCCTCTGTCTCCAAATAAATAAATAAGATCAGCAGGTTTGCAAAGAAACACGAAAATAACAACTCACTATGAGGAGAAAAATGAACTATGCAAAACTGACCCAGAACTGATACAGATGTCTGACTTACCAGGTAAGGACATTAAAAAGTTTCCATAATTGTGTCTAGATGTTCAGAGACAAGCAGAGACACGGACAACATTAAAAGATCAAACCAACTGTACAGATGGAATCTACAATGTCTGTGATGAAAAATACACTGAATGGGATTAATAGCAAATTAGAAACCAAATAAAAGATTGGTAGATTTGAAGACAGCAGCAGAAACTTCAAAATGAAACAATAAGATAATATAAAAAATGTGAAAGAAGCATCAGTGAGCTATGGAACAACTTTAAGCTGTCTAACATATATGTAATTGAAATCCACAAGAAGAGAGTGGAGAAGGGGAAGGTAAAATTTTTATTTGAAACATTAATGGCCAGAAATTTTATGCATTTTATGAAAACCGTATTTCAGAGAACCAGGAAGCTTTTATAATTATAATTGCACAAGCTTTTATAACTATAATTGCACAATCTGCAATTATAGTTTGAGATCTCATACTCTTTCTCAATATTTGGTGGAATAGAAAATCAACAAGGATACCAAAGACCTAAACTACACTATCAATCATGTTAGGTTATTAACCTAACATTTATAAAACATTCCATTTTCCAACAACAAAATATATATTCTTTTCAAGTGCACATGGAATATGTCAAAAGAGACTATAATTTGTGCCATCAAAGATGTCTTATAAATTTAAAAGAATTCAAGTCATTCAAAATACAGTCTCTGGCCATAATGGAGTTAAATTATAAATTAATACCTAATTATATTTGGAAAATAATCTAATATTTGGAAACTAAATGCCAAACACATTTCTTTTTCTTCTTTCTCCTCTTCTTCTTCCTTTTCTCCTCTCCATTCCCCGCCTCCTCTTTCTTCTTTTCCTTCTCCTCCTTTTCTTTCTCTTTATTATTCTTCCTTTTCTTTTTTGTTGCCTAGGCTCTGTGCGGTGGTGTGATCATAACTCACTGCGGCCTCCAAACCCTGGGATGAAGTGATCTTCCAGCCTCAGCCTCCCTAGTAGCTAAGACTATAAGCACGTGCCACTATGCTCCCAACTATTTTTGTAGAGACCAGGTCTCACTGGGTTGCCCAGGCTGGTCTCAAACTCCTAGACTCAAGCAATTCTCCCACTTTGGCCTCTCAAATGCTGGGATTAGAGGCATGACCCACTGCACCCAACCTAAATAACGTAATTCTAAATAACCCATGGGTCAAATTGCAAATTAAAGAGAGGGGGAATTAGAAGGTAATTTGAATTAAATGAAAATAGAAACATATCAAAATTTGTGGGATGCCATTAAAACTGCACTTGGAGGAAAATTTACAGCAGTAAACATTCAAAAAAAAGAAGTCTCTAATGAATGACCTCAGCTTCCCACCTTAAGAAACTAGAAACATTTTTTTTTTTTTTTTTTTTTTTTTTGAGACGGAGTTTCGCCCTTGTTACCCAGGCTGGAGTGCAATGGCGCGATCTCGGCTCACCGCAACCTCCACCTCCTGGGTTCAGGCAATTCTTCTGCCTCAGCCTCCTGAGTAGCTGGGATTACAGGCACGTGCCACCATGCCCAGCTAATTTTTTGCACTTTTAGTAGAGACGGGGTTTCACCATGTTGACCAGGGTGGTCTCGATCTCTCGACCTCGTGATCCACCCGCCTCGGCCTCCCAAAGTGCTGGGATTACAGGCTTGAGCCACCGCGCCCAGAAACTAGAAACATTTAAGAGGAAAAACAGCTAAAAATAAGCAGGAGAAAGGAAATAATAAGTATCAGAGTGGAAATCAATGAAATAGAAAAATATAGAGAAAACAAATGAACTGAAAAGCTGATCCTTTGAGAAGATAAATAAAATTGACAAGCCTTCCAGAGTAACTAGGAAAAGAGGAAAAAACAAATGACTCATCTCAGGAATAAGAGTGGTTACATCACTACAGATTGTACAGACATTAAAATGAAGCAAGGGGCTGGGTGCTGTGGCTTACGCCTATTTGCATATTTTAAGTGAAATATGCAATTGGTGACTCCTGCCTGTAATCCCAGGACTTTGGGAGGTTGAGGTGGGCGGATCACCTGAGGTCAGGATTTCAAGACTATTCTGGCCAACATGATGAAATCCCATCCCTACTAAAGATATAAAAATCTCTCCAAGATTGGGAACAAGGCTAGGGTTTCTACTCACACCACGTCTATTCTACGTTGTTCTGGAGGATTTGCTAGTACATTCAGGCCATACAAAGAAATAAAGCAGTTGGCCTGGTGCGGTGGCTCACATGAGTAATCCTAACACATTGGGAGGCTGAGGTGGACAGATCACCTGATTTCAGGAATTCGAGAGCAGCCTGTCCAACATGGTGAAACCCTGTCTCTACTAAAAATATGAAATTAGCTGGGCGTGGTGGCGTGTGACTATAATCCCATCTACTTTGGTGGCCGAGGCAGGAGAATCGCTTGAATCTGGGAGGCAGGGGTTGTGGTGAGCCAAGATGTGCCATTGCATTCTAGCCTGGGTAGCAAGAGTGAAACTCCATCTCAAAATTAAATAAATAAAGAAAGTAGTTGACTTCTGAAATGGCAAAATGATTTCCCTGAACCTTCTCTCTAATGAAACAACCTTACTTGGTGATTTTTTTTTTTTTTTTTTTTGAGATGGAGTTTCGCTCTTGTTGCCCAGGCTGGAGTGCAATGGTGTGATCTCAGCTCACCACAACCTCAGTTTCTCAGGTTCAAGTGATTCTTCTGCCTCAGCCTCCCAAGTAGCTAGGATTACAGGCACATGACACCAGGCCCGGGTATTTTTTTGTATTTTTAGTGGAGATGGGGTATCTCCATGTTGGTCAGGCTGGTCTTAAACTCCTGACCTCATGATCCACCTGCCTCAGCCTCCCAAAGTACTGGGATTACAGGTGTGAGCCACTGTGCCAGGCCTGTTTATTTTGAGACGGAATTTTGCTCTTGTTGCCCAGGCTGGAGTGCAGTGGCCCAGTCTCGGCTCACTGCAACCTCTCCCTCCCTCCTGGGTTCAAGCGATTCTCCTCCCTCAGCCTCCCAAGTAACTGGGATTATAGGCATGCATCATTACACCCAGGCACCTCATTTTTTTTTTTTTTTTTTTTTTGAGACAGAGTCTTGCTCTGTCACCCAGGCTAGAATGCAGTGGCATGATCTTGGCTCACTGCAATCTCTGCCTCCTGGGTTCAAGCGATTCTCCTGCCTCAGCCTCCCAAGTAGCTGAGATGACAGGCACCCGCCACCTCACCCGGCTAATTTTTGTATTTTTAGTAGAGACAGGGTTTCACCATATTGGCCAGGCTGGTCTCAAACTCCTGACTTCGTGATCCACCCACCTCGGACTCCCAAAGTGCTGGGATTACAGGTGGGAGCCACTGCACTTGGCCAAAAACATGTACTTTAAAAGAAACATTTGGGCCAGGCATGGTGGCTCATGCCTGTAATCCCAGCACTTTGGGAGGCCAAGGTGGGCAGATCACCTGAGGTCAGGAGCTCAAGATCCCGTCTCTACCAAAAATACAAAAATTAGCGAGACATGGTAGCAGATGCCTGTAATCCCAACTACTCAGGAGGCTGAAGCAGGAGAATCACTTGAACTTGGGAAGCAGAGTTTGCAGTGAGTCGAGATCACACCACTGCTCTCCAGGCTGGGTGACTGGGTGACAAGAATGAGACTCTGTCTCAAAAATAATAATAAATAAAAATAAAAGAAACATTTGAAGATACACAGTACCATGTGGCATACGTGTTATCTTCTCTTTCCTACTATATATTAAGTGTACAGACAATGTTACAGAACTCTCCTTTCAGTAGATAAACCAAACAATGTTTAATGAAACCAGAATTAAAATATGCAAGTATCAAGCACAGAATTGTTTATAACACATATCTGAGTTAATTTTCAAAGTGGCCTTGAACACTAGTACTTATTACACTGTTCAGATTAAAAGCATGGTATTTGAAAAAATTACTCCTACCTTATACTTGTAATATGTTTAAATGATGTGCCTATTTTGACTTGTCTGAAGGCTAGATTGGATGTAAAGCAAGAACATTCTGCATTTGTATTTATTGCGATAGAATGCCATATCTTCCTTCCTAGAAGTATGCACCACAGTATAGTTTTGTGACCAAATTCCGGGGAGCAGGAGAGGCTCAGCTCACCTGAGGGGATGTTTTTCCAGGTCCTTGGTCCCTCACTCACCCAAGAATGGAAGAGGGGACCATGCCAGCTGCGGTGAGCAATTAAGTAAATATCAGACCCCAAAGAGTTTTGCAGAAAGTGATTTATTTAGGCAGACAGAAAGAAAAAGGTGAAAGAAATAGAAAAGAGAAAGAGCAGCTTCCACAATGTTGTGGAAGGAGATCCAGACATGGAGCCCGTACTGAGATGGGAGAAGGGGACTTTTAACCTGAGAGGAATTCCCACCCACTTCAGGTTTTCTGGGCCTATTAAAGGAGTTCCTTTAAACTTCAGCTGGAGTGATTGAACTTTGATTCTTTCCTGCGCACGCCAAAGTTTAAACAAAGACGTCTAGTCACCGATGGGCAGAGGTTGGGAGTTATGGCACTGGGAAAGTCTCGCCTTTGAAACTACACCCCTTTGCGGAGCCAGGAAAAGAATACATTCCCTCAGTTTTCCCAGACAGGCTATTCTGTCTCTGCCGATTATTATCTGTGTGACCTATGTTGTGGTTTAATCTTTCTATACTTCAGTTATCTCAGCTGCAGAGTGAAGATAATATTACCTACCTCATAGATACTGAACAGTTTGGCATGGAGTTTTTTGTTATTAGAGATAAAGGCAAAAAAGTTAAGAATTTAAACATTAGAAATAAAATTGTTGGTCATTCCATTATATGAAAGTTTCTTCTTCTTGCATTAATATGAAATTCTTTTTATTTTATTTATTTGTTTATTTTTCTGAGATAGAGTCTCAGTTGCCCAGGTTGAAGAACAGTGGCATGATCTTCACTCACTGCAACCTCTGCCTCCCAGGTTCAAGTGATTCTCCTGCCTCAGTCTCCCAAATAACTGGGCTTATAGGACCACACCCTGCCATTTTTTGTATTTTTAGTAGAGACAGGGTTTCACCATGTTGATTAGGCTGGTCTTGAATTCCTGACCTCATGTGATCCACCTGCCTCAGCCTCCCAAAGTGCTAGGATTACAAGCATGAACCACTGTGCCTGGCCAAGATTCTTTTTAGAATTTGCACTTTCAGGTTTTTCTTCTGTTTAAGACATATGAAACAACTGTGTTTAATTTAAATATAATACTCTGTCTTTTTAAAAAAATAGAATACTCTCTTGACCCCTGTCTCTTGTTACTCGATTAAATACGGTGTGAACTAAGAAACTGACTTTGTTTGATTCTAAATGAATAGCCAGTTGATCTTTCACTGTTAAATTCACTCACTATTATTTCATGAACTTGAAATTCCTTTTTTGTTGTATGCAAAATTATCCTTTGGAGTGGCTATCGCATTTGTAGGCTCTGTCTTACTGTTCACAGTATTCTACTGCTGGTACTTAATCCAGATGGGCCAATCACAGGACCTCACCCTCCTAGTCTCACATTGAAGATTTCATTAATGAGTATTTGACTAAGTTGAACCACTGAGAGCTTGTCCTAAGATTTTCATAACTGGCAGTGTTTATGTTCCAATTACTTGGTGACTGGAATGCATTTGCAGTAAGAGAAAGAATGTATGGAACGTAGGAAAGCAAAGAGAAGCATGATGGTGAACAGGCTTAAGCAGTGTTTCAGCTGCTGATTCTATAGCTCAAAGACCCACACTATACTCCTGCTGTGGCTTCATCATGAGACCAATAAATACCAGTATCTGGCTGGGCATGTGTGGGTCACTCCTCAAATCCCAGTGCTTTTGGAGGATTGCTTGAAGCCAGGAGTTGGAGACCAACCTGGGCAACATAATAAGAATCTATTGCTGCAAAAAGTAAAAGAAAATTAGTGGCTGGGCACAGTGGCTCACACCTGTAATTCCAGTGCTTTGGAAGGCCAAGGCAGGCAGATCACCTGAGGTCAGGAGTTCGAGAACAGCCTGGCCAACGTGGCGAAAGCCCATCTCTACTAAAGAAGTACAAAAATTAGCCGGGCGTGGTGGCAGGCGCCTGTAATCCCAGCTACTCAGGAGGCTGAGGCAGGAGAAATGCTTGAACCTGGGAGGCAGTGGTTCCAGTGAGCTGATATTGTGCCACTGCACTCCAGCCTGGGGGAAAACAGTGAGACTCCATCTCAAAAAAGAAGAAAGAAAAAGAAAATTAGCTGGGTATGGTTAGGTATGCTTCTGTCATCCCAGCTGTTTGCAAGGTTGAGGTGACAGGTTGAGCCCACATGTTTGAGGTTACAGTGATCTGGAATTGCACCACTGCACTCCAGCCTGGGTTACAAAGCAGGACCCTGACTCTAAATATTTAATACATACATACATTTCACCATTTTCCATGTACCATCATCTGTTCTGAGTTCTGCTTTAATCAATTATTCATTTATACTGTGCTAAATATAGTTTAATTACTATAACTTTAATTTTTTTTTTTTTGAGACTGAGTTTCACTCTTTTTGTACAGGCTAGAGTGCAATGGTGACATCTTGGCTCACCACAACCTCCGCACCCCCAGGCTCAAGCGATTCTCCTGCTTCAGCCTCCCGAGTAGCTGGGATTATAGGCATGTGCCACCACACCCAGCTAATTTTGTATTTTTAATAGAAACAGAGTTTCTCAATGTTGGTCAGGCTGGTCTTGAACTCCCAACCTCAGGTGATCTGCCCACCTCGACCTCCCAAAGTTCTGGAATTACAGGTGTGAGTCACTGTGCCCGACTGACTTTAATATTTTTTAAGATATTGTAGAATGTGTTAGAATTCTTAGAATCTATTTGACACCCACTTCTTCTTGCAGGGATGGAATTTTTAAGATTTGGATTCAATTTTCATTCAACTGGATAGAACCTGGTTGCTAGAGCCATTCCATGAAGACCAGAAGACAGAGTGAGTGGGTTAGGGCCTTGAGCTGCAATTGCCCTTCCCCATTTCCTCTCTCCCACTGTTCATGCCTCACACTATATTGTCTCCTGAAGAGGGCTTTCTGGGTCATGATCATGAGTGCCATCTTTCCCTGCCTGGGTCTCCTTCCTCCTCATCAAGTCGCTCTTTTTTTTTTTTGGAAGCAAGTGTCTTGCTCTGTCACCTAGGCAAGAGTGCAGTGGCACGATCTCTGATCACTGCAGCCTTTGCCTCTGGACCTCAAGCAATCTGCCCACCTTTGCCTCCTGAGAAGCTGGGACTATAGGCAACATCATACCTATTTTTTTCTTTTTTGAGACAGGGTCTCACTCTGTTACCCAGGCTGGAGTACAGTGATGTCATCTCGGCTCACTGCAAGCTCCCCGCTCCCAGGTTGAAGTCATTCTCCCAGCTCAATCTCCCAAGTAGCAGGGACTACAAGCATGTGCCATCACACCCAGATAATTTTTGTATTATTTGGTAGAGACAGGGTTTCACCATGTTGGCCAGGCTGATCTGGAACTCGTGACCTCAAGTGATCCACATGCCTCAGCCTCCCAAAGTGTTGGGATTACAGGTATGAGCCACCACCACCCGGCTTTTTTTTTTTTTTAGAAGACACTGGGTCTCACTATGTTGCCCAGGCTGGTCTTAAGTCCTGGGCTCAAGTGATCTTCCCTCGTCACCTCACAAAGCACTGGGATTATAGGCATGAGCCACTGTACCTAGCCAAGTCTCTGTCTTTCATTCAGCAAATGGAAGTCTCATTTGGACTCCCAGGAGGAGTCAGACTTTCTGTCCACTCTCCCAAACTTGTCCAACCCACCCTGTTTTGTTGTTCTTGTTGTCCTGTTTCGTTTTGTTTCAGATTTCAGCAGCCTTAAAGCTGTGGTTTTTAATTTCCGTCTCTAGTGATAAGCAGAAAAGAGGGATGAGGAATGGGCTTTGCTGGCCCAACCAGAAACAGAAACTAAGAACACATGACTGTCTTCTCTCCCTTGGACACCCATGCTAAAGCATCTTCAGTGTGCTGTGGCAGGGTGGGAGGGTGGCTACAGCTGCCATAGCGAAGCACCGCAGCCTGGGCAGCAAAGACAACGGAAATCTATGGTCTCACCATGTGGAGGCTGGAAGGCCAAGATCAAGGAGCAGGTTGGTTTCTCCTGAGGCCTCTCCTCGGCTTTTAGATAGCCATCTTCTCCCATGCCTGTCTCATGGTCATCCTAGTGTGTGAGACTGTGCTCTTATCTCTTTTTATAAAGACACCAGTCATAGTGGATTATGATCCCCGTTTAACTTAATTACATTTTTCAAGGTCTTGTCTTGAAATGCCACATTCTGAGGTCCTGGGTATTAGGACTTCAACATAGGAATTTTGAAGGGGATGCAGTTCAGTCCATAACAGAGGGAGGGGATCTGTGCACAGAGGTTGGCTTGATTATTTGATCCTTGCCAAACCCCTCTTGCTTGCCTGGCTCACTGGGTGACTGAATTCTAACCAACCGCCTGCCCAGCTCTGACCAACAAAGCTTTAAAATCTAGACCATGTACAGACTTCACTGAGCATCTGCATAAATGACTACCATCAAACTTGTTTCTGGCCCTAGGTTCAGAATGGCCAGCAGGCGGCCCCATGTACCTAACCCAGTCAGAAGGGAATGACCCAGGGTGACGAGTTGGCTCTCTTTATCAAGCTCAGGCTACTCAAGTCCCCTCTTTGAAGAACAGTCACAGATTCCATATGCAGATAAGCAGGCAACTGACATCTTTGTTTCCAGCAGTTGAGCTGGTGCCTGCTAAGGAGGTGCAGGAAGTTAATGAACTTCACTGAATGAGCAAAATTGTGTCTCTGTTTGAGTAGTTCATGTTTCTGAAGAGACAGCTCATAGCACACATCAGATTCTTAACCTGTGTCCCCTCTCCCTAAAAGAGTCACTTTCCAAAGGAGATTCAAATTCTGACCTACCCACAAACCTTACTTTCATGATTTTGAAAGTAAGAAGGTAGATTTGCTCTCAGAGTTCCATCCGGAGTCCTGTGCTCTGTGCACCCTTGGGTGTCATCAGGGCCATGACTGTGTGGTGGCTTCCAGAGAGAAGTCCAAGGGAATCTGCCTGCTTGCCTGGGGGCTTCCTTGACACAGAGTGAGGGATGCTTCTCTCCCAGCACGGAAAGGGCAGGGGCACTGGACTGTTATAAGTCCCAGGGTTCTGAAGAGAGCAAATCACAGAAAGAGAACTTGTATTTGGCAAGTTCCAGTGCCATAGCCACTCCAGAACATCCCCTGGAACTTGGAAGTGCTAAGTGAGCCCAGCTGGAAAGGACAGAATGATGCAGGGAGTATATTAAAAAAAACCTAGAGTTTAATGCCTGGCACTGCTCTCTTAAGGTTCTTCTGGTTGGTTTCTTCCCTCTGCTTATTATCTCTGGAGCTTCCTTTTGTTGAAACTCCCTCCCCTGCAGACTCAGTCCTACAAATGCCAGTTCCATTTCCTTTATTTTTATTTTTTATTTTTGAGATGGAGTCTCACTTTGTCACCCAGACCAGAGTGCAGTGGCACAATCTCAGCTCATTGCAACCTCTGCCTCCCAGGCTCAAGTGATTCTCCTGCCTCAGCCTCCTGAATAGCTGGGATTACAGGGACACAACACTACTACCTGGCTAATTTTTGTATTTTTAGTAGAGACAGGGTTTCGCCATGTTGGCCAGGCTGGTCTTGAATGCCTGACCTCAAATGATCCGCCTGTCTTGGCCTTCCGAAGTGTTGGGATTACAGGTGTGAGCCACCGTGACTGGCTCCAGCTTCATTTCCTTTAACCAGGGAGAGTGCTGGGCTCTGCCTACAGCTCCCCTCCCCATGCCACTGCCTAGAGTGTCTCAGGCTGTAAGCTGGGGCAGTCAGGGGTTCACCTCACTTGATCCCTGTCTCTCAAGAATGCTGTCCTTCAACTGCCTGATGTCCATGGTCTGGTGAGCCACCATTTCCTTTATTTTGTCTGCTGTTCGAGTTCTTTCAGACAGGAGGATAAAATTGGTTCCTGTTACTTCATCTTGGCTGAAAGCATAAGTCCATAGCCATTTATATATTCTAGAAAATAAGAGACGCAAAGGCATGATTGTTGTATTGCTGCTGTATCACACCACTGTCCACACTGAACCTGTTGCTCCTGCCACAGAGATGTTTAGGAGTTAGTCTTTGTGGCTGTTCTGAGGCCACAGTAGTCCCATCTCTCCAGTCCTCCTCCTCATGCTGCAAGTCCTCTGGGGCTCCACTACCGTATTTGTGGTAGCAAGACAGATTGCAGCAGCCAGCAAACCCCTTTCGCTCAGAGGGAATAGGTATGAAAGAAATCCTGGTAAAAGGGGCTGCTTCTACTTTACAGGGGCTGTAAAGTAAAGGGCCTCACCAGGGATGAAGCCTGCAGTTCTCTTATTTAAGGGAGTTGGGAGGCAATGGTTGCTACCCACCTTTCAGACTCTGGACCTGTCATTAACAACTTTGTTCTCAGCGTCCCACCTTTCAAAATCATTCCTCAGCTGGATGAGGGGTCGTAACCTCAAGAATATTTTAAGAATTTCATCACCAAGTCAGCCCTTTTTCTCCTATAGGGAATCTAAGACCTCCAAGCAGCAGGGATAGGGTTCAGAATACATATTCAGGTTATTCCAGCTCAGAATACTGATGTAGACACAGTTGGCACCTACACAACTATAGGACATACTCCAGGTGACAGAAAAGATGGTCAATGAATTAGGGATCCCAAAGAGAGTCACAGATGGGAGTGGAGCCAGGGTTTGTGGGAATTGGATTCCAGGTCTCTGCATGACTACTTGGATTAGCCTTCACATCTTGGGCGGTTGTTCCTGTGGAGCAATGAATGGGGCCTCACTGGGGAACTGGGGTGCTAGTTCCAGTTTGTCAGTGAGTGATCTGTGACCTCGCTTTGCTTTTCTGGGCTCAGATTCCACCTATGCACAGCAATGAGAATTAATATCTGTGATGGTTAATTTTATGTGTTAACTTGGTTAACAGGGTGCCCAGATATTCTGGATGTGTCTGTAAGGGAGTTTCAGAATGAGATTAACATTTAAACCAGTAGACTGACAGAATGGCCATTATTAGAAAGACAGGACTTGTCTGAAGGTACTGAGTTATCTCAGCTGATTGTTATGGTCAGTTATAGACTGAACTCCTTGTTCTAATCTTTCTCCCCTTCTCACTACTGCACTTGACTAGTCTTTAAAAAAAAAAAAAAAAGTAAAAAACACGTATGTTGGCATGGATGCAGAGAAAAGGGAACACTTATACACTGCTGGTGGGAGGTATAAACCTCTACAGAAAACACTGAAGCTTTCTCAAAGAGCTAAAAATAGAACCAGCAATCCCAATAATGGATATCTACCCAAAGGAAAAGAAGACATTATATAAAAAAAGACCACTGGGTGCAGTGGCTCACGCCTGTAATCCCAGCATTTTGGGAGGCCAAGGCTGGCGGATCACAAGGTCAGGAGTTCCAGACCAGCCGGCCAATAAGGTGAAGCCCATTTCTACTAAAAACATACAAAAATTAGTCAGGCATGATGGTGTGCACCTGTAATCTGACCTACTCAGGAGGCTAAGGCAGAGAATTGCTTGAACCTGGGAAGCAGAGGTTGCAGTAAGCTGAGATTATACCACTGCACTCCAGCCTGGGCAACAGAGCAAGACTCCCTTTCAAAAAGAAAAAAAGGCATGTGTGGCTCAAGCCTATTATCGCAGCACTTTGTGAGGCTGAGGTGGGCAGATCTCGAGCCCAGCAGTTCAAGACCAGCCTGGGTAACATGGCAAAACCCTGCCTCTACAAAAAATACAAAAATGAGCCTAGTGTGATGGCACGTTTCTGTAGTCCCAGCTACTTGGTAGGTTGACACAGAAGGATCCCTTGTGCACAGGAGGTTGAGGCTTCAGTGAACCAGAAATGCACCACTGCATTCTAGCCTGGTTGACAGAGTAGACCCTGTCTCAAACAACAACAACAACAACAAAACCCACCCCAGCATTTGAATATTCCTAGCAGCACTATTCACAGTATCAAAATCATGGAACCAAGCTAAGTGTACATCAACAGTTGACTGGATAAAGAAAATATAGTACATCTACACCACGGAATATTACTCAGCTTTTAGTCCTTTGCAGCAACATAGATGGAGCTGGAGGTTATTATCCTAAGCAAAGTACTTCAGAAACAGAAAAGCAAATACTGCATGTTCTTACTTATAAGTGGGGGCTAAACAATAGGTACACATCGACACAAAGATGGAAATGATAGATACAAAGATGGAAATGGGGACTCCAAAAGGGAGGAGGGTAAGAAGCAAATGAGGGCTCACTATTTGGAAAATGCTCACTACTTAGATAATGAGTACACTAGAAGTCCAATCCCCATTGTTCACAATATGCCCATGTAGCAAACATGCACGTGTAAAAAAAATCAAGCACAATTAAAAATGTAAAAATTTTATTACATTAAAAATAACTTCTCCTGGGCGGGTGCGGTGGCTCATGCCTGTAATCCCAGCACTTTGCGAGGCCAAGGCAAGCAGATCACTGCGGTCAGGAGTTTGAGACCAGACTGACCAATATGGAGAAATCCTGTCTCTACTAAAAATATAAAAAAAAATTAGCCAGGCATGGTGATGCCTGCCTGTAATCCCAGCTACTTGGGAGGCTTAGGCAGGAGAATCGTTTGAATCTGGGAGGCAGAGACTGCGGTGAGCTGAGATAGTGCCATTGCACTCCAGCCTGAGCAACAAGAGTGAAACTCCGTCTCAAAAAAAAAAAAAGACTCCTCCCTCAAAGAAAAACAGCAAAAACCCCCACTACAAGAGAAAACAAAATTGGTAGACTGAGTAGCTTATCTTCCCTGATGTGAGTGGGCCTCATCTGATCACTTGAAGGTTTGAATAAAACCAAAAAGCTAACTGTCCCTTAAGTAAGAGGAAATTCCTGCTGCTTTACTACCTTCTTACTGACACATTAGCTTTTTCCTGCCTTTGGACTTAAAGTGACACATCTGCTTTTCCTGGGTCTCAAGCCTGCAGGCCTTCTTTCTGGAACTACACAACTGTTCTCTTGGGTCCCCAAACATGGACTCATCATCCTTTAGATCTTGAGAGTTGTCAACCGCCATGATTGCATGATCACATAAGCCAACTCTCTCTCATATATATATATATATATATACACACACACATATACATGCATGTGTACACACACACACACACACACACACACAGCGTTTGTCTGGAGAACCTGTTACAATACTTAAATCACATCTAATGAGGAATTAGGATATTCCAGGTAGGCCTTGAGCTAGGAGCTCCCACGTTTTATTTTCAGAGCCCTGGGTGGTAGAGTAGATTGACTCAGTTGAAGATGGCAAGAGTGAAAACCAGAGAGGGGAAGTTCCCATGCCATGGAGAAAAGTCATGTTAGGTTGTCCCCTTTCCTGCTGTCCTAAATGTGATTGTATGTATCAGGTTTGTGTTGTCTATTCTTTAAAATTATTAATTTGTACTGCCATAAGTAATAGTAAAATGCATTGCCCTTTCATGTAAGTATAAAAGCTCTTTTGAGCAGTGTCCCCAGGTAGCTTCTTCCACAAAGGTAATGACTGCTATCAGTTTAGTGAGAATATTTTCCCTGGTATTTTATCCATTATACATGAACCTACAGAAAACATAAATTCTCTCATATTTTATAAAAATTTGAATTGTAACTCGGCTGGGCTCTGGCTACCAGCACCAGCTGGACAGTAAGGACTCTCAGAGGTGAACACAATACGCCTTCACATGCCTTTCTGAAAGTCCGGTTAGCGACTGAACAGCACGCTTCTGAAGGTGTGAATTCCAGCTCTGCGAAGCTCTTCTCTGAATACCTGCGGTACCAGCATGATCCAGGCACTGCCTCTGCCTCCGCTGTCTGTCTAATCCTAGCTCTGTGGGGTCACTCTTGTGAGCTTCTAGGTTCTGAGGATCTTAATCTTTTCCATTTGTTTCCCAGCACTACACAGGTAGCTGCTACCTGCTGTTGTCATCCTCTGTTAGCTCAGTGTTCATTTTTACCATCAAACACCTGCTTTAACCAATCCTCATCAAATTCTCTCAGTTGTAATACTTGAGTGATCTCTCCTTTACCATTTGGACCCTGATTGATGTAAACATACTTGCACATATATGAACAAAAATATATTTCATTATTATAAAGTCATATAAGTGGAATTGCAATATTATAAGTTCTTTAAAGTTTAATTAAAATGAGGTTCTTGCCAAGAATGTATATTGGGTAAAGGGCCTCCTGTTTAATAAATTGTGCTGGGAAAACTGGATATCCATATGCAGAAGAACAAAACTAGATCCCTACCTGTCACCACATACGACAATCAACTCAAAATGGATTAAAGACTTAAACATACGATCAAAACTGTAAAAATACTAGAAGTAAACCTAGAGAAACCTCTTCAGGGCATTGGTCTAGGCAAAAAATTTATGACTAATTAAAAAGCAGACAGGCCGGGCACAGTAGCGTACACCTGTAATCCAAGCACTTTGGGAGGCTGAGGTGGGCAGACTGCTTGAGCACAGGAGTTCGAGACCAGCCTAGGCAACATGGTGAAACCCCATCTCTACTAAAAATACAAAACTTAGGCATGATGGCAGGTGCCTATAATTCCAGCTGCTCGGGAGGCTGAGGCAGGAGGATCACTTGAGCCCAGGAGGTAGAGGCTGCAGTGAGCTATGATCATACCACTGCACTCCAACCTGGGCAACAGAGTGAGATCCTGTATCAAAATAAATAAACAAACAAATAAATAAAAAGCACAGACAACAACAACAAAAAGATAAATGGTACTGTAGAAACTAAAAAGCTGCTCAGCAAAGGAAACAATCAAGAGAGTGAAGAGATAACCTGTAGAATGGTAGAGAATACTTATAAACTATTTATCCAAAAGGGACTAATATCCAGAATATGCAAATAACTTGAAACAACTTGACAGCAAAAACAGAACAAAAACAAATAGTCTGATTAAAATGTGGGCAAAGGGTCTGAACAGACATTTCTCACAAAAATACATACAAATGACTAACAAATGTATGAAAAAATGTCCAATCATCAGGGAAATGCCAATCAAAATCACTATGAGGTATTGTCTCACTCTAGTTAGAATGGCTATTATCAAAAAAACAAAAAAATGCTGGTAAGGATGCAGAGAAAAGGGAACTCTTAGACATTGTTGGTGGGAATGTGAATTAGTACAGTCACTATACAAAATCGTGTGAAGGTTTCTCAAAAAATAAAATAGAACTACTATACAATTCAACAATCACACTGCTGAGCACATACCCAAAGGAAGGGAAATCCATATATCAAAGGGATACCTGCACTCCTGTGTTTATAGCAGCACTATTTGCAATAGCTAAGATATGAAATCAATCTAAACGTCCACCAACAGATGAATGGAAAAAGAAAACCTGGTCTATATACACAATGAAATATTATTCAGCTATAAAAAATGTAATCCTATCATGTGCAACAACATGGATGGGCTTGAATGTCACTAAGTGAAATAAGTCAGGCACAGAAAGATAAATATTGCATGTTTTCACTTACATTTGGGAACTTCAAAAATTGGGGCTCATGGCAGTAGTGAGTAGAATTATGGGTATTAGAAGGTGAGGGGGTAATGGGGAGGGGAGGATGGGGAAAGATTGATAGATGAATACAAAATTACAGCTAGATAGAAGACATGGGCTCTGGTGTTCTGCAGCCCCGTAGGGTAAATATGATTGGATTTAATTTATTGTATATTTTCAAAAATCTAGAAAAGAGGATTTTTTTTTTTTTTTTTGAGACGGAGTTTTGCTCTTGTCACCCAGGCTGGAGTGCAACGGCGTGATCTCGGCTCACCGCAACCTCCACCTCCTGGGCTCAGGCAATTCTCCTGCCTCAGCCTCCTGAATAGCTGGGATTACAGGCACGCGCCACCACGCCCAGCTAGTTTTTTGTATTTTTAGTAGAGACGGGGTTTTACCATGTTGACCAGGATGGTCTCGATCTCTCGACCTCGTGATCCACCCGCCTCGGCCTCCCAAAGTGCTGGGATTACAGGCTTGAGCCACCGCGCCTGGCCGAAGAGAGGATTTTTAATGTTTACAATACAAAGAAAAATAAATGTCTGCAGTGAGGGATATGCTAATCAGCCTGATTTGATCATTATACATTTTATACACATGTCAAAATATCAGTCTATATCCCCTAAATATGTATAATTATTAGGTGTCAACTAAATATAAAAGGGAGAAAGGTACAGAAAAGAAGAAAGGAAAGACAAAAAAATGAGCCTCCAGAGTTTATATGAATCAAATTCACAATAAAAATGAATAGCTGTGATGGTTAATTTTATGTATAAACTTGACTTGGCCATAGGGTGTCCAGATTAAACATTACTTATGGGTGCATCTATGAAGACGTTTCCAGATTAGATTAGCATTTGAATCGGTAGATTCAGTAAAGCAGATTGCCCTCCTCATGTATATGGGGATCATCCAATCTGCTGAGGGCCTGGATAGAACACGAGGCAGAGGAAGGAGGAATTCACCCATATTTTTTGCCTCATTGTTGAGCTGGGATGTTTCATCTCATCCTCTGTCCTTGGACTGTGATTTACACCAATGGCTTCCCTGGTTCTTAGGCCTTTGGACTGATACAGAATTACATCACCAGCATTCTTGGGTCTCCAGCTTGCAAATGACAGATTGTGGGACTTCTCAGCCTCCATAATCATGTGTACTAATTTCTCATAATCAATCTCTCTTTTTCCCTCCCTCCTCCTATTGGTTCTGTTTCTCTGGAGAATCCTAACACACTAGGAATAAACATTTCCTCAAGCCCATACCATGTAAGTGTATATTACTCTTTTTTTCAACTCTTAAACTTAAAAATATTTTATTTATTTGTTATTTTCCCCAATTGGAAACAACTTATATGTCCCTGGACTTGGGAATGGATAAGGAAACTGGCAAATCCATACCAAGAAACAGGACTCAGCAAGAAAAACAAGCAGAGGTATTGGTACACAAAACAACACAGAAGGATCTCAATTGCATTAAGTAAAATGTAACAGATTCAAGACTACATACTGTATGATTCCATTTACATAATATTCTAAAAAAGGCAAACATGTAGGCCCAACGAATAGATAGTGGTTCCAAGAGGCCAAGAGTGGTAAGAGAATCTGACTCTAAAAAGTAGCGTGGAGAACTTTTTTGACAGAGATAAAACAATTTTGTATCTTGCTTGTGGTGGTGACTTCACTAATGTACGCATTTGTCAAAACTCAAAATTATGCGCTAAATAGGCCAGGTGTGGTGGCTCACGCTTGTAATCCTAGCACTTTGGGAGGCTGAGATGAGTGGATCATGAGGTCAGGAGTTCGAGACCAACTTGGCCAAGATGGTGAAACCCCATCTCTACTAAAAATATAAAAATTAGCCGGGCGTGGTGACACATGCCTGTAATCCCTGCTACTCGGGAGGCTGAGGCAGAGAATTCCTTGAACCTGGAAGGCAGAAGTTGCAGTGAGCTGAGATTGCGCCACTGCACTCCAGCCTGGTCAACAGAGTGAGACTTCATCTCAAAAAAAAAAAAAAAAATTATGCACTAAATAAAGTGAACTTTTCAGTATATAATGCACAAATTTGGCCAGATGTGGTGGCTCACACCTGTAATCCCAGCCCTTTGGGAGGCCAAGGCAGATGGATCACCTCAGGTCAGGAGCTCAAGAGCAGCCTGGCCAACGTGGTGTAATCCTGTCTTTATTAAAAATACAAAAAATTAGATGGGCGTAGTGGCAGGTGCCTGTAATCCCAGCTACTCAGGAGAGTGAGGCAGGAGAGTCGCTTGAACCTAGGAGGCGGAGGCTGCAGTGAGCTAAAATGGTGCCATTGTACCCCAGCCTGGGCAACAAGAGCAAAAAAACTGTCTCCAAAATGCAAAACAAAACAAAACAAAACAAAGAATAAATTTTTTAAAAGTAAATTTCAATAAATGATATTTCACATATTTTTACCTAAATATTTGCATTTCTTTGAATTCCCATAACGGACTTAAAGTTTTGCTGGAAAGGTAATGGAGTTGCTTATTTTTCTCTATTATAAAATGTAACCGATATTAAATTTATGGTTTGTCTTTGGTATCATATCCCTTTTTGTTGTTTTTTGCGACAAGCTCTTACTTTGTCACCCAGGCTGGAGTGCAGTGGTGCCGTGATGGCTTACTGCAGCCCTGGGCTCAAGTGATTACCCCATCTAAGCCTCCTGAGTAGCTGGGATCATGGTTGCCTGCCTCCATGCCCACGATGGTGCCCAGGCTGGTCTTGAACTCCAAGGGTCAAGTGATCCTCCTGCCTCAGCCTCCCAAAGTGCTGGGATTACAGGTGTGAGCCATCATGCCTGGCCCACATGTCAATTTTTAAATATGTATACTCCTTTAGTGGTTTAAATGTTTCAATCTTGTATACATGTGAGATTTTATCATGTGTGATCTATGTATATCACTTTACATTCCAGATTGTTTGGAATGACATGCTCTTTGGAATACTCCATTCTTTCCCTCACTGTTTTGAAATGCTATTTCAAATATTTAATGTGTATTTATTACACATTAAAAGAATACTTTTTTTTTTTTTTTTTTTTTTGAGACAGAGTCTCACTGTTGCCTAGCCTGGGTGGTGCAATCTCGGTTCACTGCAACTTCTGCCTCCCAGGTTTAAGCGATTCTTCTGCCTCAGCCTCCTGAGTAGCTGGGACTACAGGTGTATGCCACCATGCGCGGCTAATTTTTGTATTTTTAGTAGAGACGGGGTTTCACTATGTTGGTCAGGCTGGTCTTGAACTCCTGACCACCTCAGCCTCCCAAGTGCTGGGATTACAGCCGTGAGCCACCACGCCTGGCCCTAAAGGAATACTTTTAATCATGGTGTCTTACTTCCATGTAGCAGGTGCCAAACTACTTTGAATACAGCAGTATTTTATAGACAGAGATATTTCTTAGGCATTTTTTTTTTCCTGCTTACAAAAACGTATACTCGTTGTTCATTTAGGTTTTTACTTATTCTGGATAAAATTGAGAATGCTTTTGTAAAGTACACAGTACACTAAAGATCAAAGAGAAAAAATACCTACAAAAATTTATTGATACTCTTTTATAAATTTTGTCTTCCTATTTAAGAAAGGTATAGACAGACTACATGTATTTCTATTCAGTCAAGCAATTTTAATGTCACAGAGGAAATAACACGTAACATTTTCTTCATTCGGATTATGTTTATTTTCTGCCTAAGCTTCAATTTCCCTTTATGGTTTTACCGATTTGATGAAGCAGCTTTGCGGTCACACTTACCCCTTTTCTCCGCCCGAAAACAATCGCTGACAGCGTCAGTCTTTTACTGTAATGATGAGATCTACTTCCTAACATTGAAGTGACACTGACGCGCAGCTGTTCTTTCCTTGAGGCGTCTGTGTCTAAACTGCACACTGGCTGTAGTGCATCCCTTTGGGGCGCCCGGGGAGAGCCAGGGCTGCAGGCAGCTCGCGCAGCAACTCAGACCGCATCCGCCCACTGCCGAGCTGGGCGCTTCTTGGCCAATCCCAAAAGGCTGCTCGCGCGGCCTCATGGGAAAAGTAGTTTCCAGGTTGGGTGCGGACAGCGTCAGGCCTTGTGCGCGGGCTCTGCGCATGCCTTGTCTGCCGGCTACCTCTAGGTTTCCGCCTTTCCTTCTGTTTTTTTAGGTCTTACGTGGGAGGCAGTCCCGGGGTTGTAAGGGTCCGCGCAGCTCTTCTAGGGCGAATGCAACCCGATGAGGGAGCGGGGTAAGCCCCGGTGGGTTGGGCAAGGACAGAGGAGGCCCCGCGTGACTCCCGGAACGGGCGGCAGGTGCCGGTGGTGGGGAGGAGCCCCAGGGACCTCACTAGGGAACCCCGGGACGACTGGGCTGAAGCATCTGCCAGGACGCTAGGCCGGTTCTTCAGAGGAACAGCCGGTGTACGGAGCGGCCTGCGCAGTGCGTGCCGCCCCATTTGTCGGGGAGGCCGCGGAAGAGGGTATGTGCGCTTGCGCGGTGCGCGCGCCGAGCTCTGCGGGAGGGGCAGTGCTCGGGGCGAGCTTGTGCGCGTGTGTGGGGGCGCCGCGGGAGTTGGGCTGGGAAGGGCGGGTGCGGTCGCCAGCCCGGCATAGACAGATTCGTTTTCCCCTTCTGCATTCGTCCTTCCAGGTTCCGAACTGCCCTCTAGTCATGTCCATCACTGCATCTTGATATTTGCTGTTCCTCTGTCCTTACTTGACCTTGGACTCAAGGATCTTCAATAATTACCTAATTTTGGCCGGGCGCGGTGGCTCACGCTTGTAATCCCAGCATTTTGGGAGGCCGAGGCGGGTGGATCACCTGAGACCAGGAGTTCGAGATCAACCTGACCAACATGGAGAAACCCCGTCTCTACTAAAAATACAAAAACTAGCTGTGCGTGGTGGCGCAAGCCTGTAATCCCGGCTACTGAGGCAGGAGAATTGCTTGAACTCGATAGGTGGAGTGAGCCAAGATCACACTATTGCACTCCAGACTGGGCAACAGGAGCAAAACTCCGTCTAAATATATATATATATAAATAATTTCGACTCCTTTGTTAGAAGAAAACATTTTTTTTTTTTTAATTTTTTGTTTGTGAAGGTTACTAACTTTTTCGGGATCACAGTTTGTTAGTGGGGAAGACTGAAATTTCAGACACCCCAAGCCATTACTGTATACTTTTCCACACACATCAAAGCAAGTTTAAAATATTCTTTTGAGAAATAGCAACAAAGTTGAAAAAATTAAAAATTTTTTTTCTTTGAAGCACTGCTGCTTATGGCTTTCTATGGAGTCATTCACCAGAAGTTAACATTACTGGGAAAATAGATAGCTTCGTCCTATTTTTTACAATAGTTTTAGTGAAGCGTTAATGTTCCTTTGTTAAATGTATTGCTAACTTGTATGGCCAATACTGTCATCATAAATTTTTGGTGAACACCAAGGGAGATTAAAATCCTTAGGAAGCAAATATTTATGTTTCCCCGGTGAAAAATCTTGTGCCCAAGAGTTATGTGATCATGTTGTCGAGTTATATTAAGGTGGTGTTTCACCATTTCTACTACCTGTTCTGAAGTGTCAGAGGACATTGATATTCTCCCAGAGGGAGCATTTTACCTGTTGGGTGTTTATGGCTTCTTAAGGCAGAAAATCTGGGAGTTGCCAACCAGGCCAAATCTTTCATGACCCCATTCATTTTTTTCTAACTCAGCTGTATCTTCAGAGTTGTCTCTGTCTTTCAAGAACAGAACAAAATGAACAAGGTAAGTTGTTTATTAATTCCCTACTTTATTTTATAGGGGACTTTGTGAGATTTGTGAGTCAATATGTTAGGATAGAAATTAGTAATACATGAAAATTAAGCCGGGTGCGGTGGCTCAAGCCTGTAATCCCAGCACTTTGAGAGGCCGAGGCGGGTGGATCACGAGGTCAAGAGATCGAGACCATCTTGGTCAACATGGTGAAACCCCGTCTCTACTAAAAATATGAAAAATTAGCTGGGCATGGTGGCGCGTGCCTGTAATCCCAGCTACTCAGGAGGCTGAGGCAGGAGAATTGCCTGAACCCAGGAGGCGGAGGTTGCGGTGAGCTGAGATCGCGCCATTGCACTCCAGCCTGGGTAACAAGTGTGAAACTCCGTCTCAAAAAAAAAAAAAAAGAAAATTGAGCTTGCCAGAAAATGTCAAGTAACAGATCAATAGTAGGACAAAGTTAGAGTCAGTAAGTTGAGTTTCATCCATTTCTTATGTTTCTGACAACCATGGCAGAGAGGAAGTCACTGGATACAGACAGACCAACTCCTCTCAAGACACAAAGACTTCCTGGAAGATACCTTTTTTGTCATAACATAGGGACATATCGTGAATAACCTTCTAGTGATAGCCCAGAAATGAATGCAGCCTACTGAGTTAAACTGCTTTTTTAATTTTTATGTTACTCAGATTCCAATTTTCTTTTGGATATAGTGTTAGATCAATAAATTAAAATGTATTTTAATTTTTTTTTTTTTTTGAGACAAAGTTTTGCTCTTGTTGCCCAGGCTGGAGTACAATGGCGTGATCTCAGCTCACTACACCCTCCACCTTCGGGTTCAAGCACTTCTCCTGCCTCAGCCTCCTGAGTAGCTGGGATTACAGGCATGCGTCATCATGCCCAGCTAATTTTCTGTTTTTGGTAGAGACGGTGTTTCTCCATGTTGGTCAAGCTGGTCTCGGACTCCTGACCTCAGGCGATCCACCTGCTTCAGCCTCCCAAAGTGCTGGTATTACAGGCATGAGCCACTGCGCCCAGCTGTATTTTAATTTTTTTTTTTTTTTTTTTTGAGACGGAGTTTCGCTCCTGTTACCCAGGCTGGAGTGCAATGGCGCCATCTCGGCTCACCGCAACCTCTGCCTCCTGGGTTCAGGCAGTTCTCCTGCCTCAGCCTCCTGAGTAGCTGGGAATACAGGCATGCGCCACCATGCCCAGCTAACTTTTTGTATTTTTAGTAGAGACGGGGTTTCACCTTGTTGACCAGGATGGTCTCGATCTCTTGACCTCGTGATCCACCCGCCTCGGCCTCCCAAAGTGCTGGGATTACAGGCTTGAGCCACCTTGCCCACCCTGTATTTTAATTTTTAATGAAACTTGTTTCTACATGTGTGGCAGAGAGATAGAAAAACCCCTACATTTTTTTTTTTTTTTTTTTTTTTGAGACGGAGTTTCTCTCTTGTTACCCAGGCTGGAGTGCAATGGCGCAATCTCAGCTCACCGCAACCTCCACCTCCTGGGTTCAGGCAATTCTCCTGCCTCAGCCTCCCGAGTAGCTGGGATTACAGGCACGCGCCACCATGCCCAGCTAATTTTTTTTTAATATTTTTGGTAGAGATGGGGTTTCACCATGTTGACCAGGATGGTCTCGATCTCTTGACCTCGTGATCTACCCGCCTCGGCCTCCCAAAGTGCTGGGATTACAGGCTTGAGCCACCGCGCCCGGCCAACCCCTACATTTTAAGAAAAAATCCTACGTTTTAAATATAGAATTCAATGAATTATTACAAATCCATGGCGCAAATAATGAATATGTAGGTCAAAACAAACATTGCCAGTACTCCTGAATCTCTTGTCTTGTCCCTTTCACAATCTGAACACCTCCTTGCTCATTCACTCATTTACATTTAGTCTGTGGCTTCAGTGGCAGAGTTGAGTAGTTGTGACGGGAACCTTTTGGCCTGCAAAGCTCCAAATATTTAATGTCCGATTCTATTTATTTATTTATTTATTTATTTGGAGACAGAGTCTTACTCTGTCACCCAGGCTGGAGTGCAGTGGTTTGATCTTGGCTCACTGCAGCCTCCGCCTCCAGGGCCCAAGGGATTCTCTTGCCTCAGCCTCCCAAGTAGCTGTGATTATAGGCGCGTGCCACCACACCTGGCTAATTTTCTGTTTTAATAGAAGTGGGGTTTCACCATCTTGGCCAGGCTGGTCTCGAACTCCTGGCCTCAAGTGATCCACCTGCCTCGGCCTCCCAGAATGCTAGGTATGAGCTACTGTGTCCGGGCAAATATTTAACGTTTGATTCTTTACAGAAGAAGTTTACCAGTCCCTAAAGTTTATTTGTTGGTGTTTGTCCTATTTTAGATGACTTTTCCTACTTTGAGGTCATGAAGATAATCTCTTTTGTTATATTTTAAAATCTTTATTGTTGGCTATACACAGTGGCTTATGCCTGTAATCCCAAAGTTTTGGGAGGCTGAGGTAGGTGGGTCACATGAGGTTGGGAGTTTGAAGCCAGCCTGACCAGCACGGAGAAACCCAGGCTGTATTGAAAATACAAAATTTAGCTGGGCGTGGTGGCACATGCCTATAATCCCAGCTACTCAGGAGGCTGAGGCAGGAGGATCGTTTGAACCTGGGAGGTGGAGGTTGTGGTGAGCCAAGATTTTGCCATTGCACTCCAGCCTGGGCAACAAGAGCGAAACTCCATCTCAGGGAAAAAAAATATATTGTTTTGGCATTCACATTTATGTCTCTTTCATTGGAATGGATATTTACTTTTGTATGAGGTAGATGTCAGCATCCTTTTTTGCATAGCATTAATGTAGAATTATTTTTGAAAATACCATTCTATCCCCACTGGTTTACATTGTGATATTTGTCATCAATTATGTGTACATATATGTCTGGGTGTTTTTTGGACTATGTTCTGTTGGTTGGTTGTGCCAATACCACATTTGGTGAAGCAACTTGGTGTCTAGTAGTGGGTTTAACACATTTTTTCTTCAGCAAGATCCTGGCTCTTCCTAGCTCCTTGCATTTCCATATAAACATTGTTAGTATTCATAAATAGCATGCTGAAACTTTGTTTAGGGCTGAATTGAACCTATACATAAATTTTGGGACAATTACTTACCTTTTTTTTTTTTTTTGGAGACAGAGTCTTCCTCTGTCGCCCAGGCTGGAGTACAGTGGTGTGATCTTGGCTCACTGCAAACTCCGCTTCCCAGGTTCAAGTGATTCTCTTGCCTCAGCCTCCTGAGGAACTGGGATTACAGGCACCTGCCCCCTTGCCTGGCTAATTTTTTTGTGTTTTTAGTAGGGAGGAGGTTTCGCCATGTTGGCTAGGCTGGTCTTGAACTCCTGACTTCAAGTGATCTGCCTGATTTGGCCTCCCAAAGTGCTAGGACTACAGGTGTGAGGACTACTTTATTTTCTTTCCCCATTTATCTGACAACCTTCTGATTCCCTCTTGATGTCTTTGAATACCACTAAATTTTAAATGTCTCTGTAGTCTTTATTTTATTCTTGATCTCCATATTATGCTTCAAAAAAAAATTTTTTTTTTTTTTTGGAGACGGAGTCTTGCTCTGTTTCCCAGGCTGGAGTGCAGTGGCACAATCTCGGCTCACTACAAACTCCACCCTCTGGGTTCAAGTGATTCTTCTGCTGCAGCCTCCTGAGTAGCTGGGATTACCGGAGCCCACCACCACGCCTGGCTAATTTTTTGTGTTTTTGGTAGAGACGGGGGTTTCGCCATTTTGATCAGGCTGTTCTTGAACTCCTGACTTAAGGTGATCCAGTGCCCCAGCCTCCTAAAGTGCTGAGATTACAGGTGTGAGCCACTGGACCTGGCCTATGCTTCAAATTTAATATATTTAGGACCTTTATTGCTAGAATACTCTGTCTAACTGATTTTGCCCTTACTTTCCTGGCTTACATTGTGGCTCTAGTATCTGGGCAGCTGTTCATGGGGATAACCTGAGGAAACATTTTTTTCCTAAAGTATTGGTGACCACATTTTGTTGCTCTTAGTCTCTTATTATCCATGTCCTCCTGGTTTCTTCTACAGTAGTTTATGTAAATATTGTTTTGCCCTTTGCCTTTCTCAATAGAACTGGTTTTGTAAACAAAACCTGGTCATGTAATTTCAGTAAATGCTCATATCTCATCTTTGGCCCTCCCTTTTTCATAGCAGTGATCCCTAAAAGATGTGCCCTAGAGGATATCCAGAACAATCCAGTTGGATATCTTCTCCTGTGTGCTCCACAGATATATCAAGTGTAATAGTTCCAAAATCTTTCCATTTTCTACACATCATTATTATTGTCTCTGAAGTAAAAGATTAGAACCCAGAATACGTATTGCAGTAAAATAAAATATCAAGCTCTTTTTCTACATTTTAAAATCCAAATGGCAAATTAGAATTTATAATAAATGTACTGACAGTTTATTTCTGTGATTTGTAAATATGAATCTGTAGTTCTCAGTAATATTCTTGAAAATGATAAATAATCACTTTGGAGACTATTGGTCTAAAATTACTAAAATAACCCATTGGTCTAAAATAACCCATTTCCTGACTACTTCCCTGGCCTTTTCTCTCTACAGCACTAAGCCATCTCCTGTGTTGTCTGCCCTTTTGTTGATGTCTGCGGTGTGTTGGAGTTTGCTTGTATCATGGCTCCATGCTTACGAAGAACATAATAGAGTGTTCTTCATAATTCAACCAACAGCTATAGTTCTCAGTGAAGCTCAGAACAGAACTAACTTTGCTCCTAACATTAGTCTGTTATGTTTGTACTTTCTCCTTAGTACTTGTTACGTATTACCACATACATTTTCCTACCACTCTGTATGTTCTGTGAACAGAAGATTCTTTTTATTCTTAGTATTTCCAGCAGTGATGATAGTTCCAGGTATATTGTAGGAATGTGGTAATTTTCTTTTGCATGAATTAATATCATAATGCATTATGGCAGAGTATTTCTGTTAACAATTTCTTTTTTCCTTAAAAGTATAAAGCAAAACAAGTATTCTGTAAATAATAATTATGGTAAGGATTAGCCCATAATTCTTTTCTCATGCCCCCTAATTCTGAACATTTCAGGTGGAACAGAAGTTCCAGGGGTCAATATCATTTAAAGATGTGACTGTGGGCTTCACCCAGGAGGAGTGGCAGCGCCTGGACCGTGGTCAGAGAGCTCTGTATAGAGACGTGATGCTGGAGAACTACAGCAACCTTGTCTCAGTAGGTAAGGTCTGTTCACTGTATCATTCTAAATAGCATCTGTTTATTCTTTTGATTATGAAGCATTTGGGCAGTCTGTATAGTTTAATAGTATTTAAGGTTAAGCTTCAGGAGTCAGTGTTGATTGATCACCTTTGAGCACCAGAAGATACGTGTGTTCACCTCTCCGGTGAAAATGTTCAGTGGCAACTTCAAGCAGCCCCAGAAGCTTCTTCCTGCTTCAAAGCCCTGAAGTCTAGACTGCTTGGTTCAAATCCTGAATCATTTCCCGTTGACAGGGTATTGTGTTCACAAACCAGAGGTGATCTTCAGGCTGGAGCAAGGAGAAGAGCCATGGAGACTGGAGGAAGAATTTCCAAGCCAGAGCTTCCCAGGTGAGTTAATGTGTACGGCACAGATTACATCAGGGGATTTGTTACTTCCTGTAGTTAATTCAGAGGTTCGCAACTTTGGAACATTTTTCAAGAACATCTCCATAGGGGTCCTAACCTCTGGAAGTGATGAAGAATACTGATTCCTAAATCAGACCTTCAGATACTATTCACAAAAGAATTCTCCTCTTTGAATCACGTTTTGAATGTTTACCATTCTTACACCTGCTAATAGTTCAGTCTTTGCCCACCTCATCTGTACTGTTGTTTTTCTTGGTTATCATTTTTCTCAAAGCACTTTGAATGTCCCACCTTACCTCCATTGTTTTGTGTTTATTCTGTTGTCAGACTTTTTTATACACTCATTTTTAAACTCAGCAAATAATTTCTGAGTACTTGCTGTGTGCTGAGGATATAATAATGGAAAAAATAAGGCCAAGCGCAGTAGCTCACATCTGTAATACCAGCACATTGGGAGGTCGAGGCAGGCAGATCACTTGAGGTCAGGAGTTCGAGGATAGCCTGGCTAACACAGTGAAGCCCCATCTGTAGTTAAAATACAAAATTATCTGGGTATAGTGGTGGGTGCCTGTAATCCCAGCTACTTGAGAGGATGAGGCAGGAGAGTAATTTGAACCCGGGAGGCAGAGGTTGCAGTGAGCTGAGATCATGCCACTGTACTCCAGCCTGGGCGACAGACAATGTCTCAAAAAAAAGTAAATTAATATATTAAAAAATAATAAATTATGTCTCTAAGTATATTATGTATACTTGTATCTTTATGTCTATTAAATGTTCTGTGGTTTTAAAGACTGTCAAAGAAATTAAAGCAAGTTAGATTAGCCGAATGTGGTACTTTAAAGAATAGTCAGGGGAAACCTTAATGAAATCAACATTAAAGCAGAGATTTGAATAAAATTCAATGGGTGAGCCATGAGGATTCTGCCCCTTTTCAGCAGGGGTAATAGCAGCTGCTAGTCTTGGACAGGAATGTGCTTGGTGGTTTTCAGGAATAATTAAAAAGTGACAGTGGCTGAAAGGACGGATTGACTGGAGGAGGGGCAGGAGGTGAGGTGAGGGAGGCAGGTAGAGCCCAAAGGTGAGCATATCATAAGCCTCATTCAGTTAATTTTATTTTTAACTTAGTGGTAGATTTTCAGCAGATGAGTAACATCTGATTTCTATTTGTATAAGATCTTTCTCACCTCTGTAGAGAAAATACTAGGCAGGGCATAGGGCATAGAGAGCTCATTAAAGGGCTGTAGTAGTTTTCCTTATGAGTGATAGTGATATAGACAAAGCTGAAAGGCATGGCGGGAATGGGATGAGATTTGATTCTCTGAGTATTTAGAAGGTGGGGCAGTAACAAAAGTACAAACATTTGTAACATCAGCAGGAGGGAAAAGAGGTTTTTGAAGTATTTGAAGAAGTAATGGCTGAACCTTTTCAAATTTAGCAAAAGATATAAACTATACAGTCCCGAGTCTGAAGTAACATCAAATAAGTTAAGTCCATGGCAAACTCATGTTGTAATAAAATTTTTGAAAACTAAAGACAAAAAAATTTTTCAAATTAGCCAGAGAGAAGCAACACATTCCCTGTAGGGAGTGACTGTGAGTTTCTCTTCTGAAACCATGGTGGCTGGAAGGAAGTACTGTATTTTCTCAAGTACTGAAAGAAAAGAACTATCATATAAAAATTGTGTATCTTTTGAAATTATATTCATGAATGAAGGGGAACTAAAGCCATTATTACACAGGAAAGCTAAGAGAAAATGTTGCTAGCAGACTTTAAAACCTGGCTAGAAGTTCTCTAAGTAGAAAGGAAATAACACAAGAAAGCTTGGAATGCAGGAAAGAAAGAATATTGGAGGCTGGCAAAAATCGAGATAAATTTATTTTTCTTATGAGTTTCTAGAATCATATTTGATGGTTGGAGCAAAATGCTCTTTATGTAGGGGAAACAATTAGATTTAAGAAGTCGGGAGGGTAAAGGGGCCTAAGTGGAATGAAACTTGGTACATTTCACTTGAAGTGGTAAAATGACAAACTACGATAAGTTGTATATGTACATTTTAACACCTGGAATAACTACTGAGAAAACTATAAAATGTGGTACAGTTAAAAACACTGTAAATAGGCCAGGCATGGTGGCTCACACCTGTAATCCCAGCACTTTGGGAGGCTGAGGCAGGTGGATCACGAGGTCAGGAGTTCAAGACCAGCTTGGCCAACATGTTGAAACCCTGTCTCTACTAAAATTACCAAAATTAGCCAGTCATGGTGGCAGGTGCTTATAATCCCAGCTACTAGGGAAGCTGAGGCAGGAGAATTGCTTAAACCCAGGAGGCGGAGGTTGCAGTGAGCCAAGATTGTGCCATTGTGCTCTAGCCTGGGCAACAAGAGCAAGACTCTGTTTCAAAAAAGAAAAGAAAAGAAAATACTATAAATAAACCAGGATGAAATCTAAAAAAAATTTTAGTTAACTAATAGGAAAATAACATAAAAGGAACAGATGAATGGAAAACAGAAAACAAAACAAATAGCAGCCTAACAGAATAATATTTACCTTAAATGTAAATGATCAAAATACTATTAAAATGTAAATTGGCAGAGTAGAGAAAAATGTAAAACATGATTTAAAATTTTTAATTTTTGTGAGTACATGGTAGGTATATATATTTTTGGAGTATAGGAGATGTTTTGATACAGGCATACAATATGTAATAATTGCATTAGGGCAAATTGGGTATCTATTCCCATAAGCATTTATCTTTTGTGTTACAAGCAATCCAGTTATGCTCTTTTAGTCACTTTAAAATGTACAATTAAATGATTTTTTACTGTAGTCACCTTGTTGCGCCTGCAAATATTAGGTCTTATTCATTCTAACTATTTTTTTGTACCCATTAACCATCCTCACCTTACCCCCACCCCACTGCACTGCCCTTCCCAGCCTCTGGTAACTGTCCTTTTACTGTCTACCTCACCTCCATGAGTTCAGTGGTTTTAATTTTTAGCTTTCACAAATAAGTCAGAATATACAAAATTTATCTTTCTGTGCCTCCAGTTCCATCTATGTTGTTGCAAATGACAGGATCTCATTCTTTAATAAGGCTGAATAGTAGTCCATTGTGTATATGGTCTTTATGGATTTTTCTGTGAATGGACACTTAGGTTGATTCCAAATCTTAGCTATTGTGAACAGTGCTGCAATAAACATGGGAGTGCAGATACCTCGTTGATGTGCTGATTTCTTTTGGGTATATGCCTAGGAGTGGGATTACTGGATCATATGATAGCCGTATTTTTACTTTTTTCAGGGACTTCCAAACTATTCTCTTTCAGCCATATGAAGTCAAAAACCATGCTCTGTGAGTGCTCACCTGATTTTTAGTTCCTGCGAAGCTGCGTCTTTTGTGTAGATAGTTGACAAACTTGGTCTTCCTGCAGGGGAGTGAGTATGACTGGTAGAGTCCTTTATTCTACCATCTTGTTCCACCCATCCTAAAAAATGTTTTCTATAGGATACTCATAACTTAGTTAACAACGTAAGTTGAGAAAGAATAGAAAAAGATGAACTGCACAAACATTAATTAAAGAGTAGCACTATTAATATCAAATACAGTAGACTCAGAGCAAAGAAAATTATTACACAAAAAGAACATTATATAATGATAAAAGGATCAATCCAACAAAAATGAAATAATCCTAAATGTGTCTGTCTCTAGCAAACCTCAAAGTACATGAAACAAAACTGATAGAGCTAAAAAGAGAAAAGCACATTTTTTATTGTAGTTGGAAAGTTCACCACTTCACTCTTAGCAATTGGTAGAATTAGTAGACATATGATTACTAGCAGATATAGAAGAGCAGGACAGTAACATCAGCCAACAGGACTGAAGCAATATTGTAGAACAGTGCTCAAACAAGGCCAGGCACAGTGGCTCATGCCTGTAATCCCAGCACTTTGGGAGGCTGAGGCAGGCAGATTGCTTAAGGTCAGAAGTTTGAGAGTAGCCTGGATAACATGGTGAAACTCTGTCTTTACTAAAAATACGAAAATTAGCCAGGCATGGTGGTGCATGCTGTAGACCCAGCTACTTGGGAGCTAAGGCAGGAGAATTGCTTGAACCCAGGAGGCACTGCACCCAGCCTATTTTATTATTTTTATAGATTTAGAGGGTACAAGTGCAGTTTTGTTACCCAGACATACCGCACAGAGGTGAAGTCTGTGCTTTTAGTGTGACGATCAGCAGAATAGCATACGTTGCACCCATTGAGTAATTTCTTATCCCTCACCCTCCTCCCCACCCAAGTCTCCACTGTGTATCATGGCACTATGTTTATGATCATTCCACTCTATGTTTTTGTGTATGCAACATTAAATGAATATTTTTTAATACATTTTAATTTTTTAAATTATTATGTCCCTTTGAAAATTTATGTACCTCATAGTTGCTCTAGAACTTCCTAATAAATCTTACCTTATCAAAATCTACTTTAGATTTCTACCACCTTAACTCTAGCAAAATACAGAAACATTACTTATATATAGCTCTACTTCCTCTTCGTTATTTTTATATATATTACATATATATTTAAAACCCAATAATACATTGTTATACCAGCTGAGCACCCCAAATCTGATAATCACAAATGCTCCAAAATCTGATACTGAGCGCCAGCATGCTCAAAGGAAGTGCTTGTTGGAACATTTCAGATTTTAGATTTGTGGATTTGGGAAGCTCGACCAGTAAGTATAATGTAAATATTCAAAAATTTGGAAAAAATCTGAAATTGGAAACACTTTTGATGCCAAGCATTTCAGTGAAGGGATGCTCAACCTGTAATTGTTACTTTATATCATGTGATGTCTTCTCGTGTAGGGGCTGTGCCAATATTCTTGGTATTGTTCTAGTTTTAGTATGTATGTTGTAAAGTGACCATAGCCAATCATTTGTTTGAATATTTTTTCTGCTACTTGATATTCCTCCACTCTTTCTGGTACTTCTGTTGTGAATATATTGGTGTAGTTAATGTAGCCTCATTTTTGTAGGCTTTCTTCATTTTTCATAATTCTTATTTCTGTCTGTTCTTTAGATTACTTAATATTGATCCATCTTCAAGTTTACTGATTTGTTTGCCAGCTATAATCTTTATTTATTTTTATTTTTTTTGAGATGGAGTTTTGCTCTTATTGCACAGGCTGGAGTGCAATGACATGATCTTGGCTCACTGCAACTTCTACCTCACCAGGTTCAAGGGATTCTCCTGCCTGAGTCTCCTAAGTAGCTGAGATTACAGGTGCACACCACCATGCCTGGCTTTTTTTTTTTCTTCTATTTTTAGTAGAGATGGAGTTTCACCATGTTGATCAGGCTGGTCTCAAACTCCTAACCTCAGTTTATCTGCCCACCTCGGGCTCTCAAAGTGCTGGGATTACAGGCATTAGCCACCATGCCCGGCCCAATCTTTTGAGTCATTCTAGTGAGTTTTCCATTGCAGTTATAATTTTTGAATCCAGAATTTTCATTGTATATTTTTCTGTCTTATTTTCCTGTTTGATTAAGCATCATCATACCTCCCTTTTCTTTTTTAAATAGTGTTTCCTTTTTAACACATTTATTTTTATTTTTATTTTGAGACAGAGTCTCACTCCATCACCCAGGCTGGAGTTCAGAGGCTTGATCTCAGCTCACTGCAACTTCCGCCTCCCAAGTTCAAGCCATTCTCTTGCCTCAGCCTCCCAAGTAGTTGGGATTACAAGTGCCTGCCACCATGTCCGGCTAATTTTTGTATTTTTAGTAAAAACAAGGTTCACTATGTTAGCCAGGTTGGTTCGGAACTCCTGACCTCAGGTGATCCACCCGCCTCAACCTCCCAAAGTGCTGGGATCACAGACATGAGCCATTGTGCCTGGCCCTGAACATATTTGCTTTGAAGTCTGCTAAGTCTGGTATCTTGATCTTCTCAAGGGCAGTTGCTGTCGCCTGTTGTTTTTCCTGTATATGGGTGACAGTCTCCTGTTTCTTTGTAGACTTGTAATTTTTTTGTTGAAGAACAGACATTTTTAGAGAATACTTTGTGCTTTCTCTAGATACTGGTACCTCTCTTTTCTCTACGGCTTGTTTCTTATTTATTTAGGTGACTTGACTAGACTATTTGAGTGAAGCTTTTTCACCCAGATTGTTCTCACTGATATTGCTTGTCAAAGGGCTCTGCCTTGGAAATGTACACTATCTTTAGAATGGCAGTGGTTTTAACAGTGTTCTCTTTGAGTGTGTCCTTCTGTGATTGCTGTGTTAGCCTGTCTGGCTCTGTTGGTATTACACTTTGCAGATAGCCGCTACTGATTGCTGATGTATTGCTCTATTGTTTTCAGCACTGTCCTAGATCATATGTTGCTCTTAGTTTGTCTTGTTAAATTTGGGTTCCTTCTAAAGGTTCATCTTTGAGGCTTTGAGTTTGCTTTTTATGTTGCTATTCTGAAAGTTACCTCCTAGAAAATATAAATTTAAAAATCATTATTGTAGACAATCTGTGTATGTATTTTTATGAATGTTTCTGGTAGATAGGAACAAATCTAATTGACTTGAATTATCTCCTCTTAGCCATCTCTTTCTCTGGCTTTCTCCAGTAAACTTTCACTTGGTCTGTGGTTTAGCTTGTTGCTGTCATGGAACTGCCACCCTCTTCCTAATGGTTTTCACTGAAATTCTATTCTTTTTGAGGGTACACTCACCTACACTGTGTTCTGAACAAAGTGAGTTTTCTGGAGGAGAGGTTTGGAGCTCTCTGTCCTTATAGCTGGCCTCTGGCCCTGGGCGAGAGTCCTGCTCCATTATTCTGGATCTGGGGGCTACAGCAGTGTCTTGGTTTTATTTGGGTGGGTGACACTGTGCTTTATGATCAGGGATCTGTGTTGCGGCAGTAGTCTGTGGTCTTCTTGGTTTCTTTTGGAATCTCTTCTCAGTGGGCTAGGTGGACATTGTTCTCAGACTGCCATGACTGGGCTGGATCTTTTAATTGGGGTGGTGGAGGAAGCTGGCTCAAGGCCTTTTGGCTGTTCTTTCCTAGAACTTGAAGCTGTGGGGGTTGAGAAGTGCTGGTGGCTTGCAGGAGATAGATGCACACAGAGAGAGGTCTGGAGATCCATAAAGGGGCCTCCATGAGTGTTCAGCAAAGTACTAATCAGCTGATGTATATGAGGAAATGAGTGAAAGAACTTTTGAAAAGAATCAGAAGAAACAGTACACAGTACTCACATAGGGCCTGGAAAACAACTGATCCTGCCAGAGTGGAAGAACTCATAATTTAGAGTATTGGGTAGAGTGATCAGAAAGGTCTTTTCTCAGTGGTGAGGAGTAATGTGCCTCAGACTGAGTACTGCAAGACCTGAAAGTGTTACATTGTTTCCAAGTGACTTAAGTGCATCCTAGAACAAAGCACAAAAATACAGGAAGCCAAAAGTATCCAACATCCAGCCAAGTAAAACTCCCTGTCTTCCATCCATTGAAAGATTACCAGACCTACAGACATATGGGAAAACATGAGCTTTCTCAGAGACTAACCAGGAAATTGAAATGGACTCAGAATTGCCATAGATATCAGAATTAACTGAGAAGTTGAGTGAAAACAGTATTATAATTGGGTTCTACATGTTCTAAAACTTAAGTAGAGACATGGAAGAATTTTTTAAAATCCTAAATCAAAATTCAGCGTAACAAAAATAGAAATCGGATTTCTAGATATGAAAATGATAATGCTTGAGATGAAAAATACATGGCTGGCCATTGGTCTCTCACACCTGCAATTCCAGCACTTTGGGAGGCCAAGGCAGGTGGATCTCCTGAGCTCAGGAGTTTGAAACCAGCTTGGGCAACATGGGAAAGCCTTGTCTGTACCAAAAATACAACAATAGAAAAATTTAGCTGGGTGTGGTGGTACAAGCCTGTGGCCCTAGCTACTTGGGAGGCTGAGGTGAGAGGATCGCTTGAACCTGGGAGGCAGAGGTTTCAATGAGCCAAGTTTGCGCCACTGCACTCCAGCCTGGGTGACAGAGTGAGACCCTTTCTCCATAAAAAAAAAAGAAAGAAAAAAGAAAAGAATAACACATAGGGTAAGAACTAAGGGCAGATTAAACAATACAGAAGAAAAGATTAGTGAACTTAAACATGTCGTAATAGAAACCATCTAAATGAAACAGAAAAAGCATATTTGAAAAAAAGGCTGGGTGTGGTGGCTCACATCTGTAATCCCAGCACTTTGGGAGGCTGAAGGAGGCAGATCACAAAGTCAAGATGTTTAGACCATCCTGGCCAACATGGTGAAACCCCATCTCTACTAAAAATACAAAAATTAGCTGGGCATGGGTGGCGCTCCCCTGTTATTAATCTCAGCTACTTGGGAGGCCACAGCAGGAGAACTGCTTGAATCTGGCAGGCGGAGGTTGCAGCAGTCTGAAATCGAGCCACTGCACTCCAGCCTGGGTGACAGAGCTTGACTCTGTCTCAAAAAAAAGAAAAATAAACAAGCCCCTGTGAGCTTTAGGAGGACTTCAGGTAGGCTAAGACACATGGAGTTGGAGTCTTTGAAGGAAAGTGGGAAAGGAACAGAGAATAGTATTTTGAGGATGATGAAAACATTTCCAAATGTGATGGGAACGTACTGACCCAAGAAGCTCATCAAACCGTGAGCACAGAGGCATGAAGAAAACTATACAAGGCACATGAATCATAACTAGAATGTTCTAAATTAGCATTAAAATGAATCCTCAAAGCAGCCAGAGACAAAGGACATGCTTTATGGGGAACAAAGGTAAGGATGATAGCAGATTTCTCCTTAAATGAGGCAACAGAGAAGATAATAGAATATTATTTTTAGTTTTAAAAGCAAAAAACACTCAATGTAGAGTTGTATACTCAGTATAATAGCGGTAAGAAACAGTGAAGAAATAAAGACATTTCAGATAAACAAAGCTGAAAGATTTCCTCTCCATCAGACCTGCACTACAAGAGGTGTTCTGATGTCTGATGGAAATCTGTATCTATCCAGGGGCATGAAGAACAGAAAATGTTGACTATTTGTATATGTACACAGATATTTTTCTTTATTTAAATCTCTAAGAAAGATATTGACTTTATACAAAAATAACATCAAATGTATTGTGGGGTTTATAACGTATATTTAAAGTATCTGACAATCATAGCCTAAAAAGGCTATGAAAAAGAAGTAAAGTATATACTATTTAAAGTTTCAGATGTGTACTATTACTGAAAAGTACACTGGTTAAAGCTTTTATTTTTTATTTTTTATTTTTATTTTTTTTGAGACAGTCTGTTGCTCTGTTGCTCAGACTGGAGTGCAGTGGAGTGATCTTGGCTCACTGCACCCTCCACTCCCCGGGTTCAAGCAGTTCTTCTGCCTCAGCCTCCCTAGTAGCTGGGACTACAGGCACATGCCACCACGCCCAGCTAATTATTTTATATATATATTTTTTAGTAGAGACTGGGTTTCACCATGTTAGCCAGAATGGTCTCCATCTCCTTACCTTGTGATCTGCCTACCTCAGCCTCCCAAAGTGCTAGGATTACAGGCACGAGCCACTGTGCCCAGCCTAGTTAAAGCTTTTGTAAACATTGATGATCACAGAAAATATAAATGGTCTAAAAGCCATTTAAAGGCAGAGATTTCTGGGTAAGATAAATAAAAATGGTAAGATCCAATCATGCAGCCTATAAAGAAAACATGTTACATTCAAAGATAAATAGATAAACATAAAAAGAATGAGAAAAGATATAGAATAATACAATTATTAACAAGGCTCCAGTGCTGTGATAGTCAGATGAAGTAGCTTTCAGAGCCAAGAATACCAGTGATAAAGATTTTTTCATATTGATAGAGATCAATTCATCAAGAGGATTTAAAAATCCTAAACTTAGGTTAGTAACAGATTTATAAAATATTTGAAGCAAAATCTGTTAGAACTGGAAGGAAAAGTAGATCCACAGTTATAATCAGAGGTTTTAGCATTCTTCTAATAATTGATAAAACAGGAAATGGAAAAGGAGCAGAGATATAATAGAGTTAACCCTAAATAACTTAATTGACATTTATAAAATATTTTTCTGTACCCTTCTTCCCAAATAAAACAGTGGAATATATATTTTTTTCAAAGGCAGATGAATGAATGTATTAATGGGTAAATCACATTCTTGGTTATAAAGCAAATCTTAATAAATTTTAAAGGATTGAAGTCATATAGAATAGTTTCTCCCACCATAATGGGTTTAAATTTAGTTAAGGTAAAAATCAACAGAAGTATCTGTAAAATCCCTAATAGTTGGAATCTGAATATACTTTTTGTTGTTGTTGTTATTTCTTTCACAATATCCCTTCTTATATATATCAAAACTCATACTGAACAATGAGTTCTGGGTTGCAAAAGAGGATTTATTTTTTGCACCTATCCATAAGAGAAACCAATATACTTCTACATACCACATGCTTTAAAAAAGGGTTTGAAGGGGAAATTAGAAAGTATTTTGAACTTTGGGTTAATGAGAACAGAATTCATGGGAAATTTACATATAGTAAATTTAGATACAGAAATTTCAATATAATTTACATATATAAATTTAGATATAAAATACATATAATACTCATTGATTTCATTGTTTTCCATTTTGATGCTTACTCCTTTTTTCTACTTACTTTTGGGGTTAATTTGCTTTTTCTAGCTTTTTAAGGTGGAAGCACCTGAGGTAATTGATTTGAGATCTTTTTTTTTTTGACGGAGTCTCGCTCTGTTGCCCAGGCTAGAGTGCAGTAGTGTGATCCCTGCTCACTGCAACCTCTGCCTCCCCGGTTCAAGCAATTCTCCTGCCTCAGCCTCCCAAATATCTTATAGACTACAGGCGCATGCCACCACACCCAGCTAATCATTTGTATTTTTAGTAGAGATGGTGTTTTGCTGTGTTAGCGAGGCGGGTCTCAAACTCCTAACCTCATAATCAGCCTCCCAAAGTGCTGGGATTACAGGCATGAGCCACCATGCTCAGCCTGAGATCTTTCTTATGCAACACAAATATGCATTGTATATGTTTGTATTGTGTGTGTATATATATCCACCATATATAAATGCATATATGTTTCTCATATATGGGATATAATGAATACATTATATTGTGTATTATATATTAAATATATAATATGTAAATTTCGCATATGGAATTTCATATGTGTATATAATAATGCATATGTATATATCCAATATACACATGCATGAAGTTTAACTTGTGTTGGATAAGGAGAAAGGTCGAAATCAATGGTCTTAGCTACTTCCACTTTGAGAATGTAGAAAATAAGACAAATCCATACAGTAGTAGAAGAAAGGATATAACAAAAAACAGAGAACAATATAATCTGTAAAAACAAAAACAGTTGAGAAAATCAGTGAAACCAAAAGTTGGTTCTTTGAGAAGATTGATAAAATGGATAAACTTGTAGGTGGAACAGATTACGAATATCAAACATAAGAATGATGGATCACTGAAGGTTCTATAGATATTATGAAGTAAGTGAGGGAATACTGTATCTGTAAGTTATCAATTTGACCATTTTGATGAAATGGTTTCCTTCAAATAAACAACTACTACTACTTACTCTGAAACAAATAGATAACCTTTCCACAAAGAAAACCCCAGGTCCCCAGATCCCTTCAGTAGTGACTTCCAGCAAACATTAGTACCAATTCTATACAAACTGTTCCAGAAAATTCAAAAAGAGGGAATACTTCCTAAATCATTTTTTGAGTCCAGCATTGCCCTAATAACAAAACCAGAAAAAGACATTGCAAAGAAAGCAAGCTATAGACCAGTGCCCTTCATGAACATAAATTTTAAAACTCCAGGGATTGGAAACCAATTTTGTGGCTAGGTGACTTATACAGTCACATGTTGCTGCACTCTTGTAAGAAGGGACCCTTTTCTTGGCTTAATGCCCTGCTGTTGCCATCTTGAAGTTCTTCACAGTTTTATCTTTGAACTTGGGATTCGTATGTGAAGTCTGATGGACCTGGACTGTGTGCGCAAGTAGACAGGATACTTGAGAGGTAGTGCCCTACCAAGCTAGTCTGTGTATTAAGGCCTGGGAGTGTCCTGGAATTGTGTGTGGGTGGCCAAGGCCATGACCTTTGTCCACATTGGTGGCAGCAGCAGCAAACTCACAAATACTTGCATCCCAGAGAGGACCCATAGTGTGAGGCTGGCTTGCTCGTCTCTTCCCTGAGCCTGTCGCTTTGACATCATAGAAAATATTAATTTTTGGGGGCTAAATACTGGTACAGTAACCTCCAGCTTTCAGGCAGTCATCTTGTCAGTAAAGTATTAGAAAATAAAAGCATACTTGTGGGCATTGTGTTAAGGCAGACTAGGCAGTTACTAGAATTCTTTGGAGTGTAGATTTTTTGGGTTTAAGAACTGCTGCAACATTGCAAAGCAAATATCTACAGGCTTAGAAATAGGAATTTCATTTGATGGGAGAGAACATTATTTTTACATGAAATTTTGGATGAATCAAGTGTTAACAAATAAGTCAATTCTGGCCAGGCACAGTGGCTCAAGCCTGTAATCCCAGCACTTTGGGAGGCTGAGGCAGGTGGATCACGAGGTCAAGAGATCAAGACCAACCTGGTCAACATGGTGAAACCCCATCTCTACTAAAAATAAAAAAAATTAGCTGGGCTTGGTGGCACATGTCTATAATCCCAGCTACTTGAGAGGCTGAGGCAGGAGAATTGCTTGAACTTGGGAGGGGGAGGTTAGAGTGAGCCAAGATTGTGTCACTGTCCTCCAGCCTGGTGACAGAGCTAGACTCCATGAAGAAAGAGATAGAGATAGAGAGAGAGAGAGAGAGAGAGAGAGAGAGAAAGACAGAAAGAGAGCGAGCTCCGGTAATGATTGCATCAGCTGAAAAATCAACCTTCTCAAAATTAAAAATTACTTATCTTGCATTTGCCAAGAATACATGTTACTTTCAATTATATGTTGAAAATGAAGTTGCTAAAAATATAAATTTTGATGACTTAATAAATGAATTTGCAAAGAGTGCCAGAAAATCTTATGATCAATCAAGATATCATATTAACAAATGATTAGAAATCATTGTATTAAAGTTATTACAACAAAACTTCTTTTGTGATTCGTAAATTTGCTGTTACATATTTCTATTATAACATTTTACAAGTAATAAAGTACTTTTTTAAAAGCATAATTTATTCTACCTTTTACTATACTTTTTATACATTCTGAGTAACTGACCTCACATTTTTATTTTGCACTGGCCCATCAATTATGTAGTCATCTCTGTCCTGTATTAAAAAGAAACAATAGAAAAACAGTCAAAGCCATATGACCATTTCAATATATGCAGAGAAAGCATTTGATAAAATTTAGCATCCATTTCTGATGAAAACTCAAATGAAGAATAGAAGATAACTTTCTTTAATCTGATAAAAGTCATCTACAGAAAATGTATAATTGACCTTGTATGTAATTGTGAAAAATGGAATGATTTCTTTCCAATATCAGGAATATGACACGATGTGCACTCATAGTTGTTATTGTAAATATATACTACCCAGTATAACCAGGAATGAAAAAACAGGAGATTAAAGTGGAAAAGAAGTAGAAATGTCTTTATTTACAAAAGATATTATTATCTATGTAGGAAATCTAATGGAGTCTCCCAAGATACGGGAAAAATAATGAGTAGAATTATTGAGTGTAGCTAGGTGGTAGGATAAAAATATGTAAAAATGAATTTTACTTCTATATATTAGCAATGATCAATTGGAAACTGAAATTTTAAAAAGTTCAATTTGTAATAGTTTCAAAAATATTTTCTTTGCAGCTCTGTCTGGCAAAAGTTGTGAAAGACCACACTGGAAACAATAATCTACTGCAGAGAGAAACTGAAGTTTTTCTGTTCATTGAGAAAGGCTCAGTATTGAAAAGTCAGAAAGCTCATTATTGTTAACATGTTTTCTCTTTAAAATGACTTACAGATTCAAAATAATATAATTCCATGTAGTAATTAGCAGGATTTCTCATAGTAATTGACTATGTAATTCTAAACTTTATGTGGAAATATACACAGGAATAATTACAACTTTGAAAAATAAAAGCTGAAAGTCTGGGTGCAGTGCCTCATGCCTGTAATCCCAGCCCTTTGGGAGGCTGAGGTGGGCGGATCACCTGAGGTCGGGAGTTCGACACCAGCCTGACCAACATGGAGAACCCCGGTCTCTACAAAAAATACAGAAGTAGTTGGGCGTGGTGGTGCGTGCCTGTAGTCCCAGCTACTTGGGAGGCTGAGGCAGGAGAATTGCTTCAACCCAGAGGCAGAGGTTGCAGTGAACTGAGAGGGTGCGTTGCCCTCCAGCCTGGGCAACAAGAGTGAAACTCTGTCCAAAAATTAAAAAATAAAAATAAAAATAAAAATAAATAAAAATAAAAGCTGAGTTGTATGTATAACATTACTCGATTTCAAGACTCATTATCAAAGTAAAAGTATGCTGAGACTTGGTCTTTTTCTCGAGAGGACTTCTTCTTCAATTTTTAACATCTAGTCGTTTTACTAAGATTTGTTTTAGAGAAAAATGTTGTTGAACAGTTTTCCCAGGTTCATGGTGGTTCCTTTGAATATATGGATTAGGTCTTTTATTTCTGGACAGTTGTCTTAGATTATACTTTTTTGTTTTTTTGAGACAGAGTTTCACTCTTGTTATCAAGGCTGGAGTGCAATGGTGCGATCTCAGCTCACCGCAACCTCCGCCTCCTGGGTTCAGGCAATTCTCCTGCCTCAGCCTCCTGAGTAGCTGAGATTACAGGCACGTGCCACCATGCCCAGCTAATTTTTTGTATTTTTTTAGTAGAGACGGGGTTTCGCCATGTTGACCAGGATGGTCTCGATCTCTTGACCTCGTGATCCACCCACCTCGGCCTCCCAAAGTGCTGGGATTACAGGCTTGAGCCACCACGCCCGGCTAGATTATACTTTTTAATATTAGATTTATTCCACTGTTTTTTCTTCTGTAAGGACTGCAATAACATATATACTACATTATACTATTTTTTTTTTTTTTTGAGACGGAGTTTCGCTCTTGTTACCCATGCTGGAGTGCAATGGCACGATCTTGGCTCACCGCAACCACTGCCTCCCGGGTTCAGGCAATTCTCCTGCCTCAGCCTCCTAAGTAGCTGGGATTACGAGCACACGCCACCACGCCCAGCTAATTTTTTGTGTTTTTAGTAGAGGTGCAGTTTCACCATGTTGACCAGGATGGATTCGATCTCTTGACCTCGTGATCCACCCACTTCGGCCTCTCAAAGTGCTGGGATTACAGGCTTGAGCCACCGTGCCCAGCCCTATATTATACTTTTATTTATTTATTTCATTGTAGATCATCTTTATCTAGAACTTTCTGATCCAATTTTCTTTTTTCGTACTTTTAAAATTGTGACTATTTCTCTCTTGTTTCATTGTCCTTTACAATGCTGTTTATTCCAGTTTCAGTCAAGTATAGTTTCTTCTTTGGCTTTGTGTTAGTCTACTCAGGCTGCTGTAACAAAGTTCAACAGACTGGATAGTTTAAATAAATTTTCTCACAGTCGTGGAGGTTGGAATTCCAAAGTCAAGGTGACAGCAGGTTTGGTTTCTGATGAGGTCTCTCTCCTTGGCTTGCAGATGACATTTTCTTGTAGTGTTCTCACACAGCCTTTTCTCTCTGCATTTGACCAGTGGTTGGGCGTAAGGGGTAGAAAGCAAGCTTATGCATATGCTTTCCAGTCTCTTCCTCTTCTTATAAGGGCACCAATGCCATTGTATTAGTGTCTTACCCTTATGACTTCATTTAACTTTAGTTAATCTCCTTAAAAGTCCCCATCTTCCAATACAGTCACACTGGAGGTTGGGATTTTAACATATACATTTTTTGGGGGGGACAATTTAGTCCATAACAGATTCCTTAATAAGGAATGTCTTTAATAAGTCCTAAATTACAAGTCTTATTTTCTGTGGTTACTGTCCTCTTTACAACCTCATTCCTGAATTTGATTACCCTTTGCCTCTTTAGTTTGCATGCAATCCAAGTCTCTTCTTTTGGATTTCCCAGTAGCGTGAGCTTTAATCTACATGAACTCAGAAGTCTTCTGAGTATTTTCCCACTCATAGTGAAACTTTCCCTTTCTGGGAGTAGTTTTGTGTTTCATGCCCTCTGGGCTCTCTGTGTCCTCTATTCTACATGATCACTACAGTCTCTGGCTGACTCTTTGTAGGCATGGGCTGTTACTTTTTGCTGTATTTGAATATTTATTTCTTAGTGGTGATTTGAAATTAGTAATATTCTCTATCTCCTAGTTATGCTAAAGTCATGGGTTATTACAAATAATATTATTTGCTCCACTTAGGCTGACCTTTATAGTTCTTGGGGGGATGCATGGGAAATGCATACATGTAAGCAGTTGCTGTTACTCTTTTTACATTAGAGACCAAATGTGTGTATTCAAATGTTAAATTCCTCTCTGTTTTTCCACTAGCCCAGGCCTTTTATTTCTGGTTTTGTGTTTTTTCACCCCAAGCTCATGAAATACAAAAAACATGTACTTGCAGTTATGTTCATCTCTGGAACTTGGCCAGAAAACCAGCATCAGCTACAACATAAGGCATTTGTATAGAGATCTCATTCCCTAAGAAATGTTTTGGTATTTATATGCTAAGATTAATTTTGCTTGTTTCTAGAAGTCTGGACAGCTGATCACCTAAAAGAGAGGAGCCAAGAAAACCAATCTAAACATTTGTGGGAAGTTGTATTCATCAATAATGAAATGCTGACTAAGGAACGAGGTAAAGTAATAGGAATACCATTTAACTTGGATGTAAGTTCTTTTCCTTCCAGAAAAATGTTCTGTCAGTGTGACTCATGTGGAATGAGTTTCAACACTGTTTCAGAATTGGTTCTCAGTAAGATAAACTATTTAGGAAAAACGCCTGATGAATTTAATGCCTGTGGGAAGTTGTTACTCAATATTAAGCATGATAAAACTCATACTCAAGAGAAAAATGAAGTTTTGAAAAATAGGAACACTCTGAGTCTTCGTGAGGACACTTTGCAGCATGGGATGATTCAAACTTTAGAGCACAATTTTGAATATAGTATATGTCAGGAAACCATCCTTGAAAAGGCAATATTCAATACACAGAAGAGAGAGAATGCAGAAGAGAATAACTGTGAATATAATGAATTTGGGAGAACTTTCTGTGATAGTTCTTCCCTCTTGTTCCATCAGATACCTCCCTCAAAGGCCAGTCACTATGAATTTAGTGATTGTGAGAAGTCCTTATGTGTGAAGTCTGCCTTTTCTAAACATGAGGTACCTATGAAACACTATGATTGTAGTGAAAGTGGGAATAATTTCAGGAGGAAATTGTGTCTGTCACAGCTTCAGAAAGGTGATAAAGGAGAGAAACACTTTGAATGTAATCAATGTGGGAAAGCTTTCTGGGAGAAGTCACATCTCACGCGACATCAGAGGGTGCACACGGGAGAGAAACGCTTTCAATGTAATGAATGTGGGAAAACTTTCTGGGAGAAATCAAACCTCACTAAACATCAGAGATCACACACAGGGGAGAAACCTTTTGAATGCAATGAATGTGGGAAAGCCTTTAGCCATAAGTCAGCCCTCACATTACACCAGAGAACACATACAGGGGAGAAACCCTATCAATGTAATGTGTGTGGGAAAACTTTTTACCAGAAATCTGACCTCACTAAACATCAGAGAACACACACTGGGCTGAAACCGTATGAATGTTATGAATGTGGAAAATCCTTCTGTATGAATTCACACCTTACAGTACATCAGAGAACTCACACAGGTGAGAAACCTTTTGAATGTCCTGAGTGTGGGAAATCCTTTTGTCAAAAGTCACATCTTACACAGCATCAGAGAACTCACATAGGAGATAAACCTTATGGATGTAATGCATGTGGGAAAACTTTCTACCACAAGTCAGTACTCACCAGGCATCAGATAATTCATACAGGGTTGAAACCTTATGAATGTTATGAATGTGGGAAAACCTTCTGCTTGAAGTCAGACCTCACAGTACATCAGAGAACTCACACAGGGGAGAAACCCTTTGCATGTCCTGAATGTGGGAAATTCTTCAGCCATAAGTCAACCCTCTCTCAGCATTACAGAACACACACAGGGGAGAAACCCTATGAATGTCATGAATGTGGAAAAATCTTTTACAATAAATCATACCTAACTAAACATAATAGAACACATACAGGGGAGAAACCCTATGAATGCAATGAATGTGGAAAAACCTTCTGCCAGAAGTCACAACTCACTCAGCATCAGAGAATTCACATAGGGGAGAAACCCTATGAATGTAATGAGTGTGGAAAAGCCTTCTGTCATAAGTCAGCTCTAATTGTACATCAGAGAACCCATACAGAAGAAAAGCCCTATAAATGTAACGAATGTGGAAAATCTTTCTGTGTGAAGTCAGGACTTATTTTACATCAAAGAAAGCACACAGGGGAGAAACCCTATGAATGCAATGAATGTGGGAAATCCTTCAGTCACAAATCATCACTCACAGTACATCACAGGGCTCACACAGGAGAGAAATCTTGTCAATGTAATGAATGTGGGAAAATCTTTTACCGTAAATCAGACCTTGCTAAACATCAGAGATCACATACAGGGGAAAAGCCCTATGAATGTAACACATGCAGGAAAACCTTCTCTCAAAAGTCAAACCTCATTGTACATCAGAGAACACACATAGGAGAAAAACATTATTAATGAAATGGATATTAGAAATTTCCAGCCACAAGTCAGCCTCTACAATGCCTCAGAGTATTCACATTGTGGAGAAAGCCCTATTGACATCCTGAATGTTTAGTAACTATCCACAAACTTGCCTTAAATTACTCCAAAGTAACAGCAGGAAATAAACCCATAGACTACAACAATTATAGGACAGCCTTTGTTAGGAAGTTACATTCTATTGAATATCAGATGGTTAATACTGGCATAAAACCTTACAGAATTTTTTGAATTTCTGAAAGTTTTTGGCAAAAATACAAACAAGATTATGTTAGAGTTTACACTGTGGAGAAAAGTGTCAATTTAAGAAATCTAAAGTGAAAATTTTGCTTAGCAATAAAATATAACAAGTTGTTTTCTGTTTGATGCCGTAACAGTTTTTAGGGCACCTAACAATAATTTATGGATGTATATTGTAGAATGTAAAGCTTTAAGGACTTAAAAAAAGTAATAATTAAAATAACCTCACAAGAAGTTGTAATGAGTACAGAGAATTCCCGTGTACACTTCACCAAGCTTCCTCTGAGGATAATATATAATCATAGTGTATGGTCAAGTCCAAGAAATTGATGTTACCATGCTAGTAGATACAGACCTACTAAGATATTACCATGGTTTGCATGTATCATGTATGTGTGTGTGGTTATATCAAACTTTTACCACTTTTACATTTGAGTAACCATCAACACAATTAACTGGAAAGGAATCTGAGATCCATATTGTATCAGGATTACAAAGGAATCAGGATTTAGCCTCAAGTAGTTAATAACCATACCCTTTCTGCAATCCTATCCCTGGCATCCACTTTGAATATGAAGCTTTTTTTTTTAAGCACAGATAAATTGAATAATCAGGGCAATAGCATTAAACACATCTGTGAATTATCCCTGAAGTTCATAGGACTTACATATATGCAAGTGCTATGTGATATAAACCATGTGCTTCATATGCATAATGGAATTTAACATAATTGTGAATAAGAAGTAATTCCATAATTGTGAATAAGAAGTAGGTATCCCTAGTTTAGTAGTGGTTACATCATCAGGCCCATCCCAGATGTTTGTCATGTTATGAAACAATTTAAAGGAGACCCACAGAGCTAATTTTTATCCATTTAAAGTACAGTAATGTCAAAATAACAAATTGTCCAAAAAACAATCTGTCCTGTACATGTGAAAATGTAGGCCTGCCTCCATGTTACTCCCTTTTTCGTCTCATCCCACACCATGAAGTGCCTGGGGTACCTATGTGAACACTTCAGCCTTCAGCCTAAATGATAGTCCAAATTTTCTTTAAGCAGCTGCTCTCTAAGACAAGGCCCTAGAAAGAGGCCCACACATATAATATAGTACAGTTGCTGTCCAGGGCTGTTGGACTGTCATTTCAAGGCTCAGTGTACCCAGACAGGGATCTGGGTCCTCAGAGACTTTTGAGAATATGAAGAGGAGGGTTGAGGCTGGAGCAGAGCCAGGATCAAGGTGGCGTGGAGCTTAATTTATTGACAGTGTGAAGACTGTTCACTATATTACATGATCAGATCATACAAATAATCTAAGATTATGCAGTCTAGTGATCCTAGCTTACACAAGTAATCTAAGCTTCCACTTTAGGGAACTAGAAAAAGAAGAGCAAATTAAATCCAAAGTAACCTGGAAAAAAATGAGAGTAAAAAAGAGTGAAATTGAAGAAAGAAAATCAATAAAACCCAAACCTTGTTCTTTGAAAGGTCAGTAAAATTGATAAACCTCTAGCTAGATTAAGAAAAAAAAAGAAGACAAATATTGCTAATGTCAAAAAATGAAAAGCCATCACAGCTGATCCTGTGATTACCAAAAGTATTATAAAAAATATGGACAACTCTGTCCATAAATTTGTTAGCTAAAATGAACCAATTCCTTGTAAGATGCATTCTCTCAAAACTCATACAAGATAAACCTCAATAGGCATATATACCTGTTAAATACATTGAAGCAGTAATTAATAACCTTCAAAAACAAAGTACTGGGACCAAATGGGTTCACTGATGTGCATTTTTTGAAATACCTAAGGTAGAAATGATACCAAGTCTCTACCATCTCTTTCAGAAAATGAAAGCAGAGATAACACTTACCAACTTATTTTTGTGTGGCCAGCATTACCCTAATACCAAAACCAGGCAAAAATATTACAAGAAAGGAAAACTACAGATCAGTATTTCCAGTGAACACAGATGCAGAAATCCTCAAAATATTAGCAAATCAGGAATGCAAGGCTGGTTCAATATTTGATAATCAGCTCATAGATGACATATGATCATATCAATAGGTACAGAAAAAGCGTTTGACAAAATCCAATGCCCATTCATGATAAAACTCAACGAGGGATACAGAGGAACTTACTCAACTTGGTAAAGAACTACTACAAAAAAAAACTATAGCTAACATCATCCTTCCAACTAGATGCTTTTCTGGTAAGAACAGGAACAAGGCAAGGATATTCCCTCTCACCACTGCTTTTCAACATTGTACTAGAAGTGCTATCTAATGCAGTGATACCAAAAAAAAAAAAAAAAAAAAAAAAAAAAAAAAAAAAAAGTAAATAAAATGCACATAGATTTGGAAGGAGGAAATACAACTGTCTTTCTTAACAAATAACATGATTCTATTTGTAGAGAATTCTAAACAAACACCAGCAAAAACCCTGCTGGCATTAATAAGCAATTATAGCAAGGTTGCAGGATATAGTGCTCAGGCAGATGATAAAAGAAATTAGACATTAAGTCATTAAAAGACACAGAGGATTCCTAAATGCTTATCGTTAAGTGAAAACCAGTCTGAAAAGGCTATTTGTTTATGATTGCAATTATGTGACATTCTGGGAGAGGCAAAACTATGGAGCCAGTGAAAGGACCAGTGGTTGCTGAGCATTCAGGGAAAGGAGGGATGGCAGGTGGAGAGAGATTTGGGGCAGTGAAAGTCTTCTCCAGCATACTGTACTTTATCAAAATGCAGAGAATGGAAAACAGAGTGAACCCTAATGTCAACTCTGGACTTCAGTTGATAATTATTACTATTGGCTCATTAATGGTAACAAATGTACCATCATAATGCAAGATGTTAATAATTGGAGAGCCTGTGGAAGATGGAAGGGGTGAAGGGTTATATGACAATTCTCTGTACTTTTTGCTCAATTTTTCTGTAACACTGAAGCTACTCTAAAAAAATGAAGTATATTAAGTAAATAAATAAGTGAATAACCAACGAACCTGACTAACATCTTGTTTCTGTACTGGGGTGTTCTTTTATTAGTCATATGTTTCTGACTGAACTTGTAATCACCATTAATTAACATTTGAATTGCTTTTATATGTCCTGAATATATTTCAAATTATGGTAACTGGCCTGAAATTAAGGTCTAGTATTCTTGGTTCTTTTGATATCTGAAGCTGAAAGGGCCTCAAATGATCTAACCTTGTTTCCATTCCCACCGTGCTTCCATAGGTAAGGTAACTTAGCAGACAATCCTCCCTGTCTGGGGAGCTAGGCGCAGTTCTTGCTTATTCCTAAATAGTAAGATTTGCTTCCTTGCCAACTCTTGGAATTATTTATCGAATCTCTCACATCCTCCCACAGCAAACAGTGGTCACTGTACTCTCTGGATAATACAGCTGCTCACCACAGCCCCTGCTTTTCCTCTCTGCTCCCAAGCAGAACCCTGTGTGGCTCCGCCTGGCATGTAGTCTTTCTTACCTTTCTGAGAGTTGGTGTCACTGATAAACTCACCTAGATCTTATCTGTCCAGTGTCAGGTGTTCAGCATTCAACTTTTCTATAGCACCAGGGTGGGGATACCTCTTCACCATCAAGGTGAAAAGTAGTTACAACCATTGGCATAAACAGGATGGCCCATCAAAGCCAGGGTCATCTAGTACAGTTTTAACTAACTGCTCTTAGCCAACTGACAGGTTCCATATTATGGCAAATGCTTTTTGGACAGAACCACCAGATACTGGCAGGTTTGCACTTTGGTCTTTGTTGTAATGCACTTTTCTTCGGGGAGGTGAGTGTCACATCTCTTCCCATCCTAAAATGCTCTTGTGTGCAGAATAAGAGTGCTCACTCATTGGCTGTATCCCTGCATGAGTTGACTTGGGCTTAACCTGTTTAGCAAGCGGTCTCTGAGGCTCCCACTTGTAAAGGTAGTGATCACGCTGCACATGAACTAATCAGCACTTGAGCCCCACTTTCCAGGGGTCTGGCTGGAGCTCTTTGGTTATCGTCACTGGCTGCATGGAACATTCCTACAGAACATTGTTGGTTATTGCACACCCCTGGGTCGTGCATGCAGATGGCCTATTGTGAGGTTTGTGGAAAGGCAGGAGACCACTGAGGGAGGTGAGTGTGGAACTCCACTTGCCTGAGAAGGCATTCAGGAAGGGTAGTACTTCGCACCCCTCTCCTGTTCTGCTCCTTCACTTGCTGCCATCACACATGCTCTCCTGACCCCTCAGAGTGTCAAGGTGCACATCCATGGTGGCTCATGGCCCAGGTGCTGTGAAAAGAGAGAAAGTTACCAGTTCTCCCCAGATTACCAGAGGAATTAACTGTTCTGCCCTCCCAATGCAGAACTCCTCACCTGTGTGCCTGAGCGTGGCCTGGCACTGCTGCTTGCCAACATCCCACTGGGTGAACCTTACATTCATGGGGCCTGATGGCCTGCACCTGGGCCACAGACCGCATGACCTTACCCTGACCATAGGGAGAGTGACTGTGACATCCACTATGCTTTAGAGTGTTTGTGCCCTTTCCAAAAATCACGTTGAAGCCAGGTGTGGTGGCTCACACCTGTTATCCCAGCACTTTGGGAGGATCACTTGAGGTCAGGAGTTCGAGACCAGCCTGGCCAACATGGTGAAACCCTCTCTCTACTAAAACACAAAAATTACCCAGGCATGATGGTAGGTGCCTGTAATCCCCAGCTACTTGGAAGGCTGAGGCAGGAGAAGCTTGAACCCAGGAGGCAGAGGTTGCAGTCAGCTAAGACTGTGTCACTGTACTCCAAACTGGGCAACAGAGCAAGACTCCATCTTAAAAAAACAAAAAACAAAAAACCAAGGTCATGTTGAAACTGAATCCACAGTGCAATAGCTTGCAAAGGTTTGGCCTTTGGGAGGTGGTAAGGTCATGAGGGCTCCACCTCATGAATTAGTGATCTTAGGAGCAAGCTGGAGAGAACACACTAGACCCCTTTTTGCCCTTCCCCTTTCTGACATATGAGGGCCCAGTGTCACTCCCCTTGAGAGGAAACAGCAAGGAGGGGCTGCCTTAGAAGCCAATACTTGGCCCTCACCAGACACTCACTTTTCTGATGCCTTCATCTTGGATTTCCCTGCCTCCAGAGCTGTGAGAGGTAAATTTCTATTGTTTATAAACGACCTAGTCTCCGATGGTTTGTTATAGTAGCACAAACAGACAAAGACAAAATGTCTCTTGGAAATTTGGCATTTGACCGTCCATACTATAGTCTCATCTCTGCACATGAAAAATATGTTGGGGCACTACTGAAAAAATTAAGGCCAACACCCAACAGCATGGTCCCAATGCTGCCTAAGACATTTGTCAGATTATTTTCAGGGGAAACTGTGAGATTATAATGAGTGCATGTGTGTGTGTGCATTGCCCTATGTGTATGTGAGGTGGGGTTGGGAGAGAGATTTATAATGCATACCCTAGTTAATAGAATCAATCTGAAAGATTGCTTGAGTCCAGGAATTCAAGGCTGCAGTGAGCTATGATGATGCCACTGCACTTCAGCCTGGGTGACAGAGTGAGACTCCATCTCTTTAAAGACAAACAAAAAACAATATGAAGAGAAGTATCCTGTGCCGATCATCTGGAAGTAAACTGAATTTGGAATAGGCACACCCTAGAGAAATCCTTAAGCATCTATGTCTGTGTGTAGTAATAACAGACTGGCATCTTTACAGATACAAGCTATGAACTAGAGCAAAGCATCCTGGTTCTGGTCCCACAGGTTCACATGGAAAGGAGACAGTACAAATGAATGCAAGAATTGTGGGAAAGACAGGCATCTTGATAAAGAAATCACATTTCTTTTTTAAGGACATTTTTAAGGTACCAGTGGAAGCAGACATAGCTTGGTATTCCACAGTGTATTCTCAGAAGGTACCACTTGAAGAGAGGAGACACAAAGACAATCAAGAGGCTTAAACTTGACAGAAATTTATTTATAACAAAAGGGACAGCTTTGTGCATAGCTGTGCATATAAATTTGCAAAATGCTAACTGTGAAAAGATGAATATCCTGCCTTGTTCGGTGATTTCAGGGAGTTGCTGTTTTGCATTTCCTTGTCATGTTCTCTGTCTACATGTTTAAAGGGAGGATTACATGTGAACACTATTCAGTATTATCCATCTAAGCTTGTGTTATCAATCATTGGTAGATAGATAGTGAGATAACTTCTAGTTCTCATCTCCACCAGTAAAAGCTAAGATGGAAACTCTTTCTGATGAACTCACATGAAGAAGAAATATAGCACCCCCATTTTCTCTGCATCAGCCTGCCTTCAGGCTCACCCTGTGAACTCATCAGAAGTGGGTGAAGTGCGGATGTGTTTCCTTTACCTATTCTCACCTTGGGTTCAGTTCTAGTTTGTGCACTGTACAGACTGCTCAGGAGGTGGCAGTCACAGGGAGGAGGTCATGTTTGTCATAAAAATGCTTTGGCTTCTTAGGATGCAGCAAAGATATCCACTGCCTGGTGTCCATGGTGCCTACACGACAGTGTGGAGCTCAGAAACAATCACTTAAGCCATGAAGTGAGGTCAGAACTTAAGCAGTGTCTGCAAGGCAGAGAAAAGACACTCCTTTTGGGTTTCTAAGTGGTCAGTTTCCTCTTGCATTAGTCTTGTTCCAGGACATGTACAGACAGAATCACCACAATGAAGCCCGACAGATGTCACTTCTGCCGATGAGGGAATGAAGCTGGAACCTCTTAGGTCTTCTGACATTCTTATTTTCCTTTCTCTTTCTTAGACATGGGCTCAGAATCCATGTGTCCCCTTGTTCATCCTCCTGTGGGTCACGCTACTTCATCTTGGGGAGGAGACCTGATGGAGTAGTGAGAAGGACACCTTCTTGCTCCTAAACCTGAAGCCCTAGTGAGCTCTGCAGGGCATCAAGCAGAGCCTGAAACTCTTCTTGGTTGAGGGCCATGGAGGGTTCTCCTGTTCTAATTCTAAATGATGATGCTGATTTCTGAAACTCTGAAGTTGTTAGGAGTTCATCTAAAAGGTATGAGGTGAGGCTGCGCATGATGGCTCATGCCTGTAATCCCAACACTTTTGGAAGCCAAGGTGGGTGGATCACCTGAGGTCAGGAGTTCAAGATCATCTGGCTAACATGTTGAAATCCTGTCTATATTTTGCTAAAAATACAAAATTTAGCAGAGTGTGGCTGTGGGAAGCCCAGCTACTCGGGAGGCTGAGGCAAGAGAATTGCTTGAACCTGTGAGGCGGAGGTCACAGTGAGCTGAGATTGCACCGTTGCACTCCGAGCCTGGGTGACAAAAGCGAAACTGTTTCAAAAAAAAAAAAAAAAATTAGTGTGAGGTGTGTGCAGGTTGCTGGTATGGTTGCTCAAAGGGAAGGGATGGCTGCTGTAGGTGTGTCTATGCGAGCAGGTTGTGGAGCAGCACCCTGTCCCCAGGTGGTGATTTAATCACCAGGCCCTGGGGCTACTCACGCCACTATTGCCTAAGGTGGGCTGTGTCTTGCCAACCTTGTTGTGATCCTTGGTCAGAATGACCAGGCTGGGGCTGAGTAGCATCCTTAAAGAGCAGAACTCCCAGGATGGTATCATCACTGTCCTCGTCATCCTGGCAGTTTCCTTGGTACACATGCCAGAAAGGAGACTTAAGTGGGTGACTATGCTCCTCCGAGAGTTGGTCCTGTTGACACATGGGTCCTGAAAGGAGAGATCTTGTGGCACGGCCCAGGTGGACTGGCACATCATGGCCCTTGGTGCCTGGCTCACATAACCCCCAGGGGGCCCCCTAAAGACCACAGACCTGCACAGTGGAGGAAGGCCTGGTACAGATGACCGATGGCTGCCTTGGGAGCTGTGGGGAGCTTGAGGGAGGCCTGTGTGCAGAGCCGCTTGGGTGATGCACAGGTTGCTGTGCTGCTGCTGAGCATTCAGGCGAGGTCTGTGACTGGGGCTGCCTCTGCTCTGGCCTGGGGGCCAAGCTCTTTGGTTCTGAGCCTACGTCTAGGACAGAGAAAGGGAAACAAGGCTGTCAGAAGACCTAAGAGGTTCTGCTTCATTCCATCTGTGAGGCAGAAGTGACGTGTTGGGCTTAATCTCAGCGATTCTGTCTGTACATAACATTTAGTCTGCAAAATATGGATGAGTTAGGGGAATTACTGCACTGGCCCCTGAATGGATCATACATTGATATGCTAGAATTGCAGGATTTTCCCACAAGAGAGGATCCTAGATGATTAGATTATCACACCCGGGGGTTAGTGGAGAGGCAGGGTCTACACTGATGTTTAGTGCCTAGAAGCCTGGGATGGAGATAAAAGTAACAACACATAAGACATAAGACAAATATGACATAAGACACATAAGACAGCACCCTCATAACAAAGAACTCTCACCTTCTTTCAAGATACCAGCTCCCATTTCTCTAGTACCATCTCCACGAGCACTACCACTTTATATGGGACAAATTGTGCACCACAGACAGAAAACTTACCTGCATTCTGGATTCTAGAGTGCCTGTTTGTTTTGCCAGCTCTTCCCTGATGGCAGTTCCCAAGAACTGGTTCCTCTGAAAGGCTTGAAGGAGGACACCTGTCTGCACTTTAGTGATGGCATCACTTTTGTCTCCCTCCTTTGTTAAGCATTCTGGAGGAAAACACAGGAAGAAAAGAGGGCTTTCAGGCCATCTTCACATCAACCTTAAGTAGACATTTTAAAATATTATTTTTACTACCCTGACTCCCTCTCAGGCCCCTGAGGCGCTCATGCACTGATCCTGGCTCTTGGATTAAAGAAGAGGACTCTGTACTGTCTGCCACACCAGGACCGGAAGATCCATGGCCTTCCCTTTTTCCAAACTACCTTCCCACCAGATGGGGATGCTGGTTACGTCCCCAACACTAGTGTGCTGTGGAAGAGACATCAGCATTCTCTGCAACAAAATTGGAAACAGCCTAAAGAGACATTCGTACTTCAAAGAGATGCACTGAGGAGTGCAGTGGCACTGCTGGGGACTCACCTGGGGCCCAGGGCTGAGGCTTCTTGTGTCCCTGGAGCTACTCTCCTCCCAAGGAGTGTCCATTCTGCAACCAGCTTAGCCCTCAAGTGTATTCTCTGGTTTTGAAAACAAAACTATGTGGGAAAAAGATTCCAGTTTTATCCAATCTACTTTACATAATGTTAAGTATGTATTTGAGCTCAATACCAAGAATCATGTCCTTCTCTGTCACGTCTGTGGTCTCCAAAGGAAAGGACCCTGGGTTAGGAGACCGGCTGGCATCCTAAAGGGAGAGCTGACCAATGGGTATGTGTCCACTCTTCCTTCACCTCTTCCCCACCCCACACTTGTTTCTGTCTCACTGTTATTCGCTCTCTCTGCCCTCCCTCTCACTTGCTAGGTCTCACCAAGTCCTTGGTCAAGGACTGACTGACTTTCCTTGGCCCTTTGTCATCTCCCCATAGTCAAAGGCGTTTTTTAACACACAATCCATGTGAAGGGACCTCTAATGAGAATTCACTTAAAGAGGAGCTCACTAATTACCAATACTTACTGCTGAGCCAGAATTATTCATATATACATCAGAGTTCATTCATTCCAGAGCAATACTAGAGAAGAAGACTTGTATGAACCAGATACCTAACTAAATAGATTGTGATTGTCATAATTAAAACCTGTGGCTGCCTCCTGCTTACTGGAGGGCATAGAGGAATGTCCTTTTAATCATTCCTGAGTGTTTCAGGTGAGGACTTGATAACTCACAATAAAGATTCTATCCCAAAAGACAAGCAGTACTTACTGACCAGCTCTTATGTCCCAGGCAGTTTGTAAAACTGTTAAATCTGTTCTCTCAATATATCACTTCAAATATGATCAGGAAAGAAGTCTTAAACATGACTGGAAATGTGGAGGCAACAAATACATTAGTGAATACCTTGGCAGATCCAGCGTCTTTCTACATGGTTTCTTGTACTTTCTTTCCCCACCATCAATTCAGGTGGGCCTGGTGCCAGTGCACCAGCCAATCTCCATGTCTTCCTACACACTTTCATTCTGGGATGTGATGAAGCACTCTGACACCTGGACTGGGTGCACAAAGAGAAGGAAATATGTCTTCACATGGCCTGCCTGAAACTCAGATCCCTGTATCCTGGGGCTTACTGGGGATTATAGCATTTGATGTGAAACCCTGACCATAGGCTTTTCTTCAACAGAGTCCCTTTTACTTAGCTGTTGACAGTCAGGATACACTTCTCCTCGTGTGATTGTGACCTTTCCAGCTATTTCTTAACTGGAGAAACAGAATGGTTTTATTTTTATATCCATTATTCCACTCAAAATATTCCAAAATGAGATTCAGTGTATAAAACTCACATAAAAACACTTAATAGAGGCCAGGCACAGTGGCTTGCGGCACAATGGCTCATGCCTGTAACCCCATTTTGGGAGGCCAAAGTGGATGGATCATCTGAGGCCAGGAGTTCAAGACCAGTCTGGCCAACATGGCAAAACCCCATCTCTACTAAAAATAAAAAAATTAGCCAAGTGTGGTGGCACACACCTATAATCCCAGCTGCTTGGGAGGCTAAGGCATGAGAATGGCTTGAACCCAGGAGACAGGGTTGCAGTGAGCTGAGATTGTATCACTGCGCTCCAGCCTGGGTGACACAGTAAGACTCTGTCTCAAAATAAAACAGTAGAAAAGAAACAAAATCCATGGGATGAGAAACAGGACTTTATGGCAGCCCTGACCTCACTATCTTCAATACAGCCTATTAAAGAACAAGAATTCTGTTACCAGTATCAATGGCATTGGTTTCAGGTATCAGTGACAACCTATCATGATCATGGTGACTCTATTACCTATATTCTCTAGAACATGCAAATATGATTTAATTTTCTCCCACAAGGAAAAAGGCCCAATTTAACTTTCTTCCTCCATCAATGAATACACGAGACCATGTGTTCCAAGACTGGTAAAAGGCAGAGATAGGGGGTCTTATTTCAGTTCATTCTGAACATGGTACAATTGGAGACGGCTTAGCCTAGCTTCTCTCTTTTCTTTGACACCAAGGAAATGAAATGGGAATACAAGCCCACCTGTATCCCAGACTCCAGACTGCCGATTTCTTTGTGCAGTTGTTCCCTGGTTTGTATGCCAGGATAGGAGTTCTGCTCAAACAATGCTTGAAGGGGATTCTTCTGGCTTGGGTTCAAAACAATTCTCTATTGAGATTATTTTGGGAGACAGCCTGGTACAGAGAAATAGGTCAAAGCTGTGAGAAGGATTTGTCATGGATTCGCATCTGCGATGCAGACACAGGCCTTATATTGATGCTAGGTTGAAGGTGATGAGAACCAGTGGTCACTCTGTGTTTGCACTTTTTGGATACACACTCCATGATTAACTGGGTGCAGGGCATTACACAGATTAGAAAGGGTGATAGCCTTCATCCGGAGATCCATATCAAAAACCGAATCTCATGCCACGCAGAAAGTTACACACAAACAACTCAGAAACCAGTTGAAAAAGGGGATATTAATGAAATTTAGTTTCAAAATAAATGTGAAAACCAAATTTAGACTTTCTGAGTTAAATGTATTTAGGGCAAGGGTTGAAAAACTACCTGCTGGGCTTTATGCTCACTACTTAGTTAACGAAATCAATCGTGTTCTCCAAACTTCAGTGTCACACAGTATACCCCTGTAACAAAACCGCGCATGTACACCCTGGATCTAAGATAAAAATAGAAATTATTTAAAATTTTTTTAAAAAGATGTTATCTTCAAAGGGTGGTCATTAGGATGAACCCTGATGTGGAAGGAAGGAGGCATGTAGTTGAGTCCCAGTGTTTGTATCTGGGGAGGAGAGTGAATGGCCTTGCATCCCCCATGCAAAGACAGTGACCAGCAGAGGTGTCAAGAGCTGTTATAAAATTTGCACCATGACTGAAGATCTTTGCAGCAAATTGGTTCCCAAGGAACTCTTGACAGGAATCAGAATGCATGTTTGTCACTTCTTGTAATATTAAAAAGAAAACAACAGCAACAACAAAAAAACAACATTTCCTAGGGTTTATGAGACCAGACATTCTCTGAGAGCTGTGTGGCAGCCTTCACAGTGGACAAAAGTTTTTGTCCCACATCTCCATTCATCTGGGTCACTGTGCTTCCCTCACATGGCACTGCAGTGCTGTGAGATATACCACAGATACAGTCAGCTTTGTCCTGGTACTGGATTTTAGAGATGGTTAAAGAGTGGTCAGTCTCAGACCTGGAGCTGCGAAGTGATCAGGGATCCTGTCCCCCTTGCCACAGCTTTCATCAGTCTTTTTTTTTTTTTTTTTTTTGAGGCGGAGTTTCACTCTTGTTACCCAGGCTGGAGTGCAGTGGCGCGATCTCGGCTCACCGCAACCTCCGCCTCCTGGGTTCAGGCAATTCTCCTGCCTCAGCCTCCTGAGTAGCTGGGATCACAGGCACGCAACACCATGCCCAGCTAATTTTTTGTATTTTTAGTAGAGATGGGGTTTCACCATGTTGGCCAGGATGGTCTCGATATCTTGACCTCGTGATCCACCCGCCTTGGCCTCCCAAAGTGCTGGGATTACAGGCTTGAGCCACCGCGCCCAGCCAGCTTCCATCACTCTTAAGCCACATCACACACCAAGGGGCTTCCCTGGCCATGCTACCATGCAGTGTAGGTGCTAGGCTTACTGCTCAGTGTGCAGGTGAGCTTGGCTGAGGCTCCCAGGCTAAGAGAGGGACCCTCGAAACAAACTATGTCTTGGAAGAAGGAGAAGAGAAGTCTAATTTCAGGTACAACAAGAAATGAAGCCAGCATCTAATAGAGAAATAATGTCACAATTACAGTTCATACTGTACATTAACATATGACACAAATATTGATGAAGATAAAATGGTTGCCCTATTAAATGGAAAACTAATCACTGGATAAAGACAGTTATGAAAAAACTGGACTTCAAGATTGTCCTCTGTGCCACTGCTGCTGCTGGCATGCATGCATGAGTGAGCACAGATCCCAATGCCAGCACCCTTTGAAGTGCTTTGGCTAACACCCTCACCCCATTGGAGTGTGTTACTAGTGGAATGAGAACACTTCAGCATCTCCAGTGAAGCAGGTTCCAAACCTGAGGTCCACAGAACAATGCCTGGGGCCCAGAGTTAGAACATGCAGCCCAGGAATGCTGACCTGAGCCTTGGCCCCCTGATATTTTCCAGAACAAAGTCAATTAACTTAACCTACCTTCTTAAACAATCAAACCCTCAAAGGCATCACAGAATATAAAAGGAAAAACCCCATCCAAAGGACAACTTCAAAGATTAAAAGAACATCAGCTCACACAGTTGAGAAAGATCCAGTGCAAGACCTCTAGTAACTAAAAAATCCAGAATGCCTTTTTACCTCCAAATGACCACAGTAGTTCCCCAGCAATTATTCTTAACAGGCAGAAATGGCTGAAATGACAGACATAGTATTCAGAATCAGTAGGAAAAAAGATCGTGGAGATTCAGGATAAAGTCAAACCTAATTCATGGAATTGGGAACTATACAGAACAATACATGAGCAACAATACAGAAGTTGAAAGATGAAACAGCCACTTTAACAACAAATCAAATTGGTCTATTGGAGCTAAAAAAAACAAAAAAACAAAAACAAAACTCAACTACAATAATTTCCTAATACAATCACAAGTTTTTTTTTTTTTTTTTTTTTTTTTTTTTAATTATACCTTAGTTCTGGGATACATGTACAGAACGTGCAGGTCTGTTACGTAGGTATACACATGCCATGGTGGTTTGCTGCACCTATCAACGGGTCATCTACATTAGGTATTTCTCCTAATGCTATCCCTCCCCTAGCCCCCCCCACTCCCTGACAGGCCCCGGTGTGTGATGTTCCCTCCCACCACTGCCCATGCAAAGACATTGTTCAACTGCCACTTATGTGGGAGAACATGCAGCATTTGTTTTCTGTTCCTGTTAGTTTGCTGAGAATGATGGGTTTCCAGTTTCATCCATGTCCCTGCAAAGAACATGAACTTACCCGTTTTTATGGCTGCATAGTATCCCATGGTATATATTTGCCACATTTTCTTTATCCAGTCTATCATTGATGGACATTTGGGTTTGTTCCAAGTCTTTGCTATTGTGACCAGTGCCACAATAAACATACGTGTGCATGTGCCTTTCTAGTAGAATGATTTATAATGCTTTGGGTATATACCCAGCAATGGGATTGTTGGGTCAAATGGTATTTCTAATTCTAGATCCTTGAGGAATCACCACACTGTCTTCCACAAAGGCTGAACTAATTTACACCTGCCTCCTTTTTAGTTATACAAATTTCTCTAGCAGGTGGTTGCTCGGCAGCCCACTTGAATTCTTCTGAAGATAGGCCTTTTTTTTTTCTCTACCACATGACCAGGCTGCAGGATGCAAAATTTCCAAACTTTCATGCTCTACTTCCCCTTTAAATAGAAGTTCCAACTTATGTCTTTGATTCCATATCTAAGCATAGGATGTTAGAAGCAGTCACATCATTTGTGTGTGTGTGTGTGTGTGTGTGTGTGTGTGTGTGTGACAAGGTCTCACTTTGTCACCTAGGCTGGAGTGTCATGGCATAATTGTCGCTCACTGCAGCCTAGTCTTCCCAGGCTTAGGTAATGGTCCCATCTCAGCCTCTTGGAGTAGCTGGGACTACAAGCTCATGCTACACACCAGCTAGTTAAAAAATATTTTTAGTCAGAGACGGGGTTTTGCGATGTTTCCCAGGTTGGTCTTGAACTCCTGGGCTCAAGTGATCTGCCTGCATTGGCCTCTCAAAGTGCTAGGATTACCGGTGGGAGCCACCATGCCTGGCCCATGCCACTTCTTGAACATTTTGCTGCTTAGAATTTTTTTCTGTCAGATACTCTACAACATCACTCTCAAGTTCAAACTTCCACAGATCCCTAGGACGTGGATGCAATCCAGCCAAGCTCTTTTCTGAGGCATAATGTGTAGTCTTTGCTCTAGTTTCCATTAAGTTCCTCATTTCCATCTGAGACCTCATCAGCCTGGACTTCACTTTCTGTATCACTATCAGAATTTTGGTCAGAATCATTTAACCAGTTTCTAAAAAGTTCCAAACTTTCCCTCACCTTCCTGTCTTCTTCCAAGTCCTCCAAACTCTTCCAACCTCTGCTCATTACCCAGTTCCAGAGCTGTTTCCACATTTTCAGGTATCTTTATAGCAATGCCCCATTCCTTGGCACCAATTTTCTGTATTAGGCCATTCTCACACTGCTATAAAGAAATTCCTGAGACTGGGTAATTTATATAGAAAAGAGATTTAATTGGCTAAGGGTTCTGAAGGCTTTACAGGAAGCATGATATTGGCATCTGTATGGCTTCTGGGGAGGCCTCAGGAAACTTTCATAGCAGAAGGCTAAGGGGAACCGTGCACATCACATGGCCAGAGCAGGAGGAGGGTGGGAGGAGGTGCCACACACTTTTAAACGAGATCTCACTCACTATTGCGAGAGCAGCAACAAGGGGATGATGCTAAACCATTTATGAGACATACACCCTCATGATCCAGTTAACTTCCCACCAGGCTCCAGTACTTGGAATTACAATTCACCGTAAGATCTGGGCAGGGACACATATCCAAACTATATCAGCCCCCAAGCTGGCTTAGAACTCAGGACATTTTAAACCAATTGTCATTTGATGGCTGTGCCAAAAATCAACTTCCATTCAACTGGCCAACCCTTCATTAGCAGTTAATTGGAATTAACTGAAAATACGGCTATCTGGGCTGATGCTTTAGTGGTTTAACAAATTAAATCTGTGACCCCAACTGTCTCATTGATTTAATCTGAGCAACTTACCTGAACAACCTGGACTAAGGTGTACTTGAGAATGGGCAGTTCCTAAATAAAGTCTATTTAAATAACTTGGAAATCAAACCTGATGAAAAGGATACTTGAATATAATTAGAGACAGGCATAATGTGTTCAAGGTCATGAATGAACACTGTATGATAGAGGAATGTAAACACGAAATCTAGCACCTTGAGCAGGTGGATATATGGCCCCTAGTATTAGGTTGGTGCAGTAATTGCAGTTTTTGCCATTGAAAGTAATGGCAAAAACCATAATTACTTCGGCTGGGCATGGTGGCCCACACCTTTGGGAGGCCGAGCTGGTGGATCATGAGGTCAAACAATCAAGGCTATCCTGGCCAACATGGTGGAACCCTATCTCTACTAAAAATACAAAAATTAGCTGGGTGTGGTGACAGGCACCTGTAGTCTCAGCTACTTGGGAGGCTGAGGCAGGAGAATAGCTTGAACCCAGGAGGCAGAGGTTTCAGTGAGCCATCATGCCACTGTACTCCAGCCTGGCAACAGAGTGAGACTCCATCTCAAGAAAAACCCAAAAAACAACAACAAAAAAAATGTCATTACTTTTGCACCAAGCTAATAGCATGGGAAGTTTTCTAAATACATGCAATAATTCAGACATACAAAAAAATCAAGAGTATAAAATCATGCTACATCTGAGGAAAACATTTTTTTTTACCTTTCACATCAATATTTTAGTATTATAATAGCAGAAACAGAATACGGGAAAAAGTTAAAAGAACTTATGGAGGCCAGGTGCAGTGGCTCATGCCTATAATCCCACCACTTTTGGAAGGCCGAGGTGGGCAGATCACCTGAGGTCAGGAGTTCCAGACCACCCTGTCTCTACTAAAAATACAAAAATTAGCTGGGCGTGGTGGTGCATGCCTGTAATCTGAGCTACTTGGGAAGCTGAGACAGGAGAATTGCTTGAACCCAGGAGGTGGAAGCTGCGGTGAGCTGAGATCATGCCATTGCACTCCAGCCTGGGCAACAAGAGTGAAGCTCTGTTTAAAAAAAAAAAAAAAAAAAAAACAACTGATGGAAAAGTTGAAGGGCAAAGTTACCATTCTAGCCAACATTTTGTCTTGCAGTACAAAGATTTTTGAAGGGGAAAAGCTGAAACAGAAGACAATGATGTGTGATCTGTAAATAATGTGCATAAAAAATACAGTAAAGGTTGAACTTCTGGTATATAAATCTAAGAAGTTTTAGAAAGAAACATATTTGATAATTAAAAATTATTACCACATATATACATAAAAGGCTGTTATTCATTGAGAAATTAAGAAAAATGAAGCACCATATTTTCACCAGTGGGTTGTTTGAAAACATGTAATACTTTTTAAAATGGAGACTTCTGATAACCCCAAATTCCAGGATTAAATATGTGCTGTGGCACATCAGTCAGCTTGATCACACACACTCATGATCTGGTCATGAGAATTAGGAAAGGGAAGGGAATTGACAAGCCCTTTAAATATGCAATAATGGAAAATTCTGTAATAAACAGGAGAGAGCTGTCATGTCTAAAATAAAGTAGATATACCCTTTTAGATATGAAGTGGTTCAGTACAAATTTCCATCACTGCTGATTCATCACAGGTTTCTAGAACTGTTTCATCAAATGGGTCGTGGATGAGATATAAAAATTGCATAGGCTGGGCACGGTGGCTCAAGCCTGTAATCCCAGCACTTTGGGAGGCCAAGGTGGGTGGATCACAAGGTCAAGAGATTGAGACCATCCTGGTCAACATGGTGAAACCCCGTCTTTACTAAAAATACAAAAAATTAGCTGGGCATGGTGGCGCGTGCTGTAATCCAAGCTACTCAGGAGGCTGAGGCAGGAGAATTGCCTGAACCCAGGAGGCAGAGGTTGCGGTGAGCCGAGATCACGCCATTGCACTCCAGCCTGGGTAACAAGAGCGAAACATTGTCTTAAAAAAAAATTGCATTAATATAGATATTGCCATTTTTTTCCAGGGATTATTTGAGTGGGTGATGACAGGGTTTGGGAAGAAACATGTAATATTTCCTCACTCAAGAGTATAGAATTTTTTTTTTTTTTGAGACAGGGTGCAGTACCTACAGGACACCTCCAGTGTCACCCAGGCTAAAGTGCAGTGGCATGATTTTGGCTCACTGCAACTTCTGCCTCCTGGTTTCAAGCAATTCTGCCTCAGCCTCCTGAGTAGCTGAGATTATAGGTGCTCACCACCACATCCAGCTAATTTTTGTATTTTTAGTAGAGACAGGGTTTCACCAGGCTGGTCAGGTTAGTCTCAAACTCCTGACCTTGTGATCTGCCTACCTTGGCCTGCTGGGATTACAGGCATGAGCCACTGTGCCCGACTGGGTATAGAATTTTAATGGTTGATAGCTAGATAGAAAAATGTGTGTGTGTGTGTGTGTGTATGGAACTATCATAAACATACATATACATGTCCAGTGACTCAGGAATTTCATCACTGCCTCTCTCACATGAAATTTAAGATTTAGTGGTGAAATGTAAGAAAAACTAGAAAACAGTCACATCTCTGAATGCTCAGGAGAGAAAATAAGAAAAGATTTTGGAATATATTAATAAAATAGAGCTTTTGATTGAAGGAACATTCAAAGAGCAGATCAGACTTTCATTTGGATGAGCAAAATACTTTCCTTCCTGCTGCTGCCTGAGTGTCCACAGTGAATGAAGTGTAAATGAATAAATGTAAGCAAAGCCCTTAAAAGCTTTGTCACAGTGTCAGTGCTATATGATTGCTTCATTAATAAATCTAGAAAGATGTGCAGAAACTTAACCTTTGTTAGTTTCAGAGGCAGAACCTGGTAGGCTGCAGAAGAGGGAAAAAAGAAAACTTAGATTTCAGTGTGTTATTCTGTACCTTGTGAATGTCCTACAAGTGTGTTATTGTTGCTACTTTCACTATGAATTTTTTTTTAAAGAAAGAACCACCACCACAAAATAATGCATAAAGCAACTATTTTATTTTGTTCATGGTTCACAGGGCTAGGAAGACAGAAAAGATGGCTTATTGCTGCTTATCGGTGTCCGGGGACTGCAGAAGAAGACTCACTGGCTGGAGTTGAATCCACAGCAAGGGCTTGGCATCATCCGGAGGTGACTTCACTCATATGTCTGCAGAGGACATGGGTGCAGTACCTACAGGAGACCTTCCAGATTTCCCAGGTGCCCAGGCTTCCAGGTAGCCCTCCGCTACCTTGAACATTCAGAGCTTTGACTTAGTGGTCAAGGGCATGTCAGCTGAGTGACCCGAGTGAACCAAGCAGATGCTCATGGCCTTTTTAAACATAACTTGGGAAGTTACACAGCATCACTTCCATGTCACGCGTCAGTGGCAAGTGAGCACTAGTGTCCGGTCCGGTAAGGGTGCGCATAGACGCCCCCCCAACTCTCCAGGGGAGAAAAGCAAAAATTGCAAACATCTTTAAAAAGCCACAGGTATATTCCAGTTTAAAACTGCTCAGGTTTTACCTCTCCTGGGCTTCCAACCATAGCTCTGGGATGATCTTAGGGCTTATGTTTCCTCCCAAACTTGGAAGCAGCAGACGAACGGACCTTGCTAGTAGCTGTGACCAAGGGTCTTTTGCCTATGTCTTGGGAGATCCACCCAAGAGAGATGCAGGTCAGTAATTGCTGATGCTCACTTTTAAGTGGGAGCTAAATAATGAGAACTCGTGGACATAAAGAGGGGAAGAGGAGACACTGGGTCTACTGGAGGGTAGAAGGTGGAAGGGGGGAAAGGATCAGAAAAAATAACTAGGCTTAGTATGTGGGTGATGAAATCATCTGTACAATAAACCCTTGTGATATGAGTTTACCTATATAACCTGCATATGTCCCCCTGAACCTAAAACAAAAGGTTAAAATGGAAACGTACTCAATAGCAGAGATGCCTCTCAAATATGTGATAAAGGATCTGTTACTTTAGGCCAGGGGTAAGGTAATTGTGGGTTTTACTTCGCTTCAGTCACCATGAGTTGATTGGCAAGTAAATGCAAAGATTCAGGGAAACTTACTTTAAGTGTTATGGGGCAATAAAGGCTAATGTCTGCCTTAAATGTTGCTCTGTCAAGGAACCATTTAATTGACTGTTTACAAGATTTAGGCCGGGCACGGTGGCTCATGCCTGTAATCTCAGTACTTTGAGAGACTGAGGTGGCTGGATCACCTGAGGTCAGGAGTTCAGACCAGCCTGGCCAACATTGTGAAACCCTGTCTCTACTAAATATACAAAAATTAGCCAGGCTTGGTGGTGGGTACCTGTAATCCTAGCTACTAGGGAGGCTGTGGCAAGAAAATCGCTTGAACCTGGAAGGCAGAGGTTGCAGTGAGCCAAGATCGCACCTGGGTGACAAGATCCAGCCTGGGTGACAAGAGCGAAACTCCATCTCAATAAAAAAAATCAAGAGATTTAAGTATTTGGAATGGAGAGGAGGCTTTATTTCTTATAAGGGATTACAGCCTGCAATAGGCTGAGAAGAGTGCCTCTGGCTAAGACCAGAAATAGGCACTTTGAAGGAAGACAGCTTGGGGTAGAAGCATTATGCTGGACCAGTTGGCTAAACATACATATTCAACAGGTTACAGGAGGAGCTATGAATATGGAAGAAGGTGGTCCTGATGCATCTTTATTGAATCAACATGCATGCAACAATTGACCCACGTTCATTTGGGGTTGGAGACTTAACATTTCAATGCTTTAGGCCCTATCAGTCAAAAGATCTTTTCAGGACACAAAGGCACTCAAGTGTGCAACCTCTATAAATCCAGCCAGAACCAGTTCATGGTGGGTGGTCTTCTTATCAGAAGAGAGTTACTGAATTCAGTCTCTTGTCCAATCAAAGCTGTAGTTCAGTGTTTGGGACAGGAATTGGTGATTAGGGTTTGGCTATGAACTACAAGTGTTTTCATTTTGCTTATCTCAAGGCCAGTACTTATTTAGCTGCTAGAGAAAAAGAGAAAAACCTTGTGGCAGTTAGACCATAGTTTACTCTTTAAGTTTAGGGCAGGCGTCCCCAAACTTTTTACACAGGGGGCCAGTTCACTGTCCCTCAGACCGTTGGAGGGCCGCCACATACTGTGCTCCTCTCACTGACCACCAGTGAAAGAGGTGCCCCTTCCTGAAGTGCGGCGGGGGCCGGATAAATGGCCTCAGGGGGCCGCATGTGACCCGCGGGCCGTAGTTTGGGGACGCCTGGTTTAGGGTGCTTGACTTAACCCTGGCCTGGCATGGCCTTAGGTCTTGTTTATAATTTACTATCTCATTCCCACAAAAAGTTTTCTGCTGTGCCAGTCTTATGATCTCTATATTAACACTAATGCTGGTCATTTGTTGTGTCTAAACCATAAACATGAAGAAGGTATAATGAGACGTGTGACTTCCCATCTCGTCATGGCCAGGAACTCAGTTGTAAGGTTTTTCTGGGGTCCCCTTGGCTAAGGGGAGTGTCCTGCAGTTGGTGGGGGCTTAAGATTTTATTTTTAGTTTACCATTTCCAGAAAAGGAAAGGCTGCAGATAAACCTTAAATATCCTGCACTTGTGTTTCAAAGCAATAAAACAGACCTCTTAAGTACTAATGGAGTTGTGTACAATTTATATGGTGGCCACTTTCCTTTCTAGCCTGGAAGCCCTGTGAGGACAGAGGTCTTGACTTTTTTATTCCTTAACATTTTTCTTACCCCCCAGTTAGCACATAGCAGCAGCTACACAGATGGAAATCTCTCTCTCTTCCCCAGTTTCTACCTTGAACAATTCTCCCTGCCAACATGGAGGGTCATCCTGTAGCCTTAGTTTCCCTAACATCTAACATATGTTCTTCCAGTACCTGGAGACCAAGCTACTGCAGGGCCAGACAGCTGTGTTCCTAGCGGAGTGACAAGTAAGGCTTTGTTGAGCTCTTTTTACCTTATTCACCTTAGAGTCCAAGCTGACCAACTCAAAACTACACACATCAGGCCAGAAAATCAGCCTCTAAGGGTCAGCTCTCTGATCTTACAAGAGCTCATTAGAGATGAAAAACTGCTTTGTAAATTCCAAGACTGCCTCTCTTCACATTGTATTCCCAGTGGCTCCAATAGGCAAAAGCCAGAGCAAAAATTGTTAATTTTGGAGACATGTTCTGTTCCCAGTATTGAGAATTTAAATTTCAAGCTGCCTACTAGCTGCAAAAAGTGAGGAAGTTGTGTACCACTCATTTTCCTCTGCAGTTTTTCCTGATCAGTTGTTCCCTCTAGAATTTATAAAATTGAAAGCATTTAACATTTTGTACCAATTTTATATTAACACATGTAGCTGTAATAGCCACAAAGCACAAAGCCATTAAACATTTTTTTTTTCTTTTGCAAACTACAGACATAGCAGTAAATCCAGCATTTGCAGTTAGGTGAGCATTACTGTTGTGGGACAGATCCAGGTTGGAAAGCGGAAGGGGCGGGTAAAGGGGGAGGCAAAGAAGGAGGCAGCTCTTGCAACACGGCAGCAGCCGGGCTGAAGAGGAGGATGGACGGAGTCTTTGCACCCTCCCCACCCTCCCAGCCCAGCTTTGCTCTAGCCCTGAGAACTTTTAACATTTCGGGGGTACCCAACATTCACCTTTATAATTTTTCACTGTTGTTCTTTTCCTTCCACCTGAAGAAGAGATCCCGCAGCTGTATATTTTCCCCCTCACTTCATCCAGCATAGCTCAAAGAAGCCAGGGTTGGATCCATTTCTGATCCCATAGGTCACTGTGGCTTCTAACAGCAGACAGCAGTTCAGCTGCTGCTCTCAAACCCTGGAGGGCTCCATAGACACCCAGGTATCAAAGGCTCATCACCATTCCCCTTCATTCTTCCTTTTCCCAAACAGTGATAGAGCTAAATCTTCATGGTTGTTCTAGCAAATTCCACTTCTGGGCGAGATGCAGTGACTCATACCTGTAATCTCAGCACGTTGAGAGGCTGAGGCAGGATCACTTGAGGCCAGGAGCTCAAGATAAACCTGGACAACATTGTGAGACCCCCCTCCTCCAAATCTTTACAAAGAAAAAAAAAAAAAGCCCAGGATGGTGGCATGTGCCTATAGTCCCAGCTATTCAGGAGATTATCAAATACACTCAGCTCAATTTTTGTGGTAGTTGCTATTATCTATTTTTATTTGTGTGTATTTGAATGTCAAATACCAAAATGCAAGCATAAACTTTGTGAAGAATTGTTTGAAAAGTGGAGGGAGATTTATTAAATGAGGAAAGATTCCTCTGAAGCTTTTTGTGCAGTATGTAAAAATGGAGAAAGGCATCAGCACATAATCACAGCTAAACATAGATGTATGATTTCCTCAATTAATACTATAGAGAGTGATAAAACAGATTTTTTTATTTTAAGCCTGGGCGTAGTGGCTCATGCCTGTAATCCTAGCAATTTGGGAGGCTCAGGTGGGCAGACTGCTTGAGCTCAGGAGTTTGAGACCAGCCTGGGCAACATGGTGAAATTCTATCTCTACTAAAAATACAAAAAATTAACTAGGCATGGTGGCGAGTGCCTGTAATCCCAGCTACTAAAGAGGCTGAGGCAGGAAAATCTCTTGAACCTGGGAGGTGGAAGTTGCAGTGAGCCGAGATTCTGCCGCTATACTCCAGCCTGGGTGACAGAGCAAGACTCTTGTCTCAAAAAATAAAATAAAATAAAATAAAAAGAATTCAGATTGAGGTACAGTAATTGCAGTAAAATTTGTAAACACCTGCCACACTTTATAACAGCAGCAGTCTTTCAGCTCAAATGACAGTTTGAAAGTATTACTGCTAGAAGTATTTTCTGATTTCAAAGATGCAATCAAATTTTCAAGAGCCAGCATGAAATCTACTCAACAACAACAAAAGTAATAGCTTCACTACGATCACAGAGATGATCAATGATCTAAATGCCTCACCTGTTTTCAGCGTAGCCATGGATGCAAGTAATCACAAGGCAGAAAATATTTTCCCTTTGCTTCTGAACTGCTTTTGGTGGCAATAATACAAATACAAATTGTGGCTGATGTTTGTATAAAAGCACAGACATAGTTGGTCTAAGCTGAAGTAAAGCAGGAATGCTTCCAACTTGTGGGCCATTCTGCCCATATTCTACATCATGAAATACAAATGGCATCTGATATTCTTTGTATTTTCATTGAAGTATGTCATAAAATTGTTCTCTTATTTCAGCATTTACACTATGAGAATTGAGTGATTAAAGGACTTTGTGGGGGTTTTTTGGCATTCGATATTCTTCATTTCTTTTGCAGCTAGAAACTCATTGGCTCCTGTAACTAAAACAGTTGAGAAAGTTGTTAGTTTATGTAAAGTCTTGAAATAACATTATAATTCTCAAGAAAAAAAATTCCAAAATTTGTTTACTTTAAAAATAATCCATTGAGTAAAGTTTGTTTTTTGTTTATAGTTTTTTTTCACTAGGGAACAAATATTTCATTCCTTTTTTCTGTTGAGAGGATTGTGAAACAGAACAACAGTCTGGCCACACAGGCTCTGTTTTGTTGATGTCCACAGGCATGTGGAGGACAGAAAGGGCAGGATCTTGTTTCAGTGCCCACTCTCATGATGACCTTTGACCTCTTCCTGTACCCTCTGCAGCAGTGCTGCATGGAGCTTACTGGGTCTCTAGCCTACCTCACTTACCTCTCTGACCACTGACCGGCAGTACAAAGGATGCAGGAGTTGTCTCTACTGACCACGGGGACATTAGCAGGAAAGCAAAGGCCCCTTACTCTCCCCTCTGCCCATTCCAGTGTGCTGGCTGCACCAGAATGGGAATCCTTCAGTCATCGCCTGCTGCAGACTCAACTTCAGGGATGGGAGCCTGTGTCCAGAAAATCTAGGCTGTAAATTGAAATCTCAGAAGCAGGAAGGTTGGAGAGTGATAGGGTACCAGAGCCTCTGGGGTTATTGCTGAGAAGATATGCAAGGGCTACATTCCCCAGGGGCAGATTAGAAGCCCTGGGTCTAGGCTGGACATAGTAGCTCACATCTGTAATCCTAGCATTTTGGGAGTCCAAGGCAGATGGATTATTGAAGTTAGGAGTTTGAGACCAGCCTGGTAAACATGGCAAAACCCCATCTTTACTAAAAATACAAAAATTAGCTGGGTGTGGTGCTGTGTGCCTGTAGTCCCAGCTACTCAGGAGAACCAGGCACAAGAATTCCTTGAACCCAGGTTGCAGTGAGCTGAGATGGCTTGGGTGACAGAGTGGGACTCTGGGGAAAAAACAAAAAAGCAGCAGCCCTGGGCCTGGAATCTCTGGGTGCTCTGTGAAGGGGCAGGGCAGATGGGGAACTCCCTGGGGCTTTCCCAGGGAGGAAAATAACCATGGACGACTGTAGTAGCCTGGTGAAGGCAATGCTGTGCTCACACACTCCTTGCCTTTGCTTTGTATCTCCAATTGCTACTCTTCAGAACAGACTGAGCTTGGGTGTGGGATAAGGAAGCGAGGTTCTTGTAAAAGGAGTAAAGAGAGTCCATGAAGAAAGATGATCAAAGTGGTGCAAAGCTTCCCAGTCTCAAGACAATTGAAGACTCCTGTCCATGCTCTAAGGAGAAGGAGCTAGTCTCTGGAGAAAAAGCAGATTCCCAGAAGTGAGAGGTGATTGGAGCCGGGAGGAGCAGATAGCCGTATGGCTCAGTCCCTGTCCAAGAAAGCGAGTCCACAGTTAGCACTAACAGTTATAACCACAAACAAGTACCCATGAACACTACAGTCAGCAAACACACAGAGAGATGCATCACAGGAGTTGGAGAAACCTGCAGGCTGCAATGGTGAGGCAAGAGATTAGTTGCATCATCAAGTAGAGGAATGGTGTTAGAAGGGACAGGGAAGGACATGGAAGGGGGGACACAGAAGTTCTTGGCTTCTCTTGGGGAAAGATTTGTTGCTGAAATGGCTATTTTCTTAAGCATCAATACTGGATCTAGAATCTCAAGCAGCTGGAGGGCTGTACTTCATTTAATTCTCTGCTTTCTAGAGCTCTGTTGCATTTGCAGTAATGAGGTTCTCCACCTGGGCTTCCTACTCTCCTGGTGTCCTGGGCTTCTGATTGAAACTGCACTTGCACATGCAACCTAGAATAAGGAGGGTCCGAACAGAGAAGAGGACCACAGCACATACCAACTCCCCAATATTCAGAGTCTGGTAGTCATAATTAAAAAGGTCAATTTCCTTCTCCTCCTCAGCTGCACTGGCCAGGACAATGAGGGCCAGCAGGCTGCATAGAAAGATCAGCACCACCTCCATGGTGCCAGCACAGCCAGTTCCCTCTGAGACGATCCCAGAAGTATGTGTCCAGTCCCAAGGAGCCTGGGAGCGGCATGTTCACAATCTCTTTAGGGATAGGATTATGCAAATTCAAAGTAGAACAAACAATGTTACTGAAATAATCCACTGCATAATGGAACCTGAATGCATTAAAGAAATTATAGAATATTCACACGTGTCAAGACTTAAAATGGAAAACATTAGGCCAGGCGTGGTGGCTCATGCCTGTAATCCCAGTACTTTGGGAGGCTGAGGTGGGTGGATCATGAGGTCAGGAATTCGAGACCAGCCTGGCCAACATGGTGAAACCCTGTCTCTACTAACTACAAAAATTAGATGGGTGTGGTGGCGGGTGCCTGTAGTCCCAGCTACTCAGGACACTGAGGCAGGAGAATCACTTGAACCCAGGAGGTGGAGGTTGCAGTGAGCCGAGATCACACCACTGCACTCCAGCCTGGGTGACAGAGCAAAATTTCATCTCAAAAATTAAAAAAAACAAAAGCAAAAACAAGGAAAACATGATTTATGAACAGGAAAATAAACTGTGACTTGAAGTGATAATCATTATTGTACTTGCCATGGCTGTCTTCTGAAATACATCTCATACCTTGAATAATTTGATTCTTTTACATGGATGTTACGAAATGCTTTTCCAGCATGGGAACAAGTGGGATCATCATCAGTGGTTGTAAGGAAGGGAATAAAAATGAACAAAAATGTTTCTTTTTTGGTCAGTGGACATTTATTTTTTATTTTTATTTTAAACTTCAATAGCTTTTGGAGTATAAGTGGTTTTTGGTTGTGGATGAATTATAAAGTGGTAAATTCTGAGATTTTAGTGCATCTGTCACCCGAGTAGTGTACACACGGTACCTAACGTGTAGTTCTCGGCCTCCCCTCCCCCCGCCCAAGGAGTTTTGTCCTTTTTGCGGAGCCTGGAGTGCAATGGCGCAATCTCAGCTCACTGCAACCTCCACCGTTTAAGTGATTCCCCTGCCTCAGCCTCTCAAATAGCTGCGACTGCAAGTGTGCGCCACCACAACCGGCTAATTTTGTATTTTTAGTAGAGACGGGGTTTCACTGTGTTGGCCAGGTTGGTCTCGAATCCCTCTAAGTGATTCACCCACCTCAGCCTCCCAAAGTGCTGAGATTACAGGCGTGAGCCATCGCGCTTGGCCATGTGTAGTTTTTTAAATCTCCGGTCCCCTTCCCAACCTCCCACTTGAGTCTCTAAAGTCCATTATATCACTCTGTATACCTCTGCGTACTCATAGCTTAGCTCCCACTTATGAATGAGAACCTACGGTTTTTGGTTTTCCACTTCTGTGTTACCTCGGTCAGTGGACATTTAAAAAGTTATTGTGATCGGCAGGGCGGGGTGCCTCACGCCTGTAATCCCAGCACTTTGGGAGGCCGAGGCTGGCGGATCACGAAGTCAGCAGATCAAGACCATCCTGGCTAACACAGTGAAACTCCCTCTCTACTAAAAAATACAAAAAATTAGTTGGGCGTGGTGCCGCGCCTGGAGTCCCAGCTCCTAGGGAGGCTGAGGCAGGATAATCGCTTGAACCCAGGAGGCAGAGGTTGCAGTGAGCCAAGATCGCGCCAGTGCATTCCAGCCTGGGCTACAGAGCGAGACTCCGTTTCAAAAAAAAAAAAAAAAAAAAGTTATTGTGATCAAGAGATTCAACATGTACTCCTGAAGAATGGAAAATGCAGGTTTGCCATGAAAGATGGTAGTACGTGGTTTAACAAAATTTGAAGAGCAATTCCGAGTTATCTTTATGACAGTGTGCAGGCTGATAATGCTCATATCCAACGCGTTTTCTCACTGTGAGCGTCCAACGGACCAGAACCAAGCAAGTGCTGTTGCAGCGCTGCGGCGCCACAGGAACCAACAGTATTTGGAGAAATTCCAGTCGTGAATTCTGCCAAACGAGGAAGTATTGAGGACAGCCAAATCATTAGGGAGATGTAATTTATGAGAAAACTATGTAATTTAAATACTCATAATTTATTTGATAACAAAACTGCAGTACTGCACTTGCTGCATCTGGGAACGTCTACCCAATGCAGCTGAAACCTCAGGTCATTTTTAAAGGAGCCACAGGAGGACTTGTGGGAAACGTAGTGTGCACTTTCTGAGGGAGTGGCGCGAGGACTTATGGGAAATGTAGTGTGCACTTTCTGGCCCAATCGCGGGAGCCGCTCCGGGCCTTCCGCGCCCTGTGGCTCCACGTTTTTCCTTCCATCAGCCTGCTAACTCCCGGCGACAGGGCAGAGAACGCGGTGGGTGAGTAGGGGAGGGCTGGGGCAAGGGTGGACTGGGGGTTCCGCGCGGCCTGGCGGCGGGAGAGTGGGCAGCGGCTTTGCCTCCTGGCCTGAGTCCCAATACCGCCCGAGTCGCACTCGTCCCGCGCCTGTGACGAGTGAGGTTGGAGTTTCTCCGCCCTGGGGTGAAGAATGCCAAGCAGGACAGCGCGGGAACGGGCCTTCTGCCCAGTAAATGCGCGCTTATCTCCTCCTCCTTTCCCCTCAGAATCTCGCTGTTGCCTCCCAATCACCTGTGGTCCGCGTCGCTGCGTTGTCACCGCAACGCTGAGGCCAGCAGGGCGGCTGGAAGCAGACTGCACACCGAGCCGCTGCCCACCGTCACCCGGCCTGCTGTGTCCTCGCAGGGTGCAGCTTCATGGCCTGACACCTCCAAGCAGTATTTTGAAGTCACCATGGCTGTGGATTGGGGGAATCGCTTCCACTGATCCGTGAGGTTGCGTAGGTGGAGGGAGGCGCCCCTGGCCTTCCGACACTGTCCACGTTCGCCTGTGTCCCCAGTAGCACCAGTGGGCATTCCAGACGGTCCAGCTCGTGGCTCAAGTGACCGGAAGATGAGGATTCGAACTGAAGGACTTCGGTCCAGGTGTCTTGGAGGAAAGCAGCTGTTGTGAGGTAAGAAGGGAAGGGTGGGGATCGAGAGCCCAGGGACCCTCCTAGGTCACCCGGCCAGTTGGGCTGAGGCCTCATTAGACATCTAGAGCAGGGTAGGAGGAGCAGAGGCTCCATTTGTGTCCCGTCCAGACTCCCACAGGCTGGTTGATGGTTGGAGCTTTGGGCCTACTCAGAGATGTCGCAGCAGAGGAGGGCAAGGTGGAAGGAGGGACAAGAGCCGCTTCTTGGCGAGTTGTGAAGGCATCAGGCGGAGGGACAAGCTTAGCAGCCAAGTGGAGGACAGCACCCCCATGCCTGCCTTTGTTGCTCGCTTTATCCTGTTACGATGCCGAGCTGCTGGCACACTGCAGCACAACTAGAGATAAACGGATGCTCCTTTCTTGATGTTGCAGAATCAGAGGTGCGGCCACAAGAAGGTCTTAAAATTATCTATTTCAGATTTATTTGAAAGATGGGGTGGCATGGGGTGGGGCAGACAGGAAACGAGCTTAACATGTTAAGTGACTGGTGACATTAACACATTTTGTTGTGGCAGAATCAAGAACAGACATTGAGTTGCTTGAGGACTCACGCAGGTGTTTGCTGCATTGACAACAGAGTAAGTAAAAATCAGTTTGGTTTTTTAAATCCAAAGATGGTTTTGAGAACCTGAAACGAGTTAGAGCGAGTTCGTTTTCCTTCTAAAAAAAAAAACTGGGCTGAAAAATACCACATCCCTTTTTTCAGAACCTTGTTGGGATTCTTAGGTTTATAATAAACATTAAAACCTGAGTATTTTTGTTTAGCATCAGTTTTCATGAAAGCATTATGTTTCCTTCTTTGGCTTTTCCTAACTTGCTTAATTAGTTTAATATATTGGTTTGCATACTCTGTTAGAGTACAGCATACATTGTTTTTAGGTCAGTAAAAAACAAACATTTTTACATCTGAAAACTAATGTGTCCGAGCAGTACATAATCATGCCAGAGTCATGCATGACATATGAGTATCTCCTTTTCAGCGATGTTTTGCCAGCTGTGAAGTGGACCTTTTCAGGCAAGTGACATATCTCATGATCTTTCCTTATTTCTCAACTACGCCCTCACAGTTTTCTCTGCTCTTCCAACACCAGTGGAAGATGATCACAGCCCAGGTAAGTTATTATTATTATTATTTTTTTTACAATTTTGCTTAAAAGTAATTATTGAGATTTTTAAAAAGTCTATATATTCATATGAAAGCAGAAATGACGTCAGGGAAAATATGGAGGAGAGGTCACATTACAGTTCATGTGTCAAATGCAGCCTGCTGCCTGTTTTTTATGATCCACAAATGAAGGATCGTTTTTACATTTTTAGGTGGCTGAGGGGAAAAAAATCAAGAGTATTATTTTGCTTGGAAATGATGTGAAATTCAGACTTCAGTGTCTATAAAGTTTTACTGGGACTCAGTCATACTCATGCATTTGTGGGTACTTGCACCCTACCAGGGCAGAGTTGATAGAGAGTTGATAAAAAGTAGGACAAAAATGCCATGTAGGTGAATGCAGATCTTGTGATCTCACTGAGTTGTGAAACTGCAACATAAAACAGTTTGTTAATGGGATTTATTAGATGACATTGTGAACCTTCTGATAACAATCTTGCAATTACATAAAAAGATAGTACAACAAAGTGAGTAATTCATGTGCAGTCCAGGGGAAAACTTAAGAGATAGCAAGAGAAAGTATGTGAATAAAAAATTCAAATGAGTTGTGCAGCATTAGGACTCATGGTTGTTTAAAGAAACAGGCCTGGTAGGGTAGGGAGATCATGGGTTGTTAGGATGTGGCAAGCTTTGCGACAGCCCTACAGACTGGGCAGAACTAGAATATGTGCAATAACTTTCGAGGGATTTTACCTAAAAAAAAAATTATGGTAAAGTACACATCACATGAAATTCACTATTTAGCCATTTAAAAGTATATAATTCAGTGACTTTAGTACATTCACAATGTTATACAACCATAACCACCATTTATTTCTGGAATGTTTTCAGCACACCAAAAGGAAACACAGAGCCCTTAATAAGCAGTATTGTAACTTAATACAGTTGCTCCCTTTTTCCCCTCTACTCCCAGCCCCTAGCAACCAATAATCTGTTTTCTGTCATAGATTTGCCTACTTTGGATATGGCATCACTTAGAATAAGGTTTTCAAGACCCGTTTCTGTTGTACTTATGTATCAGTAACTTGTCCCGTTTTATGGCTGAACAATATTCTACTGTATGGCTGTACCACCTTTTGTTTATCCATTCATCAGCTGATGGACATTGAGGGTCATCCTGTGTTTGGCTATTGTGCATAGTGCTCCTATGAACATTCATGTACAAATATTTGTTTGAACACATGCTTTCAGTTATTTTGGGTATATACTAGGAGTGAAATTGCTGGGTTATATGGTAATTGTACATTTAATTTATTGTGAAAACGACAGTTTTCCCCAGCAGAGTGCTTTGCAATCCACAGGAATTTTTAGTTAGCTTTTCAATTTCTGCAAAACAAGTATGTTGAGTTTTTGATAAGTATCGCACTGGGTAAGTGTTGGAGTGGGTGATAATGCTTTGGGGAGTGTTATCATTTTATTATATGTTATAATCCATGAACATGCGATTTTTCCCCCCTAGGTCTACTTTCCTTCATTAATGTTTTATAGTTTTCAGTACACAAGTGTTGCATATCTTTCCTTAAATTTATTAAATATTTTCATTTAAATGCTATTGTAAGTGGAACTTTTTATTTGCTTTTTGGCTGCTCACTGTAATTAGTACACAACTAATTTTTGAGTGTTGATCTTCTATCCTGTAATTTTGCTGAATTTCTTTCTACTTCTAGTTCCCTTGTGGATTGTTTAGCATTTTCTGCATATAAGATCACGTCATCGGCAAACAAAAATAGTTTTCTTTCTTTCCAATTTTGGTTTATTTATTTAGCCTAATTGCTCTGGCTGGAATTTTTATTACAATGTTGAATATATGTGGCCAAAGCAGGCATCTTTATTTTTTGTTAGTTTGTTTTCACCATCTTAACTATTTTTGGATGTACAATTCAGAAACAGTGTTAAGTATATTCATATTGTAAATCTAATCTCTAGAATTTTTCATCTTGGGAAACTGAAATTCTGTACCCATTAAACAATAACTCCCCATTTTTCCCTCCTCCTTACCCTTAGCAACCACCATCTTACTTTCTGTTTCTATGAGTTTCATTACTTTTGCTGTATCTCATATAAGTGAAATCACACAGTATTTGTCCTATTGTGGCTGGTTTATTAAAATCTAACATAATATCCTCAAGCTTCCTCAGTGTTGTAGTATGTGTCAGAATTTAAATCTTTTTTAAGGTTGAATGATATTTCATTGTAACCATGTTTTGTTTATTCATTCATCTGTCAGAGGACATTTGGGTTCCTTCCTCCTTTTGACTGTTGTGAATTATGCTGCTGTGAACATGAGTTTACAAATATTTCTTTGAGATCCTTCTTTCAGTTCTTTTGGTTATATACTCAGAAGTGGTATGGCTGGAACCTATGGTAATTCTATTTTTAATTTCTTGAGGAAATACAAACCTGTTTTCTACAAAAGGTACACCATTTTACAGTCCCACTCTCAGTGTACAGGATTCTGATTTCTCCATATCCTTGCCAACACTCATTATTTTCTTTTGTTGTTGTGATAGCAGCCATTGTAATGGGTGTAGGATGATTTTTCATAGTCATTTTGATTTGTATTTTCCTAATGATTAGTGATGTTGAGCATATTTTCTTTTTCTTTCTTTTTTGACATGAAATCTCACTCTGTTGCCCAGGCTGGAGTGCAGCGACACAATCTTCGCTTACTGCAACCTCCAACTCCCAGGTTCAGGCAATTCTCCTGCCTCAGCTTCCTGAGTAGCTGGGATTACAACATGCACCACCACGCCCAGCTAATTTTAAGCTAATTTAAGTATTTTTAGTAGAGACGGGATTTCACCATGTTGGTCAAGTTGGTCTCGAACTCCTGACCTCGTGATCCACCCATCTTGGCCTCCCAAAGTGCTGGGATTACAGGCGTGAGCCACCGTGCCCAGCCTGTTTTTTCATAAGCTTGTTTCATAAGCATATTTTCATAAGCTTGTTGACCATTTGTTTATCTTTTATGGAGAAATATCTGTTCGAGTCCTTGGGTACATCTTTGAATCAGGTTATTTTGTTTGCTTTGAGTTGTAGGGGTTCTTTGTATATTTTTGATATTAATTCCTCATCAGATACATGAATTACAAATATTTTCTCCTGTTGTTTTGGTTGCCTTTTCATTCAGTTAATCATGTCCTTTGATGCAGTTTTTGAGTTCGATGTTGTCCAATTTATTTTTACTTCTGTTATGTGCTTTTTGGTATTATATCCAAGAAATCATTGCCAAATATAATGTTAAGAACCCTTTCTTCAATGTATTCTGCTATGAGTTTTGTAACTTTAGCTCTTAGAATTAGGTCTTGGATTCATTTTGAGTTACTTTTTTTTTTTTTAATTGAAACAGAGTCTCACTCTATCACCAGGCTGAAGTGCAATGGCATGATCCTGGTTCACTGCAACTTCCATTTCCGGTTTCAAGCAATTCTCCTGCAGGCACACACCACACGCCCAACTAATTTTTTGTACTTTTAGTAGAGGGTTGGTGAAATGGGCTTTCACCATGTTGGCCAGCATGGTCTCGATCTCTTCACCTCGTAATCTGCCCGCTTCAGCCTCCCAAAGTGCTGGGATTACAGGCGTGAGCCAGAGTTACTTTTTTTGGGGGGGGGTAGTTTTCTGTTTTGCATGTGGCTATCCAGTTTTTTCAACACTATTTGTTTAAAAAAAATTGTCCTTTCCCTATTGACTATTCTTGCCAACTTTGTTGAAAATCATTTTACCTTACATGCATGGATTTTCAAGACTATACTGGCTATCTGAGACCCCTTGAAATGCCATGTAAATTTCAGGATCATTTATTTCTGTTACCATGTATCCTTTGTAGATTTACCTTTTTTTTTTTTTAATCAATATGTAATGTTTTTCTCTTGTAAGAATTTTTGACTTAAAGTCTTTTTTGTCTCAATATAGTCACCCTGGCACTCTTTCAGTTACTATGTTCTGTCATTTCATTTTTAACCTATTGTGTTTTTGTATCTAAATAGAGTGTCTTATGGACAATATATAGCTG